>NC_134037.1:37158144-37758144 GCF_965140245.1 Athene noctua | reverse complement strand
TGTCAGTTAATCAGATGTCAGTCACATAAGGAAAGTTGCCACAGAGATCAGGTGATTTAGTCATTCTCAGAGAAAGGCTTTGTCACATATAAGTGTGAAATCCTGAGTGCGGAGGTGGAAATGCATACATAGAGTGACAGTCTGGAGTGACAGTCTGGAGGTAAAAAGAGGGAAAAAAAACCCTGGAGCCCAACCTGGTTGTCTGGTATTCAGACAAAATAAATGCTGATGGATTAATTTTAACATCTGGAGAAAGGACGGTATAGCATATATAGGTCCATTTGATTTCGTCTATGATGGGAAAATACAGTTTACGAAGGGGGAAGACTTGTCTCTCCCCTGGCTCAGGAACAGTGAAGTCTGATGACTGTTGTTTCCTACCACCCCAGTGGTCTGCACCAGACTACTGCTCCAAACAGAGAGAGAAAACTCATGTTCTTTAACCAGGAGTGGCCACCCAAGCTCTGAGGTTGACTTATTTTTCTTTTTCTGTTGTAAGTAAGTGGGAAACCTCATAGAAGGATCACACTATTACACAACATAAAAGAAGAAGGCAAAAGGACTGAAAAATTGAGAACATGGAAGACAGAGCAAATGCCTCAACATTAGAAGCTAAAAAGGAGAGAAGAAGTCTTCTGAATGTCATCAGAGCTGAAAAAAAAAAAAAAAAAAAAAAAAGCAGGCAATAGGAAACAAATTTTTTTCAGGGACAAGTTTGTGAAGGATTACATTACTATCCCAAGTCTTTCACAAGTCACTCAGCACAATTGTTCAATTTTTTGTTTTGAATCTAAGAAATCTTTACTTCATGGTATCACCAGATCTTTATAGAAGCAGCTGTCCCTGAATTTCTGGTGCTCTTTGTAAAAGAAATCAGTATTTCACTCACCTCTTCGAGTACTGAATTTATTATTGTTTCCCTAGGACAGAAAACAGACTGCCCAACATATGTGCTCGCACATCCCTTTGCAACAGTGTTTGCAGTCAAATCTTATAGATAGGAGAATGGAGTGACGAAGAAAAAGAAAGGAAGCAAAAGAGAATTTAAAGGGGCTCTTTCCCTGACAGGCCCATTATTTAAAGTTATAGATGGAAACAAACCTAAAATGTAATTTCTCTGTCTCCTTGTGAAGGGAAATAATTTTTTGAATTCTGAAGTTTTGACAGCAGGCAACAGTGAAGATAACATGTCAGAGCAATGATTTCCTGAGCTCAAACCTCCTTGTCAAAGGCAGGGTTTTATTTTTACTTATTTTCAATTTTTATTCCATTGCAACTGCATTTCTCTTCCTTAGCTTTTTTTTTCCCATTATGACTCCTTTTCTCATCCTTTTCTTCTGAGGTTCTTACATTTTTCTCTAGCACCAAGGTGAATTTCTTCAACTATGATACAGTTCTCAATTCTGGCAACACAATTTTCCTTGATGTTTGTTTGCAGTAGTATGTGAGCGGGTGATGAAGTTTCTAAGATCAGAACTTCCTCATTTCTTTGTCCTTTTGTGGCTGTTGGAAGCAGATTTTGGGTAGAAGCAGCAGAATTTGAATGACTCTGGCAAGCACAGTTACCCTTCTAACAGAAGAATTGCAATTAATTCCCATTCCAAGCCTGAAAGTGGATTTGGGAGAGATGAAATGTTAGAAGCTGAGAAGTGTGAGACCAATGACATACAAGGCACTGCAGGAAACCACAACTTTATTAAACTTTTATTCACCAGAATCCTGGGAAGAAGTGGCCAGGATTTCCGTTTCAGGGCAAGAACTGTGCCCTGCTCTTTGCTGTGAATGAGAGGCTCAACCCACTCACCCAAGCCACCTGGTAGGTAGGAGAGATGAGGAGAAACACTTGCTGCACACAAATATAGGTATGCACGCCTTGACATATAAGGACATAGAAGAGCAAGGAGCCCTTCAAATTTCCCTTCCCAAACCATTTGCACCTTGGAGTCTCCTACTGGAGCTGACGTCAAGCCGCAAAAAAGTGACCTAATCCTGCCACGCTGTTTGACACAGCTGTCCCCAATGCTTAAAGAAATGCCAATAAAGTTTAAACCTTAAATGGGGTAAAAAGGTGGTTTTACCTCCAGACCTTTCCAGCATACTCCATACCTAAGTACAGATTTCCATATCAGTTTTTATATCTTCACTATATAATCTTGAATGTTTCTCTCTGGGTTTGGTTGATAAGTGCAGACTTTGTAAACACCATTTTGGGGATAACTCTGACTGGATCACCATAGTACTGGAGAGTAGCACAGTGTTTTGCTGATTTTAAGTGTCTTGCCATTTTTTTGCACTGTCTGCATCGTTCACACAGGCAAAACACTATGACTGTGGAGAACGGAAACTATTACATAAAGGGGTAGGAAGGCAGGTTATAGTAATGATTAAATTTAAACCAACCTGAACACTCAAACCAACGTCTTAAACTTTGCAATAATAAAAAAAAAAAAAAAAAAAAAAAAAAAAAAGGAGGAAAAGAGAAAGAACATCAGAACTTCAGTAATTCTGATGCATCAGGTGCCCACTGAGGCTGAAATCTTCTCTGGAGGCAGTAGGAGAGTTTCAAGTGCATCCGGCATTAGAAGCTTTATAAAAAGACTTTGAAATATATTTTTAAATAGGAGGGGCTGTGACACAGACCTGCTTCAATGCTTCAAAAATCAGAAAGGATTTGCTTTTCTTATGTCTAGCACTGCATTTGTATTTGCAAGAGTAGATTTACCTGTCTCTTGGTTCAGATATGTCAGATAAAAATTCTTCAGTCTGTATTCAGTGAAGCACAGAGTATCCATGCAATATTGGGGGGTGGCCTGTGGAATGACTGCAAAAAATCCAACAAACAGATTTCTACCAATGTAACAAAAATACTAAATGGCATGAAAACAATATTCAAAGTTTAGCCTAATTTGTATCATGAATAGACATCAACCAAAGGCACTTCTAAAATTCCCCCCCCCCCTTTTTTTTTCCCCCAAAGGTGTGGTGGTTCTTGAATAAAAAAGCTATTAAACATTACTTAGAATACAGTTTGCACTGCCCGTAAAGGACATAAACATTCAGCACTCAGACCGAGAAGCTAGAATGCTGTAATTCTGAAACTTTTAAATAATGAACAGCGTCAGTTAAAGAAACCAAGCTGCTGGAAATCTCACAGCAATAAAGGAGCTTGTGTGACTCCAGTATCTGAGACTGGACATAGCTAGATAAAAAGCTGGCTGGTTTTGTTAATCTGCAAGTGGAAAAGGATGTGTTTTAATTATTCCTTTAAAAGGCTGCAAACATCCTTTAATGAAATTAACTACAACAAGGATTAGTAGAATTCAGTTAGCCACAACAGGTGTATGTTAGAGATCTTTAAACCACAGAACACAACATGATCCTTCAGAGCAACCAGCAAATTACTTGCTAAAGAATGCTGTCACAAGTCCCAGCCAAGAGGAATGCCCTGGAAGTGCTGGCATTGTCAGTGCTCTATTGGCAGTAAAATAAGGGCAGGTGTGATTATTGATATTGGTGGAGGTTAATGAAGAAACCAGCAGCAACGGACCAGACCACGTTTTTCCCCAGGTAGCTCCAGGGAATTCAGTGCAATTCCTGAATGATGTTCATGAGCAACCTCATAGGAGAACCTGAACTGGACCTGAATGCTGTTGTTTGCTGGAAAAAAGCCTTGGAGATGGTAGTGGTGAAGTCCCATTGAATCTACCCCTAGAAGACAATCACATCTGCTATATTTATGGCTGTGAAGGAAGTAAGAACTGGGTTCTGCATTTGGAAACAATTTCTTCTTGGTGGGGACAGAAAATAGAAATGAAAGAACCTTATCAAACTCATAGTGTGCAACTTCTAATATTTTCTCACCTAGAGAAAGAAGAATGATGGAAAGCTGACAACATAGCAGATTAGAGAGGTTCTGGAATTTGTGTGATATCATATTTCCACTCATTATTTTCATATGTTTTTAATGGTATTTGATGTTCTAACATTTGAGATTCTGGATTTTTATGCCAAGATAAGTATCTCATATTTTTCTAAACAACCTTTTTTTCAGCTTTTGTGAAAAAAATCTTGGATGTGTCCATCCAAATTGTTCTCAGGCCAAAAGACAGGTACAACAAATTTTAAAAGTGTTTTAGAAGAATGTCCTGATCTTTAAGCTACTGTCAGGACTTATTAACAGGCCTAAATGGTTTCACTTTCTGGAAGCTGACTGTTATGAGTATGCCTGCCTAGAGATAAAAGGAAGGACATGATTTGAAGAGACAAAATTAAATATGTCAAATATGTTAAATATTTAAAATGTGCCTATTTCCTGTGTCTTCTGATTCTCACATAATATTAATCTTAAAGATAATTCTCTGGCAGATTGAAAGTTTTAAGCCATATCTGATGACAAAACAGCAGTCAAAATGCTTTGACTTCTTTTCTACAGGGATTTTGCTTCTTTCAGTAGCAAGCAGAAACTGAATTTCTAAAACAGAAATCGTTGAGATATCAAAACTGGAGACCACTCAAAATACCATTTAAATGGATAACAGGAGTGCTCATACTGTTATATTTCACTGGATTCCACAGTTCATGGAGAAATTTGGGAAATCATCTAAAAGCCTTTTTGAGAGGGTATCAACACTTTTGTATGAATCATAGAATAGTGGATTGGAAGAAACCTCAATGAAAAGGAAATTACTATAAGCTTCAGAGTTCTGGATGTTGAAATGATCTGGGCCATTGTATGTAGATGCTCTTTAACCATTAACACTGGCCATAAAGCATGGAGATTGGGCTTTCTAAAATGGCTTTTTGAGCTCTTTGAAATCATCAGCAGAAACGAATAGATTTCAATGAGGACAAGGAGAGGACTGCTGCTGAGTGTTTTTAAAACTCCAGCCTCCACTCTTGTTTGAAGCAAATATGTGTTGATTAATCTTAAACTTAACAGACTGATGAGCTGCAGGCAGTTTTATTAAAGACCCATTTCATTTCTGTGTAGAAAGACCAATGTGAAGTGAAAATTTTTCGAGTGAAACTGATGCCAAGTATGCCACACTAGTTTGCTGCTTGATTAATAGTACACAGAGCAATGGTTTTAACTCAAAAGAAAGACTAAAAGGGTGGCAAATGTGTTGGAATACAGAGATTAAAGATTCATACAGCTTTTTCATCCTGGTGGTGTTGACCCATGCTTAGACTCTTAGAGAAAGACAACTGAAGTGACTTTATTTTCGGGATAATGGACTGATTAAATAAAGCTGTAAAGACCATTGAAGAACGCAAAGAAATTTTACTGAAATAACAGTACATTCTGGAATAGGAATGAGCCTGGTCTTTGCAAATCTTTACAAACTCCACTAAGTGGTGGGGAAAACTTTGCAAGGAAAGTGTGAAGCTGTATGAGTTAAACCAGAAAGGCAACATAAGCAAGAGGAAGAACGGAACTGTGCTTAGGGGTGAAGACAACTAATACACCTATACCTGCAGGAGCACCAGATGAGTTTAAGAATGTGAAATTAATGTTCTGAAGACAAGGAAAAAAGAAGATAAAATCAAAGTCCTTTGACCCTTCAAGTTAAGGATATCATCAACATTAAGACTCTTATGCTGTAAAGAAAATCTTTGCCAAACTTACTGATGACTACTGCAGAATGAAAACTAGACTTTCTCTCTGATAGAAAATGCTAGTATTTCTGCAGGGAAGAAAAAGAAGATTAGGAAATGGTGAAACTTTGTTTGGTATTTTCTATCTAAACAACACACTTAAGAAGCAAACAGTTCATGCTGTCATTTTGAGCTTAATACCATTCCTGCCATCTTCCTAGGGTTGCTCTGAAAATGCTTCTTTTCTAGTAATTTCATCATTACTTTGTGACTTTGTTGCTATCTTTTCTCCAGAAAATTTTCTCCTAATTCAGCTAGCCACCAGAGACTGTATCTCTGCTGGTGCATCTGCAGCCACGTGACTCACCGGACATGTGGTACTGCTAGATCTGAGGTAAGACTGCTGTGTTTGCTAAGCTAGGGACCAGAGGAGAATACTAATGTGCCTTGAGGAAACGCAGCATCAGAAAGCAAATGTAGTTTCTCAGTCAAGTAATTTAAAATTTATTATTTAATTTTATTTATTCTAGTGAAAATATCAGAAAGTCTGAGCAGCACTAATGGTAAAAGCAGGTCTGAGAGAAAATTCCTGATGACAATACTATGAAGATACTGTATGACTGAGGCATTTGAGGATGCCAGCTTGTTTTCCACTAGTTGAGATTTAAATTTTAGTTACAGGGTTGTAACAGCTAAATCAGCTTTATTTTCACGTCCTGAATGGTGTACTGTGCTGCTTTCCAATCACAGTACACAAATGTTCATTGGTTTAAATTGAGGTTTAGATCTGCTGCACTGAAGCTTTTTGGTGAAAATGTAGATGTATTTGAGTGGGGTTTATTTCCACTAAAATTTTTGGATTTCTTCCAAAGTACAAATTTCCCCAGTTTAAGCTAGCGGTGCCCCAGTAAATGCATCATAAAAGCTCAGCTGTGTTACTCCACTATAGCTAGATTTACTCTAGCAATTACATTGGCCCAATTCCTTTTTTATTAAACTCAAATGGAAAGGAAATAATTAGATCTGATAGCTATCATATAAGAGAGTATGCTGAGGGTGAAGCAATTAAACTGTAATTGTGGTAAATTATGTTTTTCATTAAAATTGTAAGAAGTCTGTTAAGTGATTAGCTAAAATGTTTAGTGTCTTTGAAGACCATTCAGCTTTTTGATTCTGCAGACAGATCAGGGGAATTTACAATCTGTGAATGTATGTTTGGATACCGCACTGTCTCATGTTATCAATACCAAATTGTTTCCCAGCTTTGATTTTATCAAGTATTGTTCATTATTGATAGTTCTACAAAACATGTAAGATACTTTTCCAAAGATGAAATGGAGCTGCTGTGAGGCACTCTGCAATCTTAAAACTACCTGTATATTTACAAACAATCTGAGTAGCTCAATTACTGAGGGAGCAATTACATTTTGAAAAGTTGACTCCTTTATTTTATCTGTCCTGCTTTCAGAACTCTCTCCTGCAGAAGCACTATTGCAGAGAGGTGTTTTTTGTAGGGAAATAGGTCTAATATTTGTTTTTTCTAAGGTGGAAAAATGCATGATATTGCACTCTTGTAAAAGCATCAGTCTTTGGGTCATAGAGAGCCTGGTTTTTCCCATAAGCTCTTCAGAAAGGGAATTTCCTTGTGTGCAACTTCCTAAAGCTGAAAAAAAAATGCATTGCAAGAAAGCCAAGTACCATATTACCCCGTCAGAAACAGGGTACCCTAAAGAAGTGGACTGTTGTTCTGGTCAGGAATCATCATTCTGGAGGCCTGAGAATCAGAACTGATCTAGATCCAAAGCTCAACAAACACTATAAATAACAGAAGAGGTTAAACACCAAAAAGGACAGCTGGGGAAAACCCAAAGCAGGGAATTTAGGTGAAATTTCACCTTCTATTTTGCTTAAAAAGAAGTACTGTGAAAATAATGCTGTGAGAGTTCATGAGGTCCTAGACGTTGGAGGAGACAAATGAAGCGGTTGGATGTGAAGGTAATAAAGATCATATTTCACATGTATGCAGCACTGCTGACTGACTCATGAAAAAGAACTTATGAGGAAAAGAGGTGTAACCAGGGATGACAGTGAGGGTAAAGGAGGAATTTAGAGATAAAACAGAGAAAAGAAGAAGGGGACGATGTCATAGACAATCATCTGGCCAGCAAGAGGGCTGGAAATGTGAATCCCTAACCAGATGAAGAGAAGGACTGTGGAGAGATGTGACTGTGAGAGCAGAAGAATGAAGAGGAAGAGTGGCTTAAAGCAGGAAAATGGAATAGAAGAATAAAGAGTTTTCAGTGGAGAAGGAAGAGAAGTAGAAAGAAATAAAAAAAATTTCACAGGAATGTTTATCTGTTCCATAAAGGGTTAACATGATGAAAGGTGTAAGTGACAAGGCCCAAGGACAGAAGAAGTAAGTTATTTAAGAGTGCAATAGATAACAGAGGTAGAATGATCTGCCAGTGGATAGACAAACAGAAGAGGGGGACTGAAGAGTCCTATCAACAGTGGAAATGATAGCAAAATCTGAATGGGACAAATGTCATAGTGTTGCTGGAATGGCACAGGAATGACATGCCCAGCCTGAATGAAGTTTCTGAAGAAGATCGAGACCTTCAGTTAAAATTATCAAAACCAGAGAGTAAAAGGATCAAACCATGACGAGTCCAGGCAGTTGGACTAGATGATCATTGTAGTTCCCTTGCAACTGTTCTATTCTGTTCTAAATGAAGGACTAGTGCTATGAAGCAGTCACAGAGATTCTGAATAACCTTAGGAGATGTCTATAAAATGAAGGAAGCTGATGCTGGGTTCTGTCTAATTAATGGATTTTTTTAATGGTCAGGCTCTGGGATTACCTCAATATTTATAGTAGTGAGTGTAAAACAAAAAGTCACCTGTGACTAAACTATCAGAGAGTGAACTTAATGAATCATCTTAATTATGTTTAGAAATATTTGTAGTGGCAGATATGTGTATATATATGTATAAATAATAGTGACTACAGCAATTGTGGTAAGTGAATTAAAACAAGGGGCAATCCAAAATGGGAAAAGCTGTTGGTGAAATGTAAAATTCAGTATCATTCAGGAAAAATGGCATGAGAGAAAAAGGTCTACCCTGTCAAGAGACTATTTTTCAGGCAAAGATGGCAGTTTCCTTCAAGCTTCTAAATGTTACATTTCATGTATTTCTACATATTAATTGATCTTAAAACTGTAGAATGTTATTCTCATTGTTAAACAAAACCAAAAGCATTAGATGATGATATTAACAATTCCCTTGACAGTGTGGAAGTTTGAAGGGCAAATGAAAATATTTCCTGTCAGAACTGGCCCAATTATGGTGGAGAGAGATGAAAGAGTAGAAGTAGAACACAGGATGTCTGATATTTACCGTGACAGCCTTTGCCCTTTGGGCCTGGCATCGTTCTGCAGAAAGTCTAGAGTTGTGTTTCTTCCAGTTTTTTTTAACTCTATTATGGTGTGATCAAAGACTTTTCAAACTACTAGCCCTCCTAATTTGAAAGCCACTATAAATGTGAGACAGACAATGGCAGTTTTGCATTCTCATAGTTCCCTCTGTCATTGCTCTTCCTTGGTAAAAACCAAAATCTTTGATGATAAATACTTTTAAGCAGTTGAAATTAAATCAAGCTTATTAAATCAGTATCTCACTGTGTTGTAACTTAGTGACAAATGCATTCCTTTTGAAGAAGCAGTAATTTAAATATTGACAGGTATTATTTTATTGGAGTTTGCATATAGTGTTACTGACTAAAAAATGAATTCTAATTATCTTTTGTTTGGTTTTTTTTTTTCCCCCCAACACATCTGTAAAGCATTACTAAAGCTTAAAAAAAAAAACAGAAAATTGGAAGCATTAGGCAATGGAAAATTGGATTTTTTAGGTTTTCCCTGTACAGTAACTAGGATTTCATGCTTGGTCCTGATGAATAATTCCATGACATTTTAACACATTTATGGAAAGATTTGCCACTCTGGAGAGCCAGATACTGTGGAACTGTGGGATCTTAAACTGATTTAAATGATTAGTTGAATCTTTTAAGTTGATTTAAAGAAACACTAACACAAAGTTTTTATATTTTTTGTATTGATGAAATGTTTAATAAAATTGTGCACTATTGTTTTTTCTCAATTTTAAAGTTTCATTTTTTTCTGTTTTTATATGACATTCAGGATCTGAATGTTTTCCTTTTCTAAATGCAATTATGAACTAAATGTTCCTAATTCTGCATCTGTTAGGCAAAAGCTTACTGTTGAGAAATATTACAGTAGATATTCATTAGTTCTAGAGTAATTGTTATTAAATTGTATCTTGCGAACATTACCATTATATGTTCCTAGTTGTTAGGGCATCTATTTCCATTTCTAACTGCCAAAGCATTTTACATAGGAAGATTGTTTTCCATATTCCAATTTTCTGAATGGAAAGACTCTGAGTCAGAAATGTGTCATGAATTCAAAATGGCCATACAAAGTGATGTGTAGCATGCAGTGACTCTGGGTCCAAACCACTGTCAGTTCAAGACTACACAAAAAATGCACTTTTACCGCATTTGAAAGTTCAAGGGATTTTATTATATAGCAGGGGAACACAAAATTTTTATGCAGTGTTTATCACTGAATTACACTTTTTATTCTCAGAATCCAATCCTGCAGTCTTAAGTGGTGTTGAAAGAGACTTTTTCAAGAAGTAACCCTATTCTCATCTGTGCATTTGAAGTTGACAAAGGATAGTTGATTCAGGTGACTGGATATGCAAATATCCTGCACTGGAAACAGGAGTTCGGGGAAAACTTGCCAATAATCCTTACTGCATGTTTAAATACGTGATATTTCACAAGGATGCCACGCTCTCTGAATGCCTTTGAATATTTGAAACTTAACATGTAAGAAAATTTCTGGGTTTTGTTTGTTTGTTTGGTTGGTTTTTTGTGTTTTTTGTGTTTTTTTTTCTTTTTTTTCTTTTGAATGGGGAAAAAGATACCTAACAGCATGTATGTAACATTTTTCATATTCTTTTTTCCTGGAAGAGATGTCTGTGTCCTCCTCATGTATTTACTTAAAGATCAAGATCTAAGCATGTGGGAGAAGAGCATCATTTTGAGCACCCTTGAGGTACTAAATTTCTGGAGATCGTATGAAGTTCTTTCCTATCACACCAGAGCATCCTTGCTATCCTAAGAATGTGTGTTTCTTTGCTCAGTTGCTTTCACACAAGATTTTACAGTCTCTGTGAGTAGCCTGGGTCTATGACTTGTAGTGACACTTTTTACTTGGCTTGGGAGCGGCATTAATTGCTTTAAAACCAGGGCTTCAATGATCATTTCATAATTGGAAACCATCTTCCTGAAAGACTTAGGAAGGGGAGAGGAAATATCAAAGCTTACTATTCTCTCATGAGTGCATTTTGTTTCTCAAAGCTGCAGAAGTCAGGAGCTCTGTCTATGTAAACTATCATGAGTAAACATCTGTCTTGTGCATGAACATTGCCGTGCTTGTATATGTGACAGAACAAATAAAATGTCCCCAAAACTCTGAAGTGATTACTTACAACACTCATTTAACAATAAGCTAATTCTGAAGACAAGAGTGTAGTGAATAGAGTGAGCAGCTGGTGTTTATGGTATTTACTGAAGAACTTCAGAATAACATGTTGTGTCAAGAGCAATCTGATATATATAAATACATAGAGAAGGTTTAATTTCTGTGTCAGGTTACAAGACAGATGACCACCCAGAGAGCACTGTTCCCTATCAGTCAGCTTAAAGCTGTCAGTGAATAAACTCTTTGTGGTGGAAATTAAAAAGATGGCTGTGGAAGAGCCCTGGATTATTAAGGGCTTGGATCCTAAACAGATCTCATTAAATCAGGAGCTTTAATAAATTAGACAAGCAAAATATGCAGGGAGCAGTCTGCTCAGCTCTCCAAGGTGCTATGTGCAGTGGCTTGATGTGCTTTTCATATCTCATGCAGTAAGTCAGACAGCTGAAAAGACTCCCCTTCCAGACATGCAGGGTGGCCTGACACCTTGCACTCATCCACTGGTGGTTGTGAACCACATACCTGGCAGCCTGGTTACTGCAGGGTGCCACAACAGTTTCAGCAAGTAAAGCTGAGCCCTCAGGTCAACCCCTGAATACAGCATCATCTTCTCTTCCCTTGCACTGGAAGAGTCTTTGTAAAGACCTGTTTCTATACACAAAGTTATGTCAGCTGTAAAATAATTCACCTTCTTAAAGCTGGCTGACCAAATTACAGTTAATTGACTCCTCAAATTGGCTGGGAGTGTTTCACTGTCTAGTAACTCCTCAAGCCTGAGGACTGATTCCCATATATGTGAATGGCAGGTAGGTAGGAGGCTTGGGCTTTAGGAATCTTATCTTCCTTTTAACATGATCTGGGCAGCTAGGAAATATATGTTCTGTAAAATGTAATCACATCACAATTGGTACATCTTAGTCTCCCCAACAACCTTGATGTTATTTTCCAATGTCTGCACAATATCTTATTCTTTCTTCACAGAGATTGTAACTCCCTCTTGCAAGGAAATCACTCTCCTTGCTTCTGTCAGCCCCCATATACCACATGGCCCAGGAATCAAGTGGGTCACTAAGAAGGGACAGAATAGGATAACCCAAGGTATAGCTTATAACTGCCAAAATGTTTCATCAAAACTTCTAAAGCTGGCAAACCAACTCTTCCTATCTCCAGTTTGTCTCTGCAGATCTGGCACTGGAGAGGGCAGATGTTTCAGTACTTGCCAGTGTGGCACTTAACAACAGAGCCACAACATGAATTTAAAGTTGAGTATCATACCCTGATGCTGTCACAGGGAAACCTGCCTGAAGCAGTGCTCTGTTGAACAATTGCCTGAGTTGGAGAAAGGCTCAAAAGCAGGACCCCATGGATCTCAGGACAGCAGAAATGCCCAGCTCCAAATACATTACTTTGTTATATGTGAGTCAGAGAACGTACCCAGGAATCCCACCAAAATCCAGCTCCATGAAGTAGCAATGAATGAATTTAGTGCTTTTTGAATAGAAGTGGAACTGCTTACTGGGTAAGACAAGGTCATCACGGAAGCATTTCTGCTGCTTACCGGTAAAGCCCTTGAGCCAATGCTGACACATTCCTGTGTGAAAATACAACCTTTTTTGGTCAGGAGGGAACATTTCTTCTTAGCTTCTAGGTAAACTGTCCCATCATCTGTCTCCCACACACTGACACATTTCACATGTCTCAACCTGTTCCATTATTTGGGGTCAGTGATGTCTTAATTTGTTTACAAAATATTTTTCTTATTCCAGTTGAGCCCAAATCTCTAAGGTCACTTCTCCAGGCTGAGATGGAAAGCCAAGGGCATGTAGAAGAAACCAGCAAATACCTACATGAGATGTACTGCAATTTAAGCAGCCAGGATTGTCTCTGACCACTGAGAGCAGAAGGCCTGGAATGACCAGCCCTGCTGACCCTCCCTTCCCACAGCCAAGGGAGAATGAAGCAAGCAAATTCAGACAAGACGTGGTAACCACAGCAAGCTGGAGGAAAGATCTAACAATGGGAGTCAGCTAGTTATTGAAGAAATTAGGTCACACGTCTTACCTGGGAGTAGAAACTAGCCAATGCTTTTATATTCATGATTGTTACTGCTACCTGAATAGAGGCTGTGTGTTTTTACACATTTGTGTTAGGGATACCCCCTTCCCACTTATACTCAGATGTGTCATGGAGCAGGAAACTTCAAAGAAAAAAGGATATACTCTGCCTTCTTCTTGCACAGCTAGCTCCCCGCATCTTGTGCATGGGGCAGAAGAGCCAGAGCAAAACTGATATTACCCTGGACAAGAACAAGAGACCAATGCTAACAGAGGGGGTAATATTCAGCTAACCTAACCTCCATTTCTATTTCCCATAAAAACGCTACTTAAAAAAATCCCTACTCTGTACTGAATAGAATGGTTTGGAAACACAGAGTGGTTTAATTTCTGGCTAAATACTGTCTAGACAGTTTCTCACTGGACACTAATGTTCTTGGTTCATAAAAATGAAGACCCGGGGAATGAGAAACATGTTCTTAGTGAACAGGTTTCAGACAAATTTCTCATCTAGAGCCAAGACTGAGTGACTGAAAGGCTCGTTTTCCAGTTCAGATGTGTTCAATCCCTAGTGAGCAATTCTGGCATAAGTAAATCAAAAGACATATTAGTAGGTTAAGTAAAAGCAGAACTTTCTATATAGCCTGTGGTATAATATAAAAAATGATGCTATTTTAAAGAATTAAATATTCTTTATTCCTTAACTGACAGTAAAATCTTTATCTGTCTTATTAGAAAACAAAGAAATTGTCTCCTGTTGCAGAAAATAACCCACACAGACATAAGAAATGGCACCATTTACAGGCTCTTTAGCAGTATTTAATGCTTTAATACTATATAATACTGCTGAAGCTGAAGTAGCTTTATGGGGAAGGACCAGGGGTCCTGGTGGACAACCAGCTGCCCATGAGCTGGCAACACATCCTCATGACAAAAGTGGCCAACAGCATCCTGTGCTGCAGGAGGTGATCATTTCTAGCAGGTCAAAGGAGGTGGTCCTTCCCCTCTACTCAGCACTGGTGAGATGTACCTGGAATGCTGGGTCCAGTTCTGGACTCCCCAGTACAAAGGAGACATGGAAATACAAGAGCCAGTCTAGCAAAGGGCCACAAAGATAATGAAGGCTTTGGAGCATCTGACATATGAAAAGAGACAGAAAGAGCTGGGACTGTTCAGCCTGGGGAGGAGAAGGCTCAGGGGCATCTTACCATGCATATAAATACCTCACGTGGGGAGTAAAGAAGGCAGAGCTAGGGTCTTCTCAGTGGTATCCAGTGATGGGTCAGGAGACAGTGGGCAAAAATTGGAACACAGGAGGTTCTTTCTGAACACACCAAAACATATTTTACTGTGAGGGTGGTTGAATACTGGATCAAGTTGACTAGAGAGGTTGTGGATTCTCCATCCATGGCGAGATTCAAAACGCTACTGGATGTGGTCCTGGGAAACCTGCTCTAGCTGAGCCTGCTTAAGTTGGGTGTGTGAACTAACTGGTCTCAAGATGTCCCTACCAATTCAATGACTCTATGATTCTTTTTGTACCAAAGATTTTTTTCATTTTTTGGTCTTTTTAGAAAGAGATGTGGACATATCTAGGTATGCCCAGGATCCAAATAAATGTCATGGAACTTTTCTTACTAACTCAGGAAGAATATAACAATTGTATTATTAATTGCTAAAAGACATTACTGCCTTTTTTAAAAAAGTATTGGTTATTATTTTCCTTTAATGCATGGGAAAGTACACTGCTGGAAACAGCAGTATAAATGATAGCTTGGATATATAAGTATAAATGATGTCTTGGACAGAATGTTAAGTAGCTTTAATGTAACAGTCCTGTGAACAACATCCTTTTCGAATGAGGGAGAACATTTGAAGGGAAAGTTCAGCAGAATGACATTACTTTTAGAAGTCCTATATCTTTCAGTCTCATAAAGCCACCTGAAGGATTTAGAGCCCAATACTCCAGCTTACAGCATGCACTGGAAAGAAGGTAGGCAACTTAAAAAAAATGGAGATGGAATAATGAGAGGCATGCCTCTTGCATCTGGTTTTCTTGGGACCTTCTCTTAACAAGGGGCATATCAATGCCATTTAGATATGCTTTTACTCTGAAAAACACCGTCACTTTTCTTGATGTGTCTGTACCCTGTAGCTTACATCAGTCAAATTGGGTTTCTCTTGATTAACTCCAGAGCATGTTAATAAAGACTTCTCCTGCTAACATCAGTAAGAGCTTTATTTTAGACAGTGTTGAAACACACGCACATTCATTGGGAAGATGAGGTACAGATTACATACAGACTAGGTAGAATGGGTTATATAAGTGATACGGTGCAGCATTTCAAACTGTGACTGACAAGCGCTGCAACAGGCTACAAGCACAATCAGAAAAGACTTCTGTACTTTCTTTGGCCACTGACTTTTTTCTTGACCTCCAATCATACCACTCTAGCTTGCCCATAAATCATGAGGCCTGAAAAAAAAGAAACTTGCGAGATTACTTGTGAACATCACACATAGTATTTAATAACTAGTATAATCGGGCAGTCAGGGTCTAAATGTCTTAAATCATAATACACCCTGATGAACACTTCAAGTCTTTAAATTGGAAAAATAATTGTTTTAACCCTGGAACTATCAGATCCGTAGTAGGAACTGAGTTATGTATTTTACAGGTTGCTACTAATAATGAAAAGTTATGAGAAATAGTGACAAAAGATTAATTATGACCTGTAAGCACGGTCAATATGTTATGAAGCCTTACTATGCTTCTACTTCATTATTCATCTGCTACTTTCAGCTCAGGTACCACAGAGCTTTCATCAAGCTGCTGTAATCAATATGTTGATGGGGATAAATAAAGAATCAGGTGTAACAATAATGTACAGTCCCAGTCCTTGTAGATTCTTTTAAAGTTATTTAATTTCATTACAATGGTTTTTATTTTCATGTGACCGTACTTTTGGAGTGAATAGTGAATGTTTTGACTCAATAATTTAAAATTAAGTATTCTGTTAACATAGTAAATGCATGCAGGAACTCCATTCATTCCTGGCCCTGTATGGTAGATAAGTTTAACTTTGACAACTTCAAGTTTGTTTCCCAACAAGGGAGAAAGCTAACAAAACAATGACCACCCTTCCTTGCTTCTAAACTTGCAATAAGGCTTATTATAAAACCAAAGATGACTATAAATCTTGTGTACTCAGTGATTTTTGTAAGGATTCCTGGTATCCTGTGTTTACATCAACATGTTTTCAAAGGGTTTGGCAGGGCCCTCAAACTGGGTTAATAAGATTATAAGTCTTCAGGAGATGATTAAATTATTTTCCTTCGCTCGAAGGGCAGCACTACAAAGGATCCTTCAACACCTGCAGCTTGCTAATGATGCATCCAGGACACTGGGATCCTCAGAGATAGCATCACTTGTCATGGTACATCATTCTGGGGTCCGACCACTCAAGCTGTCTTATCTTCTGTCTCTCAGATCACAAGTTTCATTAGGTTAATTTAAATGGAAACATGTTAAATGGCACTGAGCTTCCTGTATGTTTTTCATAAAATGAATGGCAATCACCAAGCTGTTAATTTTCTATAACAAAAGTTCTTTGGGAGTCATCTGCTGCAAATGTGTCCCTATCACAAGCATAATTCTTGAAAACACATCTTTGAGGAAGCTTGCACATACCTTTATTAACTGAAAGTGCAATTACATGACTGACCTGTTTTCTGTGGAAATCATAAGTATCAAGTCATGCGTGGTTCCTGGAAAACTGCTGACTGTGAATTCACCTAATTAAATTTCCCTGTTATTTTACTGTCTGGTAAACTTGGTATGAACCACCCTGACCATGTTAAAGACATTTTGGTGTAACTTAGTGATATGTTTCGTGCTACAGAAGTGACTTTCATTAATTCCCTCTTTAAGCGAAGGCTGTTATTGGTGGAGAAAAACAGAAGGCCATGACAAACTCACTGTTTATGTCAGTGGGAAAATCCTTATTCCTTTCAAGAGGGTCAGCATTTTTCCAATAGAGTGCATGGAATCATTCTGAGCATAGATTTTTTATTTGCTCTCAAACTGTGTTATTTCCCTCTTCCTTGCACCTGGTATTCTGTGAGTGAATAAGGCGTTTCTCTCCTCATACAGATTATACATACATTACTTCCAACATCATTCCTCTGGGTCTCATCCAGGTTTTGCAACATTAGTAATATTACTTGGGATATGAGCTGGGCTAGGATTTGTCCAGCATGTGCAAAAGCTTATGAAGCATTTTACAATCCTTTTGTCCAAGTACTGCCATGCTAAAAAGCAATGGTGTTGCCTTCTGTAACCATGTGAATTATTGACTGAAAACAAATGACAGCCACTGAAATCTAGGAAAACCTATTAAAATGTCATCAGTCACTTTTAACCTTTTTTGATAGTGCATGGACTGCAGCAAGACCTTGTACACAAAAATAACAGGAATTTTACTCCTTAGGTCTCCCGTTTCTTCCCAATGACATCTAAAATGGTTATACTTAAATGAAAAACAAATAACGCTTATAATAAACAGAAAAATATAGCTTTTGGGGCATTTGATGTAGGAAGGTTGGTTCATCAAATGAAATTAGAGCGATTAAAGCATCTTCATTGTCAATGTTTAGGGGAACCTGAAGCCCAACTTTAGTGTTATTGTTAAGAAATGGAAGAAAAATGATTTCATGTCATACTGAAAGGAAGAAAAAAGCAATACTGCTTAGTTTGTATAGAAGGCCTTTCCTGAGATTTCTATCTAAATGCAGATTTTCAGTTTTCAGCTCTGTACAATCTATATAAGAAATCCCTCAAGACAAAGATGCTAAGAAGAAATGAATATTTAAATTGAAAGGTTTTTTTCCAGAAGGAAGACAAATTCTCAAGTACGTTTTGTGTCACTTCAGCAAGGAGTTGAGCTTTCTTTATCTTCATGGAATACTAAAAATGTAAAAATGATTAAACGGGGAAAAAAAAAGAAGCCTTTTGTGTTTGAAATGTGATCCTTCATCCTTCTTGTTTGGTCTACTTTTGCAAGCACAAAAGCAGAGAGCTCCTTCCAGCATTTAAACAAGACAGACTAATTTTCCAGCCCTGAGGCTAGTATTTCTTTCAGCTACTGGATAGGTCTTATTAATAACTCTGTTTAAATTGCTCTCCATTTGCGTAAGGATTAGGGGGTAGTTTTGCTTCCCTACAAATGGAAAAATGAAATTATCACTGCAGAAGACAATCCATACCCTAATGAAGAAATTAAAAAAAAAAAACAAACAGCCTAGTAATTTAGATGGTAAGAGGAGATTTCTGATTGACTGTCAGTGCTATCAAGCTCTACAGTGGCATGTGAAAACAGTCACGGCAGCACACGTCATCGCAGGAGGACTGTGAGGTGGACAAAGTTGTTCAATTTCTTATGGTTCATCGTGTACAGGAGGAAACACAAATCGTTCAAATCCTGTCAGGTGGTCAATAAATATCAACATTTTGTTTCTGGTTGTTCTGTTTTGAAGATATTTGTTCTTAGTCATCTAACTGACATGGGAGTTATTCTTTACTGTGACACCAAGGATATGAAAGTAGTAGAAGACCCTCAAGAAAAATTGGACACCTCGAGGAGGAGGCAGCTTCAAGCTGGAGAGGTTAGGATGATTCAAGGAGAGAGATGGTTGAATTCCTTGGGATAAGCACATGGCATAAGGATCTTGAAAGAGAGACTAAAATCAGTGCCCATGTCTCCAACAATGTTGCTTTCAGATACTGTAGGCAGATACTGAACTATGCAGTAGAAGGCAAGGCAAGATTCAAGAAAGGATCTGTGAATCTTCAGCGTAAACTGAAATTTGAAGTCACATGAGTGGATATAGTAAGCTGCTTGTAGGGTGTAGAGAACCCAAGAAGGAATAAAAGTTTCCAAAATAGTTGACTTAACAGTGTTCAGGACACATGGATTTGTGCTTTATGTTAGACTTTGGTGAAAGGAGGCTTCCTCCAAGAAAAAAAAAAACACAAAAAACAACATTAGCTGAGCAGAGAATTGTTTTATTGCTGTAGTGGGTTGACCCTGGCTGGATGCCAGGGGCCCACCAAGGATGCTTTATCACTCCTCTCCTCAACTGGACAGTGGAGAGAAAATATAACAAAAGACTTGTGGGTCGATAGAATGACAGGGAGAGATCACTCAGCAATTCCCATCATGGGCAAAACAGACTCAGCTTGGGGAAAAATTAATTTATTACCAATCAAATCAGAGTAGCATAATGAGAAATAAACCCAAATCTTAAAAAATACTTTCCCCCCACCTCTCCCTTATTCTTGGGATTAACTTTACTCCCAGTTTTCTCTACCTCCTCCCCACCAGTGATGCAGGGGGATAGGGAATGGGGTTTATTAGTCAGTTCATCACACGCTGTCTCTGCTGCTCCTTTCTCCTCAGGGAGATGACTCCCACACTCTTCCCCTGTTCCAGCATGTCCCTTCCACACGAGATAGTTGTCCATGAACTTCTCCAACATAGGTACTTCCCATAGGCTGCTGTTCTTTGTAAACTGCTTCAGCATGGATCCCTTCCATGGGGTCACCTACCATCACTCCTGCTCCAGCACTGGCTCCTCTCTCTCCACGGGTCCACTGATCCTGCCAGGAGCCTGCTCCATCACGGGCTTCCAATGGGGTCACAGTCTTGTTTGGGCATCCAGCTGCTCTGGCGTGGGGTCCTCCACGGGCTGCAGGTGGATATCCGTTAAACTCCATGGGCTGCAGGGACACAGCCTGCCTCATCATAGTCTTCAACATGGACTGCAGAGGAGTCTCTGCTCTGATGCCTGGAGCACCTTTTCCCACTCCTTCTTCCCTGGCCTTGGTGTCTTCAGAGTTGTTTCTCTCAAGTATTCTCACTCCTCTCTTTGGCTACTGTTGTCCAGTTGCACAGCAACTTTCCCCTCCTTAAATGTGTTATCACAGAGGAGCTACCACCACTGTTGATTGGCCTGACCTCGATCACTGACAGGTCTGACTTGGAGCCAGCTGGCTTTGACCCCATCAGACACAGGGGAAGCCTCTAGCAGCTTCTCACAGGAGCCATCCCTGTAGTCTCCCACTACCAAAACCTTGCCATGCAAATCCAATACAGTGTGGCAGAGACAAAAAAAAAAAAAAAAGAGATGGACAGTCTTCTGAGAAGGAAATAAAGACTTAGTAATAACAATACAAACATTTCTGGGTTCTTTTAGGATTTACCACAACAGTGCTGTAAAACAATTGCAGCCCCGCAGATGAGCTGTTCAGCTGGCTGTTGTGCAGTGCCAAGGCCTGGGTCAGCATCTCAGACACATCCTGTTGAGACAGCCAAGTGCATCTCTGCACCCTACCTAGACCTGGACTAGGTCAAGCAAGTATGGTTATGGGAAGATTAAAGTACCACCAAGTGCTGTGTTGCTTTCAAAGGCAGAGTGTTTTTTACTGAAAAAACTTAGAAGCTAAGTAATTTAGTGAGATGTGTGGTACTAAGATTCACAGATAGTGTAAAATGACAGCTAAAAGTATTACCACTTCTTTGTAATTTACTTTTGTGTTTGCAACTCTAGTTTTTCCTCTCTGTATTTGAGAACTCAGAGAATCCAAACAATGAATATTAAAAGCTTAACATGAGACACTAGGTTATTATTTCTTCTAAGCTTCTTAAATTAAATTTCATAGAATGGTTTGGGTTGGAAGGGACCCTAAAGACTACCTAGTTCCAACCCCCCCTGCCATAGGCAGGGACACCTTCCACTAGACCAGGTTGCTCAAAGCCCCGTCCAGCCTGGCCTGGAACACTGCCAGGGAGGGGGCAGCCACAGCTCCTCTGGGCAACCTGTGCCAGTGTCTCATCACCCTCACAGTAAAGAATTTTTTCCTCATATTTCATCTAAATCTACTTTCTTTAAGTTTAAAACCATTGCCCCTCATCCTGTCACTACAATCCCCAATAAAGAGTCCCTCTGCATCTTTCCTATAGGCCAGCTTTACGTATTAGAGGGCTGTTACAAGGTCTCTCTGGAGCCTTCTCTTCTCAAAGCTGAACAATCCCAACACTCTCAGCCTGTCTTCATAAGGAAGGTCCTCCAGCCCCAGATCATCTTTGTGGCCTCCTCTGGACTCTCCAACAGGTCCATGTTCTTCTTATGGTGGGGGTCCCAGAGCTGGAAACAGTGCTTTTGAGTCTATGAGCATGAGGAAAGAGAGGAGCAACATTGTCTGTGGTCTTCAGATTGCTACATCATGCTGAGATGCTTAGATTTCAATCGCAAAATTGACATACTGGTTGTAAATGTAAAGGAATTATAGTGGAATTTTTTTGTTACAGTTTTTTGGTGGTGTGATTTTTGAATACAGAGGTTGTATGGCTAGAAATCTGCTTGATTTTTTTTTTTTTTTTTCCTTGAGACCTTACTTTGCCAGGATTAAGAGGGAAAGAGCTAAAATACAGAAAACAAGGCAATCTTTTGGTGGTACAAGTGTTAACAGTTCAAAAGAGTACTTTGATCTTCTCCTTACAACATGTTGTTGAAGCTTGGAAGGTATACAGGTGTACTGCTCTTAAAAATTTGACTACAGAGAGAGGCAGTTCTTCACTGTTATTTTTCAGTGGACTAGTAGAAGTAGCATGAACTTAAACTGTTTATGGAAGTATCCATTTAATGATAGGGAGAGAGTGGAAATCATGCATTCTCTAACTTAAGGAATCATTAGGTACCACTTAAAAAGAATTAAGCTGAAATTTCAGTTTGTAGCTGTCATATTAATGCCTCAGGCTGAATTGTTTATTAAAAAATATATATACATGATTAAGAGTACAATGCAGGCTGCACCCCTGAACAGTTAAGTCAACAATGATTCAATGCTTGCAGAGAGGCAGGACTATGATAACTATATATTTATGGTGGGTATTATGTACATAAAAAGAGTCAACATAAGATGAACACTATTTGGCACGTTTGTGTTATGAGGCTGTCTTTAGTTACTCTAAACCACACAGATTTTCCTCATCTTAATCTCTCTCACTGCACAGAATTCACTCTGTAAAAAAAAGAAAGAAAAAATTGGGCTCTGAGCATCTGAAAATTGCCACTTAAAGGATCTAGGATGTGCTGCTGTTAACTGTCAGATGTTTCCAGGCCCATTTGTAACTGTTCCATTAGGGTTTCTGTGGAGAGATTGAAGCCAGTGATGTAGAAGCCTAATAAAAATGCAGTCTTCAAAAACCCTCTTCTGCTGTTCTTAATTGTGGAGTTTCCCAGACTCTGTAACCTTCTTAGTATTTAACATCTTAATGCCTGAGCACCTTCGTTTCACATCTACACATCCACAAATTATTATAAATTTTGAACAACTTAAAATCAGCCTTACACTTTATCTGGTGGTGGATCCAAGAGAGTGGGTGCTCTTTCCCTGATGATGATTGACTGGCAGGCTTCCTTGTATCCATCTCCCAAAGCGAGTCTTGCAGCAGTCACGTTGTCCTGTGTGTGAAAGCATGTTCCTGCTGCCTTTGTCACTCTTCCGTGTGATAGTTCAATGGGAGAGCTTATGTATGTACTGCAGGGATTCGCAGTCATGCTTGCCTCCCTTTAGGGGAATGCTCTCACCCATTCCTGGGCAACCTGCACCAGACCCGTCCTTGTCCCTCATGCCCTGTCCCTCCTTTCCATCAGCAAGTTCTGCCCAGAAGAAAACAGATTTTGTACTAGAAACATGAAGCAAGAATGGGACAAGGTTGTAGTTAGTACTTCCACTAAGGAGGAGAGCAGGTCTGTGAAGCTTTAGCAGAAACAGCTGTCTCTGCAACTACCAAATACATTAAGGTCCCGAAGCAGAGAAGGATTTAAGACACAACATTGTGTTGAGCATTTCCCCCTTGGTTAACTCTGATTCTGCAGTGCCTTCTAACAAGGCTGTGCTCCTGTTGCATGTTCCTTGCTCGGCACAGGGAGAGCATAGGCAGCCTGCTTGGATGATGTGAACATTTGAACATGGTATTGTAGCCAAAGACAGCAACAGTAAAAATGCCGTTGTTTATTTGAGCCTAGCTTTGACTATGAATGGTAGTAGTAATGATAAAAGCAAAACCAAGGTAGTGTATATTTTTTGTTTGGGTTTTTTGTGTGTGGGGGGGTTTTTTGAAATTTATTTTAAAGAACAGTGTTTTACTCATTATTTTCCTAAGATCCAGCAATGAGTGACAGAACCATTCTCTAACAGATGGCAACGCATAGTGTCAGAGAGAAATATGTGGAACAGGGACCTTGTCATGAGTATTTTACAGAGATGTTTACATTGCAGTGTTAAAATTAACGTTTCATATTAGGACACTCTCAGAATGATATTAGCTTCAGAGACTAGAAAGAATAACATAACCTCCATTGCAAAGGGGCATTTTGATGTAATCTAAGACTTCACAGGAGATGAACCATAGGAATTCTTACCTACTACTTGGATGTCTGAAAGTACAGTATAAAGATCATAAAAATTAACTATAAAAGGAGTACTGATCACTACCACCACACAACTTAGATGCTTGCTTTATTCTTCCTGTGTTCTCATTATGTTCCTTAAATCAATAACTTGCAGTACTGTAACACTAGCACGCACCTATCCTAAAGCTAATGAATGCACCGATTCCAGTGTGCCTAAAGTGTGGAAACTGTGCTTTATTTTATGACAGAGCATTTAAACTTTACACCCAGCCTCTGTAGCAAAACAAATCGTTTCTGCATGAGATTCCTCCTCAAAATTGGGTGTCATGCTGAAATATCAATAGAGCAGTAAGTATGACCTTTGTAGCATATCCACATTTATTTCATGAAAAAACCCACCCAGCAGCAGATGGCATTTGGATATAAACAGGTTTTGAAGTAAAATGCTTTTGCTTACTCTGATATACTTAATATATGTAAAGCAATTTTTTTGCGGCAGCACAGTATGGTTCAGAACAACTTGATATTTCAGAAATTTCTCTGATAAGCCTCAAATAACTTCCTCATGAATAAGAGGCAGGGTGTTCACAGAAACCTTGCAGACATCCTGAGCCACATGACGCAAGGAAGGAGGGACAGCTGGAGTCTTGAATGAGTGGTGGATACCCCAAGATGGGGAAAGCTGGAGATGTGTGACTTCTGACAGCAGGAGCAATGCTTCTTCTCTGCCCTCAAATTTGAATTTGTAATATAAATAAAGTGTCCTAATAGACAGTGGAGATCAAGCTCGATTAAAAGAAACTCCAGGAACCACCTGGGCCTGAACTGAAATTCAGCACCTGGAAGAAGTGGTTGGTGAGAATGGATGTAGGGAGATATCATCAGCTCAGCAGGCATGCTGTCACTGGAGGTTTCATGCTTTCTGAAGGACAGGATCTGCAATGTTGCAGAGACCGTCAAGGCTTGTCCAGTCCTTGATCTCATGTTATTCATCATCATGGGCACCAACAACACTACTAAGAAGCATATGAGCAAATCAAGAGCCTACAGAGAACAGAGGGGCAAAAAGCGAGACGTAGGGACTCAGCTGATGTCCTCCTTAATCCTTCAGGTCAAGGGGAAAGGCTCAAGTGGGAGTGGAAGTACCTTGCAAGTTAACAGTTGATATCATGGATAGTGTTGCAGGCAGTGCCTTTACTTTTATGACCACATTGTCTTTTATTTAATCAGGCAACTGGTAGATGGGATTCCATGGAGTGTAGCTCTGAAGCTCAAAGGACCTCAGGAAACGTGGAAGTTTCAAGTGCATCCTTTGCCAAAGCACAAGAATGGTCCATCCTGATATTCAGGAAACTGAGTGGACATATCAGGAGACCAGCCTGGAAAAAGAAAGAATATGTGACAGTGCTCCAAGGTGAAAAGAGAAAGCAAAAAAAAAAAAAAAGGAAAAAAGAAAAAGTATGAAGGAGGTGAAAGTAAGGACAGACTAGAAAGGAAGAACATTGCTCAGGTATTCAGGGATGGTATCTGGAAAACTGGCAAAGCAACAAGAGCTTCTACCATTACCTCAGTAGGTAAAGAATAAACAAACTAAAAATGAGGACCCGCCGTTGAATGGGACAGATGATTTAGTGACAGCAAATGCGGATAAGGGCTTTGTCATATTCAATACCTTTGTCTCAGTCTTCAACAACAAGGTGTCCCACATTTTTTTAGGAACGGTGGTCAGAGGAGAGGATTTTGATTTTACCGAGTATAAGTCATGCTGATCAATGTCACTGCCTTCTATGATAAAATGACTGGATTTGTGGATGAGAGAAGTGAATGTCATTTATCTCCACTTTAACAAGACTTTTGATACTATCTCCCATGATATTCTTGCATCCAAGTTAGGATGTTATGGTCTGGATGGGTTGACAACTCATAGGTAAAAAGAAGAAATTTTTGGATTATTTAGCTTACAGAATAGTGATTAATGGGTTTACCTGGATGGCTATGGCAAGTAGAGTGACACAGGGGGCTATCCTGGGATTTGTCCTGTTTAATATTATTTGATATTTTCAAGATCTGACCAGATAACCCCTGAGCAACCTGGTTGGAATTTATGGTTGATTCTGTTTCTCTAGCAGGAGGTGGGAGTAGAAATTTCCTGAGGTTCTTTCGAGCTTGTATGGATCTGTGATGTTATGGAAATACCTTACTGAAAAAAAAAAAAAAAAGAAAGTTACACAATCTGTCTTGTTTTAAAAACATTTAGTTTGAGATTATGGTATATACCAGCAGACAAACTTTTACAGGGCAGCATAGTGAAACCTGAGGACAAACAGTTCTTTGTGTTCAATTAGCACCTATAAAAAGCAAATTTCTCTACATATATTCATCAGCCTCAGAACAGATAGAAAAGAAATGGCAAGCTAGCTGTTAAGAGATTAAAGGAAGAAGTGAAAGTGAAGAATGAGATATTTAGTCATGGATGGTTAGAGAATAAGCAGGGAAATACAGTACAATCTAATGGTGGATAGCATGCTAATAACACACACTGGTCCAAATTACCCCTTTGTTGACTGTTGCATTTGTCTGGACTATCACCATAAAAATCAAACAAGCAAAGGAATTACTCTAAAGTTACCCAACAGAAAACTATCTAGCTTGAAAAACAACATTTACAAATAGCATACTCAAAGCAGCAAAATCCCCTCCCAAATTGTCAAGAAAAGTCCTACACTTTGAATGCAAAGACACTCAACATTTTGACACTACCCTGAGTGGCCCAAGCCTTCATCACACAGAAATATGCCATGGTATCAGGAAGCTGTTTGGTTTTTTATGTCTAATTGGCTCATAACAGCTGAAACTGAAAGCTGCCACCAAATATTTTTTTAAGAGGAAATACTTCTATGTATTTTTTTTTTATACCACTCATTTTGGAAAATCTTTCTCACAGCAAAAATGATCTTTTATGAGCACTTCATGTTTCATGCCTGTTAATCTGTTCTAGGCCATATGGCCTATTAGTAGTGAAATAATGTATGTTACTGAAACAAAGAAAAATAAAATAATTTAGTGACTTTGATCCCAGACTGAATAGGACATCACTCCCTCCGACAATATCTCCTCAAGAGGATTAGAGAAAGTGTGTGGTGTACTTGAGACTGCTGTCACTTGGGGAAAGAGTAACAAGGCAGACCTGCTAATGATAATTTCAAATGAAGTAATGTTAGTAAGCATCAGCTTTGTCCTATGTTAGAAATGACTTTGTTAGAAACAATTGTGAGAAAAACAATATCAATATCAAACTTAGGCTAATCAATTCTCCTTCACTGATCTCCCAAAGATGGCAGGAAAAGGCTTTTCCCTAGTGTGAATTGTCATACTCTTAAGATTGGTGTGCACACCTCTGTCTTTTGGTTCTTATATTCAAAGGTCATTACATTTATGTCTGTAAGGGAAAAGGAGGAAGACTTGTAAATCATACATGTTCATGGACTCAGGATCTTCCTCTTGTCAGCAATGGCAAGTTTTACAAGCTGTTTTAAAGGCATGTAAAGTAAATCAAATAACTATCAGTTTTAATTAACACTCCTGCAAGCTGTAATGACCTCTACCTGAAGCTGAGTGACATCAAAGAGATATGAAATTATTTCTTGCCTTTGATGTTTGGTTTTTTTTTTTTTTTTTTCCCACATAGAACACTTCTTCTCTCATCTGTGCAATTTTTATGTCCATTTCATAAAGCAATTGAAGGGGATCAATGGGAACTAATCCTTGGCAATGATGTACCTAAACAGTCATGAACTGAATTACTATTAAGAATAATATTTGAATACAATAGCTAACTACATTGTCCACAGAGCTTTGAGACAATTAATTCTCAGATGATTTGTCATGAGGAGAACCCATTTTCACTGTACTTGCATTCAAAATGGTATACAGTTAAATACAAGCAAGGACAGAAATATACAATTATTTGCTGTACTTTTTGAGGACGCAACCTAAAAATGTGTGGTTTATGTGTCTGAAAGGAGAATGAAATGCAGATTCATCCACACATCAGTGTAAAGCTATTTCTAACCATATTTTAACTTTATTGATATCCTCTATAACCAATAAAGAATTAAATGAAATGTCTTCTCACTCTTTTTTAAGTAACACAGCTAGCTCACTGTAGACTGTCAGGAAAACAAAACAAAACAAAACAAAACAAAAAGAAAACCCAAGGAGCTTACTTCTAAGTGCCACTTCCATAAAATTTATTTGGATTGTCAAGGGAAAAAAAGTTCAGAATGCAACATATAGGACTGGGTTTTTTCTGTCTTATAACTGACGAATATCTATCTTAAATGGTGAAAAAAACTAATCAAATGAATCAAATGAAAAGTTCTTCCAGTCCTGTCCTGTGCTGAAGGAGCTGTGTCTGTTTTGGAGAGCAGGATGATAGAAGTCATGTCAATTAAACCCATGTTTTGCTGTATCTTCCTTGGTTTCTTCTGCTACCACTCTCTCAGTCTTATCCAGATTAAGTCCCAGTGAATGAATTCTCACCCCAGGACCCATCTCATTTATGTTTCACAGTGCTGGTCAGCTCTAGTCTGAGGGTCATGATTTTCTTCCTACTGGGGGTGTAACTCTCCCGGAATTATCATGGTGATTTGTAATGTTACTGCCCCATCTGCCTGCTGTGTCTTGCCCATGCTGGTGTTGACCATTCTATAGAAAGAGTGATTAACTTCACCTTGCATGTCCACAAGTGCAATTTGAACACCTGAAAGCTTATGTACTGGCTGTTCAAGATAATTAGATGGTTGAAAGTTGGGGCAGCTGTAACTGGGCAAGTATCTTGTTTTGGTTTTTTTCTGTTAGAAAGGAGAAACTCGTAGCAGGTAAGTGTAGCTCTTGTCCACTGCACCATGCAATATTTGACCTATGGGGGCATTCAAAGACTCTCTTTTCACTTGTTTAAATTTTTTTTAAATCAGTCAGAAAAATACAAAGGAAAGACTGCAGGTGTGTGAAGAGTAGCATGAAAATGCCTCTCTTCTTCCCACCTCCTACCAGAGCAAGACAACCTGTCCCCCTCCACCTCTATGGGGCATTTACGGGGTGAGTGTTGCCCAGGAGGAGACTGAGCCAGATCTCTGGGGGTCCAGAGGGCCAGAAGAGACATGAGGTCAGGGGCTGGAGCCACCCATGGGAGCTGTCATGAGAACCTTGTGGGGGGTAATCTTTGCAATCTCTGAGCAGTCATTTAAGCAGCCGTTCTGTTTGTTTCTTTCCCTTAAGTAAAGATAGTTACCCCTACTTAAGATTTGGTGGTGTTTTTTTTGGTTTTTTTTTTTTTTTAAAATGTTTTTTATTAATCCATTACCTTTCTTGCTTACTTTGTGGTCTTAAGAAGTTGAAGTCCTTCCTCATCCATTCAGTACAAAATACTCATAAATTTATGATTCTTGGATAAATGCAGGATTTTGTCAGGGAAGCCTAAAAAGGTGTATGGGCTTATTCTTTATCCAAAATTGTTTGTTAGTTTGCTCTCTTCACAAACATGTATTGTATAAATATATAGCATATATTCTACTTATGCAAAATGACTGACAATTCTGAAAAATGATTATCTATTGATTTAAGTTGTTCTAGAATTAGGGGTATAAACTACCATTCATTCAGGTTCAGATGGGTTAATTATTTAACACCATACTTTTTTGCAGGCAAGCTGCAATGTTCTGTTTCTTGAATATTGCTTGCACTCAAGATAATTCAAAATATTAATCTAACGATAAATGAAAACATCTTAGAGTCTGGTTATTCATAATGTCCTTTATTATTTAATGGTTACTTTACAGCAATTATCTTGAAACCCAATGGGCTTGACCTTGCTTTCATTGATATAAATGGAAAATCTCTCAGAGTTCAGTAGACTACAACTACCCTCACTATGTAATGAGATATTATTAATGCCTGGTTTTTCTAGCTTAATTATGCCCTGACACTAAGCACATAGTTGTTTACTTTTTTTTTTTTTTTTTTTTTTTAAAAAAGCAGCTAAATATTACAGTAAAATATAAAAGCAAAATCAGAAATTTAACCACTCCCAGAAGCATTTTTCCTGGACTATTAACATTTATATGTCATATTTAATGATAGAACATAGAACACACAGGCTACCAAACAGGTAACAGGATGAATTGCTTCCCATGAATGATCTGTATTTATGCAATCTCTTTAATGAACTGCATGAGTTATGGAAACCACACCACAAGGGACAGAAAGACTTAATAACTTGCCACAAGTTATTTAGGTATTTTCCCCATGAACAGAATTAATTCAGAGTCTCACTGGAACTTATGCATCCTGTTGATACTGTTTACATTTGGATTTAATTTGTTAATTCTTAACTTTACAGCTATCTGCAGCTGCTTGAGGAGGAGAATCATAAATAGTGTGTTTAAATAAAACTTCTAAAACAATTTAAATGTGGGCCTTGTTTCTTTATGTCTACAAAAGGAAAGTACAGAACAATACATAACAGTAAAATATTAATAGACAATATTCACATATAAAAGACTAACTCGGTGCACAGGAAATTGACACAAGTTAGACACAACCTTTGCATAGACAGATCTATTGTTCTCAAAAAACCTCAAGACCTAATTCCCTTGTTACTTTTATTTGTTTTTTAAAACTGCCACGGATCAATCTCATTAAGTTACAAACATCGTGTTTTACAAGTGGTCCTTGGGAATGTAGGAAACTCAGCCAGAATTTTGAGTAGTCTTAAAAATTTTCAAAGTACCAAGGATGCTTATGGTGCAATATCATGATGGCTACAGTATATTATTTCTTCTTTTTTTTAATGAAATTGGACAATCTTTTAATTTCACTCTTATTTCGACCATAAGTGTAAAGAGCTGATGTATTTATGTAAAAATAAATAAATAAATAACTCCCTCAAATCCTAGTTTATACAAATTCAGTGTGGCTTGGTATGAAGCAGGTACATCATCACTTTAAAACTTAGGATGTTTATGGCTATGAAGCCCATGTTGACTAGCAGGATAAAGGGCTTGTAACTCACTTGTGTGTTCTCTTCCGGCTCAGAAGCACCACACAGCCTCCTCTCCCCTGGCACCACCATCATGGGTCACTCTCCCCTGATTGTTGTCTTTGGTTAAAATCTTGTCTACTGGTTGCTCTTAAGGAGCCTGGTACCTGGATTGTAAAAATTCAGTGCAAGCTAGAAGTAGACTGTTTCATTATTTGTGAAGAACAAAGACACTGAAGAAGAAGAATGACAAATTACTTTATTTTTCAGGGGACCCAAAGTAGAATTTTACATCCTTGGCCCAAGGTGAAAGACAGCTCTGAATTGCCAAACAAAGCCTCCTCAGAACACCCAATATTGGATACATAGTTGGGTAAAACCACAGAAAACTACCTCTAGGAAAGCAAACATTTAATTGGTGACCTGTAGCAAGTAAGTTATGTATTTCAAGGTGAGCCATATTTGAAATATTAATTTGTTGAAGTCAACAGATTGTGCATGTGCTTTGTATCTGGAATTAACTAAATAAGGACATAATAAAGAAATAATTACACTAACCCAATAATTCTAAACCAAAAACCCAACCCAATGCAATACATACAACCCACATAGAAAAACATGTTCATCTGAAAAGTGGGGGTTTGGGAGATACTTTTCTCCAGAGAACTCCGGCTGGGAACCTGCATTGTGTTTATTTTGACAGTTGTCCACTCTTCCCTCTGGTCCATGTAATATAAATGCAAAAATGTATTGAAGTGTATACAGAAATATGAAAAAGGCATAAGCAATTACAACAAACTCTTAAATTTTAATTTTAAAAGGTTTGATATATTTGTTTACATATCAGCTTTTGCAAACATACAGGACTGGGATGCCAGTTTTGTAAAATGTCGAACTTAAAACCAAAGATACTTTCTTGACACTGTTTCTCAATTCTTTAAATACTACTCTTTCAAGAAGTTTTGAGAATTACCTATTATTTTCCTCAGGTTACTTGGAAATTGTTCACATTAAATTTTACATGTAGACAATTCTGCCTGGGACTATGACAGCAGCTGTGTCTTCTCTCTGGCTCTGAGAACAGCTGGCACAGTCAGCCCATATGCATGCTATTTTGACTCTCTTAATGTCCAAAATTCGGCATGTACATCCAAACTTCTTATTGGGAATGATTCCTTGACCATGACAAACCCTGTGATTGGTCTGGGAATGACTGGTGAGTGCACCAGGTGGTTCATAGTAAAATCATGCCAGGAACCTATTCTAACAATGTAGTTTTGTTCCATTTAATGGGCTGGTTTTAACATGACTATGCTGGGTTTTACACAAGTGCATAGTGAGAGAGGGTTCCTGGACATCTCTGTACTTTTGTTGGTGATTTGGCACCAACAAAAAGTATGATTTTGCAAAAGAAAAGCCAAAATGTTTTTCTTACATTTTCAAGCCCTTCATTGTGATTGTATCTTCTAAGAAATGTTATAGAAATAATTTCCAATTCATTTTATTCACATAAAATTCCTGTTGTAGTCATAGAATAATACAACAGTTTGGGCTGGAAAGGACATTTAAAGGTCATCTAATCCAACCCCTCGCTGTGGGCAGGGACACCTTCAATAGATCAGGTTGCTCAGAGCCCTGTCCAACCCGGCCTTGAATATTTCTTGAATGAGGGATGGGGCACCTACCACCTCTCTGGGCAACCTGTTCCTGTGTTTCACCACCCTCATAGTAAAAATTTTCTTCCTTATATCTAGTCTAAATCTACTCTCCTTTAGTTTAAAACCATTACCCCTTGTCCTATTGCTATAGGCCATACTAAAATGTCTGTTCCCATTTTTCTTATAAGCTCCCTTTAAATACTGAAAGGTTGCAGTAAGTTCTCCTCAGAGCCTTCTTTTCTCCAGGCTGAACAACCCCAACTCTCTCAGCCTTTCTTCATAGGAGAGCTGTTCCATCCCTCTGATCATTTTTCTGACCCTCCTCTGGACTTGTTCCAACAGGTCCATGTTTTTCCTGTACTGAGAATAGCTTTTTCCACCAAAGATTTATTGCTTTCACTATGACTCTTTCTTAATTAAAGCCTCAAAAAAAATAACGTCAAATATTGAAGCCAAACATTAGATATAAAACTAAAGAGTTCCCTAGATGCTGTTATCAGGTAGTTACATTAGTGAGTAATAGAATAGCAATGCTTTTATGATGTATTGTATTAATTCAACTCTCTGATGATGGATTGGACCAATACATAACCTAAAAAGAGATCAGTTACTCAAGAGATTGAAGAGGCTGGAAGTAAAGGATTCAGGGTAACCAATAAATAGCAATTATAAAACTTAATAGAATTTTTGAGGAGTCATTTTGCTGACCATTAGATGGAAGAAAGAGACTATAACCAAATGAACCGGCAAATTGTTCATCAGCCATTCAAATTCTTCGGTGAAATGGTCTGTGAAGGTCTAAGCCTTGTTTCTCTGGGAATTGCACCAAAAGTCCTTAAAAGAAGTGGTCCCAAAACTAACTGAATGGATGAACACTGAAATTTCTTGCTTTGTACATTCCAACACATTCCTCCTTTGTGTCACCTGATAATAAGACAAACAACAACCTTCCATTATTTTGTTATGTTTCTTTTCACTTCTTTCCTTGCCAATCTTTTTGCAGGCACTGCAGCCTGGGTTTTAGAGCCCTGGGTACTACTTCTTCCTTTTTCAATGACTAGCCTCATGACTGAACTAATAATTTCTCCATGGTTCACTTTCCTTTTCTGTAAAATGGGGGATGAAAATACTTTCTGTCCTCTGTTAGGTCAGAGCTTGGAGAGTTGCAGTATGTATTAAGAGACCTACAGAAGAAATAAATGATTAGAATAATCTTGACAATAATGTACCTCTGTTCAGCAAGGTCAATAGGCACTTGACTTTTAAAATGAGAAACTGTAAAGAATATTCTACTAAATATCATATGCAATAAGGATTGCAGTGTGAACAGATTTTGTGCTGTTAAAAGAAGATTGGGCAAATGACAATGATGCTGGAATAATACTAGCACCATCTTAGCATGCTGGTTTGTTAACTAAAAGTTGTTCAATAAGTGGAATCGTGAGTGTGGCAGCCATTGCCAAAGCAATTAATCTCTTATTCAACATGCTGCACTGCTCAACCTTGTTCAGTCACCTGCAGGTCTACCAGGGCATGAGCAGGGATGAAGATTCTTGTGGGGACAAATCCAGCTAAAGATTAGATGGGAAGAGATGCTAGAATATTAAAGCATGGTTATTTCTTAAACTTGATGAACCAAACTAGAGAATTCAATTCCTTGTTGGCCTACCCTCTCTACTGCATTCTATGCTTTCTCCTCACTGGCTCCACAGCCTGGCTCTGGAGATACCTAAACATCCTAGCAATAAACCTGGGAATAAGGATGAGTGTCCCAGACTTTCTGCTTTCAGTCAAGTGCCCTAACTTCTAGGCTACAGCTGCCACATCCTTCAGGCAGCCTTTCCTTGCACATCACCACAAGGTCAATACTGATTTCACCATGCTGGCATAGGTTCAGTAGGAAAAGACAGGAGTTCCCTCATGACCTAGCCATGGTGGTAAGCTTGCACTTCTGGGAGATGTGGGTTTGAACTTCTGCAGGTGGAGAAGAGACACAGCCTGTAACTACCTGAGCCTTCAATACCAATGTACTATATTCAAAGAAAATACTGTTGGTTTAAAGAAAGATAACACAGCTTTCAGTCATTTGAACAATAATTTTAAGTTGTCTAGTGGTCCTGGCTCTAAATGGGGCAGAATTGCCCGCTGTAACCCTGCTTGCATCTCCAAATCTTTGGAAAGAGTGGGATACTAGACAAAGTCTTCCATCATAGCCTTCAGTCCTGGGTGTAAAATTCCTGTTGCCCATACTCCTCCTTTCCCCTAGGAAAGGAGCCGTCCTTGCTCAACAGCTTTAACAGCATCCTCCACCCCTTGCTGGTGTCTTGAAATGACTGAGACCCCTTCCTAAGCCCCAAAAAGTTCCATGAAGTTGTTGTCCTCCTTTCCATCATGTCTGTATGCTTCACTTCTCAGAGCAGTCCCACTCCAGACAGGGAGTCTGAGGTGAAGAAGTGAGATGTAGCTGTAGGACCGGTGTGGCTGCAGCACCTTGCCCCCAGCTCTGCTCAACACGTAGTTGGTTTTGGGCACAAAGTCATCATGGCCTCCAGGATTGCATTGCCTATTTCCACCTGTCCTCATTCACTTTGAGTTAATATCTCGCTACTACAGGAGAGGAGGGAATATTTGGAGCTTGGAGACTGGGAACAAAGAGAGACAGAAAAGGATTTTCCCCTCAACATGCTAACTAGTAGAGAACAGGAGTGCAGACTGCCAGTTTGGGACTCTGCTGGGAAGGCGAAGGGAAATAAATCAGGTTGACATGTCTAACTTGTAGACCTAGATTGACTCCATCACTTACTGAGACTTCTCAGCATGTTCCTCTTCATGACTCTTGGAGATACACCAGCAGTATTGTTCATAGAAACTACACTGAATGAATTGCACTTTATTGAGCATGCACTCTTTGTTGTGGTTTTCCCAATTAATGATATATTCAGAGAGTGCAAGAAGCATGGTCCACTTTAGAGAAGAAAAGTACAGGTGGTTATACTGTTGGAAGTAGAAAATTACCTGAGTTGGAATTGTAATTCTGGATTAGTCTTTGAAAAAGATAGATAATGTGTGTGCATGTTTATGAAACTTCCTATTGACATTACAAAAGTCTCTGAGAAGTATAGAAATGGCATTAATGAACCCTGCCAACCCTTTAAACATCTTAATGAAGGGACAGCAAGATTTTAGTGCTTCCATTTCTTTGGCAAAGATTAAGCAAGATGCAATCTGTTCATATAAATACCTCTGCTATGAAAGAAGCCAGCATACTTCATAGGTTTCTAGGTCAATGGTGGATAAACACATATTTAACTCCTTAAGAGCAAAATAAACAACCTCCTTAAAGTAGCGGTGAACTAATAAGATGCTAACAGTGACAAAATGAGCACATGATTTTGCTAGTTTGTGAATTCCTAAATAATGCTCAATAATTCTTCTTCAAGGTACATGCACCTCACCAACAACACTATCTATATAAAGTGACATGGTGTAAATTGTATGCCTCTCACAATGTTGACTGCTTAATTGCTCACATCCATTGTGACTGTGCTGCCCTGTCAGCATGCTAAGTAATTGAAAAATTGCTGTGTGATGGAAAATCAATACAACTCTAACAAGAAACAAATATGATACTGTACTGAAAGTTAACAAATAACCAAATTTAGTAATTGTGATTCTCTCCTGAAGACACACAGGCATTGATTAGTGTTTCATGGGTTTATTTCTTTGGTAGTAATGGCAATCAGTGGGTTTTCAATTTTTCGTATTTTGAAAGTACTATTTCTTCTGGCAGGACCAGTCTGGAGAGATAAGTGAAGTTGTTGAATTTTTTACTTGAAAGCCATCTATTGTCTATTTTTAATTAAAACAGCTAATGGTCTTTATTGATTCCTTAAATGTGCTATACTAGATAAACCTTTTGTATTTAACCTTAGTTATTTATGTACAAGCATTTTAGAGCTTCACTAAATGATTTCACAGACAATATTGGGGGGGAAGATCAGCAGAAGTATAACAAATTACTTAGCATATTTGAGTATTTTCAATATAGATTCAAATACAGAGAGAGGTAGGCTTAAGACCAGCCTTTCAGTATTTTTACTTGCAAAACAGTGGGAGGCACTATCGTTCAGCCAACATCCTTCTTCTCAGAAGTCAGATCTGCATAAGAAAATGTAAATTCAAAAAGTTTTTAGGATAATTTTATGCCATTATGTCCCCTAGGTTTTGAACTTTATCTCAGATTCACTGTGTTAGGAGTTTAAAGGAACATTGAATAGATGTGTGGGGTTTTTTTAATTATTATTTTCATTTGCCAGGTGTTTACATTATCTTATAACTTAGAAATATCATAACATTGTGTGATGCACTCATAATGGCCAACAACTACATTTGTTGGTGAATTCAGGCTGAGGGGTTAAAAGACATTCTGCCCCTCTGGAAGCAGAATATAGGTACTGACACCTATACAGGGAAAGTATGATCACAAACCAGAGATCATTTTTGAGAATGTCACTTTTATGTTAAATGCAAACTTCTGTCTTATTTAATTCCACGATACTTAACAATCATGTAAACTGCATTATAGCAAATGTATTTAGAGAAAATGTAAAAGCAAGCCCTGCCAGAAAATGTTATAAATATTAACACTTTTCAGTCTGCTATATTTCCAAAAATGTTTATTATATTGGTTTAATAGTCTTGTGGAATTTTTCTGTTTAGTTTTGGTTTTCTTTGAGAACAGTCATATTAGTGTATACATTATAGGATAGCTTTCACAGAAGTAAATAAAATAATCTGGTTTTGCAAGGGAAACACAATATATGAGAACAAATTCAATATGTGATTATTAAAAACAATCCATGGAAAAAAAGTCAGATATAGAAGTCAAATATTTTTCTCTGCAACAGTATACTGACTCCTTCAGTCATTAAATTGTGTCTATTTCTTCTTAATCCAATAAGAAAGGCTAGCCTCTTCATTTAAACTTCCAGTTCTTCATAGTTATTGTTACATACAAAACTCATTTTTCTCTTATCTCAAAACAAAACATTCATCTTTCCATTAGCAAAAACAAATGAGAGGCAATGTAGTTGCCACTGGAAGGATTTATTCTGGCACATCTTTTTTTCCTGAGGACACACTAGAAAATAAAATTAGCAAAGTCAGCATAAATAGACCACTCCTGTCTAGATCAGATTAAATCAATAGAATCAGAGAAGAAATAACTCTGTGTCTACCTGGGTCTGGGGCAGGTATCACAGAATCTGTTGCTGCTGTTGTCTGAGCCTAAAGCATCTCTTAGACTATCTATTATTTGCCATTCACAAAGAGAACTCCAGAAACCCAAATGACTGTAAAGAACTGGTTCTTGTGAGCAACCACTAAAGTATTACAGTGATTATTTAAAACAATTGTAGAGGTGTGATGTTTTCTCTTAATCTGTAAGGTAACTATGCTTTCACATTTCACATGTGAGCAACAGGACAGACTTATGAGGTACAAAGGAAGGAAAAGCCTATTCATATATGTCTTCACTGTAATTGTACAGACATTTATTTTAGTTGTTGAGAGCTAGAGTCAGATACAGTCTTGCATCTGCAGTTGAAGAAGGCCTTGGTGTGGGAGAGGAGGTGAACTCAGAGCATCTCTGCCTCTTCTACCATGCAGCAAGGACTCGTTGGGGTAGGTGATTTACCATTTGTCCCATGTGAAAGTCCTGGCCACATTTTGCAGCAGCCAGCAAGTCACCATCTACGCTGACCTGTCTTGGCCTTGGGCCAGGAAACGCTGTGTGCATGGCAGGCACAGGTTGTGGGTTCACTGCCTGTGACATGACTGCATTTCTGCTGCCACTAACAAAGCAATCTAGCACAGGACTTTGAAGCTGGAAACATTGACTTGGGACTATGGTTACAGTGAAGAAAGAAGGAAGAAGTACAATGTAAAGGGAGGAAAGAAGAAAGAAAATGGGCCTGAACTGTCTATGCCTCCATCCGTGAAGGTGTAATGGTACAGCCAACACAATGCAGCATCAGTTGGGTTCATGGGAGGCTGTTAACTTGCATTCCTGATCCTACCATGATGCTTTGATCAATGAATCACAAGGCAAAGGTCATGGACTCAAACAAAGTTCTGTTTTTCTCTCCTTTTTCCTGTGTCATGACAGCAAATATACAGGTAGTCTAAACACATGGATGGAACAGTGGTAAACATTAACTACTTGCAACTTGTGGTGTGTGGGCTGCAAGGAGAAGGAGCCACAAAGACAGACAATAAAAGTCCACAGAGGAAAGTTAAGACATGGAGAAGAAAAAGATTTAAAGGTTCACAAAGGAGTGCACAATCAAAAGGTTGGGATAGTCTCAACATCCTACTGAGTGCAAAATTTCTTCTAAGACCTGTCTTTCTTTCAAAAGTCACAAATTCTTCTTAATTTTCATAACAGAGATCCTCATGCAGCTCCTCAGCAATGGCAGGAACTTCAGGAAAGATGCCGGGAAACCTGAGCTACAGTGGGACATTTCCCAGGCAAGTGTAAGATGAAACTTTTGTTACACTAATGTGTCCTTTCTCTTGCAGGAGGCTGGGCAGAGGGTTAAGGAAGTGCCAGAAATTAAACTCTAGATGCAGTATTCCTTCATCCAGTCTAGGTAGCCACCCAGTGATCTGGCTCACATTTTTATAGTGTATTCTAGAGATTTATCCATATCTGCAGTGTGTGTGTGTGTGTGTGTGTGTGTGTATCTGTGAATTACTTCTAGGGAGTAAAATAACCAAGAAAAACTATTTTGTTATCAGTAGTCTGATGTCTCTATTTCTTGTTCATATTTCCTTGAGGAAAGTGTAAGGATCTGTAATCAGAAACAGGTTAGAAGCTGCAAGGCTGTAGCACGCTTTAAAGCACTTCTGTAAATGCTGTAATGCATCTCATTGTGTCTTCCTGTGTTTCAAATCTAGGGCCTAAGCCAACTGAGCAGCAGTTGGCTATTACACCAAGGTTTAGCAAAAAATTTCTGTGTCCAATCTATGTCACGTGGTTATTTTTCAAGTAAGGAGGAAGGAGAACGTACAAATAACAAAATCATATGAGGAGAGTTACATCTCATTTTACATCTACTTTTGTTGAATGAAATACTTATTTAATAATTCAAGGTTCTCTATCCTTCCTTACTGATAGAACTGAAATGTGTTCTGCTTATTTTTCATGAGACCTAATCAACAGGAGCTCATGATCTTCTAACTACAAAGAGCTTGAATTGATTAAAATAGAAATCTTGCAACGTGTTTTGGTTTTGTTTTTTTTTTAAAGATGAAATATCATAATTTTAATTAGGTTGACGGCCTGTTTTCATATTTTGAACTGAAACATTAAACAAAAAACTTATGCTGTTTTTCATTTGATGACCTCTTTAATTTAGCATACATTTACTGACTTTTTCATTCACCTATTTCTAAATTACAAAGAGAATATAGTATTTTCATTTTAGTCTTACTTTGTCACACTTTAAAATGTTCAGTCAAATAGTCTGATAGAGTGTTTTGGGAGACAAGTAGACATATATATTTCCCCAATTTAAATGTTATAGAAGTAATTAGCATGGTTATTTCTTATCCACTAAAAATTACTTCAAGTCACTGACATTTCACTTTTCTGAGTACATATTTTCTGGATAAACAACAGACAGTCTTCTTCCTCTATGCTTTCTTTACATTTCAGCAGGTTTTATCTGAGCATTTTCTATCTTAGTTTCAGCAGAAGGAAAATATATGCTGTATGAAGACTTCTTAAAAAGTTAGGTGATAGTAGATGGATGTTTTCAATAAAGGTCTAAAAGGATTTTTAATATTAAATGATTGGGAAAGAACATATTGAGCCTTCTCTTGCAGAATAATTGATTATTAGGGAAGTATTTAATGAAATATTTTTTACCCACTTTTACTGTAGCATGAATTATAAAACTTTGAAATGGAATGTGAATTTGGTTTTCTGGACTGTATCTATGTGAAAAACCAAGCATATTTAAGAAGCTGTAGTAATAAAAAATATGAATTTAATGCACAAGGTATAAATCACTATGACATTCACCCTGAATAACTAACTCTATTATGCATGCGAATATGCAGAAAGCAACCTACTGCTGAACTTCTCCAGTGCATAGCACTGACTTTAAGCACTGCCATCAGAGGCTGGCTACTGACACTTGATTTTAGTCATAACATTAAAATACAATATTTCTTGCAGCTTTGAAGAAGCTTTCCTAGCTAAAACAACTCAATCATTTATTGTTACAACTCAACTGTTGTCTTTCTTAACCTTAACACAATCTTTTCCCTGTGTTATCACCCTTACAGAGATATTTCTACGTTTCCCAAAGTACTGCACTTTTTGCTTGTGGCTTATCTGGTATAGATATATATGAAATGCTGAACTAAGGAATATGTAAGAAGCCACACCATTCAAGCAAAAATGTAAGCAAGTATCCCATTACTGGATTTAAAAGCTGCAGATATTATAGAACACACATGGGGCTGACAGGAAAGGAAGAACTTCTGCAAAGAGTTCCAAGTGTTTTTTCATCACATTCATTGGAGACCAAGCGCACTGTTTTAAGCATCTGAGAAAGCTGGGAAGCAGCATTGCAAGAGGTGTCCCAGGCCCTGACAGGGCCTTTCTTTCACTGCTTCTGTCTGAGACCAATTTCAGGAAAGTTCATGATGGTTTGTTGAGAAGTGTATTACAGTTTTCTCTCCTGCAGAGCCCTTCAGCCAAAAAGCCTCTGTAAAGGAGTCCACTAGTTAGGGATTCAGGAACTTTCAGCAAGATCTATTGAATTTTCCCAAGCAAAATATCCTGTATGTGCATTAAATCCATAAACATTGCTGAAGTAATGTTTAGCAACACTTCAAAAGTTCATCAATAATCCTTATCATTTGAGATTTTCACGTTCTGTGTAACATTCTTTATAACAATTTTTATCTTTATATCTATCTACTCTTTTAATGGCTGGTATGAAAAACTAGTTTTAAAACTTGTAACATTAAAAACAATATCTTGACTACACTGATAGAAAAAGGAGTTAAGTGAACTAGTCTAGTTAATAAATGAAAGCAAAAGATCCTAATAATTTAATATTTGATATTTATTAATGGATTAAAAAATTCAGAGGTCTAATTCCGATGAGATCTCATTCCACCATGTTCTTCCATGACCTTTTCGTTTGTACCTAAAAATTATTTTCCCATCATCTTTCAATATCTACCATGGTCACTAAGATGATATTCAGAGAAGGTCTTATAGACCTTCACAGTAAAAGTCCCTTCTTGCAGATACTATCCTGAAAATGGTAAGATGCCTCTTTATCTCTTGTTCACCATAAACACAAATATCTGTGTCACAGTAAAGCAACAGGCAAAAGGGCTGCTTCCACAAACCTACTTCCCCATTAATTTCCAGCCTTTTTCAGTGGTGATGAAAAAGGTAATGAAATTTATAACTAAAACATCTTCAACAAATCTGAGCTTTTCACAACTCCCCTCAGCTTCAGGAAAGCAGATGGTGGACACTCAACAGACATTATTGCTGATGTAAGTATTGTTACTTCGCTTCAGAAAATAACATCGTTTCCAGCATTACCACTTACAAGTCTCTTGCAAGTATTTATTTTTAGACACCAGGCAAAGACTGTTCCTTCTGCAAAATGACTTTTAGAAGCCAGTGGGCAGAGAGACAAGACATATTATCATTAGAAAACAGATGTAATAAAAGTAAATTAATAACAATAAATTAAATAATTTTTTAAAATTAAATTAATTTCTTCTTCCTTGAAAAGAATATTTGAGCAGAGAGACCTGTTGCCAACGTGTCCATGTTTGTGGACCTGTGCCAGACAAATCTGGCAAACTAAATCTGAGAAACTTTTAGGGGCCCATCAAATGGCATCACATTTTTACCTTAGAGTCTGATCCGGCTCCTACAACACGGCAACTACATTTAGGAGGAGATGGACGGATCTCCTAAACTGTACTGGGACAGAACATAATCCGCATGCTGATATTCTTTTAAGATAACTGTGTAATACCCCCCAGAGTAAGGTTATGCAGTGTGAGATAAGTTATTTAATACCACTGTTAACCAAGTGCTGTTAACTCTATGACTGTCAAACAAAATCAAGGTTTTTTAATCAGAATAAAAAATTGCACGTTTCTCTGTACAACCAATCATCTTTACAAATTTTAGGAAGATAACCTATTTTAACACATTGGGATTATGCAGAGGAAAATTAATGCAGTGAAGAAAGTGCATCTTTCAGTCCTTAAAAGATCACCTACTTTTACTTCCATTTTCCTCAAAATTCACCAGATAAAGCCAGTCCGTGAATGTCAAAGGCAGTGAAAACTTTTCTGCTCTTCCCCTAACAGGCTTATCTTTGAAAAAGAAATTTAGAGACACGCTAGATTTTGAGTGCAGGAAATCAAGAAGCTGATATAAAGACATAAAACAGAATACCTTTGCAAAAGATCAAGCACAAATGATTGAGCTTGATGTGGAAAATACTGTATGAAGTTCTATAGCTTGCGTTCTGCCATAAATCACACCAGATTATCATGAGGGTCCCTTTTATTCCCAAACAACTGTGGATTTATTGTCACTATAACAAGGCCTCTTCACAGTACTCAGGCAGTGTAAAGTGCCTTTTAAGTGCTCATAAATTACATTTACTTTCACTTAAAGGACACTTTATCCTGCCACAACTGTGTTAAAGACCTGTGATTTACATTAAAACCAGCCCCTTCAATATTCCAGTTCTATGTTCATAGATTTTAGGTCCAGGAGGGACTGATAATGTTTCCAATCCAATGTCCTACAAAATACAGACCATAGAATTTAATTCAAATAATTCCTCCTTTAGCTTTGTTTAGGTAAATCATTTATACTTCAAAGACACATCCCAGTTTAAGACTTACTGAGACCAAGTTCATCATACTTCTCATGGAGTTGTTGCATGTTGCACCTGCCCACAGACCTGAACCTTAATTTCAAACTGAATTTATCCAGTGTCTCACAGCTAGGGAATTTTATTAAACATTGTCTGTTATATGAAAGAACTCTTTACCACCAGAACCCAATCTGTGCAGATAACTACTGACTCCCTTCTTAACTGTCTTTTTCGTAAATTAAACAGATTTTGCTGCTTTAGTGTCTTGATGCAGTGCAACTTTCTGAGTCCTTGAATAATATATTTTAATACTTCCCAATTTTCAACAAGTTTATAAGGTGATCACAACAGAAGTAACTATACACAATAATGTGAGAATCTCTTCTATGTAACATTACCTCCCACTTCCTACACCTAATTCCCCCAACTTTTGTGTTCCAGCACTGTTATAACCAGTCTCTAATCAAAATCCAAGCTTTAATGGACAGAAACGTGGAAAAAGAAAGTGCATTATACTCTGTTCAAAATGTCCTGTTCTTTATTGTAATATTCATGCCAAGAACAGACAAGATCATCCTACAGAACATATTCCAAGTGCTTAATTCCACTTCCAGGAGACCCATCCAATGTTCTTCAAGGATCAGATTAAGTAAATAGTCTTTATTGTTCTTCAATTCTTATTTATATTTTGAGTGATATAATTATTACCCTATATAGTAGAATTACTGTCATAAAAACATCAAAACCCAACCTATTTTTAACGTATTGAACACAGACAAAATGCTTAGGGAGGTGTGATTCCATGTTCTAGACAGGCGCTTGGTTTTGACACCTCAGATCACATTTCAGAAATGCTGGAATAATTTTTTTGCCCTGTATCTCTGTGACTGTTAGAATCATCCTTGAAGGACTGATTTTTAGTGACACTAAGTGAGAAAGACAGAGTAGCACCAGATAGGGCAACTGAGACAGATGAGGTGAAAGAAACAATTAAGAAAACAAAATTTCATAAATCCCCAGGCAAGGCAGCAAAATTCTGCTGGCACAGCTTGTTGTTTTTAAAGAAATTTGTTCTCTGTTTCCATATCCTGCACATATCTGTAAGAACAATACCAGTATCACTTATCTCCAGTCTATGCTGGAGATGTCAGCCACTCCAACACACATCACTGAAAGAAAGAACCTGATGAATTACATCTCACAAAGACCAACTGTACTATTACAGCATAAATCTACATGTTTTTACTGGAGTACTAGTGGCAAATCAGGCAGTAAAGATCCTCAATTATAAAATGTTTTTGGGAAACACTGATTTCATATTGTTCATCACCATCTGTCAGACTTGCAATGGATATCATCAAAAACATCTGCTGTCTTTTCCATTTCAGGCTCAGAGTATATTAAGAAGTCTAAAGATGTGCATTGTCTTGGCACTGAAAATGGTGAATTCAACTTGTGTGTTTTGCACTTAAGTTTTTGAACCATTCCATACACAACATTAACAAACAAGTGCTGTCAACTCCAAGTTACACCACCAATGAAAATTTATGATTACATACAGAAGAGCTCAGAAAAAAGGGAACATTTTCAAATGAAAACATATGCTTTTATTTGCTGACACATTCCGATGATTTGAACTATTCTGAGTGGTGCTAATAACTTGCTCTATTGTTCCTTACTGCCATTTAAAGCTATAAAGCACCATCTAGAGATGGTTATATTCCTTCTACCTCTTTGTCCTCATTTTTGTTACACAGACAATGTTTGAAGGAATGCTTTGTATTCCTTTAGGAATGTCTTTTCAGCCAGGAGGATTTGTATTTTATGGTTCTGATGGAAGAATCACAAGATGATTTTCCACTTTTACTAGAGGAAAGCAGGAAGAAGAGAGTCAGTATTCATTAAGAATCGCTAAGGAATGTTGCAGTTTTAACTTTCTGTCTAAGATTAACTCTATCTCCACACAGTGTTTCTGAACAAAGTAAGTTGGGACAGTGCCTCAGACTGATCCAATTCAAGTTTTGAAGTAACTTTGCACAACAAATTAACGAATGTCCTTCATTTCTTTTGGGCACACTTTAGGTTACAGTCTGAGTCTTCCTGTGCCTTCCATTGAAGCACCTCTGTACAAGAAAACCTTCCTGAGATACCACTGTGATGGCCATAGCATAAGATTTTTGGTAGATAGTGAGAAAAACTTGCAAAAATAAGGACAAGGCTCAGGGAGACTATCTGTATGTAGGCCGAAGAACAAATGCAAAGAAAAAATAGAAAGGAAAAGCTACTACACAAAAGTAAAAATGTTATGCATGTTCTTATGAAGCCTGAATTGCCCAGGATTCCTCTGTGTTGTTTACACCTGTTTATGTATTTGCAGCAATATTTTAGCTGAACTATTTTTAACAGTATGTTAGGCCTCTTCAGAGCATAAACCTTGCTGAGACATACTGCTCTTGGGTGGCTACAGACATGCTGCTGCACACTTGGCACAGCAATATCCCTACATGGGGAACATCCTGCATGTTTTCAGTGCTGGAAGACTGTGCTTTGACCAGGTGATGTAAATTAAATTATTATTTTCTAACAACCATAAGCATTTTGGAAATTCATAGAGAAAATGGGGACTCTAAAAAAAGATTTTATTATTTCTTTCTCCAGGGAAACTGAATTTATAGCAGAAAGTACATGAGGGAATCCTGTTGCAGACCATTATTTTTAAATATTGTAATTTCTCTAGTTTGGACAACCCAGTGAATAAACACAGTGCAGTCTAATTGAAATTTACACTTAAGGAACAGGTAGGATCATTTTCTTTTCTTTGATGGTTTGTAGAAGTTACAAAGAACTCTACAATAACCCAGGTAAAACTGATATAAGGCATTTAGAAGCTAGGAAAACGATCTGATCCACAGATATATATATGATTGATTACTTGTTACTCTCACCTTATACTGAAGAAAAAAGCATTGTTATGCACAGAAAAGACAAATCTCAGAATCACAGAATCGTCCAAGTTGGAAAAGACCTTGAAGATCATCCAGTCCAACTGTTAACCTCACACAGACAGTTCCCAACTACACCGTATCCCTCAGCACTATGTCAACTCAACTCTTAAACACCTCCAGGGATGGGGACTCCACCACCTGCCTGGGCCACCCATTCCAATGACTAACAACCCGTTCTGTAAAAAAATACTTCCTAATATCCAGTCTAAACCTTCCCTGGCAGAACTTGAGGCCAGCACCTCTTGTTCTATTGCTTATTAGTTGGTTAAAGAGACTCATCCCCAGCTCTCTGCAACCTCCTTTCAGGGAGCTGTAGAGGGCGATGAGGTCTCCCCTCAGCCTCCTCTTCTCCAGACTAAACACCCCCAGTTCCCTCAGCCGCTCCCCGTACGACCTGTGCTCCAGACCCTGCACCAGCTTCGTTGCCCTTCTCTGGACACGCTCGAGTCATTCAATGTCCTTTTTGGAGTGAGGGGCCCAAAACTGAACACAGGAATCGAGGGGCGGCCTCACCAGTGCTGAGGACAGGGGTCAGATCCCTTCCCTGTCCCTGCTGGCCACGCTATTGCTGACACAAGCCAGGATGCCATTGGCCTTCTTGGCCACCTGGGCACACTGCTGGCTCCTGTTCAGCCGGCTGTCAATCAACACCCCCAGGTCCCTCTCTGACTGGCAGCTCTCCAGCCACTCCTCCCCAAGCCTGTAGCGCTGCTGGGGGTTGTTGTGGCCCAAGGGCAGCCCCCGGCATTTGGCCTTATGGAAACTCCTCCAGTTGGCCTCAGCCCATGGCTCCAGCCTGTCCAGGTCTCTCTGCAGAGCCTCCCTACCCTCGAGCCAATCAACACTCCCACCCAACTGGGTGTCATCTGCAAACTGACTGAGGGTGCACTCGATCCCCTCATCCAGATCATCAATAGTTAAACAGGAGTGGCCCCAAAACAGAGCCCTGGGGGACACTATTCATGACTGGCCACCAACTGGATTTAACTCTATTCACCACAACTCTTCTTGGGCCCGGCCATCCAGACAGTTTTTTACCCAGCAAAGCGTGTGCCTATACAAGCTGCAATCAGCCAGTTTTGCCAGGAGAATGCGGTGGGAAACGGTGTCAAAGGCCTTGCTAAAGTCAAGGTAGACAACATCCACAGCCTTTCCCTCATCCAATAAGCAGGTTGCCTTGTCATAGAAGGAGATCAGGTTTGTCAGGCAGGACCTGCCTTCCATAAACCCATGCTGACTAGTCCTGATCCCCTGGTTGTCCATTATATGACTTCTAATGACACTCGAGATGATCTGCTCCATGACCTTCCCTGGCACCGAGGTCAGACAGGTCTATAGTTTCCTGGATCGTCCTTTCTGCCTTTCTTGTAGATGGGTGTCACATTTGCCACCCTCCAGTCCAATGGGACCTCCCCAGTTAGCCATGACTTCAGATAAATCATGGAAAGCAGCTTGGTGAGCACATCTGCCAACTCCCTCAGCACCCTTGGGTGTAACCCATCCGTCCCACAGACTTGTGTGCATCCAAGTGGTGTAGCAGGTCTCTGACCACCTCCTCTTCAACTGTGCTGACCTCAGTCTGCTTCCCCTCCCCATCTCCCAGCTCCTGAGGCTGGGTGTCCAGTGAACAGCCACTTCCACTGCTAAAGACTGAGGCAAAGTAGGTGTTGAGCACCTCAGTCTTTTCCTCATCCTTAGTTATCATGTTTCCCTCTGCATCCAGTAAAGGAGGGAGATTTTCCCTAATCCTCCTTTTGCTGTTAACGAATTTATAGACACATTTTTTATTATCTTTAACAGTTGTAGCCAAGTTGAGCTCTAGCTGTGCCTTGGTTCTCCTAATGTTCTCCCTGCATAACTTCACTACATCTTTATAGTCTTCATGAGAGACCTGGCCCCTCTTCCAAAGGCAATAGAGAGTCTCACCGACTCTCATGCAACTTGAGATTCATATTGCTGGATAAACTGGAGTGACCACTGACCTGGGGTCCATGGTAGAACAAAGATGAGAAAAAAATTATGCAAAGTCTGCAGGTATTACTTTTTAATCTGTAGGATTATGTTCTCACTTCTTTCATAGCTGTCACGCTGATTTACTAGTCTGATTAGATATGGATGTTAGCTTACCTGTCCTTAAATCACTGTATAGACAACGTAGTTTAACATTATTTCGATCTTGTAAGCAAAACAGTAATGCTAATACAGCAATGGTTTCTTATAGACAGGGGTCTCTAAGTTTGCGATGCTTGCAATGACCACCAATCTGTGGGCCAGAACTGCATCTAGCTTTCTCTCTCTGTCTTCTTACAATACACTAGAGAAACTCTTACAGCAGTCCATCTGCCATGTCTGAGCTGTTTTTAATGAGACAAGAGCATAGAAAAGCAACATATCACTCAAGGAATGCAAGTCCCAAATATTAACAGAGACTTCCACCACCACACATTTGAAACATTCTGTTGAACTATTTTCTGTTTCTATTCATCTAGTTAAAGTGGATTTTGTCAGAGTTCCTGTGACAGAAATAGCCTCAAAAAGACTTTGTGTTACAGAGTCAGATAAATGGAGAAAAAAGTATGGGTAGAGTCAAGGGAGACTGACATTAGAACCGAATTCACAGCAGCTTCTTTGCTTTCTGCAGTATGTCCTTTTTCCAGCCTCACGAATGTATCAGCAATACACAGGATAAAGAGATTCGACTTTTGCAGAGAAGACAGGGGACTCAATTGCAGAGTATCTGCAAAGGCAGCAGGACACACAAGCAAATTTCTTTATCCTTTCACTCCCAAATTGCTGAGCAGGCACATTATGAAGTTTATTTTATACTAGTTTCAGATTATACAATACAAGGTATGATTATTATGGATGGGGAGGAGGATGATGACAGTGATAATAATAATAATAGTGACATAACTGTAGAGGAAAAACAAATGAGGAAAAAAATACAAGATAGACTTTAAGTTCAGCTCATCGCTTGCCTGAAGGCCCTCATCTAGTTTACTGGTAAGCACAATGTTCTTTTAAAGATTATGATACTACCATTGTAATTGTAAGCACCCATACATGATAGTCTTATATTAATTGCACAGCAAGTACATAAAAAACTTTAAAATTCCTAAGTATTTTTATATGAAATATCTGAAGTGAAACAACAATGACAGTTCTGTTAGAATTTCTTCTGTGAGTATAGACACATACTCACAGAAGAGAGTGAGTAATATAAAAATACAGTGAGTAAAATACAGAGACAACAGCATGGTATTTTTCGTTACCATCTCCAAAGCATAAGGGTTGGTTTCTTATTTTCCAGTTTTTCCCAAACCTTTTCAGCTATTCAGAGATCTGAAGAATTACGTATTTTTTTCCAAAACCTGCCTTGCACATGCTTACCCCTATCAACACATGTCTAATTAACACTCTAAAGTGCTTTGTTGCAGTGAAAATACTTTGTATGTTGTATAAAACTACTTAGGCCCAACAGGAAATAAAACGCCACCAACAGTTTGAATAAAGCTGAATATTAGGTTGAAATTTTTCATGCCAATCTGTTTATTTTATTAATAGTTTTCTCTGCAAATGTTTTCTCATATCACTTTAAAACATTATCATATGTTCCGTGTTACTCATGTCTCTGTCTGATGTGAGGTGCTAATGTATTCTATGCAAGACCCCAAGATTAAAAAAAGAGATTTACAAAACAAGAAACCTTATGATAACAGGTTTTTTTTAATGAGTTCAAATCAACCCTACTGGTTTTAGCACAGCTGACAATACAGACTATTGTTCTGAGTGAGAGCAATGGTCCTGGTAGCTCAGGTGCCTGGTCCCGGCAGATCACCATGTGGAATGCCTTGAGTAACTGTAAAAGAAGGGTAAAGAAGATACTGACTGATCTTTTCCTGGTCCATCCTCCTGGCATCCATCAGTCACTGTCCTAGGGCCTGCCTGGTCTGTAGACTACCCAGACACATCAACTGTATTTGACAGATATAGACAGATGAATCCTTCATCAGCATGTTTAATCCCTTTTGAGCCCATTTGTAGTTCAGTTTTCTGCCATATTGTATTGGGCTTGCACAGCAGGGTTTCTGTAGTAAGGGGACATACAGGGGTGGCTTCTGCAAGAAGCTGCTAGAAGTTTCCCCTAGTCTGACAGAGCCACTGCTGGCCAAGGCTGAGCCCATCTGCCCCTGATGGTGGTAGAGCCTCTGTGGTAACATTTAAGAAGGGGAAAAAAACTGTTGTGCAGCAGCATCTGTAAGAGAGGAGTGAAAATATGTGAAAGAAACAACTCTGCAGACAGAAGAAGGGATAGGAGGTGCTCCAGGCACCAGAGCAGAGATTCCCCTGCAGCCCATGGTGCAGCCCATGGTGAGGCAGCTGTGCCCCTGCAGCCCATGGAGGTTAATGGTGGAGCAGAGATCCACCGGCAGCCCAGAGAGGACACCAGGCTAGAGCAGCTGGATGCACACCGTGGGAAGCCCGTGATGGAGCAGTCTCCTGGCAGGACCTGTGGACCCATGGAGAAAGGAGTCCATGCTGGAGCAGGTTTGCTGGCAGCACTTGTGACCTCAGGGAAGGGAACCACGCTGGAGCAGTTTATGAAGAACAGTAGCCTCTGGGAAGGGCCCATGCTGGAGTTGTTCATGGATGACTGTCTCCTGTGGGAGGACCCCACACTGGAACAAGGGAAGAGTGTGGGAGTCATCTCCCTGCGGAGGAAGGAATCGCAGAGACAGCGTGTGATGAACTGACCACAACCTCCATTCCCCATCCCCCTGTGCTGCTACTGAGGGGAAAAGAGGTAAATAAAATCAGGAGTAAAGTTAAGCCGAAGAAGAAAGGAGGGCTGAGGGGAAAGTGTTTTAAGTTTTGGTTTTATTTTTCATTATGTTACTCTGATTTGATTGGCAATGAATTAAATTTCCCCAAGTCAAGTTTGTTTTGCCCATGATGGTAATTACTGAATGATCTCCATGTCCTTATCTCGATCCATGAGCCTTTCATCGTAATTTTGTCTCCCTGCCCAGTTAAGGAGGGGGAGTGACAGAGAGGCTTGGTGGGCACCTGACATCCAGTCAGGGTCAACCCACCACACACAACTTATGGCAGCAGCTTCCATCACTTTCTTGTGCTAGAGGTGGAAAAGTATTTCTGTTTTCTTTAGCTTATATATGCTAGCTGATTATTTTATTGGCTGCTTCTTTGTCCTTATGTTATGAGAAACTGTTAGTTATCCAGTGTCACTATATAACAGTTTCTCTCCTAGTTTTCATCTGCTTCATTCCAGAACTCAAAAGAATTACACTGAACAGCCTCACAAAATATCAATTTACAGCTGAGGTATTAAGCACCCTTGAAAGAAAATGCTGAAGTAAATAAACTCAAACGTAAAGCTCTATTCTGGGATCCATCTTTGTAGTGGAAAATTTAATGAAAAAAATTCCTTGATTTCCTTACTACTTTTAACATCAAGAACATGTCTTTGAAAGTCACATCAAGGAAAATTTCCTAGTAAATTACACTTGAGACCATATGGGACTTTGCAACTACATTAAAACACACATCAAACACTCAAAATAGTGTATTTAGATGATTGTCTTTATGCCTGTATGTCCTGAGAATGAAACTGTTAAGTACACAAACATATTCACAGTCTCTTGATTGTTGTATCAAAATAAGAAGTAGAAAATAGTATTGTAAAAATTATACAGTTATGGAATTTAGCAGGATAAGTTATTATTTTTTTCCATAAATTCAGCTGATCTGATCTTATGGGATTTTTATTTTTTACTACTTCTTTGTATCAAACTATTGTAAGAAAAGCCCAAAGGAAAAACTCACACTTTCCTCCAAGCAGTAAGAGATGATGATAAGGTACTTACATCGGAGAGGACAAGGCAGTCTACTTTTCACTTGCAGATTCAAATGGCTTTACAAATGAAAATATGAACAAAAACCTTCCTTTTGAGGCTTTTATTCTTTAAAAGATATTAATGAAGCAAAAGTCTTTGTCAGCTGTGGGGCAGGAGGCAGTACTACACAGATGGCCCAAACTGTACTTAGCATCATTGGAGAGGGAGCCTTTGCCCCTTATTTATTTACCAAGAAGAGGCAAACATATGAAGATCTATGCTCATCACTGCTTCCTGAGTGATGGCACTTCTGTGTAAATTGTGCACACATTGAAGAGCAACATAAAAAGTTCATTTTAAAGAAGCAAGACACCAGACAATGGCATTAAAAGACAATGAAGGCCACATTAAAGAGCTACCATAAAAGGAAGAATATAACAGCCATAACGTCTTTGAAATCTAAATGACAGTGGAAACTTTTTTGTTCCTTCTTTATACAACCATCTTCAGAGTCGAGGAAACATGATCATGGTGATTTTGTTTGCTGGGCTGAAGAGGGTTTCTAGCAAATACTTTTCAGTCTTATTTTTGTTGTGTTTTTATAAAAATTTGTTATCTATAAAAAAGTTATCACAGACGATTTCTTAGAGGTCTTAAGGAGCTTCAAAGAAAGCTGAGTGGAATCAAGTAATATAATTTCACTCTTCAGATATTATGGATATTCACAAAAAAACATGCAATAATTTTAAAGGAGGTACTTCTGTCCTGTGTAAAATAGGCATTTACTTGTTTATTGTATGTCACAGGCATACAATACAGCCTAAACACAAGATATGTTTTTAAGTTTGCACAAAAAAGTAACTTGAATTTCATTGCTCTCCATAGCCATATCTCACTTCATCTGCACAGCTAGCCAAAACTGTTGTTGGTAGGGATCAATAAGGAGAACATTAATGTGGAGAATCATCCACATTTAGTCATCAAGGAGATGCAAACGCTGACTCCAGAGTGAAGACCTAGGTAATTCAATCTCATACTGTCCACTTCAGGGGAGTTCCTCTTCAAAACTGTCCCTTCATTGATTTTTTCTTTTATGCAACACATGAAAGCAAAAAAATAATTGGACTTTTATTGGTTTTAAATCTCAGGAATACAATGGAAATTGCTTTTATGTGGCATAGAGGCATGTATGTATGAAAGGTACTCTTGTGTACACAGTTTTTGAAGACGTACAAGTGAAGCATGCCCTGAACAAAAAAAAATATATCTACATGTTTATGAAATATATTGGATTGCATTCAAGGTGACACAAAAACTAATTAGGAAGGTAACTGCTGAGATATTTAAGGTGGGCTGAGGTGGTTATGCCTCAGGCCTAAGCACACGAGGTTTCCTGGGAGCTGCTGGAACAGCTGTCCCAGGCCCATGCCACCATATAGTTAAAGTCCAAAAGGGCATAGAGGACCAGGGACACCACAGCTGTAGTAAACATGCTTGGTCTAAAATGATGGTGGACTGAATGTCAGGCAAGCGAACACCTGGAATAGGCAGGGATCAGCAATTTGTCATGTTTTATTAGTCACTGGTGCACACTGTGGAAGATGTTGATATGCATTTTCTTCCCCCTGTGCCATTTCTGGATTGTCAGTGTTGTCACACATCTCTGCAATGAGAGCAATGTCTGCATACAGGCACTCCCATGGTGCCCTAACCGTCTGCAGAGGGTGCTGAAGGCTGAGGCATGCATTTGGAGGGTGCTGAGGACATTTACACTCGGGGAATGCCACTCAGCTCTTTGCTAACTGAACACACAAACCCTGTTGCATGCAGCAAGAAGAGGGGGAGAGCTTGGGAATGCACCCTGCTGCTGTCTGGAGCCACAGACAAAATGGACATTGTTTCTCCTCTCCCTGGAGCCTCACTAGAGTCCATGAATTTGCCTTGGTGGTCCTCAAGATTCATGAATTTGCCCAAACTCCCGAGTCTGGGGACGTATGCTGGAGCATGGGTCCCATACACAGTGCCCACACAGTGCAGGAACCCCTGAAAACCAGTGTCCCAGAGGATCCTGTTGGTATCCCCCACTTTTTCTTTCCAAATTAAGCACTTTTGGAGGATGGCTTCTGAAACATCCTTCATCACTTTGCTCTCAGTGTGCTTTCTCTCCTCAGAAGTGGTTACCCAGTAAACACTAGGTGCAGAGGTCTGAAGGACTTCATAGGGTGATGGCCATTCATTTGCGTTTAGGGATGGCATCCAAAACTGCATTCACTGAGAGTGGAATCACAATATAAGCTCTTCATAGTGGGCTCACACGTTCGCAAATTTTGCACTCATTGCTGGCCATCCCACAGATAATGCAATTTTCACATTCCGCTCTTTCTGAGCATATCTGCTGCATCTAGAACTTCACATGAGGATAAAAGAAGTCATAGCAGAGAACTATCAAAACCTCATGTCTTCTTCTCTAAGAAAAGGACAACCGAGAGAAGCAGCAGCTGATCCTTCAGGGTACCTCAGTGGAGCAGTAGCTTGGGTGCAAAGTAAGGCTGTCATTCCTTCAAACTCTGTACACCGTGGACATGCTTGGGTCAGTGATCCTGACTAACTCTAGTACAAATTAAGCCATCACAGAGGATACAGAGTAGATGAAGGTTTCTCCACACCAAATGTCTCACATTCTGATCCACTCATTGCATTGTAGCACTTGCTAATGCAGATATAGCCTAACAAGGAACTAATCACTTCCCCTCAGAGGGTAGAGATTAGGTGCTGGAAAATTCAGCCTATCTAAGCTTCAAACTGACCTCTGTGGAGGCCATGGCATCACCTGAGCTCCTAAAACAAGTACCACAGTTTGGTTTTTGTTAGGTATTACAAAACTAGGACTTCCTAGGAAAATTTGGTAGTGGATTGAAAGAATATTAAGGTGGTCAGCTTGGAGGGTGATGGGGTACTTCAAAGAAGTTTTAGAGATGTTTTTGTCCGGCCTGAAGTCAAAAAGTGGTAAAAATAGCTTAACTCTCCCTACAACTCAGTAATGGACATTTTGAGATCTTTCACAGTACATTTTCTGATTAACAATATTGACAACACATGGGATACAGATCAGGCCAGCCTCTGATTCTGAAGCCACAAAAGTCTGCAGCTTAGTGTATGCTATAAGCATTATCAATTGAAAATGCAGCATACTACTTTTTTTTTTTTTTTTAATTATTAAATAGCAGAGTCACGATTGATGCTGTTTGAACCTGTGCACTTGAAACCCATCCACAGCAAGAGTTTTGAATCCCACCACTGTGATCTAGGAGTTGTGTCCTTCCTGCTCAGGGGATAACTTCATCTTCCCCAGTCAAGGAGCCTCCATCTCTGTCACTGCTTCTGTGCTCCCTCACTCTTCTCCCAAATCTGGCATTGTGTTCCCCAAATAAAGCAATGTAGGGGAAAATAGCTGTTTGGTGGGTTTTTTGTTGTTGTTGTTGTTGTTTTGTTTTTTTGTTGGGTTTTTTTTTTTTTTTTCCTGTTAGAGAAGTTCCTTGTGTATTTGTAGTACTACCTGAGCTTCCTTCTGCTGCCAGTGATGAGAGGAAGTTTTATTTACCTCAGATCACAAATCTTACCAATAACCAATTTATTCCTGCATGTGCTTGGAGACCACTGGATTTCTGAACCCAGGTCAGTACAGAATTGATGTGCAGCTGTCAGGAAACTTACAGGAGTTCCCAAATGACTGCCAGGAGGATTATGTAGTTTCAGTTCTGTGCTCAGCTCAGCTGAGCTAGCAAAATCTTCTCTAAGACCCAAACTTTGAAGCAAGACTGTAAGCATTTGCTTTGTGCCAGCTAATGCAAGCTTACCTTGCAACTAAGAATCTGTCACATGGATCAATTCCTTAGAAAATAAGAACTCCATAATCCAATAGGTTTAGAGATTAATAAACAATAATATCATGCAATACAGAGAGCATTGTGTACAGCTAAGGATGTATCATAGACCCATAGTAAGACAGAGATGGAAGGGAATTAGAGATGTTAACAAATTCTATCATCACCTCCGTTCCAAACCAGGGCTAACTACAACTCAGCTAATACTGGTGGGAGATGTTTATTCAACTTACCCTTTAAGAACTTCATGGATGGATTCAAGTAAGAAACTGTCAAAAGCTGCAGTTATGGAGAAAAGCAAATATTTTCAGATACCCATTTCACAGCTGGGCAAAAAGTAATCCACAGATATCCTGTCTTCAAACTGTGTAAAGGAGTGATTGAATTAACTGAAGGTATCAGCAAGGGAACTAAAGTTATTTTAAAGGGTAGCGTGAGTCCATATTTTATAGAGGGGGCTATCCAGCACAAATCACTGCTGTACCCCAGCAGATAGTCTCTCTGGGGAAATAGGTGCAACAAAGACATTTCTACCCCCTAGTCCAACATGGCTGATAAACACTCCATATTTACAACTGTCTCACGTTGAAAAGATTCTGCAAATTAAAAAGTCGCCATTATAGTTTAAAGTAACCCATATTGCCATGTATTAGCAATGAAGTTTTGAGAATATGATTTTTGAGGATTTTCCTAATCCTCTGCAGAGACTTTTTAGCTACTTCTAACTTTTATGGATATTGTTACTGTTCTAAACATTCCTTCATAAATGCTTAGAAGAGGAGAGAGTCTTCTCTTGAGAACACTCTGACTAATAGTTTGAGATTCAATACATTTTTAAACTAGGACTGTGAGCAATAGGACAGCTTAAATAAACCCTAGAGTCAGAATAAAATCCAGAGGGCTTTGCTAAAATATCTTGGAAAATCTTAAACATTAAAAATCGTCAATGGTGTTTAAAAATTGTACCACATGAAAATATCTTTCACAATAAATGATAGGAAAGACTGAATTGTGAGAATAAATCAAAAGTTCTGCAATCAGAAAGTAACATATGCTACTAGTGAAAGAGCAAAGAATTAATTTATGCTAATTAGAACCTTTCTCACTTTGTTTTCTGGGTTTTATGAAGATACTTACTGAACAAGTACAGATTAATGTCAGTGTTGCTTAAAAACATAGAAATTATCATAAAACAAATTCTGAATCCAATACCTTTTAACATCAGAGATAGATACTAGAGACATATAGCTGGCAGATGTAGATCTAAGTAGAAAATTTATGATTCTAAAAGTGTATAAAGCTGTTTCCTTTCGACAGATTACATTTAGTCATCAAAATTCCACCATCAGTTGCATCTATTTCTATATAGGTTACCTATTGGCATAACAGATCTATACAGGTGGAATTGAATTTTATTATAGGTTTAAACTAAGAGCAGAACAAGACCTGCCAATATTCATAAATCAATAAAAACCCTTTAATATAACAGCTGGTCAGCACAAATAAGAGAAAATTCTCCGTGGAAACCAATCTATTACCTAAATAGAAATCACTAACTGACCTCAATAAGTAACAATAAAATCAGTTTGATTTACTGTAGCAGGCTTATTCCACGTTGTCAGCCTTCTGGTTTCTAAATGTTAGCAGGCTCAGCTTTTCTATTCCACTTCCCCAGGTTTGAATTTGCAACCAGTCTTTCCTAAACTATCTCTTAGAAATTCCCAACAGATTTCTGTGTTGACAATGCTGAAGGCTGAGAAGGGACAAGCTTTGATCTGTGTAAAAAGAATCAAGACTATGCTTGTTTTGACATTTCTCATTATAAACAGTCAATAAGTTAAGTTTAATAAGTTTAATAATTTGAGTTTTAATGACACCAGGACTTTTTTATACCTTTGCTGTTGTAGACAGAATTCACTGAAGTGGCTTTTTGCCTCTTGCAAATAGCTACATTTTGGGAGTACAAATGCCTTTTCCTGTACATCTTGGTTTTCTTGCTCCTACGTGTGACTTGTTCTAGAAGAAAGAACGCAAGCTGTAGCCTGTTCAACTTAGACCTTTAGTCTCTTACTGTTTTTGATCTCCTCATCCTTTTGTTGTAGGAAAAGGGTACTGTTTTACCAGACTGAAGGACGGTCTGTTTGACTTTTAACTTCCTATGACTACCCTGTGAAAAACCCCAAGTGAAGGTCAACTTTAAAAATAGAAAGCCCCAATTATGTTTGTAGTTCGTGTAGACTGACATGTGTTCCTCTGTCCGCACCAGAGAAAGCTGGGACAGTGCTAATACCAAAGATGAAAACAGCAGTTGAGGTTTTCAAGGGTTTATCAATGTGTGATGGTTTGACTCTGGCTAAATGCCAGGTATCCACCAAGTCGCTCTATCACTTCCCCCCCCCTTTCCCTTTGTTTTCTCAACAGGGTAAAGAGGGGAAAGAAGATAAACGAACCCTTGTGGGTGAAACAAAAGCAGTTTTAATATAAGCAAAGCAAAGCAAAAGTCCGCGCGCGGAAAGCAAAAGCAAACAGATTTATTCTCTACTTCCCATGAAGAGGCGATGTCGGGCCTTCTCAGGAAGCAGGGCTCCAATACGCGTAGTAGTTGCCTCGGAGGACCAAGGGTGACCCCACCCCCTTCCTCCTTTCTCCCAGCTTTATACTGAGCAGACGTCATATGGTCTGGAATATCCCTTTGGTCAGTTGGGGTCGGCTGTCCTGGCTGTGTCCCCTCCCAAGATCTTGCCCACCACGTCCCACTGGGGGAAATATCAGAAAGAGCCTTGGTGCTGTGTAAGCACTGCTCAGCAGCAGCCACAACACCAGGGTGCTATCAACACCCTGCCAGCTCCCAGCATAAACCACAGCACCGTGAGGGCTGCTATAGGGGAAAACCGATTCCAGTTCAGCCAGACCCAATACACAATATCCAAAGAAGAACATTAAACTTCTCGAAAATCAATCATTCCTAGAGTGTGGTGATTTTTGTGGCATCCTGAGGAAACATCAAGCTGTAGAAATGTGCTGACAAATATTGTTTCTCATTGCTTATTTAAATCCTAGACTTTGTTAGGTTACCATTCCCTCAAAATATGTAGAGTGAATTCCTAAGATAACACAATACATTGACCTTTTGATACGCCTGAATCTTTACCTTCACTTAAAAAATATTCAGAATAGTATGTTGAAAAAACGAATTTTTTCATCACAGAAACTTTCCTAAGTCCTTTTTTGCAGTATAGCAAAATGTTCCAGTTTTAATTGGCATTATCTTGCAGTCAATTCATGAACATATCTATGAAAGTTCTCAGTTAATTCAAGCATTGAAATCAATTACAATGATTACTAACACATTGCAGTAAATGTGCCTTTGTCAAATGTGATATCTAGTATCTGTAATGAATAAGCAGAATGACACCACCCCCCTACCTCCCCCTTTACTGCCCAAAGGAGACGAAAAAAACAAGCAAAACAGTCACATATATGACAAATTGATTAGTTTCATTACATTTCTCTTATTACAGAGTGTTTTGATACAACCAACTTATAATTCAATTGGATTGTTTGCACTGATGTCCACTGCCTGAAAGCAATAAGGATATGAAAACACTTTTGAAGTTTAATTAAAATGGGATATAATGTAGCATTTCCACAGTTTTCTCTTAAGACATGTGAGAAACAAGACAAATAGATGAACCTGAGGAAAAATGATAGTCAATTATTTTGGTAGCCATAATAAAATATCTAACATTCAAGACATCTAAAAATAAATTGTGCCTGTATTGCTTTTCAAATGGTACCATCAACTTTGCATATAGATTAAAATATGTATGCTATGAGAGTATTGATCTCAGGGAGAAATCAATGTATTTCAAATTCATATTCTGTGACTGAATCATACAATCATATTCCTCCTTCAGACTGCAGTGAGTATAGATACCTGTTGAAACATAACAGTAAGTTATCTTTATAATGTTCCACTCACCCAAGGAAATATTGTAGGCCAGAAATGAATCTAATATTCTTTTGGAAGAGCAGAATTTAATACAATATTTTTAGTGTGTCCTGTAGTTAGATCATATTGGAAGAACTAAGAACTCATCACAACAGTGTATTAAAGAAGGATAGTACAATCAATGTAGACGTTTTTACGAAAGAACTTAAGAGAAAAAAGTTTCTTTAATCTACCCAGTGAAGAACTCCCTCAGAAAAATTTTCTGACATATGTTCAGAACTGAAAAGAACAAACTCATGAATTAATTTGACATAATAGAACAGTGTAGATTAGAAAATGTGGAGGGGAAAAGGTCACGTTTCTTGAAAGATAACAGGATATGCTTGGAGTTTTGCAGATCATCTGTTAGGAGGGTTATGTGTAATTCTCTTTAGAAATAATGTATTGCTCTTGTTTTATTTTAATGTGTAAGATGCTGGACATTTTGGGTACTACTGTTATTTCTGACACCTATCTTTGCCATTTACAGAGGACAAATAGGTAAGAAACAAGACCATTAGAACACAAACTATGTGTGTATTTGGTTCTATAACATAATTTCCAGAATGTAAGCCTATTTTCTGCTGTATTTGGAGTTTTGAAAAGAAAAAAAAAAGGTAGAAGTTGATAGTAACCGATCTAACATTTTCATCTTAGGAAATAAAATAAATGTACAAAAGAATCCGAGAGAATTTGAGTTAAAAAGTCTTTCTATTAAAATTGTTTGCATAGTTTAAATTATCCTCTGCTAGCAAGCATCTTTATTCAAGAGCCTATTCCCAGTGTATTGCTCCAGCATGTCATGGCATTGAAATGAACCAGGTGTAAGGAGATTGATTTTCTCAGACAAGACTTAACTATGTGATGCTGGATTCAGATGTTGTTGCATGACAGTTTTATATATGTGCATCTCACTTATTTGGACCTAATATCTTTTATCAACAACCTCCTGTTGTCATACTGCTATAAAAGTTATATCAACATACTGAGTCCTTTTTGAAATGAGGAAGAATCTGAAAATCTATGTGCATACCTTGATATAGCCAGCCACAGTGATACATTAATTGTCCTGCATGGAGCCCAGGGCCTTTGAAGCCAACAGCAGAGGTTTGTTAGGCTAGATATGATGTGTGAATGGACGTCACCTACAAAGGTACCTTTGCGCTATCAGAGTCTTAAGGTGGTCTAATACTCTGTCCTGTAGGCGAAGGAACTTGCTCACATGTGCTGGACTCTCAGATGTGCAGAAAAAGGAGCTCAACTTTCAGTTAAGTACTCTACTTAGGAGCGATTTATAATCTTAAAATAGAGGATTTGTTATGCCAGAGGTGTGATAGAAACAGTATAAAACATTCCCAGTGAAGGCTAATAAAAAGCCTGATGAAAAGGAAACCAATGTTATTCTTGAAGCTTCTATTGGTTCATGGATCAGTTTTAGCCCAGAGTCATAGCTAGACTTCTAGTGCTCAGATTTGTGCTCTAAAACAGACGGTTCTCATGCTTCTTCTCAGTAAGAATAAAACTCAGCTGCCAGCCTGGAACAAAAAGATAAGAACTTTCCACTTTTCTCAGCATTTTGACGAAACACTGGTGAAGTTTTTTGCTGACCATTCGCCATTTCTGATAGGCAGCTCGAGGAAGATCTTTCTCAGACTTTTGAGAAGTGCTAGCAGATACCAATAGCTAAACTGCACTTTTAAATGGCTTACAGAAATTCAGGTACTTCAAGTGATTTGCTTTTAAGAGCAAGAAAAGAATGCAGTTTCATTTCTGTACCTTCTGACACGAAAAAGAACCTGCTCTATTAGCTTCCCATGATCAATTGTCAAACTGCTGGTCTTTGTCTGTATTATAATTGCATCCAAGGGCAGTAATCAGGCCTGTGTTTCTGCGTTGAGAACAATGTGAACAGGTAGGAAGAAGTGACCTGGAAATAATTAGTTTAGTCTAATCTAGTTACAACATAGCTCTGTACTACAGCTGACACAGTAGGTACAGTGTAGGTACAGCTTTCTGGCTGTGCTGTCCAAACTCAAGTGAATACTGTGGACTGTAGCCACACAGTTAAGTCTTGTACACTAAAGTGAAGCACTTAAACAGAGCAGGGCCTTTCCCTGGAGGACTAGAGTCACCTCTTTCGCTGAGCACTTAAGACATCTGTTTTGGAAAAGTCTCATTTACATCTTAAGAGTTAGGACTGGTGATGTGCTTAAGTCAGGTAAACTGGCTCCCAGTACATGTTTCTGAGGTACCTTATTTAAAGGTGATGCATTCATGTGTCTCAATGAACCACAGTTTATTCTCGTCCACATGGAGTTAATACATCAGAGCTGGTGCACGGTGAATCCACACTGCTGTGGCTAAGTGCTTATTACTGCTGAAGAAAGCAAGTCCTTACAGTAACAAAGAACAGGAATGAAGCAAAGGGAAAAATAATTGTTTACTCTCTGTGTGAGCAGGATAGCACAGCCTAGGAAAGTAAGATTCAGTTCAGAATTAACACATCCAACTCCACATCTAGGTGTTTACCGGTGCATTATGGGACCAAATTCCCACTTTGGTGAATGGAGATCCACTCAACACAAGAGTGCTTCTGCCAGCTCCAAAGCAGATGGCTGGCCAGCTGAATCCTTCCCTAGGCTGGCCAAACCCCCACTGTCACAGTAACTTACACACACAACATGTGATCATTTCAGTTCAGATGCTGTAACCCTGAAATAAATTCCACCTGGAGGATAAATTTCTGATAAATTTTTTCAGATTAAATCTTCAAAACAGATGGAGGTCCCAGGATCTTTCAGATGCACACCTGTGCCTAGAATTGCCATCCAGGTTAAAAAAAATAAATCAGTACAATGCTTGTCAGTATTTGAACATTTTTTCCTGCTTCCTCCTCACACTGCTAGAAGAGAAGAGATTGACTTCCTCTTTGCTGCCAGAACCACCCCTGCCCCATTTTCCAGTGTTCTTGCTAGGAACATATTTGTGTAGTCATAATAGATGCACAAAAGATGAGAAACTCACAATTTTCCTTCCCATCAGGAATGAACCCTAAAGGAGTAACTTGCATGCTATCAGAATCATTGAGTAAAACAGAAGCAGCTAACCAGCCCCTGAAGATGGAGTCCTTTCATATTATTTCCATGTATTCATGACATTAATTAAAAATGCTTTGTGAACGTGATAACAATTTTCCCAGTGGGAGCAGACCTTCTTTCTTTCTATTTCCCCTCCCACCCCCCCGCCATTGATCTGGGAAACGACCAGCAAGGCAAAGGATGCTAAGGATGGTTCCCTCCTTTGCCCTGGAGGCCTTGGAGAGAAACCCTAGAATTATGGCCATATTCAGTGTCCCAACCACATAATGTGATGAATATCCACACCCTTGCTTATTTAAGCTGAAGTATCTAGCTGGAGTAACAGCCTGCTTCCAGTTCTGGTTACAGAATACCTTTTTTCATCAGACATTCAGACATTCTTCACCAAAGGACAAAACAGTCTTCTCGCTATAAAGACAAAATTGTTCAAATGTGTGATAGTAATTTTAATTTTCAAAATGTCACTTCTCTGGAGCCACATTTTTATCTAGTCATGTCTGTTAATTCTGTTTCAGATATTAAATAAGTTACTGTCTGCTCACTTCTGACTAGGTCCTGCTGTACTGTTACACTGTTGAGTGTATGAAATATTCCATGTGATGCAGTCAGGATAAGGTGCAAACTGCTATTTGGAATCTGGCATCAAGCACTGGACTGCTTTCTTGTTTACTGTTTTACTAACAGCTTTTCCAATATTAGAACACACTGAACAATTTTCAAATACAGGTATGTTTGTAGAGAAAAAACATATCACTCTGAAGGTAGCAAAATCCAAGAAGAACCTGAGAAAGGGAACAGGATTTTTTAAACAATAGTAATTCCAAAAGTTGATTTTTACTATTTTGATTGATTTCTTATCTCTGAATCAGTACCTGGGACTCATCCAGAGTTTTGCTTACACTTTCCTGGGGGCCTCAGTCTTTCTGACAAAGATACTTGAGTTTTGGATTAATTTAGATCATTTGTATCATCTGATGCTGTTCTTTCTTATTCACACTCCTAACACATAATGGTTTAAGAACAGGACCTTACAACCAAGTTGAAAAATCCATAGATAGCCATGTACTTAGAACCCAGTGATGAGTTTCATAGAGTAAGCACAGGTAAATAGAGTCTACTGACTTCTAATTTAGGCAATATAGAATTCGCCTGTTTCTTGTAGCCTAGCAATATCAAACAGGCATGTTTCCCAACCATTTTACTTGCCTCTGCCAGGAACTTATCCAGAAATGGAAGGAATAAACCAGCACTTATTTTATTTAGCTGACAGAAGCTTTCTTTTTTATTTGGTAAATAACTTCTAAATCTCCTGTTTTGCAGGCACCTTTTTCCTTACCAGTTTCATCCTGTATTTATCATCCTTTTCTGATGGCATCCGCTTTCGCTGTCTTTTTTTCCCTGCAATATTTGTGCTCTTTAATCTCTGCTCTATTTGATTTCCTGCACCATTATTCTTGTCCTAAAAATCCCTTTTTATTTGGTTCAGTAATCACTGCCTCTCACAGGTACCCTCTTACATTCCCAAATTACTTTTAATTTCTTATGCCTTTTCCAAGGGCCTTCCTCTCCTCCATTCACTCCTCTCATTTATGTGGTCTACACTGAAACAATGCTCAGACTAGCATCCAGGAGATCTCATCCTCTAGCAATGCAATGAGCGAGGCAATGTCTTCTCCAAAGCAAAAATCAGATATCAGCTCTCCTCCTAAGAGACTGTTTAAATAGTGAACAATACCCACAGAAATGAATTTACAGTACATTTTCTACTTTGACTAACACCCACCTGTGTCAGATACTCATCTTTGGAGAGGATGAATCATCCCCTGGAGAGTCTCTTTGCTCTCTGCTATCTGTAGGTGGGAAACCAGATGATTAGCTTAGAATAGATGTCTCACAGATGAAAGGGAAAAAAACAGCAGGCAAACCCCAAGCAGCACCAGAGCTTAGAAGTTCCTTGCCCATGTTGAAGCTCATCACTCCCAAGTTTGTTTTTAAGGAGAATAGGCAACTCCAGAGGTACAGTTTGTCTCACCTATCAAAACCACCATCCAAGGAGGAGAGTAATTGCCTTCTGAAGGAGTGTTGTGTTTGGCTACGGAGGGAGGGTAAAGTGCTTGGCTTAGGTCTGTAAGACTAATTTCTAAACACTTGAGTTAGGGTAGAAATGTTGAAATAGTATGTCACCACACAGTATGTTCAAGGACACAAATATAAATAAGCAGCAATTGTGCATTATATTGCATAGCCAAAGTGCTAGTAAATTGGAGGACTGCAGGTTCACCTGTGGGTTTGAGTGACAGCACAGTGACTTCAATTTGCACTAGCATCTGGCCAGTCTTCATCAGGGGCTGCTCCAGACTGAGGTTGATATCCTTAGAGCTATCAACCAGTTAACCACTTCTTGCATTACTTACAGTCAGGATTTAGGAGCTATCAAAATTCAGACAGTGATGACAGACAACCAATCCACTAATGAAGTTTATTCCTTTTTTCAAGTACATGCTATTAAGGATAAGAATTATTTATGACCAACATGCATGCAGATCAGTAAGGAAGCATTTGTTTCCCTCATGAGTGACTGAAGTGACAAAGGTGCACTTTGAAATATGTTTCAAATGTTGTATGTTGTTACTGCACATTTTCATCACACTCAAGAGGTTAATTGCAGACAGACCAGAGAATCAGATAGCACCACCATTTACAAACATAGAGTACAACATGAATGTCTGACTAGCTTTCACTGACAGCTCTAATACGGTAAATGAGTATGACAGCTGAATGTGTAAGATGGGATTTCACTCTGAATCCTGTACGAGGTCTTTCTTTTAAAGCTTATGATAATTTTCTACTTTACAAGAAAATACAGTCTTCACCCAAAGGAAGCATCATAATATATGTCAATAAGTAGAAATGAGTATTAGAATATCAGAAAGCAGACTTCTGTTTTCTTTGAGCATGAAGATATGTTTGGGATTCAGGGTGACAGACTGTCCATGTAAATATTATCACTATCTCAAAAGCAATGATTTACTCTGCTACAAGGTACAGAAGAGGCTGCAAACTGCAGCTTCAAACACTAAAACTTCTCATGATGTCAGTGATTGACTTTTCTACATCTTACCCCTATTTCTGAATGATGCACTACATTTTTATTGGATAGAAGTTTATAGACAGAGTTCTTCCACCATTTTGATTAGAGAGAGTCTCCTCAAACATGGTATAATGTGCTTATAATTTACTGTTACAGCTAGCTAAACCCCAAGAATTTTCTATTTTCACTAAGGAAGAAACACACAAAAGAGTTGGTTAATTTATCATTTCTATAATGTGAATACTTACATCATCCTAGCAATAGCATGAACAGCAAACTGTGCCTGATTTAAAAATCAGTTCCAGATGTTTTTCATATCAAACATATTATGAATGCTAAAAGTGAGGAGAATTGTTCTTATGTCTAACATGCATTTGAATGACAAAAATCCCTCAAACAGAAAATCTGTTATCAGCGACAGTTTTTACTATCTGCATAAGCATGACCTTGATTAAATGAGCACGGACTGATATGTATCAGAGATGTCAAAACATGAGGTGGATATCTAGTAAGGTTTAATGCTGCTAAAATTTTGGCAAAGACAACCTCTTTGAATCTGTTCAAAGAATGAGACACTGAGACGAATCCTAACAGCAAAAAGGGCAAAATATTTCTCCTTTATTCAAGCATATAAAAGATTGGCTTTTGCACATGACCCATAATAAAAACTCCACAGCTTTTTGATTAATATCTATTGGTATTGCAATATCACTGAGCTTCTTTAATGATAATTGTGGCCTTTCAAAAATAAAAATGCTTTGTAATGATATAGTCATTGTCATATAAAGGGATAAAAGCTCCCAGAAGGGATTCAAGACATATTTTCTCTTATTCTGCACAGGACAAGTGAGGCAAAGAGGAATTAAGTTACTCAGGCAAGCCAGTAAATGTTGCAAATACAACCCATGAATGCAAGTCTCATCTCTTCCTAACGCTGATCCAGAATCCAGCTCCTGGAGAACAAATGTTCCCTGGAGCCCTTCAAAAGAATTAACAACTTTTCACTGACTGTTTAAAGAAACAGGATTCAGAGTGCTTCATCAGAAAAGCAAAAATACAGCTCTAAGGTAGGTGGCTCAACAGACTAAATCTACCCCATGATATCTTAATGAAAAGACTGATGAAATGCCCTACTGCTAGGTGTGGGCAGGAGGGATGTAATTGTCTCTATTGACAGGAAGATGATCTAGGTCATCCTGTCAAGGCAATCTGCATCCTTTCTTGTGGTAGGGAATGCTGCAGCACACAAATCCTCTGTTTACCTCCTGCTGGACATGCATGCACAGACTGCTCAGCAGAAAAGTGTGCCTGTGCCCTGTGCTGCTGGGGACACTTGTCCCTGAGTCAGGGCTTGTTGCTCTCAGCTGATACCTGCCCTGGGCACATTCTCTCATATTCTGCAGAATAATCTATTCTGCAGTGAGGTTTAAAAAACTTCCTGAAATACATACATATTATGACTTTCACCCGTGCTGATTTCTTTTGTAGTATATACAAAAATATTCAAACAAATTTATGAAGCTTGGGCTTCCAGTGACGGATATGCTCTGACTAGCTTTTATTAAATTATAAATATTTTTTGTTCGCTCCTGTCTACCAGATGACTGAAATAAGACTTTCAACATTATATTCAGTGGCAGTTTAGGTTTTTCTTGTTCTTCTCCTCTGTTTTACAATTGGGAACTTCATTTGCAGTTTTCTTTCCTGTTGTACTGTCCTTCATGTTTAATGAGTTATCAAAATCTTCCTCAATGGTATTTAAATTGCCTCAGTGCTTCTTGCTACATAACCATTGAGATTCACAACCTTGCAAAAATATATTATTCTCTACTAATTGATTGTGATGTCTTTGGACTTCAGTGTTTATTCAATATTAAATTGCATCACTATGCTTTGCTACAAATTACGAAAACCGAATTTATGTTGCAATAGTGTAGCTCATTTGTGTTTTGCTATGCTCAGTTACTAAGTAAAGGAAAAGAACAGTACTCCCCACCTAGGAAACTGAGTCATGAATTACAAAACATAAAATGCAAAAAAACCATTACACTGTATGAAGAGTGAGCCTATGGGATTTGCTACTGTTTAACAACTTTGTGGTCACTAGAAATGCTTCTCATGTCCCGGGGCCCTGTGTTCCTTCTTCTCTTTCTACTGTCAAAAAATAAACTTAACGAGATTAATTTGAAACAATCACTATAGAGGATATATGTTAACTGAAATGTGACCTTTATTTTACTACCATCCCTACCAGACTGGAGAGAGCGGAAGTGGAAAGACAAGAGTGATAGAGATGAAGCATACGTAACCGAGCTCCAGACATATTGAGGTGTCGCATGTGGTGATTCACAACTTACTTTCTGTGCTTGGTGAGATTTTCCCCCCCACATCCACTCCCCCCAGCCCATTAGCAGGGCTGAGCCAACCCTGCTTTGCTGCACAGCCTACTGCACAGCCACGGGAAGAATTCCAGCCATAACAGCTCATACCAGCAAAGTCTCAGGAGGATGTAAAAAAGTTGTTTACTTTTAATTTGTAAGGATGTGGTATTAATTGTAAGATCAATTTCCTTTTCAAGCAGCTAAGCAGACTGTTGCCTCTTACCTGAAGGACTCTGTCCCAGTAAAAATTGTTTATAAGTTTTACACAGTACTCTTTTTTTTTTTTTCTTCTCTTTGCTACAGTATTCTCCTATTTTCTGTCATCTATCTTTTTATTCAACTAAATAGCATGGAATTATTTGCACTTACTACCTGGACAAAGAATGAGTTCTCTGGACAGAGAAAAAGCCTATAATGTCTCCTTTGAACAGCACTAGCTTTTTATCATTCTGAAGTGGATACAGAAAGTTTCTCTGGTCAATTACTCACTCACCATCAGCAACCACCATGATTGTGCTCTTTCAGAAACATATGAAGCTAACATCTTCTGGGTAATAGAAAATGGATTTCCTTGTTCTGAAAAATGACCATAATGAATTTGAAATCTTAGTAGAATGGATAGCCTGTGGACAGCACTTTCAGCTAACCACTGGAAGAGGTATTATAAAAACAATAATAATCAGAGATCATTTCTGCAGGAACTAACCAAACCTGTTGCTTAAGGGCGTATGTGCCAGGCTATCAAATGCACAGGATAATAAACTGCTTTTCCAGACTGTGCCTTTATACACCACTGAAAGTCCATTTATGACTTCTTTCTAGTGAACCACCTTTTTTTCAGTATTTATTTCAGTATCTTTTTCTGCTGTTGCGTTCATTACAATACCCTGGAGGACACATAGTGTATCAGGGTGATTCAAGAAGTTCGTCATCTCAGGAAAACCCACTGCTCCAAGCTCCCAGAGTCCATATACTGCTTGGAGAATTTCTCACAATTATTAGTGAATGCCAAAGACTATGCTTCCATTAGGATACATTGGTGGTATCCTTTACTTCTGCTCCCTGTTTCTTGAATTTTCCCTAAAACCTGCAATAAAAAAATATCATTTATCTTTGCATATATGTGAGTAGCAAAACATGGATCTATCTGTTGAACTAACATCAGCAAAGGGAGTGCAAGAACATCTACTTCACTGCATTGGCAATGACTCACTTTAACATTTTGATTGCTCATGCCTCAGGGATGTGAGTTTAGCATCTGTAAATTAATATATGCTCCTACCTCAAAATAGAGATACAAAACTTAGTATTTCTGGGAAATCCTTACAATACTTTTTATTAAAAGAATAAAGGGAGTTTGAGATGTTGTAACTACGATAATAAGTTAGAAATATACATGTGACTTTTTTAGAAATACCTGTACAAAGATAACTTTTTAAAAGGAGAGTTCCTTTTTTAAGGTATTGTTTTTTTAAACGTTGTTTACACTGAAACAATCGTCAGTTGTGTTCATATAACATAGTGTCATTCTTCAAGCATGGCAGAGTGTAGGAATGTTGAAAAGAATATGACAAAAATAATGATTCAGGAAGCCTAATGTAATTTTTAAAAAGAAGTTAGACATTTGAACTGATGTGAATCACTGGAGTGAACTGCTGATAAGACATCAGACAAGCTAGCTGTTGGTTCTACAAGCTAATAAGCTTCATAGCTAATATGATACACAGAATCATAAACTGAATGTTTATATCAAAACTTGAATTACTATATTCTAGATGCAAGTGAAAAGTTACATAAATCATAAAGTTAAGTCCTTTTGTGTTAATGTATGATGCTAGTAAAATTCTCATATATGTACACACTCTGAAATTATTAACAAAATACAAATAGATCTGAAGATTCAGTGGAGAAAAAGTATTTCATCCCTTAATGTTAACACCCCACCCAAAAATAGGGCACTCTAACTTCCCATTTTGCTAGAAGTACAGCTGGGAAAAAATACAGCTTTGATCTCGGCAAATAAAGAAAGATGTTAAGGGAGAAAATTTAAAGTGAGAATGAAAATAGATGGACTTATAAAGTGCTCAAAAAGAGGTTTTGAAAGGCATCTCTGCTTGGTGGATGATGACAAACAAAGGGATTTGTCAGGTCAGTCAGCTTGCCAGGCCGGTCAGCCTGCCAAAAGCTGGCAGGACATATTAGTCATTAATGTTCTCTCATTCATTAGAAATTACTCTCCAGAATAAATAATCAGATACATTATTTTGTAGCTTCCTCTGTGTGCTTAGTATCATAAAAGACACATACAACAAACTGAGGGCCATGACAAATGGTTTATAAAGCAATGACCACACTGGCCAAGGTTGTTATATTTACAGCAAGGTACATGACAACTGTCACAAGACGAAGAGCTATCTAGCAGGCAGAGCTGTAGGCTTTGCGCACAGAAAGGTAAGGGCTCAAGCATGATACTTGGGGAGATGAACAAAAACATAACTTTGTGTTCCTTCCTAGAAACTGACTGTAGCAAGAGTGCCGAGACCAGCTCAAAGAAATGGAAGGGGTAGGAAACACTGTAATCTAAGGTAACCCTCAAGACTCTAACGTAGGTGTGAAACCCAGCAGCTGACAGGCCGCCTTTGTGCCATGACAAAGTCCACCAAAGATGAAGGAAGTAATCAATTGGTTTTACTTACTGTGTAAATGATGATCTCTTAATGGCTCAGCATGGGCTGACCTCCCAAAGGAGAGATCTGCTTCGAGATAGCTGACTTTATACAGAAGTAGGAGAGTGTTTTCACTCATCTGTTTAATTGAGTGATACTAATTATTGTTTTGCCTGGGCCTATGATAGAGCACACTTAGACTTTAAACAGAAAAACCCCACATTTTTCTTGCCATACAAGTTATGCATGATAGCATGTGCAGGAAATTCATTAAAAGAGGTATGAGATGGATACAAAAAACAGCAAAAGCAATTTATAAGAGAAAGTCTTAGAAACACCATCATATAACCATAGTAATGCAATTTAAGATTTGTCATTCATGGACCTACCCATTTTATTCCCAGAAGAGTTGGGAACCCATTTTATGAGTAGTAACAATTGGCACAAAGGGACTGGGCATTGCTGCTGGCACTGGGTAGAAAGGAGCATAAATGGCAGAAAATTATGGTAGTTCAGTTGTTACTAAACCATCATTTTGTTATGCTTACAACTAGCTTGATCATGTTTACTCATCAGAGGCAAAACGCTGTTTAACCTTGAACTTCAGAGGAAAAAAGAGAAGTGATAAAATTAATACAGAGTACCAGAACTGTGTATGCTGGAGGAGATGCCTGGTGGTCAATTAGTCCCAACCCCTCTCAAAGCAGGGCTGACTTCAATGTTTTCTCAGGTTGTTCAGGGCCTTGTCCAGATGGAAACTCCACAGCCTCACTGAGAAACCTGTTCCAGTGCTTAGCGGGAACTGTAGCTACGATTTTATTTTTATATATATCTATCTCCAACCTGTACACATTGCCTCTTGCCTTTTTGTTGCACGCCTCTGAGTCTAACTCTTTTTTTTCCCTGCTCCTCCCCTCTGAGTTGCTGAAGACAGAAATTATGTCTGCCTCCACCTTAGCCCTTTCTTCTCCAGGCTACAGAAACAGCTGTCTCAGCCTTTCCTTGCACATCATTTCCTCCAGTCCCTGACCGTCTATTAAGAGACCAGTCCTCCACTAGTCTCATTCCTGTGCCAGTTTCTCTTATTCTCACTAAGAGGCATCCAGGCAGGATTTCCATCCACCTCACTGATCCCCTGACCAGTTCACATCTCCCTATTCTGGCTAAAAGGAAGTCGTGGGACTGTCAAAAATCAAGTTAAAAGCCATCTGCCATGTTCCTCTTGCTCATCTCACCACAGGAAGCACTCAAGTTGGACAGGTATGATCTGCTATTGGTAAATATGAGCTGGCTGTTCCCACTCACCTTCACATGTGTCCTGATTTTGACTGGGATTTTGACTGGAATGTTTGACTGACATTACTTCCTATCATTCTTCAATAATATTTTCCCTTGTTGTCATTGTCAGTCTGTATATACCTATTTTCTAATATTTAGATTGCAGTTTAATTCAACTGGAACAGAGATTTTTCTTCTTACAGCTAGAATAGAGCTGTGTTTTGGATTCAGTATGGGATGTGGTATGACAATAATGTTGATAATACACTGATGTTTCTAGTTGTTGCTAAGAAATCAAGGACATTTCAACTTCCCGTGTCCTGCTATTGTGCAGGTGTGCAAGAAGCTGGGAGGGAGTGAAGCCAGAGCAATGGACATAATCTGGCCAATGGACTATTCCATATCATACAACATCATGTTCAGAACATAGATGAGGGCTAGCCGGGAAGCTGGCTCTCTTTTTCCCGGGATTGTGGTTTCAGGATTTTCTCTGCTCTGGGATCGCTAGCCTGGAAGAAGCTGGGTATCAGTTGGTGGGTGGTGGGCATTGAGCATACTTGCTTGTATTTTCTATTATTGCTATTATTATTATTATTGTAATTTTTATTTTATTTTAATTTATTTCAAGTATTAAATTGTTTATATCTCAACCTGCAAGTTTCCTTATCTTTACTCCTCCAATTCTCTTCTCCATCCCCTGGGATGGGAGAGGGTAAGCAAGCAGCTGTGTGGTGTTTGGCTACTAGCCAGGTTTAAACCATGACAATGTGCTGGACATGTCTTCCCAGAGATCAAGTTAGGCTGACCATCTAAAGTTCCTTGGACCCTCCTTCTTGGCCTTCCTGAAGACAGACATAAATTTGTCTTTTGTGTGCTGTTGGAAACCTGCACCACCCATTTGCTATGAGTTTCAAAGATAACAGAGAGGCCTAACAATGACATTGGTCAGGTCCTTAGATGCATCCTGTCCAGTCATTGTTGGTTCTGCATGTCGAGTTTATTCTAACTGTAACTCAGTCCTCTCCTCTGGTTAGTACTGCTCTCCACCCTATACTGCCGTGAGGCATGGAGACCTGGGAAGCATGAGAGTAGACCTTGCCAGTAAAGACTGTGTCAAAGAAGGCACTGAATACCTCAGCCTTTTACAAATCCTTCATTGGTAGGTTGCTCACCCATTCAGCAACTAGCTAACATTTTTCTTTTCCTGCTGACATACATAAGATGGTTTTGTTGCTCAACAACAAAATGACTGGCTTCAACTCCATCAAGGTTTTTTTGTAGTTTTATCCCTGCATGCCTTCTGGGGAGCATATTACTGCTTCCACCTACCATATGCTTTCCTGTGTTTGATTTCAGTCAAGAGTTCCTTGTTTATCCATTCTGGCCTCCTCTTACCCTACCTCTTACCCCTAAGTACATCAAAACACATCATTCCTGTTCTTTGAGAAGGCTGTCCTTGAAGATTCACCAGCTATCCTGAGTCCATCTTCCCTCAGGGAAGCATCTCACAACACATGAAAAGGTAATTACATTACATCTGAATAAAATGCTCTAGGTGGAGAAAATATATTTAAGGCTTTTCTGCCAACTTGTCTGGGCTAAAAAAACAAAACAAAATAAAAGAAGCTCTGAAATGTGAGACCCCCTTTTAAATCCTTCCCTCTTATCTGATTCTAGACTGGTGCAGAGATCACTCCCCCATTTTTAAACCCCGGTTACATGTCCTTGTGCAGGTTTAATTCCTGCCGGGATCTGAGAGCACGTTGCCGTTGCCCCTCCCCCACCCGCGGCCGGTCGGGCTGGAAGTTAGGCACAGACCCGGGCTAAAGTAACAAGGAATTTAATACAACAGAGTGATAGAACAATCTGAACAACAACAGTAACGATGATAATAACAATAAACAGCAGTAACAGTGAGCAAGATAAAAGATATACAGAGAAATACCGGTAGCTGGTTTACGGACAAAGGATTCCCGCCACCGAGCCCGCCAAAGAGCAAGGGGAAAAGGTTCCGCCCCTGGACCTGACGCCAGCATGGTATGAATAACCCGGCTGGAGATCCCTTCCCCCTCTCTCTCTGTTGGGAAGCTTAACCCTACCCTAGCTGAACCAGGACATCCTCCACTCAATTGTTATGTCTTCATGTTTAAGTTGGCTCCTCATCATTGGCTTTTAGCTTGACTTTGCTGATTGCTTTGTATGATTTCTGTGTCAACGCAAGTACGATCCTCATCTCAGTTCTCAGTATGTCAGTCTTGATTGTTGCAACACTGAATAAACATGATTATTTTTGGTCTTGACAAATCAACCTTTCCTTCTTCGTGTATTTTCAGCATGCTTATATTACTACTGAGATAATTTCTCAGCATTGTTCCAATCATGTTACATTTTTCTTTGCATTCCACATTGATTACTTGTTTTCCGAAGCAATAACTATTACCTAATTGTTTTATTCCTTTTAAGACTTTTGTCTTTTCTACCAGCAATTTTGCAATCTTGCTATTTTGCAATTACAGCTACTACCATAAGTCATCTTATGTTGCAGTGCTCTGGCTTCTACTTTAAATTTTTAAATGACATTTCCCCTCACCCTTGGGAGTAAGACTCCATGTTACTTCACTGTTCTACTACCTTCAAGAGCCTGCTTCAGAACTCCTCCATGGCATGCATAAACTTCCTAAAAGTTTAGGCTGCTGATGCACTGACATTTCTTCCTATAATTTTTAAGGATGTTTTTCCTTGTTTTCAATGTCAGCCTGTATATACCTATTTTCGTATACTTAGACTGAAATTTAATTGCAACAAGGGGTGCCTTCCAATCTTGTGCTCTGGTAGTGGTGTTCTGATACATCAGTGGCACACCTGGAGTACAGAGAAACACACATAGTTTCATTGTCATTGTAGGCAGTAGTAGGTGGAACAGACTGCTGAGTCACTCACCTCTTATCCATCCCTGGGTACTGCAGCTGCAGGCATACCTATACTTGATCAAGTGTTTATACACAGATGCATCCATGTTAGCTTCAAATTACCTAGATGAAAATTGGCCAGAGAACAGGTGAACAAAAGCAGTGGATTTGCTATGCCACCTCAGGAGGTGCATAGATTTGCAGCAGCCTAATCCACTGGGGGTTCATTGCTGCATGCAGCCAAGGAGCACTTCTTGAAATACGTATCATTTACAGAAAGCTTCATATGCCAATAGAAACTGCAGTCCTGATAATAAAGACAGACTGCTATGAATAAAATGAAGTTGATGAGGGAGACTGTCCCACCGTTCATAAAAGTGCTTTTCAAAAATTTTTATACCTACACCTATAAGGAACATTAAAAAACCCCATAAATAACAGCAAAATCTGAAATGATTCAGTTCTTTGCGGAATACTTCCCCTGGATCTATAGATGCAACTCATCTGCTCTTTTTTCATCTGAGAGAAGGGCTGAATTTTTAAGCCTATGTTTACCAAAAGATGCTGATAGAGGTTAGATTTGAGTTTCTTTTAATTTTAAAAAAGTCATGTTCTCCATTACAGTAGAGCAATTCCTTGGAAACTGTATACTGGACTTCAAGAAGATAGATTTTGTTAAACTCAAAGACCTGGTAGGCAAAAACTCATGGGAAAAAAAATTAAGAGAAAAAAAAAAAAAGAGAGTTAAGGTTAAGGGCTGGCAATTCCTTTAAGTAATGACATTAAAGGTTCAAGAACAAATTACCCTAATGCAGGATACCATGTATAGTAAGAAGCTAATCTGACTAGGCCATGAGCATTATTAGTAGTAAGGGGCTGGGGGAAGTAAGACAAGAAGGGGGAAAGAGCAAAATGGTGCTGAGAAGACTGAAGTGGTAAAAGCCTTTTTTGCAGTAGCTTTGACTGGAGCTTTTCTCCTTTTTCTGGGGAGTAGACACCAGCAAGAATGGAATTTCTGGAAAAATATAGTAACAAATAGCCAAACTGTAATTTAGAGACACCTGAATGATGACAAGAAGATATAAACCAGCCAGTTCAGAACTTGTAAATTTGATTTAAGGGCTCCATGAGAGAATAATAGTCTTTGTGGATAAAGGAGAAGCAGAATATGTCATATTCTCACTTTAGCAAAGGTTGACACTTTTATACGATATTCCTGAAAACAAGTTAGGAAAAAATCCTGTCATTATCAGATTTTGATGAGAGTATAAAGCTAGAGTATTGGAAACCACCCGTATAAAGCTAGAGTATTTGGAAATTTAAGATGATCATTTGAAATTAAGAAATAATGCACTGTGTTCTCTTCGATAAAGACATGTGAAAGGTATTATAGTATAGATAGGCAGGTTGCATGTGCAGGGCTGGGTAATAGTTCTGAAGGAAATGATTTGAGTTTGAGAAGAAGGTTTGAACTTAAGTTGAACATAATGAATCTAGTAACCTACCAAATACAGCAGGCTGTTCTCTGTTTTGTTTTGTGGTTTGGGGTTTGTTTTTTTTTTTTTTGCCTCAGTCTTCATTGAGTAGTGTGCCCAGTTTCAGGTGATAATAAATATGCTCCAAAAAAAATGTGGATCAACTGTAAAAAAGTTCAAAGTAACAAAATGCAACCTGTGGAGAAAAGGTTGAATAATTTAAGTTCACTTAGTCTAATGCTTATTCTAACCTAGAGAATATATATCAAACCACAACAACAAAAATAATAATCAGTTTCTTATACCTTTGAGTGAATATGATACAAAGAAGCTTAAATTTATGATGAGGAAAATCTCATAGGATAGAAAATGAAACGAAAGAATAGGTTTAAAAAGGTTATGAAAGAGATGTTTCTGAAAGTCTTTTAAGAATAATAGGTTAGACAAATACTGATCAAGAATAATATAAACATGACAAACATCCTGGGGAAGGACGTGGACAAGGTAACATCCAAAGGTATCATGACACCTGGTTTTGCCTTAATGACGGAGGAAAGCAAAACTTAATGAGACATCTATAATGTTCAAAGTGTTTCAAACTATTACATATTAGTTTTCTGAAGTTTATTATGCTGTTACTGCTCAATGTTTACTGTACTGAAGTAGCAGAATAAGGTACTAGTAAATAAGGACCTAAATCTGGTTTCGCCCTGCTCAAACAGAGAGCACAGACAGACAAGACTGTAATGAGGTAGTTTGAACTATCCCTTACAGGTAAATGATCTGGTATCTAATAGTGAGTAATTTACTGTAAAAGGTCTATCCATTTCTTGAGTGTAGTAGATAGTACGTAATATTTGGGCTCATTTTCTCCTGTCTGAAATGTATTTCTTTCATGAATAGAGCACAGCTGTGCATATGCTATCAGCTGATAGCAGCAATCTAATCTGAGAACATACAGTTCCAGTTTCTGTTTCAACTAACACTTTTTTAGGAGTAGGAAGTGTGGATGTCCAGTCCACAGAGGAGCTAGATAGGGAAGGAAGTGTTTTGAACTTCTCACTCCATCATGGGTGACATGGGTAAAATAGACTACTGGGCAAAAGGGGACTCAAGGCATCTTCTGTTTCCCATTGTTTCTCCCTCTGTGGTGTTTTGGGGTAGCTAGGGAACATCAGTCAGAGCAGGACACATGGCTGGAAGAGTCCCTGGTTTCCATACTCCTTTAAGGGTGTATACAAGCTAGATGTCAGACCACAGTCAACACCAGCTGGCCAGAGGTGTTTCTGAGTGTATCGAGACATACCTGGGGCATTTAAGATTTCACATGAGATTTTAGGCATCTTCAGAGCCCAAAAGAACAGCTTAGTGGCAGTACTGAGGACTCAAATTTCATACTCAGAATTATATCTGCTGAAATACATTGGTGGCCTTTGGTTGATTTTTCCAACTTCAGTTGTATCATGATAAATTTTACTTTTCTAAAGTAACTATCCTGTAATGATATTTCAATATCACTAATTCAGTGCAGGTTCTGAGAAATATCATAAATAACAGATGATATTAAAAAGGAACATTTTATATTCTGCACAGTTTTATTAGTTGATATTAGTTCACCTTTAGGTACAAACCTCATTCAAGCTTCTTTAAATAACTACAACTTATATATTATTAGATGAGAAAAAAAAAAAGCCAACACAACAAACAACCGTCTTAAAGTTAAAAGAATGCTATAAAGGTAAGAAGTATTCAATAGATAGAAAATGCCAGGATTAAGGCTGCCTTTAAGTATGTATTATGATATAGACAATAAATACAAGATTACATTTTCTTTACAGGGGACACCTTCCCACTTCAACATGAGGTGATTTGTTTCATATATAGAATTTCAGTATTTTATAATGTCTTCTTACCATGTAGTCCATAGTATTCAAACCTTTCTCTGAAGGCAGAGTTATTATTTTCCTTATAAGCTTTTCTGTGGTGCTTGTTTCAGTGTCTGAGAGCTTAATAATTTGTTATGAGCCTTCTCAGCAGTCTCTGGCATGAGCACAACCTAGCAGAAAGACCAGAAACAAGGCATAAAGACTTTCAAAAAACCCAGTATATCCTCTAGCTGTGGATATCATTGTAATAATTTTTCAGAGACCTCATTAAATAAAATCTCTTTTGTTCAAAGTAAGTCATCTGAGTCCAGTGGGTTTCTGATGTTTCAAGATGTTCCCAGAATTTCTGCAAATGAGACCACAAATTTTAGCCAAAGACTTAAGACAGGGAATAGGACAACCAGACAAAAGTTAAAAGAGTTATGTAATTTACTCCTGATACTCTTGGGTATTGTGTTTACAGGCATGAACAGTAATTACAGAACAGAACTGCTTTAACCATGACACCATGCTCCCATTCTCTCTGTCTATTCACTCTATCTTCCACGCCCTGCAAGACATGAGACGTCAGCTATTTGCCTTTCATTTCATACTTCCAAAGACCTCATTCATGCAGTTAAAGACTGAGAGCCAACATCCTATGTACTTAATTGCCATTTAGCAGCTGTTCTCCTAATACCCATCACAGGCTTATAGATATACACTCATGGAGCAGCCTTTCACAGACCCCAGTATGATTCCTCCTCCCTAAGACTCCTTGTTCCAACTTCCTTGGTGTCTGGCTTTTACTTCCTCTGCCTTTGAGGATGTCTCTCTACCATGGCCATTATGGCACAGATTGGGCAATGACTGCCTAGGAAGCCACTCTGTAGAGATGGTCCTGGGGGTTCTGGGGCTGTACATGAGCCAGCATTGTGCCCTTGTAGTAATGAAAACCAAACACATACTGAGCCATGTTAACAAGAGCACAGAAAGCAGGTTCATGGAAAAGTTTACTCCCATCTATTCAGCAGTTGTAAAGCCACATTTGGAATACTGTGTCTTGGCTTGGGCCCTCCAGAACAAGAGGGAGACTGGCAAAGAGAATGAGACCAGTAAAGCGCTACTAAAATGATTAGGGACTGGAACACATGATGTGTTAGGACAGGCTGAGGTAACTTAACTAGGTTTGTTTAGGCTGGAGGAGAGAATGCTAAGGTGGAGGCAAATCTAATCACTGTCTTCATTCTGGAGGAGTCTGTCTTGGATCAGAAGTGTCACCAGCAGGTCGAGAAAAGTCTTACTTCCTCTCTGTGCTAGTCAGAAATCCGGAAAAGAAAATATCAATCCAAGTATTTATCATTAGTCAGAAGTAGCTGAAAACATGATTCTTTGAGAAATTTTTGTTCCAAATTAACACAAAGATACCAAACTCAGTGTCTTTTTACGAGTGCTTTCCTCTCCCACTTCATTCTCTGTGGTCTTTGCATGCTCTTGCATATAAGTGTGAAGGTGACTAAAGCAGAGACTGAGACAACCTGTGGTGCTTACATTCGCTCCCCAGGCAACTGCTGCTGGGCACTCCCAAAAGGCAGAGTAGTGAATGGGATGGATATTTGCCCTGACACAATCTATATCTATTAGGTTTATATAAATTGTGGTCACACTTTGTGTCAGCTTCCTGTCATGTCTAAAGCAATAAAAGAGAAAAGAGAAAGAAAAAACCCTGAATGTTCTCCAAACAAGGAAATGGTGTGTACAGTCACATTTCTGAAGCTAGCAATTCCTTAGGCCAAGTCACAAGCACTGGCAGTGAAAAGCTGCAGAATGCATAAACCCCTCCTGAGTTTCAAACTTCCAATCTCAATGAGCCCTCAGACATCCTTTTATCTTGAGTGAGAGAATTTTTTTTCAGCAAATAATTTGGAAAAACTACTGTTCAGTTCTTGGGAACCTGGAAAACCCTAGAGTGTCCTACATGCACTGGTATAGAAACCTCTGAGGTGCATGTGCAGAAAGTTTGGATGCTACCTGTGTTTTCTGCTCATGAACAAACCATCCCTTCAGTTGGGGGGATGGATGAAGAAGAACACCGGGGAACTCAACAGATGAACTTGTGGCTCCAAGACTTGTGTTACCATCAGGGCTTTGGATTTGTCAATCATGGGCTGGTATACAGGGCACTTTAAGCATTAGATGGAATGCACCTGTCCCAGAGAGTGAAGAGGATCATGGGGCAGGAGTTAGCTGGGCTCATTGACAGACCTTTAAACTAGATTTGAAGAGGGAAGGGGGCAAACATCAGCCCATCTGAAGTGCATGTATACCAATGCACACAGCATGGGTAGCAAAGAGGAGAAGCTTGAAGCCGTGATGAAACAGAAAAATTATGATGTCATGGCTATTACAGAAACACGGTGGGATGTCTGCCATGACTGGAGTGTGCCAGTTGATGGCTACAAGCTCTTTAGGAGGGATAAACAAGGAAGGAGAGGTGGTGGGGTGGTGCTGTATGTTAGGGACTGTTATGATTGCTCTGAGTACAAGTGTAGTGAAGACAGGTGGAGTGTCTTTGTGTAGAATCGGGGGGAAGACTAACGGGGCAGATGTTGTAGTAGGAGTCTACTATAGGCCACCTAACCAGGACAGAGAGGTGGATGAAATATTCTATATGCATTTAGGAGAAATCTCATGATCACTTTTCCTTGTTCTGTGGGAGATTTTAACTTCCCAGACATCTGCTGGAAATACAACACAGCAGAGCAGGACCAGTCCCAGAGATTCCTGGAATGTGAGGGAGAAAACCTCCTGATGCAGCTGGTGAAAGAACCAACCAGAGAAGGTGCCCTGCTGGATCTCCTCTTTGTGAACAGAGAAGGACTGGTGGATGATGTGGAGGTTGGAGGACGACTAGGGCACAGCGATCACGAAATAATAGAGTTCTCTATTCTTAGAGAGGTCAGGAGAGGGGGGAGCAGAGATGACATCCTGGACTTCCAAAGGGCTGACTTTGTCTTGTTTAGGGACCTGCTTGAAAGGATCGTTTGGGAGATGATCCTGAAGGGTATAGGGGTCCAGGAAGGCTGGGAGCTCTTTAAGAAGGAAGTGTTAATAGCTCAGGAGCAGGCAGTCCGCAGGTGTTGTAAGAGAAGCCAGAAACAGAGAAGACCACCCTGGCTAAACAGGGAGCTTTGGCTGCAATTCAGGGAGAAGAGTTTACAGCCTTTGGAAGAAGGGGCTAGCCACTCACAGTGATTACAAAGATGCTGTAAGGTTATGCAGAGTAGAAATCAGGTCTAAAGCCCAGCTGGAAATTAATCTGGCTTCAGCAATCAAGGACAACAAAAAATGTTTCTATAAGTATATCAACAGCAAAAGAAAGACCAGGGAGAGCCTCCATCCCCTGCTAGATGCAGGAGGAAACATGGTAACAAGTGATGAGGAAAAGGCTGAGGTGCTTAATGCCTTCTTTGCCTCAGTCTTTAATACAAGATCAGTTGTACTGAGAGAATCCAGCCTCCTCAGCCAGAAGACAGATACTGGGAGAATGATTCCCCCACAATCCAGGAGGAGACACTCAGTGACCTGCTGCATCACACAGACACACACAAGTCTATGGGACCGGATGGGATACACCCGAGGGTGCTGAAGGAGCTGGCTGGGGTGCTCGCCAAGCCGCTTTCCATCATTTACCAGCAGTCCTGGCTGACCGGGGAGGTCCTGACAGATTGGAAATTGGCCAATGTGACACCCATATATAAGAAGGGTCAGAAGGATGATCCAAGAAATTACAGGGCTGTCAGCTTGATGTCTGTGCCTGGGAAGCTGATGGAGCAGCTCATCCTGAGTGCCATCACACAACACATGAGGGAAGACCAGATGCTCAGGCCCAGTCAGCATGGGTTTATGAAAGGCAGGTCCTGCCTGACAAACTTGATGTCCTTCTATGACAAGGCAACCTGCTTATTGGATGAGGGAAAGGCTGTGGATGTTGTCCACCTTGACTTTAGTAAGGCCTTTGACACCGTTTCCCACAGCATTCTCCTGCAAAACTGGCTGCTCGTGGCTTGGATGGGCACACGCTTCGCTGGGTAAAAAACTGTCTGGATGGCCGGGCCCAAAGAGTTGTGGTGAACGGAGTTAAATCCGGTTGGTGGCCGGTCACGAGTGGTGTCCCCCAGGGCTTGGTGTTGGGGCCACTCCTGTTTAACATCTTTATTGATGATCGAGACGAGGGGATCGAGTGCACCCTCAGTCAGTTTGCAGATGACACCAAGTTGGGTGGGAGTGTTGATCTGCTGGAGGGTAGGGAGGCTCTGCAGAGAGACCTGGACAGGCTGGAGCCATGGGCTGAGGCCAACTGAAGGAGTTTCCATAAGGCCAAATGCCGGGGGCTGCCCTTGGGCCACAACAACCCCCACCAGCGCTACAGGCTTGGGGAGGAGTGGCTGGAGAGCTGCCAGTCAGAGAGAGACCTGGGGGTGTTGATTGACAGCCAGCTAAACAGGAGCCAGCAGTGTGCCCAGGTGGCCAAGAAGGCCAATGGCATCCTGGCTTGTGTCAGCAATAGCGTGGCCAGCAGGGACAGGGAAGGGATCTTACCCCTGTACTCGGCACTGGTGAGGCCGAACCTCGATTCCTGTGTTCTGTTTTGGGCCCTTCACTCCAAAAAAGACATTGAATGTCTCGAGCGTGTCCAGAGAAGGGCAACGAAACTGGTGCAGGGTCTGGAGCACAGGTCGTAGGAGGAGCGGCTGAGGGAACTGGGGGTGTTTAGTCTGGAGAAGAGGAGGCTGAGGGGAGACCTCATCGACCTCTACAGCTCCCTGAAAGGAGGTTGCGTGAGCTGGGGATGAGCTTCTTTAGCCAAGTAATAAGCAGTAGAACAAGAGGTAATGTCCTCAAGTTGTGCCAGGGAAGGTTTAGAATAGATATTAGGAAGTATTTACAAAACGAGTTGTTAGGTGTTGGAATGGGCTGCCCAGGGAGGTGGTGGAGTCCCCGTTCCTGGAGGTGTTTAAGAGTCGGGTTGACATAGCGCTGAGTGGTATGATGTAGTTGGGAACTGTCTGTGTGAGGTTAACAGTTGGACTGGATGATCTTCAAGGTCCTTTCCAACCTAGTTGATTCTGTGATTCTGTGAAACCAAAACATAGCAGCCCATTTCTTCTGCCAAGGTTTATTTTCCTTCCACTGATGTACAAGGAATCTTAAGCCAGTGGTGTCAATGAGAGAAGAACATGAATTTCATGTCATCTCCTCCAAAATTTATGCTCGATCCGCCATCCTAAAAGATTCTGATGTATTGTGAAGTGTTATTCCTCTTAGAGCCTTGTGCTGCACAATTGTAGTAAATCGTGTGCAGGATATTTTTAGCTGCGCCTCAGGCAAAATTCCTGGAGTGTTGGGATGACTTAACCTGGAGTCCTGAATACAGCAGTGTCTCATTGACAATAGTGCAGTATTAGCACTTTATCTGGATTAATGAACTCCAGATTTATTTACACTCCTCAGAGTGTTGTTTTGCGCTGTTTATAGACAGCATCAGTAATGTTCGATCCACTCTTGCAAGACAGTTCCCACAGTCCTATGGACTAGAAAACAATAGAGTTTCTGCAAACCTGGATGTCACATAAATCAAATAAATATTGCATTGAGCAGGGTCCATGGCTGTAGACAATTTCTTTGTATGAGCAAAAACCTGATATTTCAACACTTCTGAAATTCTACTCAAGGAAGGATATTTATGATGAGGAAAGGGTGAAGCCTCTGCAAAGTTGATACCGCCTAGAAGTACAATGTACAGTCCCACTAGGGACTGAAGGAAAGGAACCTACAACGCAGGCTTTAAACCACTAGCAAGTATATTGTTATATATTCCCAGTGGTCTATTTTGTTAAAGAGCTAGGGTCCTAAATCTAGCATAGCCCAGTTTCCAAGCACCATTATGCTCAAGCCACAAGAATGTGATCAAATCTATAGATATAACAGTTGCATGGAAATAGTAAGTCTTTGCTTGACTCTTCTAAGATGAAAGTCAATACTCCTTGCACTATTTCTACCCCTGTGTATTGTTCCTCCCAGGATGGCTAGTACTGCAGTGGCAGCGCATGCCTATTGCTGCTTTGGTTGTTAGGAATTTGCAAGGCGGGTGATGGGTTTCATTGTAAAACCTATGCAGAGAGCTAGAGTCAACAGATCAATCAGAAATATCTAGAAATAGTCTATGTAAGTGGATATCTCTGTTATTTTGTCATTAACTTACTATCCTGAATTGAAAATATTGCAGAAATGCAGTAAGAACACATAGCTTTAAAATCAATGAACAAACCATCAAATTATTATAATTGTAGCACGTAGTAATATGTCTCAAATAAAGGCTAACAAAAGATTCTCCATTATGTTCCAGCATACTAAAAGAGGAATTCCTCAGGGTGCTATCAGAGAAGAGGTTCATTTTATCATTCTAGTGGGTAAGGACTTCTCATTTAATTTATTTTTTTTTTATACACGGGCAGTAAATACACATATGAAACTGTTACCATTATTACACCCTTTATTTAAAGCACATATACTTGAAACTGACTAATGAAGAGATGTCAAGTCTTTCATGAGAATTACCTTAATATAGAAAAATACAGTTAGCAGAATAAAAACTTTAATATTTAAGCCCATTATGCGGTGTTTGAACAACACAGTTAAATGGTTATTAAACTTATTCAGAAGAATGAAAAATTCACTATGCATTGTTTCTGCTATTCAATTTCTCTTTGACTGACAATATGGAATTTGGCTCATGCAGTAAAAAACAGACTCAAATTATGTAAAGTTTACAAATGGCAGGTGCAAAAATATCAATGTAAAGTGAATTTCTGGACAAGGATTATGTCACAAAATTATAAAATAAAAAATTGCAATTGAAAAATATGGTTTAGGTATCCACAGACACAAAGCAGTAACAATATAATACCCAATATAATTTCAGATTTTTTTTGTATTGTTAGATTTCATCTTTCTTTCCCACACTTTGTACTAACAGGTTTACAAATAAGTTTAGACTTGGTCTTGAGATGCAATACTATGACTATGACATCTTTCACTTTCTTTCAGATTTAAGCTTAAGTCTGATTTTCCTAGGTTTAGAATACTTGCTTTGGGGACAACGTTGTTGTGACTATTTAGTTATCTACTCTAAATTAGAATAAAGGTGCACTTGGCAATAACACACTTTGAAATTATGCATAGTTCAGCTATGTAAAATTCAAGCTAATCAAGAAAAATCAGTATTTCTTAGATGAACAGTAAACAATAAACCAAAAGGAACAACTACTATGGGATTTTTCTTAGTCTTTGAAGATGTCAAATCTCAAATTTAATTTTGGTTGTGAATTTTCTCTGACTGGCTCCTTCCTACTTTTGGTGGTTTTTTTTTTTAATCTTTGTGGACAGAAGTTCTGGCTTCTGCCTGAAACAATGAACAGCGGAAGACAGAAAGATCATATTACTCGTGAAAACAGCTTACTACCTGGCAATATACACCAGAATGTCCTTGCCACCTGCACTTCCCAACATCTTCCTGGGTATACACCTCAAGCCCTCTTCTTCTACACATTGAATTTCTCTCTATAAACACTGTACAGATAACTCACATGTCCCAGTCTCTGACACTCTCCTGTTCCTTGAGAATAGGCCTTATAGAATAAATACTTTTCACCTGTTTGTTCTAATAGATTTATACTAAAGCTTGTGAAACATATGTCCACACTAAGGAAAGACAGAGTGAAGGGCTTATAGTTTGTCCTCTATACACTCTTAACTGAGAGAAAACATGTGGCTCTAGAGAAAAGGAGCTGGGACCTGTGTAAGAAACTACTTTGGGAAACACAAGAGATGGATTCACATCCATTTATGTCTATAAGCATGTCCATGTCTCTGTCTCTACAGCCACCATCATACCACCTGCAAAAGGATGAAGGATTAGATCAAGACTGGGTAATTTTACACATCTGCAGACAAAACAGAAAACTAGGTACAAGTAGGTACAAGTAACTAGAGTTTGGTTTTGGTTTTGGTTTTGTTGATGTTTTTGTAGGGAGAGAGGAGTGTAGTTGGCAGATAAACCAAAAAAAGGACAAAAGGAAAAAGAGGGGGTGGATTTTGATCTGAAGAAATATTTTCTTTAATTTTAAATACATTTCCCATAAACAATACGAAAATTAAGGTCCAGAAAGTTTTCTGTAGCCCCTATTTATTCCTCAACAGACAGGCACAGTTCCTAGAGCTAAGGTGTATACCCTGTAGAGAAGGCAGAGGCTGAACCTCTGCTCTGATTCAGGCAGAGTGGGCTGAAATCACTGGGCACCTCCCAGAACTGCCCACAAGGGCATGGAATTGGTCTTTCTCATTTTCTTGCATATGGTCACTATTCCCTTTGGTAAAACAAGAGATGGTGCAGACACTTCCTCTCTGTCGTTACCGTCCTGCAGGTAGCACTCTCTCCCCACACCAAACCACATGCAATTCCAAGCATGGAAAGGATCTGAGAAGGATCAAATAAAAGAAAGAAACTGGGGGTTAATATCCCCTGAAATCCTGATTTGGGTGCAGGGAATTGACACATGGTAGGAGACTCTGAACCTTCATATCATAGAATAATAGAATGGTTTTGGGGTGCAAGAGGCCTTAAAGATCATCTAGTTCCAACCCCCCTGCCATGGGCAGGGACACCTTCCACTAGACCAGGTTGCTCAAAGCCCCGTCCAACCTGGCCTACAACAATTCCAGCGACGGGGCATCCATCAGTGCTCTGGGCAACATGTTCCACTGCCTTACCACCCTCACAGTGAAGAACTTCTTTCTTAAATCTAATCTAAATCTACTTTCTTTCAGTTTAAAACCATTACCCCTTGTTCTATCACTACACTCCCTGATAAAGAGTCCCTCCCCATCTTTCCTGCAGGCCCCCTTTAAGTATTGAGAGGCTGCTATAAGGTCTCCCCAGAGCCTTCTCTTCTCCAGGCTGAACAACCCCAACTCTCTCAGCCTGTCCTCATAGGGGAGGTGCTCCAGCCCCCTGAGCATCTTTGTGGCCTCCTCTGGACCCACTCAAGCAGGTCCATGTCCTTATACTAGAGAGTCCAGGGCTGAACACAATACTCCAGGTGGGTTCTCATAGAAGCGGAGTAGAGGGGAAAAATCACCTCCCTCGATCCATGGGCGGGGTTTATGTGGCAGGGTTCTTAATATCTGGGGAGGCGGCTATAGCCCCCCATGCTAAGCCTCCAATTTGGACCCGCCTCTGGTCAAGGACAAGCCAATTAGTGATGGTGGCTGTGCCTCTGAGATAATGTATATAAGAAGGGGAACCTCAAAGGAGGAGTCAAGAGTTGTGAGGAGGAGTTACAAGAAGGACACCTATCTGAATATTGAGGTCAGTGGAAGAGGGGAAAGGGAGGAGGTATGCTGGTGCAGAGACCTGCCTTTATCTCATAGTGAGATGGCAGGGCCACCCCCCTGCCACCCATGAAGGTCCATGGTGGAGCAGAGATCCATCTGTGCGGAGAACCCCACACTGGAACAGGTGACTGCACTGAAGAAGGCCTGGACTCTACGGGAGGAAGTCCATGCTTTGTAGTTCAGTGCTGAGAGGACTGCAACACAGAGGTGACCCACGCTGGAGCAGCACGGCAAAGGCTGTGGCCTGTGGGAAGGATTCACTCCAGAGAAAGTACATGGAGGACTGTCTCCCATGAGAGGGACACCATACTGGATCAGGGGAGAATGTAAGGAGTCCTCCCCCTGAGGAGGAGGGAATGGCAGACTGATTCTAACTCCCCTTCCCTGTCCCCTGTGCTGCTCGGGAGGGAGGAGAAGGAGGTAGAGAGATTGAGAACAGAAATGAGCCGGAAAAAAAGGGTGGGGGGAGGTTTTTTTAAGATGTGGTAATGGTTCTCACTGTCCCACTCTGTCTGTTAAGTGTTTTATTGTTAGTGTTTGAATTAAAGTGATGTTATTTTTCTTCTTCCCCTAAAAAGTCTTTTACCTGTGACGATAATGGCTGAATCGTCCCTCTCTGTCCTTATCTCAGTTCTGGAGCTTTTTACTTTATTTCATCCTCCTCATTCTTGAGGGGGAAGGAGTGAGTGAAAGGCTGCATGGTGCTCAGTTTCCCTCTGGGTTCAAACCACGACAACCTGCTAGCCACACTTCTCTTGATGCAGCCCAGAATATGGTTGGCTTTCTGGCTCTGAACACACATTGCTGACTTACGGTCAGTTTTCCATACAGTATTACTCCCAAGTCATTCTCTGCAGAGCTGCTCTCAATCCACTCATCACCCAGCCTGTATTTGTGCTTGGGATTACCCCGATCCATGTGGTTTGCACAGACCCACCTCTAAAGCCTGTTCAGGTCCTCCGGATGGCATCCCTTCCCTCCCACACAGCTTGGTGTCACTGGCAAACTTGCTGAGGGTGCACTCAATCCCACATCAATCATTGACCTTTCTCATAAGGGAGAATAAATAGACTTTTCATGAGGCAAAAGCTTTAAAAAGAAAACCAAAAGGGTCAAATAATTTTCATTTGTGATTTCAACTTGAAGTATTTTCTAAATTCAGGATAAATTTGAAACTGGTTTTAACAGTTGCAAAATTAGAGAAGGAGAACAAAATATACCCCGGTATGTATCACATTATGTGACTTCACCTTCTCTCTGGCACTGGGAGACAAGCGTGGATGCATTGTGGGGGTTTGTCAATTCCCATGATACAGAATAACACGCTTTAGTAGTCTCAAAACTGCTGCTTGCAGAGAGTGAACCCAGGAGCAGACAGGCAGTGGTAGCGACTGCAGACCCAGCCTGGGGTGACCTTCCCAGGATGGAACAGCCAGGGACAAATGATCACATCCCAGCCACTGGTCCTGCAGCAAGGCATGCTGTTAATCTTGTCAGCCCTGGCATGCAATTCTGGGGTACCTATCAAATAGCCTACAGACACATGTTTTCTACTTTACATACCTATTTTCGCTGTATTACTCGCATAACGCAAATGCAGAGGGCTTACTCTGCATCTTCAAATTCAGAGGCTGCCAAGCAGAGCTGCTGGAGAGCATGGATGGGCTAAAATCGAGAAAACTATTCTAAAAGCATAATAAACTCTCACATGGGACTTACAATGTGGACTCTATCTCCTGGAAAAATAGGTATTGGAGGAAAAAAAGATGTCAGAGGCACATTTTCCTGGGAGTAAAGAGTCTGGCCCAAAGTCTTCAGAAATAGAAAAAGGAAAAGAACCCATCCAAACAAGGGTTTTCATAATAAACAGCTGAGGGACTTATACATCTAAACAGATACTATTCATTTATTTTCATCTAGAAAATGGGAATTTGTTAATTGCTGTTCCTTGTTCAAAAGAAAAATGTGTATCTACTTTCATTATAAAATGAGAATAGGTTTTAAACTCAGGCAGTTTTCTGAGGTGGTATAGATGTTTTAAGAAACTTGAAGACAGTTTTTCTGTTCTCCAAGTGTACCTGGAAGTGCATTAAACCATAGCAAAAAGTATTTTTAACAAAAAATAAAGTGGATGTTTAAATCACATGAAATGGAATAACATTGTTCCTTACAAATTCATAGAAAACAATTACCTGAGACTGTCTGGCATGCAATAAAATACTTTTCAGCACACTTTCACTTATATTGGCCCTGCTGGGATGTTTACATGCACAGTAGTTTGTCTTTATGGGAGGCCTCAAATATCCAGTGCCTATTGGTTCATGTATATTATTTTGCTTCCTGAAATACTGATAAAGATAGCCACCAAGAAGTTGAAAATAAATTTCAAATGCAAGATGATTTGTTTAAATAGGTAGACATTTAAAAAATTTTGCCTCTAGTTGAGTAACTGCAATTTTGAATGCAATTATTTTTCCCCGAGATCATACTTGCAGATATAAGCTACAAGGAGCCTCTTTTAAAAGTCTAGTTTTGAATATAGATGAGTGAGAATCGTTTATACAACGTGTATCTGAAGGTCATTTAATTTTTTTCAGAATTAATCCATAACTCCTGGGAAATGACACTGCATTCTAAATGAACATCAAACGTCCTAGAGTACTGCTGAGAGAAGATTCAGCTCTGGCCATAGAGACTGTACAGTATTACAGTTCAGAAACCATTTTCTGCGCTAGCACAGGAACATGGCAAGAAGAAATACTAGCAGAGTAGCTATAAGTATGTAAATGTATATGGAAATGACACCACTTAACACTAAAGCACTCCATCTGAATACTTTTTTTACTTACCAGATTTTAATGTTGTCAGACTAGTGAGCCTACCTGATTTGTTTAACTAATGGATATTTGAAAGTTTGAGTTAATTTTCCTTTATGTATCAACATTATATTTACATAAAAATCCTTAATGAGCCAGGCTGCAGCTTCTGCCCTTTGAGTTCTGTTTGGGTAGCTAAACATGGGTACCAGTTACGCACTGCAGTGTATCTTTTTCTGGCTGAGAATACTTAGAGAAAACTACATTAATCTCTGTTTAAAAATTAACAACAACAAAAACAAGCAGCTCTAAAAACCCTGTGAAGACACATCCATCTGCTTGGGGTAAGAACAATCATGGAAAATATCAAACTGAAGCTATTTTCCAGAATCACTGTAACATGCAACAGAACAAAGATGTAAATGAAGTTGTTCATCAAACCCAAACATTTTCTGCTTACTCTCACTAAATATATTCATTGCAGGTTAATAGTTTTCCTGAGGTCTTCTTCATTTCAAATTGTTAACAACTTGAATTTTTTTGCAAAGGCAGATGCTGAATGATATATTCTGAACTATTAGGAATTGTAAGGACAGGCAAGATTGGATCTGAGCTTTCATTTCACTTAATAATGCTGGGTAGTAGCAGGGAGAACATGGGTCACTGAAGAGCTTTGTTGAATATTTTTGGGAACTGTAACAGAAACATCACGACTGGCATGAACAGAGACTGTATGGGAAGATCTGGATGTGCAGAAGGAACAGAAGGGCCATAAGAGTAGTGCGTGTTGGTGGCACCCACATTAGCAGGCCATGGACACCTAGGACAGCTATTTGCACTTTCTCAGGACAACTAGAAATCTAGGGACAGCCTACACACAAACTAAAATATTCAAACCATTAAGGGTTCTTGCCAGGGTAGGAATGTAAAGAACAGGCTGGAACCATTGGCTGCCTACAGAAAGTGAGAAAAGAGAGTGAAGAAATCCTATGGACTCACAGAGTGGGATGGGATGGAGAGACAAAAACCATGAGCAGCTCCTAAAAGGACACAAAGGATACTTCTGAGCCCAGCCACCCTCCCCAGCCCAGGCAGCATGGAGAAGACTCGAAGTTGGTGTCCACCTGGAGACACCTGTCCTGAAGCTTATGAGAAGCAGGGCAGAAAAATGTGAGTGAAGGAAGATTTCTTTTAAAATAAAATATTTTCCTCCTATAAAGGTTCACATGAAGCTTGTAGAAACAGTGTAGCAGAATTATTTCCAACAGCATAGGCAAGGTGATCCTCTAGGTCCCCAGAGCAGTAAAATGAGCTCCCTCATGGAAACAACAGCAATAACAACTGTCATTGAAGATGCCCAAATTTACAGGGGGAAGAGACAGGTAAAGATACCAAGTGGTTACCTGAGGAATTCTCTCCCTGAGAACAATACATAGCTTTTGAAATGTTGTGGTCTCCTGGAAAAACCACACAAAATCAGTGTCCAGCTATGCATAGCCCAGTTAATGTTGCTAAGGACTTAGCTGGGAGACAGCTGATGAAAAGTGCTCTTCTCCATAACTTCCAGGAGTCAAAGTCCCTAGAGCACTGCTGCACTGCTCAAGAGCTGAAGAACAGCCTGCAGCCTTGCCATGCTTTGCCTTGCTCTTGCTTCCCATTCAACAACCTGTGTAAACTGATTACCCTAATTTCAAAGGCTAAAGAAATACCTACCTTTGTTTAGTGCGTTTATTTGTCAGATATTGTTATGGTATTCAGGCTGCTTCATCAGGAAGGACTTTCTTCTACTATTTGCCTACAGAGTGCTACACAAAATTTTGTATCTCTAAGTAGAAACACCCTTTACCTGAGGCTGTTTGAGGCTTAAACCAAACATGGAGATATCGAGTGCAGTAGCAGCAAGAGTCCCAAGAAAGAAGATTTTTTGCCAGGCAGCCGTGGACCTACCACACTTCTAAGGCTGCTGTTCTTAAAAATGGTTTATCTTCCCAAGTTGCTGGTGTTGCCTGTCACAGCAGCAGCAAGCCATGGTGCCATCAGTGACTTTGGAGTGTGAGGTGACACCTCCTCGTTGCAGCCCTTCTCCCACCACCCCCTCATGGCACCTCCTTCCCTCCTGCCACGCACCCCACTCACCACCCTCCTCTGCCTGTGTGGCCGCTGCCTGCTGGGGCAGCATGGACTTACACAGCACCCCTACAAAGCAATTTAAGAGCAAACTGGTTGTTAATGGCCTTGACTGCACCGTGTGAAGTCCCTATTTCTTTTCAATCAGAACATTTTATTTCTTCATGGGTTTTGCATTTAAAGTGATAGGGAGTTCAGTTACTCTGCAGCTAATAAATGTACGCTACTACTCACCGTTGTACTGAAGAAATATACTTTGCTTGTTCTACATTTCAAGGCGCATGGTTTGTTCAACTTCACTGGCACTCATTTTCCCAGGACTGTTCTATATTCATTATGTACTTATATGTCCCTTATTTCTCTGCATTACAGGGATGCTTGTCATAAAATATATTTCCTTGGATTCTGGTATCTTCAAAACACCTCAGGTATTTTCACAGAATTAATTTTATTTTCTTCCTAGTGAAGTTTATTAAAATATCCACTGCTACAGGCTGTAAGTACGTGGAATGGAACTGTAATTCGTATTTAACTCCCTTTTTCCAGTCATGCTACTGACAGACAAATAAATTTAAAGTCTCTTTTTGCCTCTGCTGATTTTTGAATGTGGTGTTTCTCTTACTAACCAGGGTCGGTTTTTTAATGGCCATCAGTGTTCTTACATGACGGGTGATTTTAGCCTCTCACAATCATATAATTATTAGTGCCTGGTTTAGGTAGCAGCAACTGTGCTTCTAAATACACGGTACTTTTCTATTAAATTCTTCAACATTTTATCTTAATTACTCCCATTTTGTCTATTCTATTTTTCCATTACTTGCCAATCTAGCAAAGCAAGACATAAGGTATTTGGCAACTACCATGAGGACTTCCATCCAGGAGTAATTTATCCATAGCTCTGGGCATCATCTTGGACCTACACTTCTTGCTTCTTCTGCAGAGAAACAGTTGTGAACCAAACACTGCATATGTATCTCGCAGGGATGTAGTCAGCTGATTTTCTGTCTCCCAAAGCCCATCATTAACCAATGGTTTTGTGACCACTTCCCTCCACTCCCTGCATGGCACCCATGCACCACATGGCCGTCACTCTCCATTCACTTTCTTGGTGCTAAATACTCTCAGCTTCATGCTCAGCATTTCAGCCCCTTGGCCATGCTTCAGAGGGCAGTCTGTTCAGTCTGTAACAGAGAAGGATGAGAAACAACTTGATTACCATCACAGAAATAAAATAATAGTATATTAAAGATGCTAATCTCCTACAAGAAGAGAAGAGTATAGGGGGAAAAAATACCCAAACTAAATTAATTTCTACTGAAATTCTCTGTACATTTTGGAACAGAAAGGATAACTCACAAAACAAATGGTTTCTCCATCTCTAGATGCCTCCATGTCAGGATTGGATGCCTTCTGAAAGACTGCTTTAAATCAAACTAAAAGTATGTGAATCAGTATAAGACAAAGTGTGTGAAATGCTCTGTCTTCTACAGTCAGGAAGCTAAACCAGACTAATGGCTGCTTTTTTCTTTAAATTCTTGAGCATACATAGCTTTTCTACATCCCTAGCCTTTTTTTCAGAATCCTTGATTACATTTCTAGTTAATGAAAGTCCTCCATCCTGCACATCTCTTAGCCAAGCAAATTAATTTTGCTTAAAAGAAATAGATAGTGACAAAACTGCCAGTTTCTTACCTGATTGTGAGGACCTGGCAAGAGGAAACTGAAGAACCTGCATAACTAGAAAGGCAGAGCAGTGCTTTTCCCTTGATGTATCTGAAAATATTTATTAGTATTATTTTGAGGACAGTGTTAAAATAAATAAGAAACAAGTGAAATGAGGACATAGTTTAAGCACTGCAAATTGTGCTTTTGTTTCTCTTTTCTGTTACTTGTATTGACTACAATTTTCATTAATGTGAGACAGCAGTAGCTAGGACACTTCTTGTAGACTGTTCAGGGCATCTTTTAATTTCTGTTTCCACAGACAGAAAATTGAAGCAAATGAAATATGATTCGTATGAGAGACAGTCTTGGATGGAAATAAACACATATTGTATTCCCAGTACCTGTGTGACTTGGTTACATTACAAGATACAGAAAAAAGAGATCCATAATGCAAGGAAATAAGCAACAGAAGCCAAAGGGGAAAAAAAAAAAAAAAGAAAATAATTAACCTCAAAGTCCAATATTGTTCCATGCCTACCATCAGTTTATTTAGCTTTGCAAATTACAATTTTGACCTGATTATTAACTTTCCCGAACAATTTGAAATGTGTGTTATCTTTTTTCTGTGCTTGTATAAACTGCCAATGAATCAAGAAACTATGTCAGGGCAAATCACTGCATTTGTAGTAGGTAGTTTATTTCACTTGCTTTAGTCCAAATAACTTCAGAGTATACTGACATCCAATATTCAAACACGCAACATAAACTTTATTTACAGTCTTTTGCATTTCTAATACATGGGAAATTTTAAACAGAGTGCAGCAATTATAAATATTTATAAAAACTCATAGGATTGTAAAGTTATTGAATATTATAATTTGCTTCATACATAAACATGACTTAGTAAAAAGACAGAGAAAAAAGTAAGATCATTCTACCTCATGGCTTTATTATTAAGGGTTGTCTGAAAGCATTTTTAATATTAAACAAAAAAGAGTTTATCAGAAAGATACCTGGATGTTCTCAGAAGAGGGGACATGCAGGCAATAAAGGACCTGCAAATGCAGGCTGTCTACAGGGACTCCACATTACAACTCAGACTCACAGCCAACAGCTGGGCAGCTGAGGGTCTCCTGATGAGGAGGAGTGAGCTCTGGGCATCCTCTCTTCAGAGAACAATGATCTAGGACATGAGGTTGCACCTCAAAGTCTGCTCATTGCCAAAAGCAGGGCAATTAAAAAGGTCAGCTTTCAGCTTGATCTAATATATATCAGGTAGTTTTATAATCAGCTGTGCTATATGCAGTTTCTAGTTGTAATCATAGCCCTGGAATGGGTATGACGCCTTGTTTTCTTCTTCTAACTTGAGTTATTTAGTATGCTTTTGTGTATATTTCAATACAAGAATTTGCATGTGTACGTAGTTAATGACTTCTGGATAGCTTTGCCATGAAACCATCTTTAAGCATCTTATTCCCAACCACCTGGTGAAGACCTGCTCCTGCTGAGGTGAGCTCTTTGGAAAATGGTGGTGACTTCTGATCTCAGCACACTGCTGGAATGCTCTGCATCAGTATGCAAAGTAGGCAAAAAAGTCAATTAAAGAATAGGGAACTGCAGTGAACCACATAAGTGGAGAGATTTTGTTTTCTTTCCTCTTGAGAGGCAAGGTTAGAACAGGCACAGGTGGAAATGGGCACTCTCCCCGGGGAGCCAGTACTGCTGTGATCTCAAGAGCAGACATCTTCCCTGAGGTCCCAGGGAAATATTAAAGCTGAAGGATACCATGTTTTTTCATCCCTCTGTGCTAGAATCTGCACACGGCAAGGTTTTGTATTCTAAACAGTACACTCTTAGGGAAAATAAGCTATTTTGATTTGAAGTTAAACATACCTCCAGAATCTGAGCTTAGTCAAATCACATAGGCTGGTTACCATTTGGGTTTTTCCCCCCTTGGTATAATATTACAGGCACTGAGACAATCCCAAGCTTTTAAGCACATTCACTCTATCATTAATTTGATTAGCGATACCATTTTCTTCAGTAGTAGGGTAACCCTACCAGGGAAATGTTGGAGAAGCAGGCTACCTGACATACCCCTGATGTTTTTAGTGGAAAGTGGTTCTCATTTCCTTTAAATCTTTTGGAAGAACTAAATGGCAATTCCCTTGGCTCCCTTCTTTGAGAGATGAGAGGCAGATTAGGACACTAAGGGGTGAAATGACATCTTCATGCAGCTTAACAGGAAAGGGAAGAGGAACAGGATATGTTTGTGTCCTTTTTCAGCATCTAAAGCACAGGATGACCAGTAAGAGACTTGCAGATTCCAACAAACTTTTGATAATTTGCCTGGTTCCTATGCTCAGTTTAATACTTTGTGATTTCAGGAGCTAGTAAAAAACATCAAAAAAATTTTAAAAATTTTAGAGTTTACACTTTTACTCTTAGCAATAATAAGAGTGACTGCACTGAGTCAGATCAATGGTGCATCTAGTCCAGTACTCAACAGTAAATGTCACTTTAACTAAAGACGACCATGGCAGGAATACAATTATAGCCTCTTTACATACCAGAGTACCACAATGAAATTTAGCAAAAAAGAGTGGCTAAAGATGATTCAATCTTGTGCTCTGCATCTCACCTCAAAATACAATGTTGCTAATGTGAAAATGCAGTGAGGTCACAGTCAAAAAACCCAAGTCATGGAAATGGATTGAAACAGGCATAAGAAATGGGCCATTAACCAGGGATAAAAAGCAAATCCGTGCTCCCACCTCCCAAAAAAACCACCCAAACAAGAAAAGGTCATTTATATAATGAATCCAGAGGATAACTGGGATTTCTTAAGAGCATCATTCCCATCATTATTATACTGCTAGGACATGAGTTCCCTAGTCTTCTTGCCAAAATGAATAATATAATAAGAAAAGTGTTGAGTGTGTTTTCTTCTCCATGAGACAATTACCAATTGTTTTATTCAGCTCTTAAACTACCCAATACAGTCAAACATGATGTAGTGGTACACAAGATATTGCACTACCCAGGAACGTGTCTCAGAATGAAGAGGAGGAAAGGGGGTAGGCACTTAGAACTATGTTTTTCCTCTAGTAGCCCTTGTAGTTCAATCACAACTGGGAATTCCATGATTTATAATGTTACTTGTGGGCTAAGAAGAAAAATAGTAAAAGGCAAGGTAGCACTTACCACTACTCTATTAGTGAGCTGCAGCATTGGTTACACACCACGTGACTGGGCCCAGGGCAACAGAAAAATAATTAACTATTATTTTCAAAACCAGGTCATGGCTAATGCAGGCTGAAGCCAGGGTTCTGCGCAGGGTAGGGATGAAACACAGAAAATCACTCCAGGGAAGCTCTAGATCCCACCATCCATCTCATCCAGTGAGGTTTTGGGGAATTTGTTAAGACTTTGCTAACTTTAAATACAGTGTCTAGAAAAATAAAGGCAAGGCTATATTTTATTTTATCCTGGCAGTTGTATGGCAACCGACCAGCAGTTCTGTAAAAAGTCAGCTAAATAAACTGAAATGCTGCCTCCAGTCTAACAGGTTTAGAGATTTTAATTGCAAGTGAAAAAACACAATACAAATCATTACATGAGCAGTGCAGTTTGGCTGACAGAAATAAAAGGAAATCTTATCACATGGCATAACATTTAAAGGAGGACATAGATAACAAAGTGTCTTCCTTCATATCCTTTAACACCACATTATTGATCTCTTCCAAAAATACAGAACAATACCAATCTTTTACAATATCATTGCTGTGGCTTCTTGCTCAGTAGTAATTCAACATGAAGTTTGTGAAGAGAAGCCAATATATGACCTGAAGCAGTCCTGTGCTTTGCCATTTTTATCAGTCTTCACAAACAGACCTTTTAAACTTCAGCAATGGGAACTATCACTCAGATAATACCCAATTTATCACTGAACAAATCTAAATGATACAGATGAACACAATGCAGTACTCAAAAAGTCTACATCTTAAAGTGAAATCAATATAGTCCTCCACAACATAAAATTCTTCTGGAATGATCCAAAGTAAAGAGAAAAATTAACTGTAACTGGAAAGCAGGGACAGAGACTGTACCACCCCATATTCTACCTTTGTAGGCAAATGATAGATTATACTCCTCATGATAAGATTTAAAATACATGCAAGAAGCTCAGAGATACTTCCATAGACTCTTTTTTTTTTTTTATAAAATCCTCTCACATTTAGTTCAAAAATACATAATGTTTAGTTGAAAAAACATGATAAAGTACGAAAGTCAATAGGAGATCACTGCCTTATGATAAAAGCTATCACATACAAGAGAAAGACACTTTACAGACTAGAAAAGCAATAATCCAAACCCATGAGCAAGCCTCCAGTTAAATAATTTTGTTTGCATTTATAATAATTTCTCCTTCATTTGCTCCATCTGTCTATGGGAAGGATTTTTGGCTTGTCCATACGAAATATAACACTGAAATACTTGTTTAAAAATAATTGGGAGAAATCAAGTTTGGGTTAATAAAATACAAAATTTGACTGTATGAAGTTCTCTTCTAGTTAAGAGAAAGCTGTCTACCAAATTGTCTGAAGTTGCTGCAAGGCCTATTTTTGCACAGTGCAATGTCAGTCCAGCCCAATTTAAACAAATGCAGCAAGTGTAGCAAGTCCTCAGGTTACCTTGCCAAGTACCCCTGTGTTTTCCTGCCAAGAAAAACCTCACTTTCGAGGGCCATGTGCTTTGGCACTGAATAAATCTGAGTAGTTGCTGATGGGCAGCAGGATGAAGCCAGCAATGCATTTGTCTTGGAAAAGCAATGTGTTTCCAGGACACATGAAGTCAGAAAACACAATTGTTACGAGCCCTGGCTTTTCATTGCTTGCAGATGAGCAGCATCTCACCACTGCAGACCTACTAGCCAAGGAAAACGTGACTTTTAATCAACTTGGTGCCTTGTATAGTTTATATGGTGTTTGGGTGCCTTGCATGCTTCAAGATCTGGTCAGAGATTTTTTGCAATTTGAGCAGATCAGTTTGGATACAAAGTCACTAAAGCTGCTTTCTCTTCATACTGATTCATTCCCTTTTTAAAACATGATGCCCTGGGAGATGTGCAATCTCATATTTGGGTTTTTTTCCATATTTCCTCCAGCGGAATGGCTTCTTTTCATTTCCTTTCTCATTTTTCATTCTCATCTGTCTCTGATTTTTCCCTCTGAAGGTTTTGTAGGCATATGTAACTACAGAAGGAGAAGTCAGTAGACGATTTTGTTAGGAAAACTGAAGCCATCTGCAAGCCAATATTGATGAAGTATAGGATTTTAAATTTATTTCCCCTACTGGTCATTCAAAGTTTCCTTTGGAAACAGGTGCTTGGCTGTGGCCTGACAAAGTCTCCTGGGCTTCTGGAGCACTGTGATGCCTCTGTCATTGACGGAAATGCCCTTCAGTGCTACCTTGACAGGTTTCTTCTTTATCCTTTGATGCAAATCATAACAGTTCAATTCAATTTTAAACAGAGCAACTGGTTAACATCAGATGAGAATCTGCCATGCTCCACGTTAACTTTCTGGAGAACACCTAATAATTTAAGTCTTTCCTGCCTAGCAATCACCAGAGTATTTCTTCAGTTAGATGCAAGCACATAATCAAAAGTTAAAAGTCCACCGAAAAAAATTACTATGAGAGCAGACTTCAGAATGATAATCCTTATGCTAAAGTACATAATGCTGCTAAAATATGTATTCAAAGACCACTCCACAAGAACAATAGCTACTCAAACTCCCAGGGTAGATAATGAATTGGACAAGATTTTGTTATCAGATGGTACCAATTCGTGTGTGTGTGTGTGTGTGTGTGTTTGCTTTTATCTCTTAAATAGCATATAATGGCTATCGCTGTCATTAAAAACATGCATTTTTAAAAACCCTTAAGCCACTGTTTCTAGTTACTCTCCTTGAAGATGTACTAGCTGGTAACATGGGAACTTTCACCATATATCAATTAGTTAGTGAAAGAGAACTACTGCACATGCTAATTTACTGTTTTCATTAAATGGAGCTGAACAGCATTAACACTGATGAGCCTAATGAAATGAATAGTACATCTCAGTGGATACTCTGACTCAAAGGCAGAAATCTACCTGCAGCTACAGGAAATTTCCATACTGGATTTTGAAAGAAATACCTTTTGTATGGCTCATGCACTCACACACACAAATCCACAGAAAATTTCCATGAAAAAAAAATATTTAATTTCCTAAAAGAATTTATGCTTGGGAGGGATAAAATTTGTTTTACTGAACAGAATAAAAATGCTTCATTTCTGCTGAATTTTTCATTGCCTGCTTTGTATTGTTCGTCCCAGAGACTTGCAGTCGCAGGGCACTGAGTGCCTCTGTTCCCACTGCCCCCCAGCTGTCAGGCTGTTGGCTACGCAGCCATCCATGGGAACACAAAGTAATGTCACAAGACATTAAAACTGTATGAACTTCCCAGCAAAGGGAAACAGGAGGGACAAATACACTTCTCTTTGGTTAACGTCACTTTTGCTTTCAGTTTGCATGAATTAAACAGTGATGTCTGCAAAAGGACTTGAGAGCTTCAACTGGTATTTAAAATAGGACTTACATACTTGTGACCCAAATGGTGAATTCCCCAGTGCTGTAGACTCACCTTGTGGGTTCCTGAAGGCCAATGGCTGCATGTGTTTTCAGAATAATAGAACAACAAGGAATCCCTTCAACCTTTATTACTTTCTCAAAATTCAAATTATTGAAATTTGTCTTTTTAAAAGACAGAGTCATATCAGCTAGAAATATATGCAGATAAGATAAATGGTACCTGACTCTTTAGCAGTTGGCCTTACAAGAAAATCTGAGTCGAGTGAGACAGGGAGGGAAAGTGTTAGAAGAGGCAGAAAAGTTAAGAAAAACCTCCCCACTTCCTAACAATTGAGAGGCAAAGGGAGACAGGGAGGAGGTGAATACTAGAGAGGATGGAGTAGGTTCCCATCTAGATTTGGAGTAACACATAATTCTTAATTGCACATGAAAAATTCCAAGCAGTCATGAAAAAATGCAAATGCCTTGTCCTAAAGGCATAGGTAAATTGGAGCAGTTTTGCCTAAAGAGTACCAAAAGCTAGTCCAGGGAAAAGTATAAGAATTCAACCTTTTACTTACAACTAATTTTTGCCTATCAGAGGTCTTCAGTGGAGTCATGATTCAGACTATTTCTGATCTATCTGAGGCATGTGCTGGAAGCTGTCAGGGCTGCACATAGCCACCAGTGTCTCTCCTTATCTGCATGAAGGAGATCTGCAGTCTCTAAGAGAGACAGCAGCTCTGCTTCTTAAGTAATGTAAATTAGTATAGCTTCATTATCTTTATAGAGCTGTGACAAATGCATATCAGCTAAAGATCTGGCTTATTCTGCCTTGTTCTGCTTCAAGCAAACACACTGTTTATCTCCATTTTAATGCAAAGCACCCTATTAAAGCTTTCATTTTGACACAAGTGGGCTGCATGAGTGAGAGAGAAAGCTGATAAGGTTCCAATGGTTGGCAACAAGATCCTCAACTAATGAGTAAAAAACCTGAATCATGGTCCTGCTCTTCTGATGACAAATATTTCTAGTCATTGATGTCAGTAATGTAGGGTCTCAGAGAGGAGCTGGTTTGGGTAGGAGGTGTTATTCTGCAGGAACTATTTAGACTGTGAGCCCATCTCCGAACGTCCATACAAAGAGATCCAAGCATTTCTGTCAAAGCTTTGACCTGGACTGACGTGAGCTGCACAGATACACCAGTTTAATATGGTGCTATTCATTGCAGCATAGTCAGAATATCAATCCATCCTCTTCCTGACCTGCATGCCTCTTCCCGAAAAGCAGAATGCCTTGCCATGAGCTAGGGTAAGATGGTGGGCTTGGGCAATGTGGTCCCAAGTGTGGCCATGTGGCCTCATGGCAACCATCAGAAAGCTTCAAATACAACACATGAAGCCGAGTCCTGTGGAAATTCAGTGAGAATAGCTGTGCAGGAAGGGGTCCCCCCAAGACAGTTAATTTCCCTATGAGACATACACAACATGCAGACATCCCATCCACACTCAGTATTTCATTCTAGGTGTCAGGCTGGGCTGTCAGGCACTGAATTAATGCTCCAGGTGCCCTGGATAAATATTTCCTCACATCCTCAGAGCCTTTCAAACCTGGGCTCTAAATCCTCTTCACTTTTGAAGGAAACACTCCCTAAATTCTCCTCTCAGACCTGCTCTCATCTCTTTCTCCTTGGGAGATGCAATCTGCCACACTGACCAGTCCATCCTGGGCAGGAATAAATATTTGCTGAGCCTAGAGCACCACCACACTAATTGCCACCATGGGCATGGTGAAAACAAAGCAGATCTAAGAGGCAAGCTTCTCCCTTTCCAGTTTCATCACACATTTGTTGTCCAGAGTGTTGCTCAGTGTAAAAAAAAAAAAAAAAAAGGAAATACTTTACAGCAAGAGTCAAAGAGTCACTTCAGTTTTACATTTTCTTCTGGAATATTCCCAATGGGGCACAAGTAAAAGTACAGCTGTCTCAGGTGGTCCTAAATGCCCAGTCAAACCTCTCTTGTTGGGTCTGCTTAACTCCTAGCACAAGCCCTGGCAAAGCACAATAGGCAACCAGCTCTTGTCCCATCGCAGAAAGTCAGACGACAATTGCTAATACAGCACTGACATTGATTGAAGACTAGGGTTTCAGATGAGTAAAGTCTGTGTTAGGATTTCAAGCATCCCACACCATAGAAGGATCGAGGAAACCTGAAAAAATGACACCACACAGTTGGTTTTTTTCAGCTATTTTTGAACTCTCTTCTTTTCCTTATCACCATTTTAAAGGCCAATTTCTTTGTTAACATGTAAAAGAGTATTTGCAAAGGTCTTGAATCTATGTCCTATGTGAGAAAACAGCTAGTGGTTTGTATGACTGATTCAGAGGTTGCTGTCATCTGCAATATTCTAAATACCATGTCTCATTTCAGAAGAGATATAAGAGTCATAAATATGTGACTAAGCGACATGAGAAATTTGACACCTAAGGAGTAGCATTTTCTTCATCATCTCTAACTTGATAGAAATAAAGCATATATTTTTAGTTCTAAAAGAGACTAATTTCAGCATTCTGTAGAAATGGAGCCCATTGAAATTTACCTAAGAGAAAATTACAAATAAATTCTATGTATAGACAAAATAAATAAATATTCACTTTACGGATTACCAATTATCTAAAATTAGGATGGAATGTAAGTGAATTAAAATTTGAACCAGAAAATACTTCCAATAAAACCAAAATATTTTTGAGGCAGCAATGTGTGAAATAGGAGTTTTCCTTCCAAGGAAAAGATAAGTAGAAAAAAGATGCAGGAGATATTTTTGCAACAGATCTTTGTAAACAGAAGAAAATAATAACTTGCTGTCCCACAGTAAAGGGAGTCCTACCAGATAGAGGATTATCCTCAAATCTGTTGTAACCCAGAGTTCTCTGTTTCAACCCCTCAGAATGGATGTCAGTATGTAATTAAGAATATATGTGCATCTGCTGAAGAAACCACAACAACAACAAAGCAGAAATGACAGTGAGCGTAGCCAATATATAAATATATTTGATTTCCTTGTTCACAAACACCATCTGGAAAAGCTTCATCCAGAAAACTGAAAGAATAGGGAAAAAAAATGTTTTATTCCCTGTATTGTATTAACATCTGAACTTCGTAAGGAGATGGGTCGAGCTGAATGGCAAGCAAAATTTTACAACAGTAACACAAAGCATAAGCACAAACCAAGCTAATAATGTGCGTGCGTATTATATCATCTCACGTGCCTTGGTCTTGTTCAGAAGAGGCTGGAGAGTATTGCTGGATGGAAACTTGAACGGGCATCTGCCTGACCTGTGTTTACTCTGGAGAGATGTTTTTCTAACCTATTCAGAAACATTTCCACTTGGCGAGACCTGCAGCCCTTCAGGCAGCTTGTTCCAGTGGTTCACTACATCCATAGTCTGTTCACCACCTCGGGCTCAAAGAACACATTATTCTCTTTCTTGAAGCAGCCTCACATACTTGGAGACTATTATCACATCTCCTACAGTCCCTCTCTCCTTGAACTAAACAGTCTTCAGTTCTTCTGGTCTGCCCCTGCAGACACATTTGCTAAATTTCTTATTGTTCCTACTGCTCTTCTTTGAACATTGGTTAATCCAAATCTTTCATCGGAAACCTGTTTCAAACCTAGCCAAAGACTGCAGCAGAGGCCTTGGCATTCTAAGCAGAACCAAAGGATTGTTTGGCATGCTGGTTGTACTTGCAATTTATACATCCCCGGATGATGTTTCCGTTTTTTCAGTACCACGGGCAGCTCAAAATCCATTCTAATGCCTAGATACTCACTGGAGAACTCTTCTGTTGAACAGAATAAAATATTTCAGTTGGAGGGGACTTACAATGACCATCTAGTCCAATACCTGACCAATTCAGGGCTGACCAAAAGTTAAAGCATGTTGTCCAAATGCCTCTTGAACACTGACAGGCTTGGGGCATCGACCACCTCTCTAGGAAGCCTGGGCCAGTGTTTGACCACCCTCTCGGTAAAGAAATGCTTCCTAATGTCTAGTCTAAACCCCTCCTGGCACAGCTTTGAACCATGACTGTGCATCCTATCACTGAATACCAGGGACAAGACATCAACACCTCTCTCTCTGCTTCCCCTCCTCCAGAAGTTGTAGAGAGGAATGAAGTCACCCCTCAACCTCCTTTACTCAAAGAACACAAGCCTAAATTCCTTGGCCATTCCTTATAGGACATTCTTTCCAGCCCTTTCATCAGCTTTGTTGCCCTCCTCTGGATGCATTCAAGGACCTTCACATCCTTCTTACATCGTGGGACCCAGAACTGCACAGAGTACTCAAGGTGAGGCTGCACCAAGGCTGAATACAGCAGGATAGTCACCTCTCTGACTGGCTGGTTATGCTGTGTTTGATGCACCCCAGGATGCGATCTGCCCTCTTGGCTGCCAGGGCACACTGCTGACTCATATTGAGCCTGCTGCCAACCAGTGGCCCCAGACCCCTTTCTTCAGGGCTGCTCTCCAGCAAGTCCTCTCCCAGTTTATACTTATGTCTGGGGTGACTCCCGCCCAGGTGCAGAATCCAGCATTTGTTCTTGTTAAATTTCATGCCATTAATGATTGTCCAATGCTCCAATCTATCTAGACTGGACTCCAGGGCTTCCCATTCCCTATTACTTCACTTTATTATTCCTGTCTATGTGTAGCACTTTGCAGTTGTTCCTGTTGAATGTGCAGATTTTTTCAATTATTTTTCCATTTTCAACTCTTTTCTGCTTTGCAGCATAACTGCAGTACTTCTGTCTTTTTTAGTAATAAACACCCTATCTGTTCCTTCACCCAGACCACTGGTGAAAACAGACTAGAATAGAGTGAAGCAAAACCCTGCAGAGCTGCATAAATATATCTTCCCCTTTTGTCAAGAAACTGCTGAAAAGTATTTCTTGAGCATGATTTTGCTTGCAGGTTAGTGTTCTTTCATCTAAACTATGATTTTGTAGCTGTCTTGAGAATATCACGTTTAACATTGTGAAAAGCCCCACTAAGAACCAAGAAATAAAATATTCTCAGCTCTCATTCTACCCACAGATGCCATTATCCCACTGTAAAGACAGCTACTTGGATTTGCCAAGGACAAGTTACATGAGAGGAGAGTTGGTGGCAATTCATCTCATTATAATTTTCCAGTTATTTATGAATAGGTTTCTGAATTATTTGTTCCAAAGTTGTTCTGGGTATTAAAGTTACGCTGAGTGGTACATAGCTCCCTTTCTTCTCTTCTCACCCTTGTTCCCTCTAAAGAAAGCAGGTAAAGCAACAATGATGATGTCAATTTATGGCACTTCATAGATCCTTTGTGAATTCCCAGAATTGGCTGCTGCTGGCTCTGAGACCTTTTTAGCCAGTGCTTTTTCTCTCAAAGAGTAAGTTCATCAGGTCTGGAAGACTAAAAATATTTATCTTTCTTATTTACCTCTAACTGAGGCAGAGGGTTTATTGCTGGTATTAATTTTGCTAATCTCTCCTTCTTGCTAACTTTTCTATTGAAGATTGAAAGGTAACACTGTGTACCTTGCTTAATAGTTAATTAAAAAAACTGAACCTTCCACAACACTTTTATAAAATGTAGTCATGGCAAATATTTCCTGAAGTTCAATTAGAAATTCAGTTTACAAAAATTCAATACCACTCATAACTGCAAATAGTTCGGGCATGCAATGGAATGTATAATTGTCTATTGTATTTCCTTTAAATCCTGGTTAACCTCTCACTGCTTCTAAATTAGAATAAAAGCAGAGACATGTAGAATGAGAGTAACCTCAGAATATCAATATAAATTGACTGAAATATGTTGCTGAAGATGCAACTTGCATGTTAAAATCAACACTGCAGTTGTGATACAGAACTTGAAAGCCAGAGATTAATTCAATAATAGTAATGAACTTTCATCTTCTTAAACTGTTATTACATATACTGTTATGAAATGTTATGTAAATCACTATTAATTATATCCAGGATTGAAAATACTGCTATGTAGATGCTATTTCTGTGGCAATTAACGTAAAAAAAAGACAAAAAGATGGCTTTTCTAACCATAGTTGCACTTGAAAAGGGGAACTTTGATACCTTTTGGCAAGTAGAAAGTTATTAAACCTGAGGGGAAAAGTCAGCCATAGATAAAACAAGTTTTTTTGATCTGTCAACTTCTTTTAGGCAATTTGCACTCGATATGATTCACATATTAAATAAATACATTAGACAATTAACTCAAAGAGTAATTGCTTTTCTAAGTCTTATTTTTGAAAGAACTAACAGTCCCTGAACTAAATTAAAATGCACTTTTAGAACTATGCAAGTTGAAAATGCCGTTATCTTTAATATTTTAGGCCATGGTATCCTCCTTCCCTATTTTTTACCAAGATCCTTGCTTGTGGGTCCAGAGGAAGATTTTAACTCAAGTGCTGGGACATTGTTTCAGCCTTATGTCATAAAGGCATTTAAGCACATGCTCAGTTTTCTTTTAAATCAATGAAGGTTGAGTGTTTTGGTTTAGGATAGGTCTGTGTTTACCTCCCTTCCTGAGTCATTCTCAGCCTTCAATAATAAAAGAACCCTAGAAGTATCTAATTCATACTTAACAGAAATAGGAAAACCAGGCTACAACTGTATAAACACTTTATCTTTTTCTCTGAAGATTTGGGGTGATTAGAGTTAACAGTAGCCAAAAACGATGTAAAACAGTTGAGGAGGAGGGAGAAAGAGAGAGCAGCTCCTGTTCCTCACAGTTTGAGGTGTGATACAAACCGGTGGTGGATGAAATGCTGCAGTTATGTGCCTGATAAGATATTAGGTGTGAGGACTGCAGGGCTGCACAGCTCTCTATTGAGGCCTCTGCAGGGCCTCTGCATCCATCTGGATGGGAATCAGCTACCAAACAAACATTGTCTCCAGAAAACAAACATAATACTATCCTGCAACATTACATTAATCCTCCACTTAATACGTCAAGAGGCAAAAACAATAAGGCATGACAAAGTGCAGCACTTTAAGGAGATTTGCAGTAGAAGGAGATACTGACAATCAAGGTTAGAAAAGCAGAATAAAAACTTTTAAGGACACTTCACGTATGCGTTGAAGCTGGAAGTCTGGGGCTGCTCTACTTGCAGCTCTTGTCAAAGCCTACACTGACTGCAGCGAGTGCAGAATTGGAGTTGAAGGCCCCAGTTGAGGAGAGCACTCAGCCAAATCCTTAAGTGTTTTGTTGATGAGGGCTAGACTGAAGGATGTACTTAATGTGCAGGTGGCAGTGCTCATAGAAGCTGAATTGAAAATGCATATCCCACAAGGACTGCAGTGCAAAGTTTCACATTTGCTGTCTGACAGCGGTTCTGCTGGTAGAACCTTCCTGCACAGAGTTTGCAGAAAGGCAATGCAAGCAACAGTGTGACAGTGACAGGAACAACAGTGTATCATTTAAATAAACACATAAAACTATTTATCGTTCGCTGTGCCTTCAACCCCAATTGAGAGATATTCAATGGAATACTGGCATCGTGTGGCAAGATGAAAATGATATACGTTGACTCACCCTTTTTTATCGTTGGACTAATCTAGAGCATGCTGTAAGGCAAGAAAGTAATCCTTGTCTTGAGTTTATAAATGGACTTTGATCATGAGTAACAGATAGCCAGAAAATGTCATATTGGACATAAGAGACCTAGAAGGAAGACTGACCTTAATTATGCCTTAGAAGCACAAAAGGATGTGGGCCACCTTCACATATGTAAGACTGTTTCAGATTCCTTACCTTCTGCATGACACAAATTGACCCAAAGGCACAGGAGATATTCCCTTAGGACACTCAACATACACAGACAACAAGGGTAAGCAGTGCCTGCCTTCTTAATAACATCACATTTAAACTAGAGCTTCTAAATAGTCGCTTCTCAGTAGCAATTGGATCAAATACATAAAGCATCCAGGGAGCTACAGCCATGGGAATGTCCCCTCTGCCGTCTGAACACCTATATCACTGTGCTGCAGTTAGCTGTCCTACTGTCTACTCGCTTCTCTTCTCTCTCTCTTACACACACACACACAGAGCAAATCTCGCTCTTAGCGTTGTCCCAGATTCAACAAGAGAGGTGTTCTCACCCAAAGGCTGCTGCTGCTCAGGGTGTTAAGCCATGCTTCAGGAAAGAAGGGAATTGTCTATGACTGAAAATGTCAAATCAAATGGAGTCTGACATTTTCCATGGTAAGGACTCCAGCCATTATTTTGTTATATAAAATACTGGCGTCACACTACACTTGTTCCAGCACCACATATGGGAAGACTGAAAAGGACTTTTGTAATGGAAATGCAAGATTAAGAGACAATTTTTAGCTTCCCCTTTTGCCAAATGAAGCTTTTCCAACTAAGTACCAGGATTATCAAGTTCCTTGAAGGAATTACTTTCAAGAAAGCAGCTGCCAGTAGAAGAAGTCTAACAGGATAGTGCCATAACTTGGAAGATGAATGATGCCTTTCTATACCTTAAGGGCAGTACAAGTGTTTTGAATTCATATTTTTGTACCCATTAATTTATCTTAGATCAAAGAAGCCAGTTAATAATACGCTCTTTCATGCTATGTAATCATTTCTTTATCTTTCTACTATTAGATATGATGCTATACTTAGAAAAAACACAGTACATACTCTACTGATGCTATAAAGCTGGTGAGCCCTGATAAGAAGTATTATTGTTTCCCTTTTTGTCTTAGAAAGAATGAAATGCCACTTCACATTCCTTTCTTGAAAATATCTACCAGTTCAGGAAGAAATACATGCAGTTCTGTCTACCTTCTTTTGATCTGTGATGAGGTGATAAGGCAGAGACATACAAGTTAATATATTATTTGATTGCAATTAAGTCAGCATTAATTTTTCAGCACTCTTGTTTAGTGCGAGTTCAGCTTCAACCTTCACAACATGATGAGAGTAAGGGGGTGATATAAACTCCCAGCAAATTATCTGTCAAGGACTGCCTATGAGAAACTAAGCTGAGGCAAAAAAATCAGTATATAGCTCCAAATTTCATCTCTCAGCTTTCAAATTTGGGCTGGGCATGGTTCTATTATTCCTAAAACTCAGCAGATCTTCACAGTAAACTCCAAAGATCAAGCATGCCAAATTACACAATGTTACATGGCATTGCTGCTGAACTAAAGATATGAATAATAAGGGTGCAAAATAAAGTTTCCAAAAAGGTGTGGACAACTTAGTTGTCACCATGTTATCATTCTCCTACATAACAAATATAAGCAGACCTCAGAAAAGTATGCCTTAGTGCCCCTTGTGAGGTGGGAGTATTTTTCGTTCTTCCCCTGCATTTTGTGATCTGATGAGCTAAATTTGAGTCATCTGAGTTAGAGTTAAAGCAGACATTGTTCTGTTAGGCGCTGACAGCCTCTTCCCTACACTCCCAGGAAATGTATCATCATAGTACCCAATCCTACCTCTTCCAAACAAAAGGTTTTTCGAGCTTTGCTTTTTAATGTAGAGACAATTCCAGTTTCATGGAAAGGTTTTAAAAGCCTTAAATGGAACAAAAGCCATGTGTGCAACTTCACTACTGGTGCAAAACTGAACTGCTCTGAAATGGACCATTAGTTGCAGTTACTATATTGAAACAACTAGTCTCATTTGAGAAAATGAGGATAAGTACTGCCAAGAAAAAGGAAATGTGAACTGTGCTTCAGTGGTTTGGTCTGTGTTTAAAAGTGATCGACACGGTTCAGGGGTTAGGTACAATAGAAAAGCGGTAAGGGTGGTTATAAAACACAGTTCAAAAAGATACATCTTCAACTTCAAGCACCTTCAAAAGAAAATATGAAAAACAGAAAATCAAATTAGATGTTTATTTTTGTCTTTATCTACGTGTTCACTAGTCTGCCTGGGGTACTTCTGCAGCTGGTCAGGTTTGCCTCAGCTACTGCTGTCACCAGCACTAATTACAAAGATGTTCGTTTTGTTCCTACTCAGCAAAACCGCAATGAAATGTAGTCTGTCTCCGCAACTGCAGTTGCTCATGTTTTGCCACAGTGAAATTAAAAGTGTTCTTCAGCTGCTGCGAGCTCTAAGATGCCTTTACCACAATAAGTTTCTGATTAGATGGTCATGCATGATTATCAAGGGTAAAAAGTCTGAAATATCAGACAGGGAAGGCAGAGCAGACACTTTATTGGGAAGTGTATTTGTGTCACTTTGTGTTAATAATTAGTATTTACACACCTAGTTTACAGCTTTTATCAAACCTTTAATCTCAGTACTACTCACTTTCCAGCCTAACCATACCTCTCCCCCTCTGGAAGGTTGAATGAGGACAAGGACACTTCAGGGCAGCTATTTGATTTGCTTGTGGCTGTGTCCTCAAAGCCATCATTTGAGATATAGACTGGTTCTTTATATGCCAAAAGTAGATTTTTGTCCCTTTTTTTTTTTTTTTGGAAGAGCCAGAGATGGGCCACAGATTTGTAGAGATTCTGCTATAAGGTGGTACAGCTCTGTGGGTTGTTATCATAAGAGTAGTTTTCTGCATCTGATAACACACCCATTTTTAATAAAAAATATCCTTGCCTTCGGCTAGACCATACAGGATAGTACACTGAGCATAAAGACAAGTCTGATGGACTTGTGTAGAATAAGAAGAAAAACAAGAACTAAAAATGGAAGGAGTATTTATAAAGGGCAATTAAACTTGTTTTGCTTCCAAACACAAGAAACCAAGACAAACTTCTCTTATTGGTAGAGTTAGGTCAGGGGACAATTCAGACACTTCTCCCGGCTCAGCCTGCACCAGCACGCTTTGCTCTGGGCTGAGTTAATCAGGGCTTTAGCCCGAGGCTGCGGGAGGCAGGGGTGGAACTTGACTGCTGTTCAGGCAGTGGGAGGCAGCTGCTTGTGCTGCTAACCCCACTCCATGAATCTTCACTGAGCAGTGAGATGCTCTCATGTGGCCAAAGCTCAGCCTGTTTATACCCAAGCTAACTCTATGGCTAGAGCTAACCTAAGTGGTAATGAGGTGAGGCATGGCTACAGATCAGAAACTAGTCAGTGGAAGCCAGGAAACACAGCAGGAACAAGGGGCAATGATTGGGAGCAAGCTGCAGAGATGTGTAGGGCTCCTCCAAATCACAAAATTAACAGGGTACACAAGACTTGGGGAATTCAAAGGAGTGGAAAAGTGACATGTCCTTGCTAGAAAGCTAACAGAGACCAAGAGGCAGATGTGCTTTTCAGACATTAAAACCTCTAGTGAAACTGTGGTGGCAAGTTTTCCCTTTTCCCAGAAGGCTGAAATTTTAGAAAAAGCAACTAAAATGCAAACTTACACACAGTTCAGCTATAGATAATTTTTTATCAGTTCCAGCTCGAGCAGAAACATTTCAAAACACACCCACAAGGAAATGCTCTGAGTGGTAAGAATAGAGGCTGTCATTCAAAAAATCTCTCACTGCCAAGTATCTTCACAAGACAGGGAAAAACACCACGGGAGCTGCCAAGGACAGAGGGCTAGGAAAGACAAAGACCTTCAAGAGAAGGTAGAGCAGGTGGATGGACTTGAAAACATTCTTCCTTTCCCACTGCTGATAAATATTACAGCTTAAAAATCAGCCCCCACCCCCACCCCCCTCAGTTTTATTTTTCTTTTCTACAGAATAAATACATCTTACTGACTTCTGCAGTTTTCTTCCTGCCATAGGTTAAAAGGATCTCCCAGCTTAACTTCTCCCTGTCACATCTGTCTGACATCATTTCAGAAGGGGAGTCTGAAAGGTCTAACAGCTCTGTTTTGAACAGCAGCTAAAACAGAGAGAGTCATCTCTGTTCACACATTCCTTTGGTTATGCTGTACACCAGGTCTCCAAGTGTGGTCTGGACTTCTGCCTCGCCACCCAGAAAAGCAAATTATTGTCACAAATAGTTTCACTGAAGACAAAAAGAGCAGTAGAGGTACATTAGTGAAAAATGGTTAGGAAGGATATTTTGAATCCTGGCAGCTCTTAGCTAGATAGAAACCTGCCAGCTCTTTTTGGGCAAATTATAAAAATCATCATAAAATACTTCAGGTTGGAAGGGACCTTCAGAGGCATCTAGTGTAGCCCACAGTTGAAAACAAGGCTAACTTTAATGTTAGATCAGGCTTTCAAAGCCTTGTTGAGTTTGGAAAATTTTGTGGTGGTAGAGGCACCACAGTGTCCCTGAGCAATGTGCTCCTGTGTTTAGCCAACCTCTCAGTGAATATTTTTCTTACATTTAGTTGGAATTTGCCTATCCTTTGTCTTTGTCAATCTCTGAATAAGGAAGGTCTGGATCCCCAGGCCCTGTTCTGCAGAGCTGCTCCTCAACAAGCTAGTCCCCAATATGGGGTTGTTCAGTCCCAAGAGGGCTTTATATTTATCTTTGCTGAGCATTGTGATGTTCCCATTGACCGGTTTCTTCCTCTTGTTCAGATCCCTCTACATCACAGCTCTGCCCTTTATCATGTTGAACGCTTCTGAGTTGCACATTCTGGTGTCATGCATCAAATGGATAAGGGTGCACTCCTTGCTGTTGTTCAGGTCACTAATAAAAATGTTTATCAGTGCAACCTCCAGGACTGACCCTTAAAGAATACTACTCCTATCAGTTATCCATTAGGTTTCAATCCCTTGACTGCTACTCTTTGAGTCCAATGGTCCAAGAAATTTTTCACACAACTTGTAGTCCACATGCCCAGTCCACATTGCCTCAGTTTGACTTCAAAGAAGCTATGGAAGATTATCAAAGTCTTGCTAGAATATAGTAAAATTACATTCGCTGCTCTCCCCTCATGCTCTGTACTGGTCATTTCATTACTGATGGCAATGAGGTTGGTTACATATCAACCGCCCTTGGTAGAACTGATCTGGCTGTTCCTGGTTGTCTTGTCTTTCATTTGCCTGGAAACGGCTTTCAGAAGGATTTGCTCCATAATCTTCCCATGGACTAATATAAGACTGAATATTCTGTGGTTGCCTGGACTCCCACTTTCCCTTTTTGAAAATGGACATAACATTTGCCTTTTGGAGGCACTGGGGACATCTTCTGATGCTGTTATAGAAAGTGGTCTCTTGATGGCTGCTGTATTAGCACCCATGGATACATCCTAACTGGTCATCTTCTCTTGATTAAGAGAAGCAATCTGGCTGGAAGTGCTGTTGTCATACTCATTACACTTTTTCCTGACTCCACTGAACTTTCATAATAGTTTTCAGGATCTGGTACAGAAGCTTGCAATAGCTATCACTATAGGAACAAAAAAAAATCCTGACTGGAATGTCAGATGCTGAACTGATAATTATATTATGCATTCAGAGCAAGCTCAAGTATTGATTACCATCAACTGCTCCTGAAGAAATCTGAATCTCAGTCTTTAGTCTGTTGTTTTCCTTTCATGTGTCATAAATAATCAAATTTAGGAAATCTAGTTCATAGAAGTGGGACACAAATGACAATAAGACTTGCTCTAGAGACATACAGAAAACACACAAGCTGGAAACATGGGTCAAAATGCAAAGGTCACAGGAGAGTGATTTAATCATCTACCAAGACTTTATACTGAGCAAGGAACACACTGTGGTGAAAAATAAACGAAAAGCAGGAATGGATGAGGCCAAGTATTGGTAAAGAGTTACCAGTCTGGAAACAAATGATCAGCTTCTACCTGCCCAGAACTGAGTGCTAAGGTGAAGGGAGAAATCTGTCCTGACCATGCTTTATGCCTTTCATTTTTAAGAACATATTTAATCTCTTCAACAGACATTTACAAAATTATTCCAGTAGGCACACACTAATTCTGAAGAAAATAGCAAGCATAGTGGAGAGAAAACATTTTGTCAAGAGACACTGAAACTTTGTCCAATTTGCCATTTTAACAGTTTGTTGGGCAGTCACTCTAGTCTGAACTATAGTAGGAAATTTGTTTGAGCTATGTAGTCTCTGCATCTAATTTCCACTTTTGGTACTGGTTTTAGGGCTTTTTCTTCCTATTTAAAAAACAAAGCAGTCATCTGGAGACTAATTTAATATTGCCATAGGTGATAATTTAAGATCTAATAAGTAAAACATCTGTTTTCCTCATTTTACATAGAAAAAGTTTGATTTCTCAAGGGGACTGAGGAAGGGTTATGGAGGACTGTACCTCTCGTTAGCTGAGGGGAAATTCTCCCCTTTGCAACGGGGTTTTCCAAATACACCACAGTCTTGCAGGCCAAGAAAAGGCCTCCCCATTCCTGCGCACAAGCCAGCAAGGGTACTGCCAGCACATACAAGCTTTCTGAGGACAAGCTTACAAAGAGCCTATCTCAGCAGACCAGCCTGATGCACAAAGAGACAGCCTCTGCTCAGGCATGGGGTCTGAAGGGGAAGCTATCAGGCACCTAAAGAGCAAACTCAGACTTGCCGTTCTGTGTTAGCCAAGAGACCCTCACTCAGTAACACAAGCTAATTCATTTGCCTGACCTTTATCATCATACAGATTCCCTTTTCTTTTGAAGCAAGATGACATCAGCACAGTCTCAAGTCAGTTCTTAAAATTTTCGTAAAACCAAAGAGGAATTCAGCTATTGTGGAAACAATGACTCATAAGTTAGAGAAGACAATGAGCTTGACGGGAGGGAAACCCAAATGAAATCAATACTCAGTTCAGTCTTGTAGAAAGACAAATGTATCATTGAGCTAAGCAGATCCAGGGATAACAGATGTCAGTCTTCTGCCTCTGATGGGAACTGCATACTTATGGGTCTGATTTGGGTACAGACTGCCTGTCAAATATGGGTGCAACAAACATAGTGAGTGCTGAATGACTGAGTCACAGAGCAAACAGCTCAAAAGACCTTGGTCACCTCAGCATTTTGAGGTCATGCACAAAAGCGGGTTCAGTACTTTTTCCTCTCTTTTTAAGGCTTGCTACAGAATAACAAAAATTGCTTTAGAACATAGAACCCTAAACAGCTTTAGAGGCTGATTAAATGCTTTACTACTGTGTCAGCTGTTAATTTATCTCAGGGTTACCCATGGCTTTGTATGGTTCAAATCAATAGAGATTATCTCTTGAATAAGCTTTAAGGAGATGAGCAAGGAATGCAGCACTTGACTGAATTGTGTACATAAACCCCCCAGAAAATAGTTTTATCCCTTATTAACACAGCAAAATCAGCACAGGCTTTCAACGTATGCAAGGGTGAGCTTTTTATACCAGAAGGGAAGCACTGATTATCTTGAGGGCACTGTATTACAAGGAACACACTGATATCTAACACCACTCAAGTGACTTCCAGAAAGGACACAGAAATGGAATGTCACAAAAGCAAAGGCACTGAGAAAGGTACCCTTCTTCCTCCATGCCCACTGCCCAAACTTTGCACTTTGTGCAGAGCCTTTAATGCAAAAGCAGAGATAGAGGCCAGTCATGGAGGTCTGGGGAAAGAAAGGGGACAGAGAACAAAGCCACTTCTGGACTGGGTCCACTCAAAATAAAGAAAATTTTGAAAGGAAATGGAAAGGAAGGAGGGGTTGCAAGGGTCTGTCCCAGTTTTGTAGCCTTTGCAGTGCCCACATGGGCTATCTGAAACTGTTGCTTGGGTAATGAGTCTTGTAAGATCAGTCAACTAATACACAACTGTCACACTTTTTTACCCCCAAAATAGCCCAGCTGTGGCTGTTTAAAAAGTATAATTCCAAGGAGAAAATAAGCCACAGTAATTATTATACTTTTCTGAGAGTACATAATATGTACTGTTCCAAAATTTTCTCGACGTCTGTTGTGCTCCCATGATGTTAGTGCTGCACAGTTTTGCAAGAGAGTTTAAGACAAGCAGTTATTTTAATACAATAAGAGTGTAAGAGAACCTGTCTTCTCATCCTTTTCACTTAGATTCATTCTTGGCTTCTCATTCCCTACTCCAAATTCTCATGAAGTCTATATAAAACCACAGGATTTCACAAGTTCTGATTTTTGGAAGGAAGTATCAAAAAAACCACCCAACCCCAAACAAGTAACCTTGTTCAACTTACAAAAAAGGCTAGAAAAAAATGGGTAAAATTCCACAGGAATAATCTATTTAGATTTTAAAATAAACTACAACAACATGACAGGCAAGGAAAATATATGGGAAGACCTGAAGGCTGGTTTACTACAGTAAAGAATATCAAGGTGGGACAGTTTTTGAAGGTTGTGCAAAGTACAAAGGAACAATTTGATCCTTCTGTCCATGGCAGCTAGACAAGAAGGAATGGCTTAACACGCAGCAATGATGATTAGAGCTAAATATTAGGATGAACTCTAAATTGCTAAGGAGAGTGAAACGTGGTAGCAGATAAACCTGAGGGACTGGTATAGCCTCCATGTCTGAGTGATTTTAAGAGCAGAAAGAAGAAAGGACCTGCTTTGGGCAGTGGCATAGGCTGGGTAACCTCCCCTGTCCTGCCCCAGCCCATTCCAGACTACTTTCTTTGTTACTCCAGAGATGCCTGTTTTGCTGATTAGGGATATCAATTAAACTCGGACACCAGAGTGAAAAGAGTAGGAGTATTTTACTGGTGATAACCAAATAATGTAACAGTGTAACACAAAGACATGCAGTAAGAAAAAGCAGAATAGTGCACTTACAGCAACAAACAGGAAAATACAGGGTAACGCATCAAATCATTACTACCTGAGAAAGAGAGACAACAGTGATTAAGACAAATCCCTCACCACTCGCACACGTCACCATCACCCAGCCCCGCAGTGGCTGGGCAGCCCCGGTTACAGCGAGGGTTTGCAGAGCCTGTCCCGGCAAGGGGGAAATCCTACGCGGGGCGTCCACCCACAGGTGAGGCTGCCAAAGTCGCTGTGAGCGGGTACAGCCTTATATACCAGAGATTGACAAGCCAGAATAGCTGGCGCCTTTGTTTTGAGGAGAAAATTTCTGGTTTCATTCTCCTGTTGGATTCCACCCAAAGCCTGGCCAGGGCTCGGGGGGGAGGAACAAGGGAGTTTCTAACAAGGCCAAACACTTGGGTTCTCAGCCTTGAACAAGGCTAAACAAGGGAAGTTGGATACATTCTCTCCTCACTACTGATTTATATTCTGTCTAAGCTGCATCTTTCACTAGTGGGCTTACACACTTTGTTAATGATGACATACTAAGTTAGCAGCTTTGGCTTGGGGCCTGCTGTTCAGGCTTCAATACTTCAACACTTCAGCACTTTTTACATCAGCATAAGTGGGTTGTTATAACCTAGCACAGTACCTACTAGAACAATGGTTATCAGTTATAAAATATACAGGATTCATTTATAGGTCAGCTCTGGCTTGAGCTTGTTGTCCAAGCCTTAGCACTTCAATGCCCTAACTACCTCAAAGGACAAATTTGTCCTCAGGAATACAGTGTAGAAATGGAAACTATTCCAAGTGAAACATGAAAAAGCCCCCCAAAAGCAGAGAGCATCAGTCAAGTAATTAAATCAGGGACAGAAGAGTGAAGAAAAAAAAAAAAAAAAAAAAAAGGAGCTTTTATATCTTTACCTAAATGGTTGCCAGGTTTGAGGGGGTACTGCTTTAAGAGCCAGTACTTCCAAAAGTAGCGAAGAAGCATGTTTGTCATAACTGTGATTTCATCTACTACTTCCATGGGCAGTAGCAAAGCCATCCCTAATAATTTTTGTTTTCAGTGTTAAAGATACCTCAGACATGTTCAGTTTTCAAAATTTCAAAACCTGTTTATACCCAAGTTGCACACAAAGTCACACTATTAGAAAGAACATAAGAGGAGGAGAGGCCTAAATAAATGAGAGAATTGGCAAAACTCTTGGGAGTGACAAGTTAGGAGTGTTCAGTGAGAAGTGTGTCAAACTGCAAGACTTAATATGCCCTGTCCTCTGCATGCATGGATGCACATGAATGTGAGGCCTGGAATGTGTGCTGGTTTTGGCTGGACAGAGTTAGTTTTCTTCATAGTAGGTGGTATGGGGCTATGTTTTGGATTTGTGCTGAAAATTTTCGATAATATACAGATGTTTTAGTTACTGCTGAGCAGTGCTTACACAGAGTCAAGGCCTTTTCTGCTTCTCACCCCACCTCACCAGCCAGTGGGCTAGGGGTGTGCAAGAGGAGCACAGCCAGGACAGCTGACCCCAACTGACCAAAGCGATGTTCCAGACCATATGGCATCATGCTCAGTATATGAAGCTAGGGAAATAAGCAAGAGGGGGTGCATTTGGAGTGATGGCATTTGTCTTCCTAAGTAACCATCACTCATGATGAAGCTCTGCTGTCCTGGAGATGGCTGAACACCTGTCTGCCAATGGGAAGTAGTAAGTGAATTCCTTATTGTGCTCTGCTTCCATGCATGGCTTTTGCTTTACCTAGTACACTGTCTGTATCTCAACTCATGAGTTCTCACTTGTACTGTCCCACTTCACTCCCCCATCCCAAGGCAGGGATGTGAGCAAGCAGCTGTGTGGGGCTTAGTTACCAGCTGGGGTTAAACCACGACAGGCATGAAGAGAAGGGCCTTCCTCTAACAATTTATTTTTTTATTGCACGTTAATATAATAGCTAAGACACTTAGAGAGCAGCCTGTGAATGATTCATCTTGTTTCTAATTATTGAGAACTTCAATCAAATATTTTGCTATTATTTAATGCAATATTTACTAATAGTTCATGCCCTGTTCTTGTTTTGTTTTCTGAGCACAAGCAACATCATGTACTTTAGCTGCTCTGCACACCAGAGCAGTCAGTTTGATGCTTTTCACCCCTGGCCCCTTATGAGTATACCCAAAATAGCAATACCTCATCGCAAATATTCATTCTTAATTACAGGGATAAAGAGTGTCAAGCTCAAAAGCACTACATGGAGTCAGGATGATTTAGGCCGCCCTCTCTTAATTAGGAACCACATCAAGAAAAGAGGACTCTTTATGTGCTCAGAATTAACTACATCTGTATAAGCAGGGCTTAAAGAGAGACAGAAGCCATAGGACCACTCTGCTAGGGTTTGTTCAAGGCTACAGCTTGTTTCCTCAGAGCAACTCTCCCTATTACAGATTATTGCAAGGAAATGAGTGAAAAAACACACTGCCAGTATAAATTTCTGCAGATTTAATTACTAAGTCAAAGCAATTTTACATCGCTAATGCTTAAATTTGGTGTTGTTTAAAACATAATTTATTAGATTAATCATGCTGCTTTTGGCTGAAAATTCCTTCTCAGCATATTGCAAAGTGTTGAACCATCCCTGCCATTTTCCAGCTGTGCAGCCTCCTTGCACTGGCACTCAAAACCTTTTAGGAAAAACATATTTAGTGCTGTACTTATTTCCTCTGAATGTATTTGCAGCCTGAGTCTGAAATTTCAGCTCTGAGTCTGCAGAGAAGACCTGAAGTAGAATGCATTTGTTGGGCTCAGGTATTTCTTGCAAGTAGACTGCTTACTTTTTGTCAATCTGGATAGTTTTATTTAGTCAAAATATCCTTTTGAAATGAAGCTTTACATAATGGAAACAGTAGACAGCCTTGAGATGAACACCTTTCCTTCCCACACCACTCGGTCATTCTCTCCTGGCATGGAAGTATTAACAGATGTGCTCAGTTGCACTGCCCCACATGATGTTAATGCTTCAAGGCAAGAACCAGAGACAACATGCCTAGAAAAGAGATGGCAGCTGTGACTGTTAAGGACTTCTGAAAAGGAAATTTGCTGCACAGACTTTTGTTGGTATGAAGCAGTGTCTTGCATTGACTTTTGACTGTTTGCTGGTTGTGAAGGAAGCAGTTGCATATGTTCTAAGGTATCAGAACACATATTGCTAGCATCATTTACACTAGTGCTGACAATTTGCTGATTTTTTTATAGATATAGATGCATAACAATTCAAGAGTTTACATATATCTGAGTCACTTTCTATAGTCACATTATATAGTCACCGCATCCCATGAAAGATATAGATCCCTCTCACACAGATATACATATTAAGGCTAAGAAACTGGCAGCTTAGAAGCTTGATCAAACTCTTCAGGAGTCTCTGTTCTTACATACACATTCACTAGTGGGCACAGGAACCAGTGAAATGAACCACTGAATGTCTTACTGTGGTATGCCAAAGCAGTAAAATGAAAAGTGCAGCTGTAGGTCTTCAGCACAAGTCACAACAGCAGTAAAGACATGATGGCAATGGACTGACTTCAACATGGACATAAATATACAGGAAGTACTAAACCAGGCACCAGTCAGTCCTCCTGGCTAGTACTCACCCCAGAGCTCCGGAGGGTTTAAAATGTGGAATGGCAAAGCCGATGTAACCTGTCTTGCAAACAGTGATGATGCCAGAGGACTGATGATACAACTTGCATCTATGGAAAGAACTCTGCAGGGGAGCCTAATATGACAGAAGGTGGCAGCCAGGGTAGGGGCTGTGGCTAAGGAATCCATGCAAGAGAATATGGAGAGCAGGGGCAGAACTGGTTTAGGAAGTGGGAAGACCCAGAGACATGCGAGGGTCTGTCAGCACTGAAATAGCAGTTGCAGAGATGGGTTCACTGGAGCAAGAGGAATGACTTCCTATGCCATGTGAAAATTAACTAGTACACACCAATTTGGAATGGTGGAAGAGGCTGAACACTAAACAAGGTGAAGGACTGGAATGAAAATTGTTAGCGGCATAGAACCAAAAAGCTATGTGCAGAAGGAGCTACTCTGATTTTCCCTACTTAACCTTTTGAGAAAAAAATTTGAGCAGTCCACTACTGTTCCAGCATGAGAGCTCTAGCAGTCTTCAATATTTTAAGAAGATTGTTTGGCAGCATGACTAATATCGACTTTCTTCTGCCTTTCACAAGCAAATACATGTTATTTTTCCACTTATTACTCTCCCTTTGTTGCTCTTCTAAAATCTGTTTTCAAATAAATATGTGTCATTTTTTCTTAGTGAATTAAGAACACAAACATGCAAGTTATTTCTGCAAAAATAAAACCCAAACCCTACCACAAAAGTCTTGTTTGCAAGAGTTATAGTCCTGTGATACTAACAGTGAATCTTGCCACATCAAATTTTTATGAAAAGTGAATGTTTGGTTATCACCGTGATGTGCCAGAAATCTACCAACAAATAAAGGCAAACCTGGGTTGCCATCCATGCAAGCATAAAGCCCTTGTAAATAACAGGAACTAGGCAAGCATCTCAGGTGGAATCCATTTTACCTAATTCAGACATTCACATTAGTAGTTATGTAAGACTATGCTAACAGTTCTATCCTTCACAGTCAGTGGAAAGAAATAACAAGTGGAAACACACGTAAAACACACTAGACAAATTGCCCTTTAGAGGTGCTTGTTACACAGTCATCTAGAAAACCCAGGTTGACCAGAAAACTAAATGTTGTTGTCTCAAGCTATGAATCCCAGCCATAAAGGAGAAGACAACCACTGAGCAGTGCGCTCTAATTATAGAGATCTTCTGTCTATTTGTTGCACTTGAGACTGCTCTTCATCTTTCTATTTGTGAGAGCTGAGCTGCAAAGGGAAGGAGCTTTCAACATCATTCATGGTTAGGATCTTGTAGGATGTGTGGGAAATGAAGATTATTTCAGACTATCAGAGATCTATTCTGGAGCTAGCAGCACTCAGTGATAAGCTATTTTTTTGGAAGCGAATGGCAAAATTGGGCTGTTGCACAGAGGCAAGCACATTCCCTTGCCTACAGCCTGCTGTTTGTCGAGAAACAAACATTAAAAAAAGTGTCCCCTGAAGACAATGAAATTGTGCCAGAAGACAAGAAATCTCACTTATAGAGCTACCTTTATGAGTAGGGACAGAGTAGCTGAAAGTCCCAAGAGGTCTGCTGTGGGCATTGCTCATACTGAGAGATGACAGTCACCTCTCCAGGACAGGACCAAAGTCATGCTGAGCCCCATCAGAAATATGGAGGACACTTTTCTCATAGTACAACTTCTGACAAGATGTTCACCAGGGAGAAGACACTTTCTAAACTCATTCCTCCTCCTTATCTTCAAAAAGGTCTGGGCAAGATAGTAAGATCTGAAGTAAGCCAGCCTCTGAAGTCTGTGAGCTCCATCCCCCTCTAGGCTGGAGAGGGCTGACATTTAGGAGCCATCACTTTCACACAACAGATAGCCCTAGAGGATCAAAATATTCTTCAGACTGAGCCTTGAATGAGAGCCATTTACTGTCCCACGGGGAGACACAGGCTGGACTGTAACTTAAGGACTGGTAAGCACTGACAATTTTGTGCATTTAAACTCATGTCCAGGACTCACTGACAGCTAAACTGCATCCCATTCCCAGAATTAACACACAAAACCCAAACTATGCTCAATCCCAGGGATGCCTCTCAAAATACTACACAAAGTAATCCTCCAGTTGCACAGCAGCTTCAACTGCCACTTATTACAGTAGTGTCTTCTCTAGGCTCAGCAGTTTCCTCCTGCCTTTCCTCCCTCCCGGATTACCCTGGCCATTATTTCCCACTGCAGAAGGCTGACAAGCAGTGACAAGATTAGTGCTGTTTGATTAGAGTGTAACTATAGAGACATTTCACTTGTCAGTGGGCTGTAATTCAGAAACAAAGCTAGTAATGTCGTCTGCAGAAAAAAAAAAACCAAAACAAAAACAACCAACAACAATGCTCAATGGACAGTGCTAACATTTTTTTCATACACTCTTTTGCTATTAAGCATATTAATTTATTATGAAGTTACCATTTAAATACTGAGCTTTCACATTAACCAAACTACATTCAAATTAAATAAATTAGCCCAGGAAAAAGTTACCATACACAATTATATCCAAATTATTGATATCGTTTTTATGGTATCTAAGATACAAAATTTGTAAAGAAAGGATAAGAAAAAATTTTAAAGCCTCAAAGTAAATCCTTAAGCTTTACACACACATGATTTTATGAGAACAGATCCTGCTATTAAATTTTGAATTTGCACAAGTATCACTTCTGTGTCTAGATGACACCAGCAAGATGTTTACAATGCTTGCTTTAACATGAATGTTTTAGCTGGTATTTGGAATAGACAAAAAATGTCCTAAAGTTTGAGATTAAGTTTGCATCACATAAAGCTTGATTGTTTTGCTCTGTTTTTCAGAAATCACATTCTCTCCTAATCTCTTGCTGCTTATTAAAAACATTGAGCATTTTCAAGTTGTTACTTATTTCTCAACAAAACATGAAGAAATCCACTGATGCCATCACAAAACCAGTAGGAAAAGAGTTTTTCTGGTTGCTACGTGCAATGCACACTTAGATCAGAAGCCAAAGTCTAAAACAAAACTGTAAACCATTACAGGATAATAAGAATACCAAACTGCTACAGTTCTACTCCAACATACAGATTAGATTAGTCATTTAACACAACTTTGTCTCTGATGCAGAAACTCAGCTACAAAACCAGTTGGTTAAAATACCCGACAATTGTAATGTAATGCAATTTCAGGAAAAATTAGGCAATTTCTCTCCATTCAAGAAGTCCATCACACATCCCACCTCAAAGCTGGGCTTATGAGATTCCTACAAACAGAATTTAGCCCAAGGTATATCTGCATCCAAAGGGCCATGCAGACACCTGAAGCTTAGCGGTATAGGCATGCTGTCCCAGTGGGGTTCAGCTGTGATACAGACTAAAATGGGGCTGTTAAACCCAGCATTAAGCACCTGAAATGCTGGGGTTTCAACCCGAAGCCCCAGATTAAGGTTGACATAGGGGTGATTCCCACAGCCCTTCACAAAGGGGGGGTGAGTTTACCTTTAGGCTTCCCTCCAGGGTGGGGCCGGCCTTGCAGGGAGAGCCATTGGGTAAATGAGCCCCAGGTGTCTGCATTAAGTAAGCAAAGGTCAGGTGTCCCACTTGGGGATAAAAGCTGGGACCACTTGCAGACAGGGGCAGTGTCTGTCTGTGAGGTGGATGCACTTTGCAGAGTTCCCTGTTGGGGAAGGACCTCCTGTCTCCCTGGGACTGGGCTCCAGTTAGGTCTGGCTTTTGTCAATGTGGGCTGTGTAGAGATTCAGTATGTGGCTTCCTTGGTCTTGGTATTTGGCTTGTTGACTTGTTTGTCTCCCATCCCTTCTATGGGAGACTGCATTTCACCATTTATTTCCCACATTGTTGGTTGTGTGGTGGTGGTGTTGTGGTCAGAGGGATTGATGTCGATTATATCTGATCTGACTTGTTTGTACCCCTAGTGCTCACCCATGTACTGACCCTTTTGTATCAAGTACAACTTGGTTATTGGTTCATCTTTATGCTGGCTGTATCCTTTATGCTAGGCATAATAATTGGCAAAGTAAATGGGCTGCCCAGGGAGGTGGTGGAGTCCCCATCCCTGGAGGTGTTTAAGAGTAGGGCTGACATAGCACTTAAGGATATGGTGTAGTTGGGAACTGTCAGTGTTAGGTTAATAGTTGGACTAGATGATCTTCAGGGTCTTTTCCAACTTAGATGATTCTGTAATGTAGCTTTTTCACTACACAGCATTTCTTATTGTTTTTTTTGTTTGTTTGTTTTGCTGTTTTTTTTAGAAAGATTAGGTCCACTCAGAAGCATAGATTTTTAGGAACATGTTAGAGAAATACTCATCATAAGGTATTTCCTGAGATTTCACCCTAATAGGATCAGATGGCACTTGAGGAATAATTTCAATAGTACATCTTTTTATGAATACACTTCAGAATTTGGTGTATTGCAAGAAATTCTTTTAGCCCTTTGTTATGGAGGTTCTCAAATAAACAACCAATGACCAAAAAGTAAAAACTTATTATCAAAAAAATTAACTAGCCCTCCACAAATTATAGGTTTGAATGTCTGTGAGAGGAGAATGGAACAACTCCCTAGGGTTTAACAATGCAAAACACATAAGAAAGAACTCCTTAGGGGTTAACAACAACCTAAAATGCTCTGTCACTTGTCTAACAAGTGAGGGCTCTCAACCTTGAGGACTTTCTCAGGGCAGCATTCTGACCCAAGTCACCTCAAGGAGTTACCTTGGCCTCCATCCTGACCCAAAGGGGGAGTCCTCAACTGCAGCGTGCTGCTCCGGGGGATGAGCTCAAAATGGCTTCCCAGGGGACTCCATTTAGACTCAGGCCAAATATGACCTGTAGTCAATAGCAGCTCCCATTGGCAAAAGGTCCCAACTCCTGTGAAGCCCTGAGAGCAAAGGCAATCAGGAGCTGCTACACATCAGCAGCCAATAAGCCCTATTTTCATTGGGTGGGTGCACCTGCCACACCCTTACAAAGGATGTAGTAAGATGGCTATAACCAACAAGACTATGTTAAAGCAACATAGGGCAGAATATTACAAGAGAAGGAAACCAAGAAACATGATCTCTTAAAAAAAAAAAATTGGACTAAGCACAGGGAGATAATTGAATTGATAATATGACTTTGCTCTTCCTTCCAGGAGTGGAATGATTGGTGTAAATTCCTTAAATATGTCAGAAAGCAGGAGGGGAAAAAAAGAAGAGTAAACAAATCTCACAGATTTTCTAGGAAGCTACTGTAGCTTTCATAATCTATATGTACTTAGCTTAAGTACTCTGTATGCACTTAACTGTTTCTTTTCAGTTGTGCTTTAATTCACCATTACTTTGCAGATGCATCCCTGAAAGCAACAGGACTACCTTAGTGTATTTTCTTGGATCCCTGCCAGATCTTCTCAACCTCACCTCGGGTCTTCAGGTCAAAAAACCCCATATGACTTCCGATCCACATCCGGATCACATCTACAATACAAGTTTCAATTAGATGAATTATTAACCTTTAGGCAGCTTCTACTTCTTCAGGAAGCAAAGCTTTGATATTGGACAGTACATAACTGAAACAAAAAAAATCTGATCTGGATTTCTTTACCCTTTCTTTTAGATGTTTGCATTCGTACTGGAGGAAAAAAATTTACTACTTCAAAATGACATGCTGTCTGTGTCTTTCAGCAGGGACACAAGATGTCTTGAAAATCTGCTAGAAGCCAAGATCATTTAGAATCAGAAGTCTTGCATTATGATTTTAAAAATTTTATTTAGAGCTGCTTGATGAACAGCATTAAAGCTGATGCACTAATCTGGTGACAAACATAAACAATCTCCATGTTTAGATACAGCTAGAAAAAGACACGTCCCCTGTATGATACTTTCAATAACATCTGACAATAGTTGAGCACAACTTGCAACATGAAGAAACCTCTATATTTCCATTTATTCCCTCTTGCATGTGTCAAATTAACATTTACATGCTTTAAAATAGTTCCCTAATAACCAGCTGAAAGGGACTTAAGTGGAAGAGTCTGATTGTCCCTTTTGATCAAGATCGGAATAAAACACCTTACCTATAAGTTCTTAGATAAGAAAATTGTGATCAGAAAAAGTAACTGACAATCACTAATAAAATAATAAATAGGCTAACCAAGCTGTCAGAAAAAGATTATGAGGGAGGGAAAGTGGAAACATGTCTCAGTGACAGTCCTTCACATAAACACTAGCTGGTTTGATCAAGACCCTCTGGGATGCTCTCTGCCATCTGTAAGGCCAATTAGCCTTACATCTCCCTAAGCATTACTTCACTCCTCTTCATGTTAGACCACTAAATATTTGTAAGTCCCAGTTTTTCAAGTTTTGTTAGATGATTTTTGGTTCACAGAATCCTGTAGCCTGTATGAAATATGTGTGCGAGAAAGATCTAGCAGTCCTGATAACACCAGCACTAGTGGGAACTGGAGTCTACCTGCTGCTCATCTTCTTCCTTACAAACAGACAGTCCAATCTGCACTTTGAATCAGAGGTCCTTTGAATTTGGATGACAAACACTACCAAATGATTCATTTCAATGTCACATTGATTGTTTCATTTAAAAGGATGCTGAATTGGCTCCTCACCTGATGCAAGTCACAGTACCATCTGGTCCATGGATAGGTAACAAGCTCTAGAATATAATGCACAAATATAAACAAACAGTGCACATGTGCATATAAAGTGTACACAACTAACTTATTAATGTGCTATTTTTTAAAAGCTGCATCCTTTTTTCCTGGGTCACTCCAGCTGAAAACACTAACAATGAGAAAGCACTTTAATACTCTTGTATGTATCTAGGACAAAGACTGGCTTTCAATATTAAACACATTCCTTGCTGCTATATTATTTTCTTTTTCCTCTTGATAATATACATGCTAGGTTACAGGGAAAATTAGGTTTAATGATTAAAAAAAAGTAATCTATAGCTCTGCTACCCAGAAGTTCCTACTTCTAACCATGTCTCCTTTTTATTAAATATTCTTTCATTCCTTTTAAAAACATTTTTAACTTCTGATATTATTCTAGCTTGATTATAATGTGTTGTCTGAAAGTGTTGATTTGTATGTTAGAGATTGAACTGTCAGAGACATGGTATAGCTGGTGTTTGATCACTTTAATCAAGGAGGTGCTTACTCCATTTCAAAAGCAAAGGCTTACATCTCAAAAAACTGAAGCACTTGCATTTTTAATTAGCACTATGTAACACCTATACCAGTATTCACAATATGATCATTTGGAATTCATCAAGTAAATTAGTCTTTTTGTTAGTGTCCATTCATGCCATATAAATATTGACTCAGCTGATCATATTTTTTAGAGAAATGATATTGTACAAAGAATATATTAATTTTCTTCTGCCACCCATCTCTCCTAATGTGAATAACCAATGGCAACTGATTATACTCAGTACAGGAAACACAGATTGTATTTTATTTGCTTGGAATCCTTGTAGCAGCACAGTGCAGGTGCTCCTTTAGAGTAACCCAGCTGTGACTGTTACATGGTCAGATGCTGCTTGTTTGGTATCATCAGTATTAACACACACAGCTGGTATTCCTCCTATTCTGTAATGCAATTTTTGATGTACACCATATGCGAATTAACTTCTCATAAATTACCTTTTATCATCAATCTATATTCACCATTTTGTCTTAACCTTTTAATATTATTCATTCCCAGCAAATGGGATTGGGTCAGCAGAGCTGCTCAGCTGTGATTGCACCTGATGGACCCCACAGAATGGTGCTTCTCCCAGAAAAGGGTGACTGCCTTGGTTACCATCATAACCGTTGTGGTGTCAGGCAATGAATTTCCTACTCTTTTCAGTTTTAAAAAGTTTAAAAGGTGCCCCTCTGTCCTGTCTACTGTAACATCTAAATTGGTGGTTAAAATAATCTGAAAGACTACAGCCAAGAATATGAGGGCTAAGAAGAATATTGAACCCAAGGCATCTTTCACTGATTATTTAACTTTTTGAATGTACATAAGAATTAGGAAATAGCACCAAATAGCTATCTTCTTTAAAAAATGGCTTAGCCTTGCCCCACTGTTAATGAATAATCATATACACATGCCCTGAGGAGATGATTACACATAGGGTAAACAGACGAGAGAGAAGGGCCTCCACATAGGTATTTGTAAGGAGCCTACTCTAGAACATCAAGGCAGGACTTGAACACACAGCCCTCTTCCCAGCCCTTCTGGATAGCTGGTTTTAAACAGCCCCTTGCTCAGTGTCTTAACCATTTGGATCTCATTCTGGCATGCCAGACAGTCCTCACACAGTGATTATTACAATTGTGTACCTAACTGTGCTTTGGGTTCCTTTCCCAGGAATAAAATCCAAATTACAGCATTACAGTATCTCAATATAGCACATCAATATTTAAGTCCTTTATTGGGTCTGTTCCTAATTTAGAGACATCTGGCTTAGAGGGAGCTGATTCTGCTTCTGGTATAATGCTATTGGCTTCCATAGAGAGCAGCTGTTCCATTTTATTCCAGTCATCTCCAATTTTTTCCTAAATAGCTATCTAATTCCTAGATCCTTTTGTCATCTCATCTCAGATGTTGGTGAATGAAGAAACAGCTGCGATAGCTGTGTGCCTTTGTGTTCAGCACCTACTCCAGGCATGTGGAGAAAACACTCCCCTTAACATTCAAGCCAAAAGATGATACAAATGCTACTGAGGCTGCAAAAACTCTTAGCGACTAGTACACTAGTGGTGGTAAAAGGGGTTGGACAAATTAAACATCCTGGTGGAAAATCTGGATTCCTGTTCCATTCCAATTGTTCTGCTTGAAACCTCAAAGAGAAGAAAAAGGAACCTTCAAACTCTAAAGTCAGTCAAGACAGAGTTATCTAGTATGGCAAAAGGTTGCTTGGTGTCTTGCAAGTAGAACAGCTGCCATATGCCTGAGGGGTCCCTTCTCAGTTCTTTAAAAATGGGAATATAGGTTCAAGACAGTGTTCAAGCCGCAGATCCCAAGACAATGCATCAGGAGGGCTGGGCTTTCAGAGTTTTATCTACACCATTTCCCTGTTTGTTTTTTTTACAAAGATGTGCTCTCTTCCAACTCTTGGCAACACCCCACATGCATCAATTTTAAGACGACATTCCTCTTGCTCTGCATATGGGATCTAGCTATCTAAAACTAGGTCTATTTTGAGTGGGGAGAACTTACAGAAACAAGTGTTTTAATTTTATCTTTTATACACTGATGTATTCTGTTGTATCTCCTTCCCCACTAAGCTTTGCTCTTAGCATCTCAGCCAGATAAACTAGACAGCTAGTCAATCACAGGATACTATTATTTTCTACTGAGCACATTGATTAGGCTTTGAATCTCAGGCTCTGAATCTCAAACATTGACTTTGTTCTTAGAGCCCAATTATCAGAAAAACCTTGAGAGGTTTTCATAGCTAACAAATGCTTTTCCTTTGTATCACTTTTACTGTGAGGAAGCCTATCCCCACCCCTGAAACCTTACTACATTTCATTGCTGCATTCCCATTGTCTCTTTTAACTGTCTCCTTGAACACTTTCTGACTTGAAGTCCCTCTCATCTCGACTGTTGCTCATCCTCTTACCTTGAACACTTTCTGACTTGAAATTCCTCTCAACTGTTGCTCATCCTCTCTTAAAGCCTTTCCAGTAAGTACACCTCATGTCAAGTAGCATATATTCTATAATCGAGAAGCTACCCCTTATCAATCACTTTCCTTAGCTTTTGTGGTATTTTCAAATCAAATTAAAACTTTTCCTCCATCTCTTAAGGATCCCCAGTAGACACTCTGACCTCTCTTCTACACTGTCCTCCATGCTTATTCTACACCTCTGATCTTGCTCTCCCCTCGGTCTCCTCCATTTTCACAATATTGTATATCCCAAAGACTTTCTCCTTATCCAAACCTCTGGTTTATATAGGAAACCTGCTTTACAATTTAGCCTTTGACACTGAAAGACATTTTACTTTCCCTTTTGTCTCTCATCATTCAAGTTCCTTCTTACTAGCTTGTCCCTGAAAGTTTCCATTACTAACTCAGAAACTGTTAAATTTCATCCTACTATTCTGCTCCTTGCTGTATCCATATACTGCCAGAACTTCTCTGAAACATGCACTAATATATTTTGCTGTATATATACACAAGGGCATGATGTAAAATATGTCCACACCAAAACATGTGTTTTCTTATTGCTCTGATAATTTTGTCTGATTTTTCTCTTCCTCATTAGCCAGAGTGAAAATCATTGCGTAGTATAGTAAATCCTCTACTCTACTATGGCTACCAGAACAGTGTGAATAAATCATCATGCTGGAACAGGTGACATTCACATAGCAAACCTTTATGAATTCTACATACTTCTTCAGGGAAAAAAACTACACTGTTTTCAGACCAAGAAAAATGTATTTCTCTGCAGAAACCCTTCAATTTTACAGAAATGCAATCTCTGATTGCTTTATTAGACTTCCATGATACACTACATGGTGTACCCAGTATTATATTAAAACTCACCAGAGAGCGAATGCAGAAGTCCTTTGGGTCCAACGGTTATTTTTTAATGCATTTCCCCCTTTACTGAGAGTTTTAGTGAGAGTTTGGGATAGGCAATAAACCATAAAGTGGGTCTTTTATAGCAGAGTGATTTTGCACTTTAAAAATCTGACAGTGAACTCTTAAAAGTAATTAGGTGAGCTCTTGTGCATGTACATTTGACTGTAACTTGCATTCATGCTTTGTTATTGAATATCAGTATTCATTACCACATAGGACACATTTCTGTTATTGAACTATGTCTTTTTATGATTTAGAATACAAAATAAGCATTGCTTATGTATTTATTGACTTCTGTGCAGACGAAATTAGAATAAAAAGGAGAGAAAATATTATCCAAGGAAACAGAGTTGTGAATTAATCCTGTTAGGGAAAGCATTCCAGTTTTAAAATTTGCGTTTTAAAAGGACAAATAGATTTTAGTAGCATTTTAAGAATACAATTGTTTATCCTCTGGGAAAGTATTGGGGGGGTTTGTTTCTTCGATTTTAAGTATAAAATAGGAATTGTGAGAGAGGATTACTGACCAATGGCTCTGCTTTCGTGAAATTATTATCTGATTGCATTTCTCTCTCTGGTGTTGATCCACTAATGTGTCACATAGGGACAAAATGTCCCAGCTCAGAGAAACACTGAACTCATTTAGGCCATGTACAATTGAATTACCTCCTGCACTAACTAGAGGGCTTTGGAGATGCTTTCCAGAACAGTCTATTCGGAGCTATTGCAAAGCCTGTATAATCATAGATTAGAAAAATCAGCATCACCTTTCTTGCCAGTAACAGCAGATGCCATGTAGGACAGGGCGGCTGAATTCAAGGGGCACTGGCAGACAAGCCCTTGCTGACTTAGCAGCAGGGGTTCAAGACAAAGCTGGCAGCCTGAGCTGCCCGCTGCCCTCCTCTGCCAGAGGCAACTCAGCTCATAGCAGGAGCAGCAGAAGGGGGGTGTGTGTGGTCCGTCAAATTAGCACACAAAAATCTGTGACCTCTTTTTCCTCTACCATCAATACACAGATGGGTTTTTATCTTTTTCTTGACTCAGAAGATGTTAACTAGCTGTGGTGATTTGCTGCAGCTTCTGGTGCTTGACAAGGTGTGGAAGAGGAGTTTGCAGTCAGATGTGAGAGCCACTGTCTCCTCAGGTTCAGTATAAACCACAGCCACGTCCATTTTTGTTTTCCCACAAATTTGCTGCGGCACTACCATCTCCACTACTTCCAGAATCATCCTTTTCCCTTAATTTTTAAACCACAACTTCTACAGAAGCATTAATTATAAACAGAGTAAAGGAAATATTTAACACGTGAGAACACAGTCAGTAGAAAACTACAACTACTGAAGTAGGGTTTCAATAATTACGAATTTTCAAAGAATCCTACTAAAAGCTTTGAAACAGACATAATACTTATTTGCTTTCCAAGGCTGATCATATTTTACCTTCACCATTTTATATTAGACATCTTACATCAAAAAGGCAAACTGATACAGCTTCCTGTGATGAGGCAGAAAGGGTAAATGAAATTAAATGAGTGAGTTTCCCTAATGAACATCCTATAATTAACTTAATGAAAATAATTAAATAAATGGATTTTTTTTTTTCAATTATAGCACACTGTTGGAATGTAACAAAAGTAGAGATACATAGGAGTAATGCTGAGATTCTCTATTGTACAGAAGAATTTGGGATTGGGGTTTTTTTGTTGGTTTTGTTTGTTTGTTTGTAATACTTTCCCCTCTTCCCATGATATTCAACATATTTACCCAACATCAAGACCATTTTCCAGGTGTACTAGGTATACAGTTACTGTAAGAGTGTAGATTGTATTGTCATTAGTTGTGAACTCGTTTCTGAAGTAATAAAACTTATTAAGCTACTAGTCAGATATGAGTCTGTCCAATGCTGAACTCCTGGGTTACTGCAGTTTATGACATCAGTCACAAAATCCACCTGGCCTTTACAGGGAACATGAATAAAAGCTTTACCAATAGTCTTGTTTTGCAATGTTTCCTAACATTCACATTTACATGAAGTGTAATTTAAGGGTTTTGTGCTTTTTGTCTCTCATTTCAATGTATTCACCAACAGAATGGTTTCCCTGTAAAATGCTAACAACAGTTTGGCAACAGTTCTAAAGCACTTCATGTATAACTTTGTATAGAACAATTAGAAAAGCCTATTTGTTCTACAACAAACCTTTTTACTGCAGAAAGAAGGCAAATTGGTTAAGCTTTTGTGATTTCTGTCATTAAACTTTCTTCTATCAAAGTCTGTTAAATAAAATATGTCAGTCTTTCAATGTGAATGAGTTTTGCTCCAATAATCAAAACACATCCCAGGTGGCACAGGTTGGAAATGTTTGAAACCAAAACTTACCCAAACCTTTAGAAGATTACTATTTTCCCCAAAGTTTACTGCATGAAAGATTAAGAAGCAAGATGTTGTTGATGGGTGTATTTTCTAAGACTATGAAGAAAAAAGCTTTTGAGAAAAATAGATTTTTCTTACTTCAGACTGAATTTTCTGAACCTATTTCAGTATAATCAAGAAAAAAAAATGCCCACTGCTTAGCCAGTGCAGGATCCATTCCCCAACAACGACAAAAGGGGAGTCTTAGAGTTTAGAAATGAACACATGGGTTGATTACCATTGCCACATCAATAATCTTCAAATTTCACATTTAGATCCTATTTTTAAATTCAGATGTTAGTTTGGGAACCTGAAGGGGAAAAAAAAATAAAATCAAGTTATCCTTGTTTTTTGAGTTTAACCACATAACTTTATTTAAAACCCAGATTAGTAGGAGCAAATTTACCAACTTAAATACAGCTTAAACCATATAATCTATTGCAAGCTTTTGAAGCAATATTGTATTTTCATGTAAAAATTATTCCAAATCCCTCAACTATCACACTATAAGAGAAACTTAATGCCTTACAATGTGTCCAGGGAACACTTAATTATTGCCTTCAGGTAAATAACCATATTTATTCTTACAGAATACCCTGTACCAGAACACTCCTTCCTTTTCCAGGGCATGATTTTTAGTCTCAGCCTACTGGAGAACTTTGTCATCAATCAGACAAGCATTTGTAGTCTTTACTGTTAATATTATTTTTTATTTTCTGAGGCTCCTGAGGAATTGCAACACTACATTTTCTCTGTATGTACATGCCAATGACTGGGAGGTTGGCCCTTCCTGGTGTCCTCCCCTTCCTGGCTCCGCTTAAAATATGTCATCATCAGATGATGTTAAGAGACAAGATGTACTTCTCATTTCTTGTTACACATAGAACACAAAATACATTGTTAATATATTTTTATTGGTATGCCCTCCTGTAACAGGTTTACAACCCACCAAATGTAATACCTATAGAAAGTCCCAGCATTTTAAATCCCCGTGTTTTTTCATAAATACATTGGAGTATGATTGAAATATTAACAAGAAAATACCAGGACTGAAAAAAACTATACAGTTGATACAAGAGTAAAGGATCAAAGCACACATTAAAATAAAATGACAATTGTGATCTCATACCAAAACGCTACTGCATGCATAATTTCATTAAAATCCTATTTAATCTCACTGCACTTTTATGCATTCAGTAAATTTACCATGGAAAGGCAATAAATCAGAAAATTTTACCTGAATGTTTCCAATAAACTAGTCAAGAATAATATCCCTAGAGAACATCACAGAATTGTTTCAATGCTTGATTTTTTTTTTTCAGGCCATGTCTCCAGAGTTATTTATTTTCTCAGAGCAAAAAATATACGTGATTCAGGGTTTCTCAAAAAGCATAAACAAGCAAATGTTCTTGCATAATAATAAGAATGTAGTTAGTGTATTAATCAATTTAGGCTCCCATGACATTTCTTTAAAATAAAACTACATCTATTGACAGTGACCCTTTACAAATTAGCACTGTTGCAAAGTGGTAATTAGGGACAACATTATCTTTTTTGAATCATGTATAGTAAAAGAAGCATAGTTATGTGCATTCCAAATAAGACATCAACAGCTGGGTAGATGAAAATTATATCAAACTGGATTAAAAAGAGGAGGATTTCCACTGAAGCTTGCTTTCTGGACCATTCTTATTTGGGGGTTGGTCTAGATGACCTTTAAAGGTTCCTTCCAACCCAAACTATTCTATGATTATTTATGAATGTAAGTATTTTCCACAGATAATGGGAGATGACAATGAAATCAGTAGACAAGAGGCACAAAGTTGGGAAGCATTGTCAAAACAGAAGAATGCAACAAAATTAGCGGAACAGAAGAGGCTACGCACTTGGGAATAATGTGTGAAAAATGCAGCTAACCAGCTGAAAACCACTGAGAAGGGGTATGTTAAAGGAGTTTGAACCCATCACAGGACAAATGAATCACCAATGGGACAATGTTATGAAAAAGCAAACATGCATCAGGGAAAATATTGTTAATAGAATATAGCAGTATAAATTTCTAAGAACCTGGTGAAACTGTATTTGAAGTCCTGTGTACATACTGGACCATGTATTCAAGAAGGTGAACGCCAGCAACTCAAGTGAAAAGGCTGTTACTGTGACAGGAGAGAAGAGAGACTTCCTGCAAGAGCTCAATGTCTATACTATTCTAGGCTTAAGATACATATATTTTTTTAAAAAAGGCACATTTTGCACTTGGATCAAAGGGTAGTGATGTTTTCCGACAGTCACTAGCTCTGCTGAGTGAATTGATCTTGGATCGACCTCTTGAGAAAGCTCTGTTTCTGGCTCACAGAGAGTTCCTTACTGCCCAAGCTAAGTCATGGGGTTGCTCAGAGACTCAGAATGATGTTTAGAGCCCAGGACATTCATAGGTGATGGCTTTCATGATAAATTTGGATGACAGCCCAGATTTTGAGTATCTTACTTACACAGCTTCCTCAAGACACCCCACATATTATCCAATGCCCCTCACAGGGCACTGGAAGACTCAGATTGACCCAGAGTTATGCTCTCTGCTTTGTATTTAACCATGGTATAAGTGCCCCTCAAAACATGACTTTCTTATTTGTTTTTCATTACTGACTTTATAGTTCATTTTGAGGGGACAAAAGTAGTACTTTAGAAAAATGGCTTAAATAACTGACGTTATTTGCTAAGTTATTGACAGTCTTGGAGTTAATGATAAAATTTGAAAAATCAATTCTCTGTGTAGGGATTATGATTAAAGGAAGAAGTGAATAACAATAACAATGACTGGGGCTAAATTACTGTAAATTGTTCCGCTAATTAAAAACAATGAAGATATCAAATCAAAAACTTAGTAAATCAACCAATGAATCAAAAATAATTTGCTCCTGAATTTTGAAATTATCAAGTTACTGAATTAATACAGAGAATAAATCATAAGTCTGACAGAAAAAAAAAAAAAAAAGTATTTTTTTAAAAAAAAAACCAAACAACTCATGCCTAGAGATACTTCTGGAAGATATATTACATCCACTACTTCAGAAAATATAAAAGCCAAAAACCTGTCCATCTGTCTCCTTCCCACCTAATAACTAATGCCCTGTCTGCCAATATGGCCTTGACTTAACCACTGAAAAATCTGAATGTCCATTCTTAATGAAGATCTTTCACTCTTTGGGAGTTCACCCAAAAGGGCAGTGAGATAAATTTTGCTAACTGCAGAGAAATAATGAGATAGAAGTAGTTTCCCTTCATTCAAATCCTAAAATCTCACTGCAGCTAAACCAAGTTTTTCCTCCTGCTTCTCTCACAGAAAGTAACAGATGACTTAAAACAGAGGCAACTATTGAAAAATTAACAACTCCAGCAACTTTTCTTTCATTTTAACTAAACTTATTTAGATAATAGTCCAAATTAAAAAACAAAACCAGAGTAGTAGTTCAGGACAAATATATGTTTAAGGTCTGAGCACTGTTGTTCTTGATGGGGGTTGTTAGGCACAAATGGGAAGAAGACTTTGAATCTAAGACACGAGTGGAGCCAGAAGAGGCAGAGAACACAGGAGTTGCATGGTAAAGCACAAGCCAAGGATGAGAAAGTGAAAAAAGGTGGTGCTAGCCTGAAGACCAAAACAAGAGAGGATTCACAGGCTGAGATGAAGACTGGACAACTTTCTACCAGTCTACATGCCACTAGGAAAGAGACTAGGCCAAAAAATAGACATGACTCTGGAAGAGGATCCAGGGATAGACTGTCTAAAATAGCATCAGAGACCTTCATAGATGTGGGTGGTAAATTTCCTCAGAAGTTTACTGTGATTATTGCTCAGGGGTTGGCATGGCAAAATATAACCTCATTTAGACTGTGTTCTGTCAGTCTATCAAAACTGTTGCTCTCTTAAAATCAGATTCAAGAAATATGTTACTAGTGTAGCAATCCATAGGGATGCATGTGCCTGTGGCCCCACTATGAGTGCACTAATGCTGAAAAGCAATATGGTTTTTAATTTTATACTATCTGTTCTGAAGAGCACAGAAGTGCACGTGAGCATGAGTGTGCTGAATAATCTTTCTGTTATACTTTTGCATCATTGCCTGTAGGAACACATATACTGTGGATGACTCAAACCTTGTCATATAGGGCTCAGAATTAAACCAAAAGAATCCCAGAAAGAACAGGCACAAATTGGCCAGTGCTTACTGGTCACCAAAGGTACTGAGGTATTATAATACCTGATATTAAATTGCACTTGGGTGGAGGCAGCAGCTTGGGATGTGTCAGTAATGGAAACACTACTGACATCATCTGTATCATAACAACCTATAACTATCTCTTGATGGAGACAGAGATTTTACCAAATTCCAGGGAGTGCTGAGTATAGTGTCCATCTTGGTAGTCTCATACTTGACCTTGACACAACTAATTTATCCAGTTTAAGAGTCTCTAGAAGGAGATAATCACACATTTAGCTTTTCCAGTTACCTGTGGAAAAAACCTTGGGAACAGTTTCCTGTGGTGAAAAACAATATCCTTTTGACAAGAAAAGTGTTCAAGAATGAGTCCACTTTTGGGATATGAAGTTCTTGGTAGAACACAGTTAGACTAGTTCTTTGAATTAGATAAATCTCAGGAACTTCAGGAAACCAATACATACAGTGTCTCTGCATATAGAGCGTGAACAGTAGGACTCAAATCTTTTTTCCCTTCCTAGTGATACTATAAAAAGTAGAAAGACAAAATCTAGATGCAATGTTGACATGCTATGGGCTTGAAAAATAGGCTCTTAGACTCCCTTCTCTCTTGAAAAATATCCCCAGAAAGGGAAAGGCTGCAAGACAGCAAAAGCAAAACATATATAATGCAGCCTCAGGCCATGGGATTCATGAATTGATGGGAGCATGTCAAAGAAGCCCTTGCTACTGGACCCATAGAAACTGAAGGGGCTGGGATCTCCTAGTATGAGGTCATTAAGGGAATGACCTCTCAGGGGCTTTCAGCACTTGGAACTTCGTTGGTGCCTAAAGGTATGACACATTCCAGACAAGGAGTTGAAGACTTCCAGACTCTAGCACTACCCAGTCAGAAGACAACTCCAGAATCTGCTTGTGCAGCGATGTTTTGAGTTTAATCTCATTTTCCTGAGATGTTCTTTAGCAAAACAGACACCTAACATGGTGACTATGTTCAGCCACTGTAGATGGAGATAGGTGGTTGATGACAACATGCTGATGGACAATATGACACAAGAAAAAAAAAGAAAAAAAAATCAGTGCAACTTTCATGGCCAAAGCAAACCAGTAAGTGATTGTGGTGGTTTGACCTTGGCTAAATGTCAGGTACCCACCAAGTCACTCTAACACTTCCCCCCACTTCCCCCTTTTTTCTCAACAGGACAAAGAAGTGAAAGAAAATAAGATAGGAAAAAAACCAACCAAACCTTGTGGGTAAAACAAAAGTTCTAATATAAGCAAAGGTTCATGCACAGAAGCAAAAAGAAAACAGTTTTATTCTCCCCTTCCCATGAAGAGGCGCTGTCGGGCCTTCTCAGGAGCAGGGCTCCCATACCTGTAGCGGTTGCCTCGGAGGACCAAGGGTGACCCCATCCCCTTCCTCCTTTCTCCCAGCTTTATACTGAGCAGACGTCATATGGTCTGGAATATCCCTTTGGTCGGTTTGGGTCAGCTGTCCTGGCTGTGTCCCCTCCCAAGATCTTGCCCACCCCGTCCCACTGGGGGGGGAAAATGTTGGAAAGAGCCTTGGTGCTGTGTAAGCACTGCTCAGCAGTAGCCACAACACCAGGGTGCTATCAACACCCTGCCAGCTCCCACTGTGAGGGCTGCTACAGGGGAAAAACAATTCCAGCTCAGCCAGACCCAGTACAGTGATGAAAGGGAAGCTACATCGACAAGAACAGAAGTGCTAGATAGAAAACGTTCCATCTGTGTTGAGCCACTGCTGACGAAAGGAAATGAGACTCACCATACATTTTTGCATCATGTTCTTCCACAGATCATTAAAGACATGAATGTTTGAGAAATAACTTACAGATACCACGAATAAAAAAAAGCATCCAGTTTGGAACAGTTTTGCACACACATATTCAGAAATTCAGGTTCACCCCAAAGAACTTTAAATGCCACTTTATATAATTTTAACATCAGAAAACTCCTGGATTTTCTGTCCTGAACATGGATTAATCCACCGTATTTTCCCTCTGGACATTAAGTCCTAAAATCAAAGCATTTTTAAGTTTAAAAATCTGCAAAACTATTTTATTATTCTGACAGCTGCTGTTACAACTGGTCTTCTAACTCTGGCTTACTGCTGTGTTAAATTTAAGTTCAGAATTATTTAGGCAGAAGCTTATCTTTTTATTATTGTAAATTCCATGTTCACCTATAGTGTAGTCTAGTAAGAGATGACAATACAATTGAGGGGAATGAATGGACATTCTGAGTAAAGTTGTGTAGGAGTCTATTACTCAAGTTCTTAAGTATCTACTGACCTATTTTCTTCTCTTCTACTTCTATTTTTATCTGCAGAGGTTAAAGGAGGAAGTGGCTTGTTTCACCCCAAAAGGAAAACAGTATCAGGCAAAATAGCAGATTTTTCAGTTGAAGCCTGAAATGAGACACTAAGTACACCTTCAATGTGGACACTGGGGAATCCAGTACACTGCTGCAGAGATGAATTACTTCTGTTTCTCTCCAGGAGTGCTGTCAAGAACAGAAAAAAAAAAAAAAACCCCTACCATTTTTGAACAGCCTACCAAGTAAACACAGAGGCCTCCTCTTCCTTCACTTTTTCCGGAAAACATGAGGATGCATTATATGAATAAATTTTTCAGACATTTTCTCTTCGCTAAACAGACTTTATTCAATTTTTAACCCATTAGTATGAGAACAGCTAAACAGAACAAATACTTCAAACTCATCTGTGCTTTCTTCTTTTTTATTTCAGCTGAAAGCTCAAGTTTCTGACAGAAAGCAAAGTATGACTTAATTCTGTCTATATTTTGACTTGTCCTTTTTGAGCAGTGTTTCAGCTAGAGGATGCTTTATCTGAAAACTCTTCTGCCATGTTGATTCATGAAAGTAACACTGTAAACTTCAAAGTATTACATATGAACCAGAAATTCAGAATCGGATACAATATTTAAATATACCTTTTATGTATTTGAAAGCTGCTATGACTTCTCTGAGTCTTCTCTTTATTAGCCTAAAGAATTCCAGTTTTCCAGTGTTCCCCCAAAACTCATGGTTAGATGTCTAATCATGAAGAAGTTTAAAAATACAAACAACCCCACCACTACTTCTCTGCTATTGGTCCTTATTCTTTTTGTGGCCTTATCAGTATCAGGATGTACAGAATTATTATTTCATGTTTTGAAAGCTCACTCCTCTTATGTATTCTAGTCCAGTGTTTATCAACTCAGCAATAGTGTAGTATTATGTTCAGTTCATTTTTATGAAAAAGTACTGAAGCTGCCAATGAATTCAGATTTGGTGTTTTAGTACGCATATTTGAGTATACTTACACTTTTTAAACAAGGATTACTGTTGAATTGGGATAGAATTATTCAGGCATATATGCTTAATGTTACACATGCATTTATTCAGGCAGTTCCCTGATGCACCTCTCAAAACATAATATCACTTAAGAAATAAGATGTTTAAGAATTACATCCTCTTGTGACAGTTGATCACGTGAAGGGTCCACTGTTCAGATGGACCTAGACAGACTGGAAGAACAGGCTAACAGAGACTTCATGAAATGCAGCAAGGGGAAAGACAACGTGCCCCACCTGGGAAGGAAGCACCCATTGCAGCAGTACAGGCTGGGAGTGCCTGGCAGATGAGCTGAGCATAAGCCCGCAGTGGCCCTGGCAGCAAGAAGCACCAACAGCCTCCTGAGCATGTCAGCAGGAGCAAGGATGGCTGATCAAGGGAAGGGGTTATTAGCCTCTGCCCTGTACTCACTAGACTGCATCAAAGCCCCTGCAGCCCATAACAGGCACCCCCAGTGCAAGAAAAACATTGATAAACTGGAGTGAGTTGTGGAGGCCACCAGGACAGTCAGGGCTGGATCACCTGCCTTGTGAGGGAGGAGTTGTTCAGTCTGGAGAAGAGATGGCTTTGTGGGGGGACCTAACAGCATCCCACAGTGCCTACAGGGAGAATATTCAGGGGCCAGAGCCAGGCTCTTCATAGTGAGGCATGGAAAGAAGGAGATAACAAGGATAAGTGGAAACAAAAGAGATTAAGACTGGGTAAGGAGAAACATTTTCACCATGAGGCCAACCAAACAGCAAAACATACTGCCTAGAAAGGTCATGCGTTCTCCATCCTTGCAAGTTTTCAAAATTCAACTACAAAAATCACTGAGCAGCCTGGTCTGTCCTTCTAGTTGATGCTTGTTTGAAGAAGGTTGGGCCAGACCTTTTGAGGTCCTTTCCAACCTGAATTTTCCCACAGTACTAAAAACCATACAGACACATTTTGGAGACTGACTAAAACTCTGAAAAAACAGGGGAATGTCACAACATAGTATTGACTACACAAATTCAGCACATATTTTTTACTTAACCATAACCTAATATATTTACTATTTATGCATGAAGTTGCATTAAAAACCATCAGCCAATTATATAGGCTTCAATAGGTTTTCTGATCTCTTCATCTTATCCCAGGGAAGGCTGGAAAAATCAAAAGCTGAGCACACAAAAAACCCCCTGCTCATAAAGAACTCCTTGGACATCTTATTTGTCCCTTAATCTGCCCTTTATTGCTTGCCAGATGCATTTTTCTTTATGTTTAACAAGCTCTGCTTGCAAGGGCAAACAAGTTTCCTCCTAATGATGTTCTGATGGAGGAAACATAATTGCACACCATAAAATCTTAGTAGCTATTTTAATTGCTCCACAAATTATCTTTAAGTGCTGTGCATGATTTATAATAGCAAACCGTTCCCCCCTCCAGCAGGTGAATAGAGCTGACTGAGAACTTTCAAGAAAACATTTTGTTTTGTAGAAAAATATCCACCTGAAAGACAAGACTTTTTTCAGGGAAGTTTAATTTTTAAAAAAATTGATAGAAAAGATTTCTTAAATTTGGGTAGAAGTTTTATTCAGATTTAAAATACCACGTTAATTAGGTCTTAATCACAGCAAGAATACCTGAGTTGTGAGAGACAGCCAATTTATAAGCAAAGGCAGACAAGGTGACAGAAACAGGATCAAGATCTTGCAGAAGAGCAAAAAAGCTTGAACTTGGGTCTAGGTAAGAGATCTATCTTGGTTGAAGCTTTATCTTTTCTACTGTACTGTAAGAAATTTAATGTAAAAGACTTAAAAACTGCAGTAAATGAAATTTTTGCTTGCTGATGAGCCCTATCTTTAGATAATATTTAGGCAGCTGTGAGACAATAAGTAAACACATATACTTGCATAATTACAGCAATTTCTACACCCTTCATCACCTCAGCATTTTATAACAGTAAATGAAGTGGCAACTTTGATGCAGAACAGCACAATTTTTAGATAGACTACTGCTGAAAGTAGAAATATGAAAAGAAAGATTAACATTTTAGAAAGTGAAAGCTGTTTCTCTACAACAAAGCTTTACACTAATTAGGCCATAACTTACTGTGTAGGAAATACAAATCAGTGAGGCATTAGGAAAAGCTTTTAGAAAAAGACAAACTTTGTAGCTGTTCCATCAGAGGATTATATTCCAATATAATTACAGTTTATTTATTCAAAGAGTTGTATATTAATAGGTTCCAACTCATTAATGAATAACCTTTGTTTCTATAGAATTAATTGTTGATGTGTCTAAACGACTTTGAGCTGTACTTAATGGAATCTGAACGAAATCCATAATTATTAGTACTTTATTAACCAACTTGTAGTCCAAAGCTTTTTTTGAATACAAAGTACTGAAACAGCCTTCCTCTATATTTAAGCTGGATATAATTATTTTCTGAATGAGACAAGTTGACTGGGATGTAAAAAACATCTACACAGTTTAAGCTGGAAATATATACAAATACTAAAACAAAGCAGACCTGAGAGATACTAGGTAATAGGAAGTCTAGTAATTTAAGTAAGCTATGCAAACTTTGTGAGTATAAGCTATATGTGAGAATAAAATTTATGGACATCAGATCAGTAGTAAGTATTACTCAAAAAGTCACGTAGAGATAGATACTTTTTTGTTGTTCTATGCCACAGACCTTGCTTAGGAGACAGTGACTTTAGAAACTCCTCCAATTTCTAACTGGGGGCACCAAAGACAAAATGACAATACACTTCAAGCAGAACTGAACAACAGCTGCTTATAAGTTTTTAAACAAGTAACAATTCAAATAACAGAAGTTTAAGTTTCTATGGCATACCAATAGCAAAGTATGTTTGCATAACTTACGTATCAAATCAGGGCATGTAAAAGAAATAAGTCTAAAATAAATATACAAGTAAAATATAAATAAAATATAAAGTATATGTATAAATATATATTTCAAAACATAAATAAAACATATATAAAACTGAGTTAAGATTCCAATAGGAAAAAAAAAAAAAGAGAAACAGCAAAATTGTGGGGATTATATTTCATGCAAAATAAGTATTATCAGAATTTCATTACAACTCTGAATTAAAGTAAATTTTGATATGCCAGCACTTGCAAAACACTCCATATTCATCTTATGTTTTACATATTTTCTTTGAAATTATTCAGAAGTTAGTATATTCAAACTTTTTTTCTGATAAATTATAGTTTCTGTGCTAGAGAAGGATTGTCCCTAAATGTCTGAGCAACCTGAAGCCTTCAATGTGTAAGAGTTGGTACTGGATAGACCTGGTCTTAATTTTTAGAAATTAGAATATAAGATACAAAGTCCGCTTACTTCTTTAAGAATCTTACTGAGTTTTGACAAAAGTTTTATAAAAAACAGATAAAAATAGAAATTGAATGACTGATAATGGAATTCTAATAAAAGTACAGATTATAATAGCTTAATTACAAGAAATATAGACTACTAAGTCTAATGTATAAACCTTGCTGTCAACACCTTTAAATGAGAATTTCCCTATCCTGATTTCATGCTATCAGCACTGTAAAGATTAATCTTTAAAGTTCTGTGAACAGAAATTTCCAATAGCATAAAATTTACAATAATCACAGTTTTAACATAATTGCTAATCATCTTATTAAAGCTGAATAAATCAATATTACTTGTATTACATGCACATTTTGTATTATGTTTATTTACCTTCTGGATTTCTAGCACACTTTTCACTTTCAGCGTCTCCCTTCTTTAGTGTTTCCACTGCAGCTATTTCAGGAGACAGTCTTTGCTGAAAAACAGGTATCTTCTATTATAGCTTTTTAATTATCACAAATTTTTAGAAAAGTTTTTTTTTTCCATAGTATACATTGATATCCTATTCCCCCCCTAAAGCTGTCCTTTTGAAGGTCAAGATTCTCTCATTTTTCTGAGTGATTCCCCCTCTCCCGAGTCTTAATTCCTTTACTGTCAGCTGTTCCCACTTACAGTTACTATTTGCTTCAGAATGATAAACCCCAGAGTTGATGCAAGGATAAGATCAGTGGTGTTATCAAAGGTTTAAACAGGTGCTGGAGATGGAATCTGAATATGTAACAGAACCCCTAGCCTTGACGATTCCTTCTCCAAGCCTGGCTTATTCTTCTCTGCCTCAGGGACTTTGTGCTCACAGTCATTTAAATTTTCCCTTGGAAGTCTCCCCTAGACTCATACCTGCTACAACTTAAGTAAATAAAAGGATGACAAAAGCAGCATTAGCAAGAAGTAATGATAAATGTTGATGCAATGACTGCAGACAGCTATTCTGGTATGTACCACAGAAGATAGTGTTAAGATTGACAATGTTTGATACTGTCACAAGGGATCTGCAAGAAGGAGTAAAGATTGTATTAATGACACATTCAAACATATGCAGGGCATAAGGAAAGAACTTAAAAATCACAAACAAGGCAAAGAAATCAACAGGAAAGATTAATCAGAGGAATAAATAAAACAGAATTTTTCAGTTAATGCAAAAAATAAAATTAATGCCTCCAGGAAGAAAATAATCATGAACATACTTGAGGTTTGAGCCCAGGATGACTTCCTGCCTTCAGCTGCTGATTTGTGATCTAGCTCTCACATGCCATGTACTCTGGAAGCACAGAGACTATCTCCACTTTTCAGGAATCCTTTTATTTGAGTTTCCTTTATTCTCTTTCCTGGGAGTTCAGGCCTTGTGGCTTGTCACCCATCTAAAGCTCTCCTGCTTCCTCTAGCACTTCCCCTGACACCCTCTCCAGACTTTCTGAGACTGTTTGGTGACATTTCCTTATGGGTAAGACGATGTTTAAAGCACAGGGCACAAACCTTGTGATGGAATTTTTAAACCCACACATAACTAGATGTTAGGCAAAGCCCAACACAAATACACAAATTTCTGGCAACAGGAATATCTGTGCAAAAACATATTTCAATCTCTGTATGACCTCAGAAACCTGAGGACTTTGCCTGTGGGGCAGAGAAGTTAAATCACCTGTTGCTGAAACGCCAGAACAGTCCCTGGTACCCTTCTGGCACTGGTCATCTAGCCCTTGGCCACGTGATTCCCCACAACTCAGCCTGGGTGCTGGCACGGGCTAAGGACTGTCCCTCAACAGCTGCTTTGAACATGGGAACCCTGACTATGAGAATTTAAGTTGGCTTGATAGCCGAAGGAAGGCCTTGGCACTGGGGACGTGACTAGTATGGAAGAAGCCTTTGCATCTTGGGCCTCACCAGGCTGGCACACATCTTGCACACCTCAGAACAGGAATTGCAGCAGGCAGCACAGCCGGCAGGGAGTCCTCTACAGCCAACACGCTTAGCAAGGTCCTGCTCAGTGTTAGTCACTGGGGGAGTAATGGGAAGAATGTGTCTTAAATGTAACCTTTTATGTGAAATGATAGGAAAGTACTTGGAAGCCACAGATCCTATCTTCTCTGAAAATATTTGTCCAGAAACCTTTCTTTGAAAGACTGAGCAGGGATCACTGATTTTCTACACTTGGAAGATGTCCCTCCTGGATACTATGTAAGAAGAAAGAATGAATGTCCTTACTACTGCCTCTCAGGCCACCTTTCAAAACAAGGTACCCACATATGCATTTTGTGAGAAGCCCTACAGATCATATTGGCTTAAGATAATTCTTTGCACTTATGTGGTAAGCAGTGCAAATAATACAGGTATCTAACACAAGAAGAAAATGAGGGATGGGAAGGGGTAAAGAGAGAAAGGAGTTAAGTGCACAAAGAGGAAAGGAGAACCCAGGAATCTATAAGGTTGCAGACACACTTACTTTTTCCTGACTGTAGCTGAACTGACCGAAAAGGTCGTTTCTTGAAATTATTTCCAGCTGCTCATGATGGCTTACTGAACTCTTGTTCACACCCAAAACCCATCTCAGTTGAAATGGGCTACCATAAAGAGCACACGTGTTAGACTGACCCATTTTAGCTGAAACACCTATTTCAGTGTGATCAGAGACCAGTTAGAAAAGTTTAGCCATTTACACTGAAAAAAAAAAAAAAAAGGGTGCACATCTAAATCTTAATGCACCAAAAATATCAATAGTGGTAGTGGACTTAAGTGCCTAATGTATTCAGCAGAGTGTATGGTGGTTTTGTACAAGCAGCTGCAACATGCACAAGGAAGGCTGCAATCATACAAAGCAGAACAGGTACAGTCACAGCTAGAATTACTACTCTCCAAGCATAATAATGTTATCAGAAAGTTATTATCAAATCAGCTCACAGGATATCAACACAAATAATGCTGCCTGGAAAGGCTGGATCTTACAGGACAGTCAAGAGAGTTAAATAAAAGCAAATGAAGAATATAAGATCTGACCAGGGACACAGAATATTAAATGTATTTATTCCTGTTTATCAACACTTGGTAGCACATTACCAAGACAACATGTAAAATGATCTGCTGTTCATCAGTCTGGAAATTAGTAAGATATTTGTTCACTTATAATTTCTAATCTTCCTTTAAAGCATGTTGACATGAATTCTATCACTGAGCCTAAAAGTGGATTTGATGGTTTGGTTATGATAAGTACTTTTCCTCAAAATGCTTTTGAAAATTCATCCAGAAGAAATAGAAAAACTACACAGGCTTCTTCATCACTGTCATCTATAAGGTTTTTGTCTTTTCTGCTCTTTGGGGCAGGAGTGCTATGGGAGCTTAGGACTCATGCCTCTGCTTTTCTGTTAATTGCTGCACTATGTGTACATCCTGAAATGAAAATAAACTAGTAAACCAGAAATATGAACAAAAACCCCCCACCCTGTTACCCTGAGTAAGGAATGCAAAATCTAACCCTTAGTTATGTCTATGTGCTTGTAGCAACTGAAATAAAGGTGAAATATCTTGCAAAAATAAAATAGGTAAGAAAACCCTGGGAATGTTTCATTACAATTTCAGTACTTCACCCTTCTTGTTAATTGTCACACAGGTGCAGATAAACTCTCTATGGTCTGCCTAACCAAAGCTGAAGACATGAGGAAAGGTGTTAACAGCAAGGGTAGATGTGATATCTGCGTGCAGTCTGGTTACAGAATGCAAGAAAGCCTTTCAGCCATCGACATTTTCCCCTGTTAAAAATTAAAACCCTTAGTTTATTTCAGAATAACCATAAGGGCCCTTTGTGTGGAACAGGATCATTAACTTAGCAGTGAAATGACTTGAGTGTAACCTGCCTCTAGTACCCTTTTCAACTTTACTAGAAACTAATGAGTGAAAAAGCAGAAAGTGTCAAAAATAATTCCAGTGATATATATGACTGGCATGTATTTCTTTAACTTATTTGTTTCAATTACTGCCTTAAGTGATTTTCATACTACAGCATAAATTATTTCAAGCATTCTCATTTGAGTTTATAGTCCATTTATTTCTTATGGTTTTGGATGTCAATTTTGGTTTATATAATCATTACAAGGAAAAAAGTGAAGGAGACTATGCTGCTCAAAATCATATATTAATATTATACAGAAATGCTTGCAACAATACCTTAGCGCAACAAGGAATTTGGAGTCAGGTGGTAGCCAAGTGGAACAGGCTTCCTTTGTGCTTCTATTAGTTTCTAATATATGAGTAGACTTTTAAAGGATCAAATAGTACAATCTGTTTTCTGAATAGTAGAACAAATTGCTGCACCAAAAACCTAAACCAGAATCTATTCTGTTATATTCTAATAGTGGCAGACTAACATTTGAAGTGTTGCATAATTTCTTAGAAACTGTCTCTACTCAAAAGAGCCCTTTATAAAAAAATAACAATAATAATAAAAAAGATAACAAGGTCTCCTTTGCAATAAAGGGATTGTTTTCCTTAAAAAGTGATAATTAACAGGAAAAACTAACACTGAACGGGATTTTAGCAATTTTCATTGCCCAGTGATTAGGAGTTCCTTTATTTTTTTTAATAAAAACATATGAAAAACTGCAACTGGCTCTGTATTTAGGGAGCAGACTATGCTTAGGTTTTTTAAGAAGACGTCTAGTGAACTGCTCTGCTAAGTGTCCAAGTGTCTGCCCTGGTGACCCAAACCAGTAAGTACCCAGAGGTACATGGTGCTGAGGACACTGTACTAGGTTGTGGGAACATTGTTCCTACTGCCTGCCTTAGCTCCAGCCTAATGGCAAGGACACTGCAAAGCATGATCTGGTCATGCTGCTTGGACCCTTAACAGGATAACATACTGCTAAAGGCTTTTAGAAAATTTCACTGGAGTTTGCACTTTCCAGGAGGTCTCATCAGGGTTTATCTCTCTCGTTTTTTTTGTTGCTGTTGTTGTTGTTTTTCTCATCTATCTTTTATTTTTCCTTGTATTGTGAGGACAAGGCAGTCTCAGAGTAAGGTCAATGTGGAATTATCTCAGCCCTTAGAACCATTATTATGGATGGCTACTAAAATAAATTGAAAGATTAGCTGAGAAACACTCTGTTATCCCTAAGGCCTGAAGAACCCTGGTCTTGATAGGACTCATTACCGTGTGAGTAACGAGTACCAGTGAGGCATCCTGATATCCTATAAAATTCAGAGTCCTGAAAACAGCTACTGAGAGTCCTCCTGTAGAAAGGGTTAGCCCTCTTCCCTCCACTTCCCCCCCCCTCAAAAAGAAAGGAGTTCAAAGGAGTCAGTCACTAAGAAAAATAGCAAGCTACAAGATTAGTCTTTCATTCTTTATTTTCCTGGCTCGAGACCCATTTCCTCATGCCTGGTAAGAAAGACAAAGCCCAGAATACCCAATGGCCAAAAGTAACAACTTCCCAGAGAAACACACAGTGAAGGACTGTGAAGGTCAGAGATGCTCCAGTATCTTCCTGAAGGAAGAAAAGGAGTAGTATATAAGTGTGTTCAAAGCCTTCTGTGAATGTAAAATGTTGTTAATTCTGTATGTCAAAAAGATAGTAGGTAATTACGCTGACACAGTTTTTACCTGCGTTCAGCAGAAACATGAAGTAAATGCTTCACTAAATCAATGGAGCTCATTTATGTTAAATTAAAACGGATTAGGCTCTGTATTTCCTTTGTAATAATACCTTTCCTTCCAATGTTTTATCTTCTTTCACTATGTAACAGCAATTTACAGGAGTTTCAATTTCTGTTGTTTTCTCCAGAGTTTTTACTTCATAATATTCCTCTGGCTATACAGACTTGGCTGAATGTATCAGAAAGTGCAATTATGAAATTTGTAGGTGTCATCATGCCAGTGTCAGGCGAGGACAGTTACTCTGGAGAACAGAGACGAATTTCAATCTCCATATGCTGGAAAAAAGGTCTTCAAAGAACATAACTAAATTCAATAATGCTAACTGTAAAAAGCTATGCTTTCACAGAAGAAACATCAGAAACAGCAACTGACAGGAAATCACCAAAACTTCTTGGAAGGGTAACCAACATCAGTGCTGAAATCTGCAGTGTACATTTTCTCATGCTGTTGTGTTGGAGAAAATGCTGATGAATACATGTGTGCTGTTTTTCAAACATCTGCTGAAGAGTTGTATTGTGTAAGGTGCCAGGATGGGCTTTCATCAGGTCACATGTATCTGGGGCAAGTATAAGAAAAGAAAGAAGAACGCCCTTTTGAACAACCCTAAAGAAAGACCTTGTCTTGGAACTATTTCTGTTCGCTGAAGGATCTTCCTGGCTGGCAGAGGCTGCTCCCTCAAGTATAATTTGAAAGAGTTGTCTTAAGCACGAACTCAAGCCTGGAGAGCAGGTGATATGCAAACAGTGCTCTTCTCAAGGATGAACCTCTCTTTAGTATAACTATTTTAATAGTGACATAACCCTGAAGAATTTGGGATGAATATGAAATCAGTAAGTTCAGAAGAAACCATGTTTAGGGAACAGCTTAATTAAAGCAAGGATGAAACTAAGTTTGCTTGTTAATTTAAGAAGCAGGTGCAGACTAAGTGAATTTACTTATAAGAAAAAAGTGAAAACTAAAAGGAAACAAAGTTAAGGATGGTGAAATAGTTTATATAAGGGGGAAGTGATTTCAAGAAGGTCTAAGTAAAGCACACCATCTGGATGAAGTTGCGGAAACTCTACCTCAATTCAAGGCAATTAAGAACTGCAGAACAGAAAAAGGCCCTTTCTGGCACATGACAGATGAAAAAGAACAAACCAGGAAAGCTACAAGCATATAGCTGGGCAAAACTTCTCTGAGCTCTAAAGGGAAACATACATATATGGACAGCTGCTCAGAGAAAGAAAAAACAAACACTGAAGGAAAACATCTAAAACTTCATCCTTTGCTTTTCTTGGTTTTGTGCTTAGCATTATGAATAATTACAAATATTTAAAAACTTGCCCTTTTTTCACTATTAAACTGAAACAAAGTATAATGATAATGTTAAGGTAGTCTTTTGGTTATTATCTGACTGTAGTTCTTAACTACTCTCTCAAGATGATCACCAACATCTGCACAGGGAGACTCAAGTACAGAAGAGAGTTTTTTAAGGGGTTGGTATTGAAGAACCTGTAGTCAGATTTGTGGCTGTGAGGGAGTGAGGTGACAATGCCTTATCCTAAAACCAATATAATTTTGTCTTCGTCTTTTCCCTCATCTGTGAAGATGTTAAATGATGGTTTTTTTATAGTACTGATCTCTCTGCACACTGTGTCTCATTTTGGCACCCAGCCACGTGACATTCCCATACTCCTCATCTTACCTAGCACCCCCAGCAGTGTCAAGGAGCCCTGCCCATCTGTACCTCCTTCTTAATCTTCTCCTCAGTCTATTTTTTGGGTTGAGCTGCTTTTCTCCTTGTTGCAGGATGCTGAGGACAGATAAAGGAATCACTTATTGTGCAAGAGCTACAAGAGGTTCTGCCTGTAATACTGTGTTTTTAATACCCTTCCTCAGAAGTCACTGCTATTTTACCTCACAGACAAGGAGCACTGCAGTGTTCCCTTGAAGTTGTGAGTTTTGGAGAATGACCTGTACTTCTGCGGTGTAAAACAAGTTATGAGTAGGGCTTTCCACCTCTGAGAAGTAAATGTTGTTTTGGTCCACTCAGTTGTCCCTGCAGGCCAGACATGCTCAAGGGTTGTGCAACTAATAAAAAAGCAGAAGCTGTAATATTTTTTTGGTTTGATGAAACAGTCATTCTGAGTCCTCTGTTCCCATACCAGCAAGATCTAAAGACTAAAATCCCTTTTCTAGATCAATAAAATATGAACATATATTAATCACCCCCAAACCCATAGCTTTTTAAAGCAGGCTAAACTAAACTGAATTTCAGATTAAATAATTTTATACAAATCTGATGTTAATTCTGAAATTTCAAAGCTGGATCTCTTGGAAATGCAAAGATAAACAACTACATTACTGATGACTTTCAAAGTGATTTACATCATGGTATTTCACAGATGGCTTTCAATCAAATTAAGGATTTACAAAGGATAAAACTTTCAGTGACAGGAGACACAGATAAGGCTAAGGAATTTGATGTCGTCTTTGCTTCAGTCTTCAACAGGGTCTCCTAGGCACTTCCGCTTAGTGAAAGTGTTCAAAGAGAGGAACAATTGGAATTAGCCAAAGATCACATTTGGGTTTTTCTGTGTGAGATTTCAGCCCATATATGTCCAAGGGATCTGGTGGTCTACATTCATGGTTGCTGACAGAATTGTGTGTCCTTGCAACGCAAGGATCAGATGTGTCTGGATAGGTTAAAAAACAGGTCAGTAAAAACTTAGTCGATGATCAAGCCTGCAGTGTAGTTGTTAATGGGTTTACCCATACTTTACCTGGATGCCTGACAAAAGTGGAGTGTCACAGGGAGCTATCCTGGAATGTGTCCTGTTTAACATCTTTATCAGTGACCTGGAAGAGGTCATGGTGCACCTTTACCAAATTTGTGGATGACACTGTAATGGGAGTCCCAGTTAACATGCTTGACAAGGGCAGGTCTGTCTTTAGAAGGACCGATGTTGGTTGGAAGAATTGGACTATGAAGTTCAGGAAGGACAAGTACAAAGTGTCCAACCTGGGAAGGAGGAGCCCTGTGCAGTGATGCAGGCTGGGAGTGCCTGGCTGGGGAGGAGCTCTGCAGGTAAAGCCCTTGGGGGCCCTGGTGGGCAGTGAGCGGACCATGAGCCTGCAGTGGCCCTGGCAACAACAAGGGCCCACAGCATCCTGGGCTGTGTCAGCAGGAGCACAGAACAAGTGAAGGGATTACCTGCTTCTACTCAGCACTTGTTATTCTGCATCTGGACTACTACTGCCCATTTTGGGCCCCCAGTAAAAAGATGTTGATAAACTGAAGTGTGTTCAATGGCGGGCGACCAAGATGGCTGGGGTTGGAGCATCTGCACTGTGAGGTGGGTTAAGGGAGCTGGGGTTGTTCAGCCTGGGAAAGAGATAGTTTCAGGGGGACCTATCAGCAGCCTCCAGTGCCTGTGGGAAGGTATCAAGGGGACAGATCCAGGCTCTGGGTGGTGGGAAGACTAGAAACTGAGCATAAAATGAAACAACAGTAAGGAAAAAAAAATTCACTAGGAAGACAGTCAAGCAGAAGACCAGGTTATTCAGAGAAGTGCAGTCTCTGTCCTTGAAAGCTTTCAATACCTGACTGAATGTTGAAACAGCAACAGAAAACTTGGTTTGACCCCACAGCTAACATTGCTTTGAGCAGGAGGTTGAACCGGAGACCTTTGAGGTCCCCTCCAACCCGAATTCTCCTATGATCATGCGAACATCAGCTGAATGTTGTGCCACAGTGAACAATAAAGTGTTACTGTATCAGCTAGTAATGCACAGAAAACTGAAAGAAAAAAAAAAATCATTACAGGATTAAAATAAGGTGCAATTTCATTCCCGCTATTACCAACATATGCAAGCAATAACTACCTTATAAAAAATAATCAATAAATCACAGATTATAAAAATATTCCAAATAAAGTTTACAAAAATATCCTGAGACAGTTCACTTCAAAATCCCACCCACTGCTGTCATTAGTAGGCATGTAAAATTCTTCAGCTAACAGAACAGTCAATGGAGCAGCACTAGAATAAAAATTTATTTTCTTTGTCTCATAATTTTTCTACTTGCATAGGAGACATTCTACCACAAAATTATTTTTAAAACAGATGGAGACAGGTACAAAACAGTCACCTGGGAAGCTAAGTATGTGGCAGAGTAACAAATTACAAAATCATAAACCGCTATTAGGCTACTAATTAATAAGCCATGCTAATTCAACCATATAAGTATATAATTCAGCAATATGTGTGTGTATATACATATATATATAAGTCTGAACAATTTGCATTGCAGAACATTAGCATTTTGTGAAATTCTAAAGTAAATGAAAATCAGCAAGACAAAAGAAATATCCTTGAACTGTTAATTCTAAACCTGTAAGGGTAACTCAGGTGAAACACTCCAGGTAACAATGACAGGTGAGACCAAGTTCTTTTTACTGTTTCATATTCTTTAGGTCTATGACATGTTATACTCAGCACATGGGACTTTAAGATTGTTCTTTTGAGACACCTAATAGTCTCCACTCAGCAAAGACCATAGGTGCTTTCTCTGGATTTGGGATTCCTCTCTGGAGACAAGATACGTAAAAGTTGGCTGTCACACTTATTTAGTAAGTACTTTAAGACTTAGTTATAAGTCCAAGCTGCAGGAAGGTTTCTTCCAACCAGGTTGCAAATCCTCACCTGTAACAGCTAACTCCAGGGACTAGCTTATTTGAAAACTGAAGACTGTTTACTTAAGTTTCATCTAACAGTTATTGGACAAGAACAGAATTTGTCTGAAGAGCATGGACTTAAACCTATGACTCCCTGTTCCTAAAAACAGATAAGGTATCACACGGGTGGGATTTAGTTCACATAATAAGATGCCTATATGCTTGATTCAGTTGCCTAAGCAGATATTATTTAGTGACAGTGCCACTAAGATGCTCCAGGATATCAGAGACATCTACATAAAGAGAGAAAATGTGACACAGGACTTACAGAAGATCTGCAGTCCTTTGGGGCGGCAGCTGGAGACCCAGCCCAAAACATTAGGGTAATTCGTATTTCACAGTTCAATCATCCCAACCACATGGAGACATCTAAATGCACATATCTACCTTTGTGCATCTTCATCTTGAAGCGAGTCCCATCTTGGTGAAAAATCTCTTCAAGAAACATGAGACAACAATCTGTCTCAGAACTATTCTGGCTGCAGAGGTTATTGCTCCCACTGAAACAGATAAGGAGAGCCCAGGTGACCAGTTAATAGCACTGTTGCAGAGGTTAGTGTGTGTCTAAGTTCCTGTAATGGTGAACTCTCACTCTTCCCCAACACTTTCAAAGTTGCACAACAAACTGTTTCAAATCCTTGTCAAAGCGTAAGTGCCATGTAGTTATTCCATCTCTGGACACAAAACCCCCTCTCTCTGCACCCTGTGAAAAGGATTTAGGAAATCTCAAGTTGGCAGTTACTTCAAAACTTATTAAGGATGCATGTGTTTCCCAAAATATCCATTGCTCTTCTGGTGGCCTAGAGAGCTTGCCAATGAGAAAATGCTGAAATCTGCAAAGAAAAAAATATGTATCCCTTTCCACCTGAGTTGCTTTACTAATAACAGAAGTACTTTTTGCTAATAGATCAGCAAATATGCAGTGGTATGCAATCTAGTGTTGAAACTGTTCTTGCTATTACACAGATTCCAGTATCCTCCTGTATTTTGTGTCTTTTCTTTACAAAATACTTTTGAACAGAGCTTTTTAAAAAATGAAAATGAAAATTATTATATGAATTAGATACCAGTTCCTTTTGTTTATTCCTTTCCTTGCCCTTTTTGTAATCATTCTTTCAGCATTGTGGAAGGAGGTGGAAGAATTGATCCTCTACCTTAATCAAACAAACAAACAAAAAAGTAAAGCTGTAACAAAAAGGGCACAGTAGTCCCTGAGTGGCTACCAGATTTACATAGTTACTTATTTTCTTTAATTTGGCTAAACTTATCTGATTTTCTAATATGAATATACAGGAATCCTTTGCAAATCAAACATTTCTGTTGAAAGACAGTTTGCTAAAACAAAGCATTAAACAAACGTTACCATATGACACACCAAATGTGAAGTTTAAGAAACAGAACGGTAGCTGTGTCTAAACAACTCCAGAATCACTCTTTGGGGAGCCAATTCAACATCAAAGTAACTTGTTTTGCACTATTAATATATTTTACATGTATAGAAAACAAATATTATCTGGAATAAATGCATTCAAATTAACAAGAAAAAGTATTTACAGTATTAAAAAAAGTTGGTGTTTCAGAGAATTTTTCTGACAAAAATTGACAGGACAAGTGCAAGGTGAAGGATAAGGACTAATGCTAAAAAAGTTTTGTATTTACTGTGAATAGGCACTACTAGGAGATATAACAGTTATCCTCTAAATTTATAAAAGACTCTGGATCAGTTAAGGTATTGTTGAACTCATATTTTAAAGGTCTTTTATGTTTAAGATGATTTCTGTTAAAATAGATTGCTTTAATTATTACTATGAATATAATTCCATCACACAAATAAAAAATTAGAAATCAGATAATACATAAATATACAAAGGGGATTTTATCAATATTCACTAATTTTGAGCAGAAAGGTTTAAAGTAATCATTAAAGGAGTTAAAATTTATTGATTAAAACTTTGAAATCATTAGCCAACTGAGTGAATTAGGCCTACTGTGCCTAAACTTGTGCACACACAAGTAAAGCCAAGCAGTGTACAATGAATGTAAGAAAGTCATAAAACTGAGCACCAGATTGTGTTTTGCTCAGTTAGTGACTCTTCTAATTAAATTAGAAACTAACTCTGTCCTATAAGAATTTGTAGTGATAAGTTACCAAAACAGACACTTTTATTTCTGTCAACCAACCATTGTCTCTAAACCACAAAACTAAGACAAGCATTAGTTTCTTAACTTGGTAGCTCTACACATATGTTATGCCTTGACTTTAAAATTCATAGCACTTATTTTAAACACCACCTGAAACAACTTCCTTTGTTTCTGTTTTCATTGTGTATGCAAATGCCAACATACTGTTTTCCTTTACAATAATTTATTCAAAATGACACCTGGATTATGACATTTTTTCCTATATTTAAAATTGGAAATAAATTGCATTATCTCTGAAATGATATTATGCTGTATAGTATAGTAGTTTAAAATAAATGTTTTCCAATAACAACAATTTTCCTGTCTGGTTTTCCAATGCAATCCCACAACAATTGCACTGTTAAAAAGTAGGCTGCTTGTTTTAATCAATTTGTATTTGAGCTGAGTTCAAAAGAACATTCACTCTCCATAAATACAAAGAAAACAAAGGGAATTCATCTGAGAGATGAAGAATAATTTGATCAAGGTTCTTCAGAAATTTGATTTTTTCTTCTCCATCATAGTCTGAGCTTGAAACATTACTTTCTTCTGTCTCATTTTGAAGAAGTTGTTCCAGAATCATGCACAAAGGAAAAATATTCTCATACTGGGTAATGTCATACATGGCCTGGATCTGTGAATAAAGAAAAATCAATACATAAGCACAGTGTGAAAATGTTTCTGAAGCCCACCATCTCAGATGAGAGTTTAAGGAATAATGTTAAAATTTGCAGCAGTATTTATGTAATCAGAATAGCTATACGCTCAGTATGATTACTTCTTAGAAATATTTTCCTTTTTGTGACAACATCCAAACAACTAACTCTCCATCATCCTACCAAGTGAAAAGTCAATATAACATCCTGTTCATGAGTCAAAGAGGATTTTCTCTACCTAATTATCCACAGCCTGTGACATACAGTAATGATCTACAGATAAACAACAACAATAAAAGCTTTGTTTGTTTTAGGCATATAATTGGTGGATTTCTGTTTTCTGAGAAACAAAAGTAAAAAAAGATTTTTTTTACTCTCAAATATAGACAATCTATTCAAGTGACACCTCTAGAAAGAAAATAAAAAGTCCAAATTCTCAATCTCAATAGAAAATACACAAGCCAGTACTAGATATCTGAGTCAGTTACAAAGTGGAAGAGTCAGTTTGTCAAATAAGCTCAATGAACTCGTAGTTTGGTCAGTAAAAGCCTTACAGCTATATCTAATATATATTTATCTATCCTGTATTTGGAAACTGCAATTTCAAACTAAAGCTTTTAGAACCTCTGCCATACATAAGGAATAACTGGTAAGAAAAAAACCTTAAACCTTGGGAAGTTGTCCCTCTGGAAAATGAAATTCTGCATCCTCCTTAACAGCAAAATCTACCAATAATATGAGATGACCTTGTCCTGAAAAAAAGGCTTACAGTAGCTAGATAATCAGAACTGAAATGTAAAATAATAGCTGCTAGAAAACTAATTAGATATTTTAGAAAATGGACCAACAGCTCTAGTGAGCCTGTACAACTGTTTAGGCCTGTGGTACAAAGCCAGATGGATCTAGGCTTCAACATGGGTTTATGAATCAGTACTGCATCATTTTACCCACCCTAAACTGCATACTGCTAGACTTTCCATAGTGTGACATTTATTACATAGTAGTTGGTTTTACAATGTAAGTAATTTTTTATTCCACTAGAATCTAACAAAAAGACAGCACTTTACCCTCCTCGGGTAAGGCTACCTGCTATCTACCTCTGCTATAGTCAGTGGCCCAGGGATTGCTCACTTTGTCTTTCTGAGCTAGTGTTCTTAAACCTAAAATCTGTGTTGAAGCTTCCTAGGGTAATGTTTTTCAGGTAACCTCCCACCTCAGGAGCCACACTAAGACACCACAGCCATCCCACTGCAAAGCCTCAATGTAGCAAAGGCATTTTGCTACATTGAGACATCTTGAAAATTAGGTTAATTACTGAAAAATACTATCCCTAGCCTGCCATGCTCCAGTTCTGTCTCTCTGGAACCTGAGAACAAAAATCTGCAGTTCGAAAGCTGCTGCCAAGAATTTGATATTGACATTCTTATCACAACAGACAGCAAAACCCAGAAAAGGACAATATTAAGTATTTGCATACTTCTAGAGTCCAATTAAATAAAACTGTATAATTAGAGAAAAGCTCCTTCTAAGGCAGAGGTAACAAGACAGTCTGTTTCTTCAAATACCAAGCATCTGAATCTAGGACAACCATGCCTATACACTGATTGTTTTGACTATTATCTAATACTAGTGAGATAAATGTATTTGTTTTGCTTATTAGATTATATTACAGCTTTCTAAATTGAGAAAATAACTGGTATTAATGATTTCCTGAATTTCTAGGATATAGATGACTGTAAAGGCCTACAAAGTCTGCTCTGAAGACTGTCAGTGTAGGAGTCATCTGACCAAACACAGGCATCAATAGGCCAAGATAGTTATCCTTGGTTCCTGTTTTAGTCAGAGAGAAGCAGGGGGTGGGACTCAGCTGCTTGAATGCAGATATCTATTGTCATTTTGGATGTCCAAGGGTATCCAAGGCATGTTCATGAATAGAGCTTTACATAAGAGTCAGCAGCTATAAATCAGGAATACCAGCTCAGAGCATGCAGTGTGCTATTACATGTCTGAGTTTTGGCAACTGAGTAGTTCTCAGGGTCTTCCAGGAGGTAATTCATCCCATTCTAAACTAGACCCTCAGATGTACCATGTCCTGAAACTCTTTACAGGGATAAAGTATGGTTGTGCTCAGAAAAATGACTACATAGAGACAAAAAATGAAGTTCTGTGCTTTTAGTTGCTGTAATTTGGATATTGGAAGTACAATGTTACAAGCAATAACCTTTGTTTGACTTAAGTGTTGGCCTTGTAAATTTTCTCAGATCTTCCTTTCTCATGAGGAATCAATAGAAAATGTTTTAGAAAGGCAAATTATGTCACTTCACTTATCCCTGTAACCTCAGGCTCTTCCAAGCAGTTAAGCAACTGTGTTACTTTCAGTGGGTCTTGAAAAGTGCAACTAATTGCAGATTAGTAAACTATCTAATTGATTATGGATAACAGAAACCACAAGGTAACTAAGTCCCTTTCCTCTGCAAATACTACTGCATTAAAGGAAAATTATTTTAGCCACACAGAACTGACTTTGAACAGAAAGGGTAAGTCTGATGAAAAGGAAAAAGCATTTTTTTGAGGTAGATGTTTTCCAGGGGACAAATGCACTTTTAAATATTTGTTGTATAAAACCAGGGGGGGGGGGGGGGGAAAAATGTCTAGAACATTTTCTGGCTCAAGGCTGATTAACCTTTCCAACTCATTTCATATTCTGAACAAAACATGTCTCCATTTCTTTTGTTAGATGTCTTTTGTAGCACTAACTGATGCAATTATGACCAATGCAAATTTATGCCACAGAATTTGTAGAGGAATACCTTTACTGTGACATAATGGTGCACAGTCAGATAACAGACCTATTCATCTTGCTCACCAGTGTGTTTTTAAGTGCACAGCAGCATATGTATGTGTACACACACAGAGCTAGTCTATCCAGAAAGTTCAGAAGGCATGTCTGTAAAGAAAACCTTATCTACAGGCTACAATTCCAGAATATATTAACACCAATTTTTAAATAACTTCACCACTAACTCTGTTTTTCAGAAAGAATTTTAAGATGATCACTATTTTTACAGATCAGATGGGTGTCCAATATGGGTTCTCGACACTATTTTTTTGTGAGATAGTCCTTGCTGATTTTTCCCCACCAAGTATTTGGAAATATGTTTCTTATCACTAAAATGTATTTTTCATGCACCTCAGTTTTCAATTTAACTTTTTAAACTATTTTCTTATTATTTCTCAATCCAAACAAACTTTTTGAAGTTAAAAAATTTTTTTCTTTAAATTATTAATTATATAACATTGAACCTTACATGAGATGGGAACAAGTGGTACAAGTATTTTCTGGCTGGATTTGATGATCTGCTAATTAGAATTCATATATTTACATCACCAAGTTCAAAATGCAGGAAGTGTCAAAGTTTCTGGCTGAAATGAATTCTCTAAGCTTCTCCTATGTTACGGGGTGCCCACTAGGAATAGCACACATGTAAATCTGAAAGCAGGGAAGAAGTTCTCTAATCTGTCTTCTTTACAATGCTGTCATAAAAACCAGTACTAACATGTTAAAGGAAACTGCTCAAAAATGTAGGTAGCAATGACAGTCAGAATGCTGAAGAGTCATCTGTGTTCCAGGTTCCTGGGATTTTATTATACTTCCTCTTTGCAAAGCAATCGATCAGATGGCCGGGGACCAAATTCCAGGCCAACTCTCTTACTGGACAGATTTTAAGTTGGGGTCTTCAGCAAAATTTTGGACAGAAAGTAAGGATCTGAAAGCACAGAATTAATTGAAGTAACCTTCACAGGATGGTGGATGTAATTTCTGAAGATTATTCAACCATATTCAGAAAAAATCCCAAGTGACATTCTATGTGCAATTTTTGCATTTAGAATATTTTTGTTTTCATGTCGTAGTGGTTCATGACATTTGTATCATTTATTCAAATGCTCTCAATAACAGCAATATAAAACAAGAACAGAAGAACAAATACTAGCTTTGAAGAAATTCTCTATATTACTGAAGCCAATTACCAGCAACTCATATTTCTAGTGATGAAGTCTGTTGAGGCTGGAATTCTCACAGATGACTGATGCTACCTTCTGAGTATAGGCAAATAACTTTTGTTCTTTTCTGTCTCAAAGGACCTACAGAATAGAGATAATACTTAACCAGTGCAAATACAAATTATATGAAAAGAAAGAGATTATCTTCATAGCAACTAATATTTGTTTCCATGCTTATGTAGGCTACGGACAAAGTGTCAACACTTGTATGCTTTCTGGAATAAGCCAGAAACAGCTCTAACTCAGAAGAACTTCTTTTTCGTTTAGAATGAAATGTTGAAATGCTATAATTTCTGACAAATTTAAAACAATTAGAATTAATCTAGAAGCACAATTATGTTTAATTAATGACAAAAAGCCTTCCTCTTTTTCCATCTCTGTAACTTAGTTAACACCTTTTTAAGCTTTTTTAGTCCTATGAAGATACCAAGTTTAAATGTATATTGCAACAAATAATTACACACAACACAATGCTATACAAAATACTGACATACTGATACAGATTTGAATCAAACTGGAAAGATGAGTGTTTATACACCTCTGCTGTTTAGGAAGATATTAGCAGAAAACTCTTCCACCCAAATCTCCTCAATACATCATATTCTAAGTATTGCTTCTTATAAATTTTTTCTTGTGCATTTTGCCACTTCCATTTCCTGTCAAACTTTTACTAATCAGCAGAGATATACTGAAATATCAAGTGTTAAAAGTTAGCATTTCTCTTCTTTTACATGCATATTTTTCAGAGAAGCATAAAGGGTAGACCAAAATAAACAATGGGAACTGCTAAAGCCTGGCTAATATTGCCTTTCTACAGAAGCAGAAGCAGCACTGCAAGCTGCTGAGCTGTGATCACTTCGATAGTTAAGGAGGAGTAGGACAGAACAGAACAGTATCTGCCATTTAGCTAATTCCAGCAAAAATCCCCCATGGCCCATCCCCTCCTCAGGGAAGCAAATGGAGCCAAAGCTCCTAGAAATTCTTCAGAGCAAGTATCACCAACCAATCAGCAAATAGTCTCAGTACCCCTTCCTTGCAGAAGGCTGCTGGTACAGGCAGGTACACGTGCAGTCTGAATTCTTTTCAAGAAAATGAAGATTCTAGGCTAGGAGGCCACAGAGCAAGTGTAAGCTGATGTCCCATCTAACACAGAACACAGGATTTACCCAAACTTCTTCAAACTTTGAAGTGGAGCATGCCAGTTATTTGCTGCCTTGACTTTCTGGAAGTAAAAGGGGTTGCTCCATCTAAGAGCTAAGAGGAAGGTGGATGTGAGACTAAACAAGTCAGTGAGAAGTTAAATATAGCCATTGATGTCCACAGGAATGAAAACATTATTTCTGTGTTCACTATGCCTGTGTACAGGAGGGATGCTTCTCTAAAACTGTTTTCAGTATTTAAACACTACAGTTGTCTTAACAAGTATATCATTATAAAAACAAGTCCCTAAACAGAGAGATATTGAGAGCATCCCTTTTTAGGAAAAAAGTTTCTAAATCATCTTAATGGAAAATAAGAAACTGACTGACTAGAAATGCTATCAACAAGTGATCAGCACTGAGTAAATTTTGTGTCTATTAAAATAATGCTGACAAGCCTAAGTTTTCAGTAAAATCAACAGTTTTACTCCAGCTGTCCAGTCTGAGTAAGAGGTTAATGGGAATGTATTTCAAGAATGACTAAATTGTTTCCTCAAGTGGCAATACAATCACATTTTATGAATAAATAAGATCAGTTCACACAGGGAATTCTGTTCTTGACCCTTCATTTTTCCTTTGAGAAATCCCTATCCAGGCTACTTATTGCTGTGTTTACGACTTGAACATTTTTCAGAGTGCAGCCCGCAGGTTTGGATAATAGGCATTTTACTTCAAAATCACAAGGAAAGACTTTTAACTGGATGTTCCACACACATGTAAATAACCTCTACATGGATCATTAAGATTTACAAAACAACGATATCCATGGTATAAGCAAGCACACAGTAGGATAAAAGAGGTTATCTCTAATTGCTGTTTAGTGCTTAAATAACATGCTGATAAGCATCTCTAAAATATTTAAGGCAGGCATGCATGAAAAACTTTACTGGAAATCTTTCTGTTCTGATTTTAATACTATTGTATTTGCTTAAAAGGTAATTACCTTACAAATTGCCATGACTCAGGATTAAGTTTTTAGTTGATTAGCATTTGTCTTTAATTGCTGGCATTTGTCTTTAATTGCTTTTTGTTTTGTGATTTGAAATGCATATTTCCCTAACATCCCTCTCAGTAATCATAATTCTCATTAACCAGTCAGTATTCACCTGCCAAGAATGTTCAAACTGTTTTACACCCTCTTTTAGGATCCAAAGCAAAATTCACATCACCTACAATTCCTTATTTAAATTTTTACCAACCCATCCCACCCAAACTTTCAAAGTATTTTGATATTTTATTCAATGGGATCTGAAATTTTAGTTGTGTCGTCTTTATCCTTGCTATTACTTTCTTCTCAAGTAGCTCCCTAAGATTCAATAAATCTACTTTCAAATCAAGACCAAACGTGTCTGGCAGAAAGGGTCAAGGAATTACTAACAACTGTGAAAGCTAAATTTCGGAGGAGGGACCATCATCTAAATTATTGGAACAAATGAATCTACAGCATGTGCAGTGACTACAGTCCTGAGCAACATATTGTCAACACCATTTCAGATGTCCCAGATAGCCTCACAGAAGAGAGTTTTCAGAAGGAACAGTAAGAAACTTGCAGAAATGATGTTTGCCCAGATGGCATACCCTGGAAAATACTTTTGACAGCAAAGAGAACAAGCATTTTAAATTCTATTACTCAAGAGGAAGATGCTTATCCCTGAGACATCTATGTATCACGCCTCTTCTACATATCATTTAGCAGGGTCATCTGTTACTAGCCCTTAATATGACACACTGAATTACAAGAAATTCCCCAGCCACCTTAAGCAATATTATTCTTATCTAGTAATATAATTTCCACAACATATTGTAAGGAATTAAATATAACAGCAGTAGAGCATTCAAGCTTTCATTCTGGAGTAAGAATCATAACAATTCCCTTGCAAGTAACATAACAAAGACACAGAAAGCTTTAAAAAGTAAATTCTAATCCCTCTTACCCTGTTAAAGAAAGCTAGAATATGAGCCACTAAGAAAACTCATTTAGAGAGAACAACCAAAAAAATGAATTTATGAACCTTCTTGGGATAATGGGAATTTATAAACCTATTTTACTCCAATCTGCAAGTCATAAACTTCAACTGTCACTTCTGTCATATATGTTACTTTTGAAATATATTCTAGAATAAAAAATCTCAATTCTTCACAAGCTGAAGCATGAAATATGTTGGATTTTTATTACTTTTTTTCAGAAAATAATCTAAAATAATGACTGTGAAACTATCTATCATAATATGGGTCCTTCCAAATCAAACGGACTACTTAAGCATATTTCTAATTAAAAAAAAGGTAAAAGTTCTAGACCAGACTAGTCACTATCAAGAAAAAAGGAGAAAGAAACCAACAATAACAATTTCATTAAATGTCTCAGCTATGAACACTTCTGTATTAGAGAAAGGTTTTTGTTGTGGTTTTTGTCCTGGTTGAGGAGGAGGAGGAATTGCCTCCATTCCTGTAAACTCACAAGAAAACATAACTATGGGAAAGTGGAGGAAAGAGGCTCGTCAATTCAACTATAAAGCAAAAAAATCCTGGTTTTAGCTCCCTCAGATATATGCTTCCCTCCAAAAAGGAGCCTTAATACAGTTTATATTCACTTTCAACTCCAATCAGTCATAAAAAACTGACAACAGACTGTACCACATACTTTGTTCTGCCTCACCTTCCACTCCACCTTCAAAGTACTGTTTGGGACTTTGGTTTCTTTATCCATGTTTTGTTTACCTTTCAGGGAGTCAAAGGATGGAAGACAGATGATAATTTAGATGTGGTTATAAGCAAGCTGCTAATTGCTCATGGAAACTGAGAGAATAACAAAGATGGAGGCCTTAGTAAATAAACATTCAGATTTTGTAACTAGAAGGTCAAGTATATCAAACTTATTCCAACATATCAGAAAAACAACCTAAAAAAGCAGGAAGAATGTAAGTTGTCAGCCCATCACTTTTCCCATAGTAGCTACTGCCCATAAGAAAAGCAAGGAGTAGGCCAGAAATGAGCTCTCATACTCTTCTTTTCAAGTGTTCTTAAAAGTTACAAGAAAGCTCCTCCTGACCAGAAAACCTACAGTGCTTTGATTGCAGCTAGTGTTTGAATGGGCCTTCCCAGACAGAACTGTGTTCTGTTCACAGACAGACTTGTCTGTCCTTCAACACTTCCCCTCAATTCCCTGGGTCAGCCTTACACAGATCAAGCTTCTATTTTTAGCAAAAAGGTGAGAGATAACACATTCATAACATCACTTCATTGCCTGATGTACATTTAGCACAAGCAAGTGTAGGAGTACCATATGCAATAACCATATCATTAAAATAATAAATGTTGTTTGTTGACATAAGAAATTATATTCTTATCCTACAGGAAATGTCATAAAGTATACAGTAATGATAGTAATTAAGCAAGTCTTGAAAATAAACATCATACATATAGTATTTTTATAGGTAAAGAATGACACTAAGGTAATAAAACTAAGTTTTGAATAACAACAACAATAAAAAGTCCTCAATTAAAATCGCATCACAAAACAATGGATTGCTGAAAAATAGAACTATACTGGTTTCAAAAGATTTACTGACATAAGTTTACATATTTTTAGAAAATGCACAGAAGTACTGAAAATAGAGAGCAATCACTTCGCTTCAGTGGCTCTAACACAGTCTTACCAGTAACTCAAGATACATGCTCATTAGTACTTCATCATAATTCATTCATTTTTGAAAAGCTTTGAAAAGTGCTTTTCCTTTTGTAAGGCATTTTTTGTTTTTTAAAAGTATGATAACCTTGCCTCATATTCAGCTTGACTTACTAACATTATCTGTTCCAATAATAGGGGTGGAAAGTATCAAATAAAACTAAACTGAAAACAAATCAAAGTAGTAGGTTATCATACAACGTGCATTTAAACTGCCTGCCACAGGATACTGTGAAAGCTGAAAGCTTGCATAGGGTGAAAGGAAAGTAAACAGTTGTATGATTGTGAAATCTACTGATACATATGTGAAAACAGTTACCCTCCACCTCAGATAGCCCAAATTGATGGATACTGGGGGAATGTTCCTGGAAACATCTCCAAACTCTTCCCTGGATGTCTACTATAACCACTGTCAGCAGCAGAATATTTGACCTCTGATCTGAGGACATTCTTGAGCATGGCCATTCTTGTGCTCTCCTGTCTTCCAGTTTACTTTGCTGCCCTACCCACTACCAACATTAAGTTACTTCAGAGAAGAAAATCCGCCTTCCTTTTCCAGGCAAAGTAAAGCTTGTTTTCAGCTCAGGAAGCCCGCAACCAGTGGCTCTATATGCACCACAGACTTCTTTTCAGTTTCAGTGAGTTCAGTCCTTCCTCCAAAGCCAGAGACAGGATACACCTCTCCAGGTTCAAATCACACAGAAAGAAAACCCTGAACAGAAGCAAACCTAGGGTTTTTTGAACTAACTGAAAATGCAATATGTACTCAAAGCTTGTACTTATCTGCTGCGAAAGAAAACAGAAAAGCCATGAAAAACAAGACAAAACAAACAGGAGTGATTCTAGGCACTGCCCTATATGAGGAAAAGGACAAAGTTGATTGGAACACAACATTAAGATTTGTAAGAAAAAAAGTGACATCTGCTTTCTGAATCACTTTCATCCAGTGAATCAAAGTCTCAGAATACTTTTCATAATAAAAAAGGATAATGCTAAAGAAGAAAGATTTCCTTCTAATTATGCAGTTAGTTTTCCTCTTACAGAGGCTGAATGTTGTAATTCAAGGTAATGTTCAACTAAACCAAACATTGTCCCTGGTTTAGGAAGAAGTGTTTTATTTATCTACTTACCCTTCCTGTTGTTCTGTCAAAAAACTTAATTTTATTATACAGAAAAAATTCTTTAGGAAAATATTTATATTTCATATAACATTTTCAAAAACTAGTTGCCTAAAATGGATGAGTATTTCCCTTAGACATGACTATGAAACTAGACAACAAAATATGGTGTTTCAATGATTCCAGCATCTGCCTAAAACACCAGCCTTCCACTACAATTATGTCACCAAATCCCATAGCCTCCTCCCAATTTTCAGTGAATACCATGAGAGTCTTCCAAATTTTAATTGGAAGACTGAATAGGCATGGTCGGATATCATAGTTTCATGAAAATTAGACAAGATAGACAAGCAGCACTACTTTCTTATTTAATGTGTTTAAAAGTATGTGGAATATGTATGTAGAATAAATCAATACAAATATATGAACATAAACAATATAAACAATACAAGTATATAAACAATACAAAAATGATGTTGCTTATTCAACTTAAATATGTGAGAAATTACAGAAGCAAAATATTTGAAAATCATACAAAATATAAAAATATCATGAAATCATGAGTACACCACAGTGTATCTAAAAGTTTATATCCATGCTGTAAAGCTTAATTTTAGAAGCAATTACTCCTTTGACTAAAACATGACAAAACAGAAAATGGAACAGATTGTTTCCTACAATCTTTTTAGGCTTTATAGAAACTAAATGGGTATGACTGTGAACAAATATGGTTTCTCTTTCAAATTTTACTTTTCCATTAATTTTCCATGGTGCTCTTCTGGAAAACCCCAAACCAGTACTTTTCTAGACATTTTCACATTCTTGTTTGTTTGGTTTTTTTTCAAATGCTACAGCAGCACACTAGTGTAAAAAGACAGGTTTTTAAGAGCTTCAGAACAGCATTTTAGGACTTGTGAGTGTCACAGTGGAACTGGTGCTGGAAATCAGTTATATGCACTTCAAGACTGGCTCTCTAAAACTCAGCATGCCAGGAGTAACTCTAAAGACAGTTAACATTTAGAAAGATCCTTTTGAAACCAAAAATCTTCTGCAGCTTGTGTGAAAATTGCAGCATCCTGACAGGACACAAAAAAGCAAAGTAAACTTGAAAGGGATTAAACTATAAACTGACCATCAGAAGTCAACTATTTTTTTTTCAATTTTTGAAGCAGGAAAGAATGTAGGAAATATACAGGAAGGATTATGTACAGGAAAATGCTTATAATTCTAAAAGTTATGGTATCATCTGAAACAAATAATGGAAGAATTATTGAAGAAAGATCTGTGGTCTGAGTGGTGGTGTTGTTATTATTATTATTTAGTGAAATATACTCGATCATACATGCCAATCCAAGTTCAAGAGTTTCCTATACCTTAGTAGAAAATAAGCAAATCCGCAAACTGAAGAACAAGATACAAATCTCTCTACATTCACTTCCAAACTACAGATGTTTGAAAGGGGTCTGGACTAGCAGAATAATTAGCACTATTTAAAACACTACATGCTGTTTCTATAGAAAGTAGAGTTTAAAAATATAGTTAAAATATGATATTTACCCGAACAATTTCAGAGCTTAATACAGTTTCTAGATGGTTACAGAAAACAGTTCCTAATCCTCACCACTATTAACACAGCACATGACCTTTTGTGTAAAACAACAAACAGCATCGTACTAGCAGAATTAAGGTCACTGACATCCAAAACAGTTTCTCAGAGATGTTTCTGTTCTCTCTGTAGGTGTCAGAGTACTTTCCAATTACTAACTGATGACACAGTAGGCAAAATGCAATGCTAATGTCAGATTTACTGTGCAATCAGAATGCAATGTTAGATATAGCACGATATTTATTAAAAATTTGACCTGAGAAGATAACAAAAATTCCAACATTTCAGAGGATGACTGGCCTTTCAAAAGGATAGCTAAGCTTCAGTTTGAGACAGCGTTTTTAAAAATTAAATGGTCTGGAAAAAGAAATAAAGTATCTTCCTAACCGGGCCAGATGCAATAATTCAAAATACCTGCTACTTCACTTTATGCACAAAGTATTTACAATCAGCTAATTTGATTTAATAATTACCAGTAGACAGTACATACAAGAACGCAGCAATGTTTCTTTAAGTGCCTTTAGTAATGCATTAGCATTCCTCTTTTCTCTTTGCTATTTTAAACAGATATAATGCTGTAAATTTAATACAATTTAACACAATTGCTTAATTTATTAGGCAGGATTAAAACCACTGTGAAGATATTAAAAGATCATATTAACATCATACTATATACAGAGGCCACCTAGCTCTTCAAAATTATTTCAGATGACTGCAGGAAATACATTAACAAAAATACAACAGAAAATCATTACAGATTGACTCTTTAAAGAGAAGAGAAAAAACAAAATCAAATTATATCAAAATTAAGGTGCATAGATTATCTTTGTTATGCTGTAACTGACTCCTAGCAAATTTCTTGTTATTAGAAGGTCTAGCCTACCTGGCATAGTAATCATAACAGTACTAATGAGTAAATTACATCAGCTGCAATATAAAGAAAACTTACTTTAATGCTCAAACTTACTTTATTAGAAGTCACTATCCTAAATCTGAACTTTTATTCGTTCCATTGCTATCAGTGCTCTTGTAGAGAATATGTATGCTATAGTAGAAGGAAAACTTCTGGGATAACACAGCGATTTGAAGACTGTGAACAAATAAGAAACAGGCTAGTGCTACATTTTAATGGTTCTAAGGTAGCCACACAATACATTTCCTTCAAGTTTCCATGATGACAGCAAGTTAGCCTATAAGGAACTCATGCTGCGACTGTTTCTGCTACCGAACTTAACTCATTTAAATTGAATTCAGGTTCTCCTATACTGTACTATCACAGCCATTGATTTAGAGAAGTTTTTGAACTTTCCAGTCTGCAAACTCTCACAAACTTCTCATTTGGTTTTGTCACAGGTCCATCTCACTTCCTTGATACTGTCTATTTTATATTCCTTACTGGAGATGTAGGAGATAGGATTATCACCATGTAGAACTATGGTTCATTTAATGTTCTTTTTAGTTCTCAATCCTTTGGCCAATAAAAATAGAAAGAATTTTACTTCCTTGATCCTAAAGGGTTCAGAACTGTACAAGTTCAGCCTTTACCTTTCCATGAAACTTTCTTGACAGCTATAATCTCTTTCCAGAATAAAATATGCCCTATGATTTGTTCCAAACACAGGGACACAGGGATTTAGCAACAAGCAGGAAATTAGTTTATATATATACTTTTTTTTCACCCCAACTCAAATGTCTGAAGATTATATTGGAGTTAGCAACTCAAACGCTCATGTGCAGATGAAGGAACTTAATGTCTGGGTTCTACACTGATTTTAATTCCACTCCTTCTTGGTAAAAAATGCAAGAACCTATGAGCTGCAGAGCCTTCTTTTGTTTTACAGGAAACTGCTCTTATTTTCAGGATCCGAATAAAACTTAACCTGTTGTGAAAGGTCTTCATGAGCATCATCCTTGAAAAGGGGCAGAGTTAACAGCATTTCAAGATGACAGTAAGGAAAATTAAATGTAACAGCTTCTGGCTGTGGTAATACAAATGCATGCACACACATAGAGTAAATGCACTTCTTAAAGAAGAGATCATAGCCAAAACTGGAAAAAGTAATAAATAGGAAGAGGAATGTATCAGGCCTCTTGGGTATTTCTACAATGTCAGTGTAGGTATCTTGTCAAACTTTTCTCTAACTAGGCCCTCATCTGGGTGATGCTAATGCCATTAATTCAGTGGATTGAACTTTGGCTGTACTTCAGCCAAGAATCATGACCTCTCTAGGTATAATCCAAAAAACTGGATTCCTCTAAAAAATGACTGTCATGAAGCCAAGGGATTTTCATATGGTTCTAAAAATGTTCAGTGAAAAGAAAGACCTCATCCACTCTGTCACTAGGAAGAATGAAGTTACCAATACATCAATGACCACAGAGAAAGGCATTTCTCTAGATAAGCATACAGACTCAAACTAGGAGGTGTTCCTCATGAAAACTTGACAGGGAATATCAGCACAACCATTGCTGCCCATAACAACCTTGTGATGAATTAATAAGCCTTGGAAGAAAAATTCTTCTTCAAGTCAGTACAAAAACACTGGTGAGGGAGGGCAGTTTGAATTTGTATAGACAGCTTGATAATTAGCTGGAGAAGCTGATGATGCAAGTAAGTGTAACTTCTTCCCAATTCCACTGTCACACTTCTGGGTATTATGTCTGGAAATTAACTGTTTTATATTCACACCCATCAACAAAAGAGTCAGTTGTGGCACCATGAGGAGCATCACAAGTCTGAAAACAAAGAAGATCCTAAGTACTGTCAAATCCCCAAGCCAATTAAGTCTAAACTGAGGTTCTTCTAAAAGAATTCAAGGAATTCCACGGATAATTCTCCTGATATAACATGACCTTAGGAGAGTCAAAGTGCAGCTAGAGCTCAACCTGACTACAACTGTTAAAGATAAAAAAAAATGTTTCTATAAATTCATTAACAGCAAGAGGAGGATTAGGGAAAATCTCCCTCATTTACTGGATGCAGAAGGAAACAGTAACAAAGAATGAAGAAAAGGCTGAGGTGCTCAATGCCTACTTTGCCTCAGTCTTTAGCAGTGGAAGTGGCTGTTCACTGGACACCCAGCCTCAGGAGCTGGGAGATGGGGAGGGGAAGCAATTGAGGTCATCACAACTGAAGAGGAGGTGGTCAGAGACCTGCTACACTACTTGGATGCACACAAGTCTGTGGGACTGGATGGGTTACACCCAAGGGTGCTGAGGGAGTTGGCAGATGTGCTCACCAAGCCGCTGTCCATGACTTACCTGAAGTCATGGCTAACTGGGGAGATCCCACTGGACTGGAGGGTGGCAAATGTGACACCCATCTACAAGAAAAGTAGAAAGGAGGATCCAGGAATCTATAGATCTGTCAGTCTGACCTCGGTGCCAGGGAAGGTCATGGAGCAGGTCATCTTGAGTGTCATTAAAAGTCATATAATAGACAACCAGGGGATCAGACCCAGTCAGCATGGGTTTATGAAAGGCAGGTCCTGCCTGACAAACCTGATCTCCTTCTATGACAAGATGACACGACTATTGGATGAGGGATATTGCCTACCTGGATTTTCGAAAAGTATTCAACACAGTTCCCCATAGAAGTCTCATAGAAAAACTGGCTGCTCATGGCCTGGATGAGGGAACAGTCTGCTGGGTCATCCACTGGCTGATGGACGGTCCCAGAGAGTGGTGGTCAATGGAACTAAATCCACCTGGTGGCCGGTCACAAGTGGTGTTCCTCAGGGCTGTGTTGGGACCATTTCTGTTCAACATCTTTATTGATGATCTTGATAAGGACATAAGAGTGCATCATCAGTAAGTTCACAGATGACACCAAGTTAAGCGGGAGTGTCGATCTGCATGAAGATGGGGAGGCTCTACAGAGAGATTTGATAGATTGGATTGATGGGCCAACGTTAACAGGATGAGCTTCGACAAGGCCAAGTGCCAGGTCCTGCACTTGGGCCACAACAACCCCATGCATTGCTACGGGCTTGGGGAGGTGTGGCTGGAGAGCTGTCTGGAAGAGAAGGATCTGGGGGTTCTAACTGACAAGCAGCTGAACATGATCCAGCAGTGTGCCCAAGTGGCCAAGAAAGCCAACGGCATCCTGGCTTGTATCAGAAATAGTGTGAGCAGCAGAAGTAGGGAGGCGATAGTCCCCCTGTACTCTGCACTGGTGAGGCCACACCTGGAGTATTGTGTCTAGTTTGGGGCACCTCAATACGAGAGAGATCTCAAAGTGTTGGAGCGAGCACAGAGAATGAAGCTGGTGATGGGCCTGGAGAACAAATCCTATGAGGAGCAAAAGGAGCTGGAACTGTTAAGTTTGAGGAGGAGAAGGCTAAGGGGAGAGAGACCTCATCACTCTCTACAGCTGTGTGAAAGGACATTGTAGAGAGGTTGGTGCAGAGGTAATTAGTGACAGAAGAAGAGGGAATGGCTTTAAACTGCAACAGGGGAGGTTCAGTCTGGACATTAGGAAAAAAATTTTCACAGAAAGAGTGGTCAGACAGTGGAATAGGCTGCCCAGGGAGGTGGTGGAGTTACCATCCCTGGATGTGTTTAAGGGTCGTTTAGATGAGATGTTGGGGGATATGGTGTAGGGGAGAACTTTATGTAGAGTAGGGCTGATGGTTGGACTAGATGATCCCAAGGGTCTTTTCCAACCTGAATGATTCTGTGAAGTGATGTCAGACACAGTATATGCATCTTCTGCTGGTACTGAAACAGAAGACTGAAGACTTCCTTTTGGATAAAGTAAATGTTTTTTGCTGCTTCTCTTTGGCTTTATTAGAGTTAACTGACAAAGTTACTAACAGCAGTTACTGTACAAAGCTTTGAGAAATTATTAAAGCTGAAAAAAAGGTAGAGAACCTGAAAAGTCAGATTTCTGCCTTCTTCACTTATCAGTTGGAAATCATCATTATTTGGGACAAACATCTTTCATGTCACAACTCTATTTGAACACTAACTTCATACTGCCTGACTTAAGACAGCCTTATTGTCAAGTAACAGTACACAACGGCAAAAAAGGAGAAATATATTCAAGTATTAGCAGGACTATAGTAATAGGAAGAGTGAGATAGTCAATAGAACATTCTTCCTGAACTGATGCTCTTTCTCACCACATTTGTACCAGAAAAAAAGTTTAACAGATCAGGTGGGTATCACTTAAAATATTTTCATGGAAGTAATACACATGCATTGTTCCTAAAAGCAATGACCATTTGAAGGTGGGAGACTACTGAGACAAGGAAATAGTTATTCCACTAACATCTCATCTTCTCATCCTTGCCACCAGATGCCCCATTTTCCTCCTCAAAAACTGAAGCAGCTTTGGAAACATTCAGAAACAGAGTGAGGGTTTTCAAAGAAAAATTGCATTATTTTGAATCCTTTAGCACATTTAAGACTCCTTGTATAATTTGCAGTATCTTCTAATGACATTTCCCAAGAACAAGATAAATGTTAGAATCAGAGTTCTTCCTGGATCTACTCTTCTTACCCTTTAGGATCAATTAGATGTGGATCCTCAGAGAAGCACATATTGGCTGAAAATTACTGCCTTAGAAAGACACACATCTGCAGCGATATCAATAGTCCACAGATAAAAGGTAAAGTAGGGATGAAAAAAAGATTACAAAAAATTATTTCATATGACGAGAATTTTCATGGAATATTCACACAGCAGAAGTAGCTAGGAAGTTCTTGTGCGGGATCTGAAGATCAGGAAGGAAAATATACTAGATATTACCTCTGAACAAAGGTGTGTCTTTCTCAGATGCAAGGCTTTTTTTAACCTTCAAATTTCAATGCCAATTAGTTCTTCCATCATAATAAAGGGCAGAAAAATACTCAGTTTATCTTCTTTACATCATACACTGGTTTACATACATCTACTGTAATGCTCAATTGTTTCCTCTTTAAATCACAATCTTTTGTTCCCTCTGAATAGATGACTTCACAAGTCTCTAAATCTGTTGGTTTTATGCAAACCCTTTCTAGTCTGTTACAAATTTTCTAAGAAGACATTACCATATCACTAAGTTTTCTACAACTCCTCATCTATATCTTTATCAGTTTACCTCATAATCCTAATATTTTAGAACAGTCGCTCTGCATAGAAATAATAGCTAAGAGCATATTTTCTGTACTTAGTAAACAACATTCAATTTAAAGAACTCACTCTTGAGGGTTAAACAAAATACTCATTCATTACAGTTATCAGTAAAAATTACACTAAGCGCAATCTTCAGAATTTAAATCTGCACCAGCTAGCACCGCCTTGCTACACTAGCTCATGAAAGAATAATGACAAAATACTTGCAGTAGTTTTTAATTTGCTGCTCTTGCATGCAGTATGATTTATCTTAAGATTTAAAACTGTGCTTAGTTGCATATTAAGAGATAGCAGTATGTGCAACAAGATTTTAATACCATTGCCTGTCATATTTCATACTGAAAACAATCGACATTGGCTCACCTGTAAAATGAACTCATAACAAAGGCCTACTTCATGCAAAGCAGCACATTAATATTCTACACAGACGGTAATTTTCGTTCTATTGTTTTTATAATATTCATGTTTGTAAGCAGTTTTGAATAGCAGTCAATGACTTGTTCTTTTGGAATGCTCCCCTTGCATTTATACTAAAAGCTTTGAGAAGACAATCGCTGACTGGTGGGAATAATTTTGCAGGAACATAAGTACATTTTTTTAGGTTTATTTTGACTTTGTGCAAGTCCAAAAGTATTTCTTAGGTCTTTGTTTTTTTAAAAAAGTTAAGTAATTCAAGTACAATGATTACTCCAGTTGCTACAGTATTCATTACAGAGACAAGTTCTGAAGTGCTTTAGAAAGACACAGTACAATAGTAACACTATTAGAGCATACTGACACAGATGCTTAAAAGACTGATGTAAATTTGATAATCTCTTTTAAGAACAAACTGTGGATGTTAACATCACATGCTAACAGGGTAAGTAAATACAAGGAAAGAGGAGTAAATGCAATACAAATATGAATGATCTATAAGAAAATTAGCATAGCACAATACCTAAGGATTTGATGGGATGTGAAACCATGAGGTAGCAAAATGTAATGTGGAAAAATGTAATGTGACTGACAAAATATCCTGTGCTGCTAACCCTTCTATGTTGACCAAGTGTTCTAGAAAGAAACAAGTCTTTTCTATGAATTACCTTCCCTGTTTTGTCCCAGTCTGTTTTTGCTGTGCTTATTAAACAAAAGTGGTATTTCAAGTGGTATGGTAGAGAATTTAGTAATCTGCAAAGCACAGTGCAATCTGTTAGTCTATATCACTGATTAGGCTGTACAAATCTATCTCTTCTTAAGAAAGTAATTCTCTGTAAGGAAATGGGACATCAGAAGCACCATTACATACCAACTTCATTTAAGAGGACATATGCAAATCTCCTCCTTCCCATTTCCAACTTGAAATAAAAGATTCAGGTGCTTCAACTAAGGAAACAACTTAGGTTTGTAAACTGCAATATTACAGGTATCTGTCATAGAAGAACAAAATTTAAGAAACACCTATTTTTTTAATTTTTCCTGCTTCTTAGAATAGCTGTCTCTCATTCATAACTACTGCTGTCAAGTCTATCCTAAAATATTAATCTCTTTCCCAGCACTGTACCAGGAGCTTACTGAAAGATTTCACACTGGAAACTATGCACATAAAAGTGGAAGCACTGTGATATTTTTTCAGTTATGTCCCTCTGATCTAACATTTAAGTCTCACAGTACAAAGAACATCTGTAGTTTTTTTAAAATCAAACAACATGCAGGACAAAAATATTAATATTTACTGAAAATAAGATGAATAGCAGTTTAGCTTCTAAACATGGTCAACCAAAACTAAGAAGTTCTGAAACTAGGAAAATCAACAGCCTTAGAGCAAACTGTGTAGTGAAATCACAGGGAACAATTATTAAAAATGCAAAGTTGGCAGAGTAGCAAAGAGATGTGAGAATCACAGAATGGTTGGGTTGGAAGGGACCTTAAAGATCATCTAGTTCCAATCTCTTTGCCATGGGCAGGGTCATTTTCCTCTAGACCAGGTCCAACCTGGCCTTGAACACTTCCAGGGAGGGGGCAGCCACAGCTTCTCTGGGCAACCTGTTCCAGAGTCTCACCACCCTCACAGTGAAGAATTTCTTCCCTATATCTAATCTAAACCAAACCTCTTTCAGTTTAAAACTGTTAACCCTTGACTACACTCCCTCATAAAAAGTCCCACCCCATCATTCCTGTAGCCCCCTTTTAAGTACTGAAGGCTGCTATAAGGTCTCCCCAGAGCCTTCTCTTCTCCAGGCTGAACAACCCCAACTCTCTCAGCCTGTCCTCACAGGGGAGGTGCTCCAGCCCCCTGATCATCTTCATGGCCTCCTCTGGACCCACTCCAACAGGTCCATGTCCTTCTTATGTTGGGGGTCCCAGAGCTGGACACAGGACTCCAGGTGGGGTCTCACAAGAGCGGATTAGATGGGAAGAATCACCTCCCTTGACCTGCTGGCCACACTTCTCTTGTTGCAGCCCAGGATACAGTTGGCTTTGTGGGCTGCGAGCACACATTGCTGGCTCACATTCAGTTTTCCATCCACTAACACCCCCAAGTCCTTCTCTTCAGGGCTGCTCCCAATCCACTCATCACCCAGCCTGTATTTGTTCTTGAGATTGCCCCGACCCATGTGCAGGACCTTGCAATTGGCCTTGGTGAACTTCATGAGGTTTGCACAGGCCCACCTCTCCAGCCTGTCCAGGTCCCTCTGGACAACATCCCTTCCCTCCAGCATGCTGACCTCACCACACAGCTTGGTGTCATCAGCAAACTTGCTGAGGGTGCACTCAATCCCACTGTCCATGTCTCCAAAAAAGATGTTAAATAGCACCGGTCCCCAAGGAATGGCACTTGTCACTGCTGTCCACTTGGACATTGAGCTCCTGACCACGACTTTCTGAGTGTGACCATCCAGCTAATTCCTTATCCACCAAGTGGTCCACCCATCAGATCCATGTCTCTCCAATTTAGAGACAAGGATGTTGTGCAGGACAGTGTCAAATGCTTTGCACAAGTCCCAGGTAGATGATGTCAGCTGCTGTTCCCTTATCCACCAACGCTGTAACCCCACTGTAGAAGGCCACCAAATTTGTCAGGCATCATTTGCCTTTAGTGAAGCCATGGTGGCTGTCACCAATCACCTCCTTATTCTCCACGTGCCCTAGGATAATTTCCAGAGGCATCTGCTCCAGGATCTTGCCAGGCACAAAGATGAGACTGACTGGCCTGTAGTTCTCCAGGTCTTCTTTTAACCCTTTTTCAAATGGGGGTAATGTTTCCCCTTGTCCAGTCAGCAGGAACTTCACCTGAGTGCCATGACTTCTCAGGTATGATGGATAGTGGCTTAGTCAATTCATATGCCATCAGGACCCGTGGATGCATCTCATCAGGTCCCATGGACTTGAACACCTTCAGGTTTACATGGTTTTGGAACCGAGCTTCTTCTACAGTAGGTGGTTCTTCTTTCTCCCAGTCCCCAGCTTTGCCTTCTGCGTCTTGGGTGGTGTGGCTAGAGCGCTTTCCCATGAAGACTGAGACAACAAATCGCTGAGTATCTCAGCCTTCTCCATACCCCGGGTGACCAAGTCTCCTGTGTCCTTCCAGAGAGGGCCCACATTTTCCCTAGTCTTCCTTTATAATAGAAATAGCTATAGAAGTTTTTCATGTTGTCCTTGACTTTCCTGGCCAGATTTAATTCTGTTAGGACTTTGGCCTTCCTGACCTGATCCCTGACTGCTAGTACAGTTTCTCTTACCTTCCTTCCAGTCTATCTGTCCTTTCTTCCACCCTCTGTAGGCTTCCTTTTTGTGTCTGAACTTGTCTAGGAGCATCTTGTTTATCCATGCAGTCCTCCTGGTTGTCTTACCTGACTTCCTTTGTTGGGATGCATCGCTCCTGAGCTTGGAAGAGGTGATTCTTGAATATTAATCAGCTTTCTTGGGCCTCTCTTCCCTTCAGGACTTTACCCCATCCTTCTCTGCCAAGTAGATCCCTGAAGAGTTCAAATCTGCTCTCCTGAAGTCCACAGTAGGGAGCTTGCTGTGCACCCTCCTCGCGGCCCTAAGGATCTTGAACTCCACCTTTTGACGGTCTCTGCAGTCAGTTATTTTACCCTTCCTAATTCCAAATTCATAGTCATTCAGTGGCATTGCTACAGCACAACTGCCCTTGAGGGGAAGAGCATGTAAAAACAAACTAAATAAACAAGATCATATTTTTCAGAATATTTTGACTTAAAATTCTTACAGTGCCCTGGTTTCAGCCAGAATAGAGTTAATTTTTCTTCCTAGTAGCTGGTACAGTGCTGTGTTTTGGTTCTAGGGTGAGAATAATGTTGATAACACACTGATGTATAATTGTTGATAAGTAGTGCTTACACTAAGTCAAGTAATTTTCAGCTTTTGACGCCCTGCCAGTGAGAAGGCTGAAGGTGCACAAGAAGCTGGAAGGGGGCACAGCCAGCACAGTTGACCCAAACTGGCCAAAAGCATATTACATACCATATGATGTCATGCTCAGTAAACTGGGGTGAGTTGGCCAGGGGGCACGAACTGCTGCTCAGGGATGAGATGAGCATCAGTCATGTGGTGAGCAATTGCATTGTGCATCACTTGTTTTGTATATTATTTTATCATTGTTATTATTCTTCTCTATTCCTTTGCTGCCTATTAAACTGTCTTTATCTCAACCCACAAGGTTTACCTTTTTTCCCTGATTCTCTTCCACAACCTCCTGAGTGGGGCGAAGGAGTGAATGTCTGTGTGCTGCTCACTTGCTGACTGGGGTTAAACTACAACATAAAGAAACCAGAGTAGTAATTCTGCCTCTTTTTCAAAAGAATTCCAAGTTCTTAGTGATCATGTATCTGAAAGTATTAAATAATGTATTATGGTGTTTTCACATAGCCTTCAATTTTAAATTTAGAAGGGACCACAAAGACCACACTGCTTGATCTGAAAGTTCAAGGAAAAAAATCACTACTTTTTTCCAAGAAAATTAATTTAATCATCTTTCAGAAAGATATACTTTATCTTAAAGGTGATAAAATACAGAAGTCACTATTTTTCCTTGTAAGCTATCAGTATGTCAGCTGAATTTTCCAAATATCAACATTACAAATAGAAATGTACACTAATGTAAAAGCAAACCTAGACCAAACCTAAACCTAAACCAAAAGCAAACTGATGAAACATTCAATAATCTATACATTGGAAATAGAAGAGGAGGAAATTAATGCCATTGAAGGTAAGGTAAAAATTTAAAATGTAAGTAACTGATGAGAGAAGCTAAAGGGATCATAGAATATCAGTATGGAGTAGAGCTAAAAAAAACCCCACAAAACCCAAACAAACCCCAAAAGTAAGAACTTTAAAGTGTGTTAGGAATAAAACTAAAACCACAGATAAAAACCTAAGATATCTGACTAAATACAAGTAGGAAAACTATATGTAGTTATACAAAAACCCCAGAAATGGTCAAGAGTGGTTTCTCCTCCAACTCTGAAGTGGAAAAAGAAAAGGCTATTTCTATTCCATGTGATATTGTGCACAGAAATGAAAAAGCAGAGATATGAGACACTATCTGCAACAGACTTACTCTTTATTAAGATATGCCCTCAAGTTCTTTCCAGAGCATCTTTGTATTATTTCTCACAGTGAATATATGTTAAGACCCACACTAAAACACCAAACGTATGTGTATATTAAGCCCTAGATCACTGCTTGGAAGATCTGTTTCAACAGGATAATGCATTTGCCAAAAAGGTGGTGAGGCCTGTATGCTAAATTAATTTCCTTTATGCTAGTACAGTAATGCATTAACTGGAGCAGAGTTTTGTCCCTTATGTTCACGCTGAATATTACAAAAATATAAAGTTTCCTGTGCAAAAAGTGTTATGTTCAATACAAACACAGTTTTTCATGGTTTGGACTGCAAATAAGGAGTATCAAAGTAAGCAGATCTTTATTCTACCCCGAAAAGATCTTGGCACTAACAGATATTTGATTAAATCACAAAATCATAGTCTACTTACATATAGTTAATTAATTTAAAAATAGCATGAAAAAGTAATAAAATTATTCTTCTGGCTAATCATTTCAGGGAGTATAATTATTTCTCAAATAGGATTTGTAAGATGCCAATTTATTTTAAGTATCAGTTCACTGCTTGTGTTCCTGGACACAACTGGCAACTAATAAAACCTGCCTATGTTTTATTTACTATAGCAGACAGACGTGCACTTACTAGGTTTCACATTAATTGTATTTCCCTACAGCAATGAAGCCCTTGAAGTTCTTGTTAGAAATATGCCAACTGCAACTGGTTGCCTATATCTGAGTTTCTTTTTCAGATGCAACAGTTTTATGTTTAACTATTCAGGCTTCTGGAAAAAAAAAAAGTGATAGAAATAGTTATAATCTGATAAAAAAATTCTTCATTGCTGCTCCTGCAGAACCTTACTATACCACAAGGGCAAAAGGGCAATTAAATCAATATGTCTTGATTTCAACATAATTATTAAAAAAATCTAGAGACTGCACTGTCAACCTAGTCTTGTAACTACTTTGATAGCTAAAACTTCCTGAAAATCTTGCTATTCCACATGTTGCATTTGACTGCAAATTCTGACTTTCCTTAAACTTCCTACTGAAGGAAACAGGTTCCTTAGAAATAAGTTGGTGTTTCAGACTCCTATTTTTTGGGGGGTTTTTTAGGTCTTCTTTGGAATTTGAAACTTAGGACAGGGTGATATTTTACAATTAAGATATTACCGATCAAATGGCTATAGGCATCTCATCTTTGTGAGTGAAATTCTAGAAATATGTCTCCTGTTGAGTCAAATGCAATTAAAAAAAAATCAGTGCCTCGTGCACAGATTATAATAAAATTTGCCATGTTTATGTTGTAACAGTTCATGCATGTGCAGAAATTCACTGGGAGCCATCACTTCTGCACATATAAACCTCAGCTGCTCACAGTGAATTCAGATCTGTATACTGATTGAGGAGAAAAAGAAATAATCTTCTTTCCTAATACTGCACCGCTTATTAGAAGTAGGTATGAGGAATGCATCTTTAAAGACAATGCAACAACGAAAAATTAAGATCTTCTGGGTGGAGGGGTGGTGGTGGTGTATGTAGAGTTAAAAGCAATGTTGTATGCTATCTGCTCTTCTGACAGAATTTCTCGTACCTGCAACAGTGACAGTAAAGTGTCCTTAAGGCTGCCAGCAAGAGTATTTAAAATGCCCTGCTATGCTTTGGTTCCTCTGCCCTCACTTTTCAGGCAGCAGAATCTATCAGGAAGCACCTCAGGATGACAAAAGATGTGCCAAGGTGCTAAGTCAGCAAACGGTCCTTTGACTCTAAAGGGAGAACTACTGCTTGCAAGCTTGACAGCAAGCTGTCGGAGTGCTGTGCCACAGGACCTGAGACTGATGGGGTACCAAGGTCATATGGAAAAGCAAGAGCCCTCCCCCAGTTGCTTCGCGTGTCACCAGAAAAAAGAAAAGCTTTGCCATAGAAACTATGCTAAGTATTTCTCATCTTTGCTATGTTTAGTACAGCTTTTTTTGGTTCTATCTTTTGAGGGTTTGCGTTAAAAAAATTTCTTCCCCATTCCAACACTGTTAAGAAGGAGTAAGACTGAATTTCCAGAGCAATCTCAAATACCTTATTTTTTGTATCCTGATAACCCCTCCGTATCTCCACTCAATTTCTCCTTTGACTATCTTATGCTGCAATTTAAAACTGTTCAAACAAGAGGATTAAGAGAAAGAGAACATGGATGACATGAAAATGATCACAAAAGAGTAGAGACAACTTACACTACTAAGGTTTGTTCTTCCCTCTTTAAACCAGACATTTGCATTTGTTACTGAATATGTATTACCATAACTGTTGCTTTCTTACAGGAATCATAACAGAAGTGGCCAATAAGAAGTCTGAAAATGCAAATAAGAGCACTTCAGGTTTGCTAAATGTGGTATATTCTGTGAACGAGACATTATATAGAGAATCTTGTTTCAGAGCATCAGGTAGGAGAGACAACCATCACTGATACATGACAGGTATCATTATTTAAAGGTTTATGTTTCATAAACAACAAAAAATGATGACCCTTACATAGAGTCATAATAAAAATTACTGATACAAAGTAAGGGTTACGTGAAACAGAAGAAAAAATTATAAATCCCTAGATAAAAGGAAACTCATGTAAACAAATTCTCAATTCCTATTTTAAATACTTCATTATTTTAGAAGTACCTGAACTCAGCAACTGTATTATACTATTATATTATAAATCCAAATGTTTAATGCAATTTGACTGAAAAATTGAATTCCCCAGTGACTCTAACAGTCTCTGGGTTTTAACTTTTGAGTTAAAATGGGACTAGCAGCATACAGAATGCTATTAGACCACAACACAGCCAGGACAGGATAATTCCCAACTATCTTAACTGATACTGAAAATTCTGGAGTATTCTAAGTATTCGTAATGCTTCTTTCAAATTAATTCTCATAAAAATTTTGTTTCCATCAGCTGAATTTCTTCCTCAAATAAATATTTTGACAAATAACATAACAAATAACAAAACAAATCAATATTTAGCTAATACTACTGATTCAAGTTGATTCAACATAAAACTAATTACTTAGACAATAGCTTACTCTTCATTCATAATTTACCTAGCTTACTATAACTCTACATACAGCACTATACAGCTTTATGCAGCTGTACTACTATTTCAGCATATTCCGTCAGTCTTGATCAGGACTTTTTTTTTTTTTTTCTTAAACTATTACTTAATTCTAGGCAATAAAATTCAGATAAAGGAAGCTAAAACCCACAAAATCATTATTAAAGAAGGAGGACAATAGTTTTTAAAAATTATTACAATCAATAACAGATTTCAGAGCTTCTGGAAAAAACCATTGCTTGTATAGAAAGGAGTTTGGACTCCTTCTGACCTCAGAATCTATGAATCAGTAGTATAATTTAACTTTCAAATGCACTTAAGATTGTTTGCAAGGAAGTTAAGATGTATGTTCTGAAAGAGATGAATGCTAACATACATTCTGAAGAACAGCTCTTATGATAAATAGAAATATTTTAAAATGAGCAAAAAGGCTCTTGAATATTATTAATTTTGTCATTAGCATAAAACAACCCAGAACAGTACATATTATTTGAAATGCTATTCAAGCGAACACAGCTGTAAGCTACTCATTATTTAGATCTTTATATGTATGTATAGCACCACTGTAAGTGAGCACAACTTTTCAAGGTCTTGATCAATGGTGCAGTCCAGTCCTCAGCTGCAGTTTTCTCCCAGTTTCCAAGTTCTCTCTTAAAATTACCGTTTTCTCCTTCTTCATAGATAAAACATATTATATATGAGTGTTACAGTGAACACTGAATATAAGCAGAGACATCAAAATTAATCTGCCTGAGCAATACAGAATTCACAGGACTCCAAATATGAAAACCCTAACAGGCTTCCTAGGCTTCCTCTGATGCAAACCAGTCATTTCTGTGCTAAAATCCCTGGCAGGACACATCTAATTTACATCCTGAATTTTTATTATTGCCTGAAGAAGAGTTTTAACCTCCCAAACTCTGAAATCCTGATTGTGGGACATGTTAGTAATGTTCTAAAATGAGTCAAATTTTGTAAATTTTCTGTAAAAACTCTTTCCTGGCCTACTAGCATTAATTATTAAATCTTCATTATACCAATCTTCCCAAAACTAGCATCCACGCTTTTAATTATAGTAGGACTTCAATTTCTTCCAGAACTTAGGAGCAGAGAAAATCTGCAGTGGAGTCTTCCCTCCTTCCACCTTCCTCTCCCTTGCAACTGAATCAAATTTTCAGCATAATTATCAATGTTAAAATATTATATAAATAGGAGTGCAGAGTTCAGATTTATGGCTGAAAGGGTCCTCAAGTGTTCTTTTCACAACTCTCTGCCTGAGACAGGTTCAAGTATACTTTAGGTCACCCCCAAAAGATGCTCATCATGAATGTACTTGAAGACCTTCAGTAACAGAAGTTTGATACCTAACCTTAACCATCAAGTACGTTTCTTCTTGTTCACTCCAGAAGCCAAAAGGACTACTCTTTGTGTAGCAACTTTTCATGTTCTGGAAGACTATTACAATCGCTCTTCCCCCTTCAGTCCTCTCTTTTCTAGGTTATTTTATGGAAATTCAAATTTTGTCAACAATATCTTAAAATACATTAAACATCCACACAATTAAAACCTCATGCAAATTCCCTATCAAACATGAAAATGCCCTATTCTATGATTTACTGTATTTTTAAATAGATCAAAAACTTTAAAACCAAACCACAAAATACTAATATTTTTTTAATTATTATTATTAAACAGAATATATTCTTGACATTTCGATCAACTGGTCCTTTATATCACAACTTACCTAGTTACATACTAGCACAACTGTAATGAATATTGAGCAACATTCCACACTTCCCATGATAAAGCACCTTTTGCAGTCTGGCCTATTTAGCAACACTATCTATGGAAAATAAATGAATTTTGAGCAAAATGTTAGTAAGTCCTCTACCATTTCAAAAGTTACACTTTAGAAGTGACTAGTAATGCCTTATAGCAAATAACATAACAGTATTACATAAAAAAGATAAATCTATAATCAGTTTTATCTCCATGTGCCTCTTCTAAACCCATTATAAGAGTAGAAATCCTCTTCCTTTTCATTAATCTTAAACTGTGCATAAGGAAAGTCTTGGAAGCTTTATACTTTCCCTGACAGTTAATTTTCTCCACTTTTTCTACAGTGGTATCTACACTCAGAAAAACAGACAGTCATAGTTTAGAAGGAGCTGTCTTTCACAGGATAATTATTTAATTTTAAGAATCTGTGACCATGGAAAAGTATATCTTAAAAGATTCTGAAACCACAAACAAGTTGGTTTCTACGTTACAGACAGAAAATGTAAGTATAAACTGCTGATACATTAAACTCAAGACACTCACCAAAATCAAAATCAAAATCTAAGCTAAGTAGTGCTGAATGATTCTTGACCAACCACCACATATAACGAACTAGCAGGACATATTCCAAAGACTGGTCAAATGATTCATTAGCAGAATCATGAAACATTGAGGAAATTAAGATCTATGATTTAGACTGTGTTCTTTAATATTGCAAATTAATGATCCCATTTATTTTATATAGTTTCTTACAGTACTACTAGCTACCTGCTTTTTATTAGGAATGGCAATTTTAAATCAATACAATGGCACTACAAGCCTAATTTGACACTCTTATGCCTAGTTTTAATTATGTGATCATTTACTCTTTGGTTCTGGGGTTTTTTCACTTTTTTGAAAGCATACTTGCTTCTGTTACTATAGAGGATGGATGATGCTCAATTAGAAGAAATACTATTCAGTACTTTTTCTGTCCTTGTTATACTCATGGGCATAAAATGCGTAGCGTTCAGTCTCTGCTCTGAATACAGAATTTTTTGTTTTAAATGACAATCATTGCTATAATTCCATGCATACCACAAATTTTACTTTAACTTCACAACTGCTTTTAGAGAGGTAATGCTTTTGTCCTTTTACAAAACAATCTTTTAAATACCCAAAGTAGCCACTAATTCCAATCTTGGATGACTAGGACATGATGTTACAATGCCTGCTGTTACACAGAACTGCATGAATTCAAAGCAAAGCTCCTACTAGCTTCTGTGAAAGCTATGGACACTTCTGCATTCCTCTATAAACTCATACTCACACACTCACTAAAGTAAAAAGCACATTAAAAAAATGGCCTGAGGTAGACATCTATAGAAGAAAGTTTCAGCCTGAATGGTTAATATTTGCCAAAATTTACAAAATGAAAATAAGCCCTTATGATAGAAAACACTATCATTTACCCGATCTACAGAGTGGGTGAATTTTGTTGTGTGAGTTGTTTCTTTTGTCTTGTTACTGAGAGAGAAAAGTATTTTTTTCATATTATACCTGAAAATTTATTCTGTTTTCAGCAGATGGTACAATAACATCTTTCACCCATATAGCATTTATGTGACAAGCACAACTCACTACTCTAATTCTGCTACCCATTTTTGAAATATCACATGGAATCATATGCCATTTACTTCTGAGAAAAAACTTACTGAATATCTAGAATTATTTCTTATTTTTAATGAGAAAGAGCTTTCAAGCTTAAAAGCTCCTTGCCCTCTTTACCCTAGAGTTCTGGTGCTACCTCCTCCTGGTTACATAAGAGTCTATAGAAGACAGACAAGGATTGATAGGCAATCAGGGCTGACAGATGTAGAAGGAAGATAATTGTGATGTGGTCTAAATGACTGGAAGGAAGGTGTGATAACATCAATGATCTAGCAGTAATACAATGGCACCAAGCAGAAATGACTAGACAATGAGAAGTCAAGATATCCGGGTAGACAAAGAATCACATCTAATCACAGTGAAGGAACCACCACATTGATGACACACTTGCTAGCGACGTGCACTCCTACATGTAATATGAGTTCCCAGTAATTCTTGGTGGTTTCCCCATTCTGTGTGCAGTGCTAAAACAGCAGTACTATATCTCCCCAGAAAGAATGTATGCTGTCTGATATGAGTGGACACAAAGGTTTGTCAAGCTTACAATTTAAGCTCTAGGTATCCAAACTAATCTACACATCCTGATAAAAAACAAAACAGCTCCTAAAAGACCAAAGCACTAAGGTTTCCAGAGAAATTATTTTGCTTTCTTGCTGCTCAAGTTCGTCAAGATCCTTCTCAAAAATCAGACAAATTCTAAGTTATAACAAATAGCTTTTGGGAAAGCAACATATTAGCTTCTCTGTTTCCTTCATTAAAGTAATTTTAAAAATCCCAGAACAACAGCAAAGACATGGAAGATGCTTGAATATACTTTGTTCTAGTTCTTCTTCAAGGTCCCTCTGAAATATCTTTTAGCCCTGAAAGACCAGAGGCTAACTTAGTGGGTAATGTACTATCCTCCAGAACAGTTCCCAGCCTCTGTTTCACCTTCTTAGGTATATGAAAAGAGTTTCTGAAAGGTGTTCAAGAAGAAGGAGTTTCAGAACATGTCTCAGTACTCACCTTATGTTCCCACAAACTCAGTGAGCTTCATTATGAATTATTACCTTCATATAATAATTATTATCTTCACTAGTTCGTAACTCTGAGAGTGTTACTTAAGCTCCTATAAACTTTCCTGAAGAGGATTACTTCTTGATAGGTAGAAAAGTGACCTGCCTCTGTATGACTCAAAGAGTTCTCTTAGAAACTCAACTAATTTCCAACTACAATCTCACTTATTGCTTGACATTTTATTAAAAACAAAAAGCTGGATCATCACCCTGGGCATCAGGAGAGCAGACTTTGACCTCTTCAGGAATCTGGGAAAATCCAATACTCAAGAGAAGAGGGATCTGGGAGAGCTAGTTGATTTTCAAGGATCACTTCCCTCAAGCTCAAGTATGGCTTTACCTGATGTACAGGAAAACAGTGGTGACAGAAGGCTGCATGGATGAACAAGAATCTCCTCACAAAAATAAAGAAGCAACATACAAAAGAGTCAGGCAAATTGGGAGGAATACAAAGACTGTCTGAATGTGCAGGGAGATGGCTAGGAAAACCAAAGCTATATCATATTGAATCTGGAAAAGAAGTTGAAGTGCATCATGAAAGATTTCTACAGGTACACCAGCAGCAAAATGAAGACAAGGAAAAATGTGGCAAGGGAAGTGGTGACAAAGGGCACAGTGCTGTCTTTGACTGGTAAAACCAGTCTTGAGAAATCCCACATCCCTGAGACCAGTGGGCACGTCTGGAGCAAGGAACACTTGCCTGCAGTGGAGAAGAATCAGGCTAGATAACTTTTAAAGAAACTGGATATACCTAAGCCCATGGGACCTGGCAGCATGCACCTGTGATGGCTGAGGGAATTGGTCAATGTCACAGATGGGCCAATTAATTATCTTCGGACAGTCACAGCAATCAGGGAAGGTATCTGAGGACTAGAAGAAAGCAAATGTCACTTCTGTCTCCAAGAAGGAGCATATAGGGAAATACAGGCCAGTCAGTCTCACCTTGATTCCTGGGCAGCTGATAGAGCAACTAATCCTTGAAACCACTTCCAGGCAGGCATATTATGGACAAAATGGTGACTGAGAGTAGTCAGCAGAGATTTACAGGCTTGGTAAGTGGACAGTGAGATAAACTGAAATCTGCCTGAACTGCCATTCTCAGAGGGTTGTGATCAGAGGCATAAATTCCAGCAGGAGGCCACTCACTAGTGGTGTACTCCAGGGTCTGACACTAGCATCAGTACCGTTTAACATCCTGATGAGCAATGTGGACAATAGGACTTCTGTATCACCTCCAAACTTGCCGAGTTTGAAGATTATGCGAAAGCAGGAGCTGTGATGGACACAGAGGGTTGTGCTTCCATTCAGAGGGAACTTGACAGGCTGAAGAAAATGGCCAAAAGGGATCTCGAGTTGCTACAAAGGGAAGTGCAAAATCTTAACCCTGGGGAGGAATAGCCCCATGCACAGTACAGACTGGTGACTGACTGCTGTAGAGCAGCTTGGCAGAGAAGGACTTGGAGGCCCTGGAAGACAACAAGTTGAACATGAACCGACACTGAGTCCTTGTGGCAAAGGTGGCCAAATGCGTCCTGGGCTGCATGAGGGGGAGTGTTGAAAGTTGAGGGAGGTGATTCCTCCCACCTGCTCAGCACTGGTGAGACGTACCTGGAGTGCTGTGTCCAGTTCTGGGCTCCTCAGCACAAAGGAGACCTGGATATACTGGGGTGGGACCAGTGAAAAGTCACAAAAATGATGAAGGGACAAGAACATACAAGGACAGGCTGAGAGAACTAGAACTGTTCCACTTGGAGAAAAGGCAGCTCAGGGGGGATCTCATCAATGTGTATAAATACTGGTGGGGTGGGGGATAATGAAGACAGAGCCACTCTACTCAGTGGTCTCCAGTGACAGGACAAAAGCCAGTCAACAGGCAAAAACTGAAATACAGGAAATAGTTTTTTCTTTGATAAAGGTGATCAACACTGGAACAGGCTGTCCAGAGAGTCTGTGTAGTCTCCATCCTTGGAAACATTCAGAACTGGGTTAGACACAGCTCTGAGCAACCTGCCCTAGCAGAGCCTGTTTTGAGCTGGGTGGTTGTACTAGATCATCTCCAGAGGTCATTTTCAACCTTATCCATTCTGTAATTCTATGATCATTCAATAAGTTCACTGTTTAAGTTAAGCAACAGGATTTAATTATAGTTCACATAATCAAACTGTGTAGGAAGAAGTAAAAATTAATAACTGAATAACTTAACCTAAACTAAGCTCTGCTTATAATTTATTCCCATAGGCAGAACTGCTACTCAGATTTTTATCTCTGTCTGTTACCATTCTCTCTCATATTTATCATACACAATTCCTTATCATATTCTGCATTAAATGTAGTAGCTAGGCTTAGTAAAAGAGCTTTGATTAAATGATAAGGCTATATGAAACAAGGGAACTTAAACTTTAAAACAGCAACTTCAGCTAGAAGTTTAGTAGTCTGAAAACTCAGAGAAACTAGGAGTAACTTTTAATGAAAGAATTAATTATAATGATGAAATAGAGCCAAAACTATCCTGTTTCAAGACAATACACCTAGAGGTTTAACTGTGCTTTGCCAACTCAATTCAGGGATTGACAGATGCCAGGAAATTCAAAACATGCAAGCTAAATCTTCAAAGGCTGCACTGTAACTATGCAACCTGGGATGCCACCATTTACAAAAAAGGAGAAATATAAACACCCATATTTTTTCTTCTATTTTCTTCATTTTCTTGCTCTATGCATTTGTCTTGATTTATTTCTCCTGAATTGTTACTGGAATCAAGTGAAAACAATCCATTCTTATATAACAGGAAGTTAAACTGGAGTGGATTCAAGAACACTATTTCCTAAAACTAGTTTAAATTCTGTAATGTTAGTGCTACATGCATTTCAAATGTATACTTCAGCAGGAAAGAAATCATTCTAGATTATAGGTAATACAGATTGTGACGCCAGAAATTATTCTGTGACTGTGTATGTGCACATGTGTGTATTTACAATTGTGGTTCAGGTCAGCAAAGGCTACTTGTATTCCATCCAAGTCTAAGACTGCAATCAACAATGTCTTAATCCTAAATCTAATCAAGCCATATAAATCATATACTGTCCAAGCATACTTCAGCTTCTCTTTCTGGAACACCTCCAAGTTTATCAAACGATTCTCTGCCGCACAAATCCTGGACATCCAAGCATTGTTCTCTACCTTAATACCAATCCAGCAACTCATGTCACTAACACCCACATCTAAACATACTCAGCTGCTGCTCCCTTTCTCCTTCACCACAAACTCAGCCCAGCATCCTACTCCTGTATCTCCAAAGCCCCTATGAATCTCAAAGGTATTAATAAGATCACTTGTCATTCTTACACTTACCCAAACTCACCAATACATTACCTTCATTGAATTCCTTGTGGATTGAGAAGGTTACATCATCAGTGCATACTTAAAACTGAAACCCCAGACTCCTAAACCCTCAATCTATCTCTGTGATACCTTCTGTAAATACGTTCAGCTTTAGCTCATCACATCCTATCTCCCTAAATTAAATCTATACCAGAAATCCTGTAAATCTAACAATGAACAGGAGCTGCTGCTGACACCAGTCCTAAAATTTACTTCCCCATTTGGGCACAGCATTAATACTAGTTTTCTGCCCTGCCAGAACAAGCCTTAACCAGCCAGGTAGAGTGCTGTCACCCAAAATCTAGACTAAGTTTAAGATAAGCTACAGAGCCAGATTTAACCTTCTACACACCTCAGCCATGCAAACCATAATTCCAGCCTTAGCTACAAAACAAATTCCAGGTAGCCAATCTCTTTCATCCCAGACATAAACATACTCTATTAATGACTTGTACATCAGTTAAATCCTAGCAAGACAAACTCTGCTTGTTTTGGAGCAACTCGGGACAGCAGTTCTTTCTAGATGTGGTAGCATTCAATGCAGCTCATAAGCATATGCACTCAAATCCACACCACCATCACAACTGTAGCCTATGATAGTTTCAAATGGGGACTTAACCAGGCAGTTTGTTCTAACTCTAACCTGATTAACAACAAACTAGCAGAACAAGTGTAGTCTGGTTGGTTGTGACAAACATTCCTAAGCACAGTCTTTCAAGCATTTACCTCTGTGGTGAGTATCTTATTTTGCCACGCTAAATCTAAATCCCTTTCCAACCCTAAACCTAATTCTAAATGCAGTACAGCCATTCTTCTCAACTAACAATATAAGCTAAACCGTATGGTCCCTTGAAAATCTGGATTTCAATCGAAGCACAAACAAAACTTAAAACATAAACGTTGCTTATCAAAGAAAAATGTCAAAGAACAGAGGCAGTTTTTCTATGCTTGATGGCATACCACAGCATACTGCTGTAGGTATATAGATATGCCACTGTGCACGTGCTTAATGGTTATAATGTCTCACAGTGAGCTACATAATGAGTTTTTAAAAGCACTTTAACATTTTAGAAAGCACTGAACAAACATCAGCTAATCTTCCTAGTATTGTGATTTAAACTAGTGATGGTTATGCATAAGATCTACAGGTAGATAAACACAGCTTCAAAGGTATTTTTAGCAAAAAATCCAAACCAATGAATGAGGTCCCAGCAGGGCAAGCTGATGTTCGAAGTCATGATGTACAGCACTGTCCCACATGTCTAGAAACAAGTGTGTGTGAAGCTAAAAAATCCAAAAATATTGATGTGTCTTGTAAAATGAAAACAATGGTTTGAAAGAAAAGATGAAGTGATGACTTCACTAGTGTCCCCTATCTTTTCTATGGTTTCCATTTACATTTTACTATATTTAGCTAGGCTCTTATTTAAAGATAGTTTTAATTATAAACTGTAATTATCCTTCCAAGCAAAAATCCATTATAACAGTAACTTCTAGTTAGAAATTCTAGTGCTACAATTCTTTCCTTTTCTGTTTTATGACGTTATGAAATACTAAAGCAGCAAATAAACTTCAAAGCCATTGACACAGGAACTGTGCATTTATACTGTATCCTGAAAGGCATTTAGTAAAGCTGTGTTAACAGTACATTGTAATGAAGACTTCAAATGATTCTCCAAAACAAAAAAGAAAATCAGAGGGTAGATCTGTAACAAAATGTTATTTGAATTTTTAAGAGTACATATGGTATATATGCTAATTCACACAGACACCTCCAATATCCAAAAGCATTAAGGAAGTGGTGATTAATTTTCTGTAGCATCATTCTGTTTTAAAAATCACTGTCAGTAAGCAAGAATACACTGTGAGGAAAGGTTAAAAGGAGCATTAAAACTACCTATTTGGAGACACAGGTTAAGTAATAATCAAATGGTCTTCCAGACTAAGAGGTATACCATATATGCCACAAAAATAAGATGCTTCTTTTTTATTCACATTCTCATTTCAAGCATGCAAAAGGATTAACTAGGATGTAAAGAAAGCAATAGGAAGAGGACAGTAATTAGCACTGAGAATAAGGAAGTAAAAGCAGCATCAACCCAGATAAGCTTTCATTGAACTTTTTTTACTGTATCAAGAACTCTAATAGGTCATTTTAATATATAACCATCTTATTTTTGGTTGTTTTTTTTTAAGCCTGGATTTTGTGCATAATTTGAAACGACTTCCAGGAACATTACTTGTTTACTGGTTGAGGTATGATATATTCCGATTTCTGTAATTAAGCATTTTTCCATTTCCAGTATATGTTTTCATGAATGAGATGATTCAACAATACCAAGAGTAATAATTCTTTAGTTGACAATAACACAGAGTTCTCCTCATGTAATCGATATTTGCTGCTTCTATTCCCAAACACACCTAAGGTTTTCTGATTACATGTCATCCTCAATTTTGCCAAGCACCTAAGTGCAGTAAAAGTCCTACTACCTTTTAGCTCTGTCAGGATACTTCTAAACTCCTTTCTCCTTAGTGCTATCATTTTATGATAGTATGAGAGAAGATAAACCGCATGAACCATTTGTCATTTTCCAGATCTGTCTGATAAACACGCATCTTAAAATCTAATCTGTAATAGGGGATGACATATGCAGCAAAAGCGGGTATACACCTCAAAGGTGTATGGCACTCTTCTGACATACACCGAGTCTCAACTGATTCTTTCACTCCTGTCTTCCAAGGGAGAGATTTATGTGTTCACAAGTCCGTATCTCCAAACTAGGTATACATCTTTGAGACAAAATGCAGATCCACTGATTATTCTACACAGCCATTACTTCCTTTGTTCTGCGTAGCATCAGCAGTCACATGAAATAAAAAATAATCCTACATTTACCCAGAGCACATTTTGCAGTGTATTTAACCATTCACAACTTCAAAAATGTTACAATTTGTGCCTACAAGCATAATAAGGAAAGAAATGACATCTTAAAAAGGATGAACAGATGTTGAGATGCAAGTTTAATTCTCTTCATGAGGTCTAGATGGCATCAATCTTTCTTTTACCCGAGTGAAGTATTAGTAATCTGACGTGTTAGTAAAAGTCAACAACAGAAACTAGAAAAAGCCAAATATGTCAGACAGACATTTTAGTACCTTGAACAACAGTGGACTGCAAAATGCATTTAACTTTTCTAGTTGCATAATATTCTCAGATATTTTATTCTAATTAATGATTTTAGCTATTTTATACCATATTTGGGAAAAATAGTATTGCTTTTTTCCTAACCCATAAAAAAGCTCTATTACAACATATATAAATTTATGGCTGAAGAGATTAGATATATTGCATAAATGAAGAAGACTTCTTGGGAAGGAAAGCTTATCTGAAGAATTCTCTACATCACATCAGACACATTTGCATTTGGCATAAAGCATGTGGTGGGCACCATACCTGCCTACAGCATTCACTAGATACAGAACAGCTGCATGGAGAAAGGTCTATGAAGACAAGCCCTGACATTAATAGCTCAGCTCTTAGCACTTCAAACCTTTCTGTTATCCAGCTGAACACGGCTCCAGGCAAACTCAATTTTCCCCAATAGATTGATTACCAACTGAGCTAGTTCATCTTGACATTTGCAATGTCTCTAATTTGCAGGACTGCTAAAAAAAAAAGGGCTCTCCAGCCACAGGAATATTTCAGCCCGTCATCTGCTTCCACAGAGAGCTGCTGCCCATGTAGTTCTTCATTTAAGTGACCCAACTGTTTGCTATGCAGTGCTGAATGGCAACAAAAATCTTGGAAAATGCTAAAAACCATTCTGCATCCATGCTCCTCCTTGTTCTTTTTCTTCCTAAATACATTGCCTGCACAGACTGTTACTTTGCCAGAGCTTCCTATTTAGAGCCATAAGCATCAGATACACCATAGCTGAATGAACATTACAAGAAGCTCTAATACATGTATCCCGCACCCTGGGTCATCATCAATCTCTCCCAACAATGTGTACAAAAAGAATTTTAATATCTAGGAACTAAGTTAACTCATTAGTTATCCTAACTGAAATATAACTTGTTACAAACACCTAGTGAGATTACTTACATTAATTTTTCAGTATTCAGACAGAAGTACACTTTGCATGACTACCTATTACAACTGTTCTGTAGGATCATGCCCTTACTGGCGTAACAGCTCTAGCCTAGATCATCCAGAAGAGATCTTCAGAGAGATATGACAGGATTTTCCTCCCTTAACTTTAGATGTCTAGAAATATCTACATTTCAGCTGATCAGTTTAAGTTTTCTTCCTCATATCCAGAAGAGAGAAGCAGACAACTTGAGGGCCATTTATCATATTATTTACATTCAAAATAGGTTGGACAAGAAATGCCTCTTTCCCTCCACTGGTTATAAGAGAAAACTGAAGTAAGCAAATTAGATGAAAACATCATAGAAATCTGAAGTTAAGTGAGACAAACCCCACCATGTGTCTAACTCCTTTAGCTCATTTGAGTCAAAGCTATTCTGTCATAATGAGCCTGATTCTCAAGAATTTATGTAATATTCAACAAAGCCTTGCACAACTATCTATCTTCACGTTGGGTAATTTTTTAGTTAACCTTAGCTGCTTGGTTGACTTCTATGAAAAGTAGACAGCGGTGTCTACTCCATACCTCTAAACTAAATAGGACGAATCCCATCATGTATCCTGTGTCAGTCTAACTGTGCCATTCATTTCAAGAGAAAAGCTAGCATCCCACATTTGGATTTGGACTTAATGCTTACATATAACATTAAAAATTATATATAATTTGGTGTTTTGATTTAAATAAACCCAAACTATACAATGTACAGTTTTTGTGATAGAAACATAATTTTATAAGTTTTAAAAATGAAAAAATAGTGTAGAGAAAGTAATGTGATATAAAAATGCAATGCTAAATAAGCTATGTATCAGCAACTACTGAGTAACAGGGCTTTCCAAAACCTCACAGTATGTCTCCCTTTGTCTATTTTCAAATCTATTTTCTGTTTTTTTCAGAGTTCTTGGAATTAGCACCTGGGGGGTTAGAAATGGGCACTGAACCAACAAGCGCTTTCCATTTCTGTTCCTCCATTTTTGAAACAGTTATCATAAAGAAAGATCTGCTATCATGGTGAGTTCAACATTTGAAAAAATAATCCATATTCCACAATACCATTCTGAAATCTCAGTATCTTAAAATTGTGTCTGCTCTGCAGTAGAAATCCAGTTGGGGATCATAAGATTTCTATTCCATAGTAAGGTAAGTTTCAGATACTGTATTCTTATAAACCATATTTATGAAGCATGAAACATTCCTATTATGGATAAAAATTAAAAGTACATATCCAACATCAGTAAAAACTAAGGGATACAACTGAGTTTATGTTAATATGCTCTTCCCTAGAAGACAGTGTCCTGGTGTCAGTGAAATGCTGAAGTGTAAGCTTCACTTAAGTACATGATGAAGTACTTAAAAGAATTAAAGCAACCTACTAACTTGCTTGAAAGTTTACTACCATAAAATTAATCTTAACTGGGTGAAAAGGATAACCACACTGCTCCTTAATTTTATTTTCTATATTAACATGTGGGAATATTGGTCGAAAATATTGAACAAAATTCTACTATTAATCTATTTCACATTAATTTGTCATATTCCAAGATTAATTAACTTAGCCAATTAGGGAATATAAAAATATGCAGTGTAATCTGTATTTTTCTGGTGTAGTTCATTAGATACATTCTCCTAGAGTCCACCTTTTTTTTTTTAAATTTGTAAAGCTAGGGGCATACATAGATAGCTCTTTAAAACTGAGTCATAGACAGATAAGCCTGTTCCAAGATGACACAGATAGAAACTCACTAAAATCAGTCAGAATTTTGAAGTAAAAAATTTTCAGTATTTATCAAAGGACATATCCACAAACCTACACAACCAGAGCATTTCTTCCATACTCTGGAATGCAAACACTTTACAAACTATTTGTAGCTTAGCTCAAGTCTTAATGAGGAAGTTAAAAATAGTGAGATATCATAGAATCATAGAATGGTTTGGGTTCAAGGAATCTTACAGATCATCTAGTTCCAACCCCCCTGCCATGGGCAGGAAGACCTTTGCTAGCCCAGGTTGCTCAAAGCCCCGTCCAACCTGGCCTTGCACACTGCCAGGGAGGGGGCAGCCACAGCTTCTCTGGAAAATGTGTTCCACTGTCTCACCACCCTCACAGTAAAGAATTTCATCCTTACATCTAACCTAAATCTATCCTCTTTCAGTTTAAAACCATTATGCCTCGTCCTATCAGTCCCTGATAAAGAGTCCCTCCCAAGCTTTCCTGTAGGCCCACTTTACATACTGGAAGGCAACTCTAAGGTCTTCCTGGAGCCTTCTCTTCTCCAGGCTGAACAACCCCAACTCTCTCAGCCTGTCCTCATAGGGGAGGTGCTCCAGCCCCCTGATCATCTTCATGGCCTCCTCTGGACTCAGTCCAACAGGTCTATGTCCTTTTTGTGTTGGGAGCCCCGCAGATCAATGCATTACTCCAGGTGGGATCTCATGAGGGCGGAATAGAGGGGAAGAATCACCTCCCTAAACCTGCCAGTCACACTTCTCTTGACACAGCCCAGGATACAGTTGGCTTTCTGGGCTGTAAGTGCACATTCACAGAATCAAAGAATCTTCTAGGTTGGAAAAGACCTTGAAGATCATCCAGTCCAACCATTAACCTAACACTGACAGTTCCCAACTACACCATATCCTTAAGAACTATGTCAACGCGACTTTTAAACATCTCCGGGGATGGGGGCTCCACCACTGCCCTGGCCAGTCCATTCCAATGCCCAACAACCCATTCTGTAAAGAAATACATCCTAATTCCAGTCTAATGTCCAAGTTGTCCCAAGTGAAACTTGAAACCATTCCCTCTTGTCCTATTGCTTGTTACTTGGTTAAAGAGACTCATCCCCAGCTCTCTGCAACCTCCTTTCAGGGAGCTGTAGAGGGCGATGAGGTCTCCCCTCAGCCTCCTCTTCTCCAGACTAAACACCCCCAGTTCCCTCAGCCGCTCCCCGTACGACCTGTGCTCCAGACCCTGCACCAGCTTCGTTGCCCTTCTCTGGACACGCTCGAGTCATTCAATGTCCTTTTTGGAGTGAGGGGCCCAAAACCGAACACAGGAATCGAGGTGCGGCCTCACCAGTGCTGAGTACAGGGGTCAGATCCCTTCCCTGTCCCTGCTGGCCACGCTATTGCTGACACAAGCCAGGATGCCATTGGCCTTCTTGGCCACCTGGGCACACTGCTGGCTCCTGTTCAGCTGGCTGTCAATCAACACCCCCAGGTCCCTCTCTGACTGGCAGCTCTCCAGCCACTCCTCCCCAAGCCTGTAGCACTGCTGGGGGTTGTTGTGGCCCAAGGGCAGCCCCCGGCATTTGGCCTTATGGAAACTCCTCCAGTTGGCCTCAGCCCATGGCTCCAGCCTGTCCAGGTCTCTCTGCAGAGCCTCCCTACCCTCGAGCAGATCAACACTCCCACCCAACTTGGTGTCATCTGCAAACTGACTGAGGGTGCACTCGATCCCCTCGTCTCGATCATCAGTAAAGATGTTAAACAGGAGTGGCCCCAACACCGAGCCCTGGGGGACACCACTCGTGACCGGCCACCAACCGGATTTAACTCCGTTCACCACAACTCTTTGGGCCTGGCCATCCAGCCAGTTTTTTACCCAGCAAAGCGTGTGCCCATCCAAGCCATGAGCAGCCAGTTTTGTCAGGAGAATGCTGTGGGAAACGGTGTCAAAGGCCTTCCTAAAGTCAAGGTAAACAACATCTACAGCTTTTCCCTCATCTTATAAGGAAGTCGCCCTGTCATAGAAGGAGATCAGGTTTGTCAAGCAGGACCTGCCTTTCATAAACCCATGCTGATTGGGCCTGATCTTCTGGTTGTCCCACATGTGTTGCGTGATGGTACTCAGGATAAGCTGCTCCATCAGCTTCCTGGGCACTGAAGTCAAGCTGACAGGCCTGTAATTTCCCGCATCATCCTTCTGACCCTTCTTATATATGGGCATTACACTGGCCAACTTCCAATCTGTCAGGACCTCCCCAATCAGCCAGGACTGCTGGTAAATGATGGAAAGTGGCCTGGCGAGCACCCCAGCCAGCTCCTTCAGCACCCTCGGGTGTATCCCATCCGGTCCCATAGACTTGTGTGTGTCTGTGTGATGCAGCAGGTCACTGACTGTCTCCTCCTGGATTGCGGGGGAGTCATTCTCCCAGTCTCTGTCTTCTGGCTGAGGAGGCTGGATTCCCTCAATACAACTGGTCTTGTTATTACAGACTGAGGCAAAAAAGGCGTTAAGGACCTCAGCTTTTTCCTCATCACTTGTTACCATGTTTCCTCCTGCTTCTAGCAGGGGATGGAGGCTCTCCCTGGCCTTTCGTTTACTGTTGACATAGAAACATTTCTTGTTATTCTTGATTGCTGAAGCCAGACTAATTTCTAGCTGGGCTTTAAACCTCCTGATTTCTGTCCTGCATAGCTTCACAGCATCTTTGTAATCACTGTGTGTGGCTAGCCCCTTCTTCCGAAGGCCATAAATTCACCTTTTCTCGCTGAACTGCAGCTGAAGCTCCCTATTTAGCCAAGGTGGTCTTCTCTGGCACCTGGCTTCTCTTACAGCACCTGGGGACAGCCTGCCCCTGAGCCATTAAGATATTCCATCCACTAATACCCCCAAGTCCTTCCCTGCAGATCTGCTTTCAATCTACTCATCACCCAGCCTGTATTTATTTTGGGACTGCCCCGACCCATGTGAAGGACCTTTCACTTGGCCTTGGTGAACTTCATGAGGTTTGCACAGACCCACCTCTCCAGCCTGTCCAGGTCCCTCTGGACGACATCCCTTCCCTCCAGCGTGTTGACCGTACCACACAGCTTGGTGTCATCAGCAAACTTGCTGAGGGTGCACTCAATCCCACTGTCCATGTCTCCAAAAAAGATGTTAAATAGCACCGGTCCCCAAGGAATGGCACTTGTCACTGCTGTCCACTTGGACATTGAGCTCTTGACCACGACTTTCTGAGTGTGACCATCCAGCTAATAGCTTATCCACCAAGTGGTCCACCCATCAGATCCATGTCTCTCCAATTTAGAGACAAGGATGTCGTGCAGGACAGTGTCAAACGCTTTGCACAAGTCCCAGGTAGATGATGTCAGTTGCTGTTCCCTTATCCACCAACGCTGTAACCCCACTGTAGAAGGCCACCAAATTTGTCAGGCATCATTTGCCTTGGTGGCTGTCACCAATCACCTCCTTATTCTCCACGTGCCCTAGGATAATTTCCAGAGGCATCTGCTCCAGGATCTTGCCAGGCACAGAGATGAGACTGACTGGCCTGTAATTCTCCAGGTCTTCTTTTAACCCTTTTTTAAATGGGGTAATGTTTCCCCTTGTCCAGTCAGCAGGAACTTCACCTGAGTGCCATGACTTCTCAGGTATGATGGATAGTGGCTTAGTCAATTCAAACACCAGTTCCATCAGGACCTGTGGATGCATCTCATCAGGTCCCATGGACTTGTGCACCTTCAGGTTCCTTAGATGGTCTTGAACCTTATCTTCTCCTACAGTAGGTGGTTTTCCATTCTCCCAGAATCTGTCTTTGCTTTCTGCGTCTTGGGTGGTATGGCTAGAGCACTTTCTGATGAGGCAACAAAGTCACTGAGTATCTTGGCCTTCTCCATATCGTGGGTAACCAGGTCTTCCATTTCCTTCCAGAGAAGGCTCACATTTTCCCTAGTCTTACTTTTCTCACTGATGTACTACAGAAGTTTTTCTTGTTGTCCTTGACATTCCTGGAGAGATTTAATTCTATCAGGACTCTGGCCTTCCTAACCTGATCCCTGGCTGCTTGGACAATTTCTCTATATTCCTCCCATGCTACCTGTCCTTGCTTTCACCCTCTCTAGGCTTCCTTTTTGTGTTTGAGCTTGTCCAGGAGCTCCTTGTTTATCCATGCAGCCCTCCTGGTGGTCTTACCTGTCTTGTCCTATCTTTGTCAGGAGGCATCCCTTCCAAATTTGGAGAAGGTGATCCTAAATGACTCATATCTAGATGATTCATTTAGAAAAAGTAAAAGGAATTTTTTTTCCAATCCAAGTTAGTGTTGGAAAATATATTCAGATTTTTATAAAAATTATACAGAAATAAAACACAGAAATTTGCTTGGATAAATAAGGTATGTTTTTGAGTTCTGTTTTTCACCAAATGTTAAAAACGGCAACTGCAGTCTAACCCTGCCTCAGATGATTTCTTTATTTCTCCTATCTGCCAACAATAACCAAAAAAATCAAACAACAAAACAAACCAAAAAGAAAACAGGTATTTGCACATCTTTAATCATAACTAAAGTTCAGACTCCCTAATTTGATTGTTTTAAGTGAAAGACATGAAACGCCTTTGCAATTAACAGCAGTTTTGCTTAAGTAACAATACATGATTAGAATACCTGTTGTCTAATATAGTTTGATTATTTGAAGTATTATCCTTTTGGAAATTCTAATTTAAGTATTTATGAAGAATCTTTTTAAAGCTGTCATTTAGTATATTTAAAACTGATACCGTATTGGTAGTTTTGATTATAAAACAAGAAATATTTTAATCCTATCTAGAATCATGCTTACCAAAACAAGCGATACACAAAGTCTGAAACACTCTGAAGCAGGTCTGTAAATCAGGATGTCAGAAATACTAGAGTTTAGTGTCCTATTCCGTTAAATAGAAAGGTTTTTGTTAAAGAGTATTTCCAGAAATAATTATCACATAGAGAATGTATAAAGGTTTGTAATTCAACATGATATCTGCAGGTAACAGGTAGCAAAGACTTAACCTGGAAAAGCATTTGGTGGGTCCTGAAGCTGCAAAGGTCGTTTAACAAATGCATTTTACCATCCCAAATTTCAGTCAACATATACTAAATATGAAGAAACAGAATAAATTAACAAGATCAGAAAGATCTTTTTTTTTTCTTTTCAGTACGTGAGTACAAGTTTCTGTCTGCCTCCCTGGAAATTGCCTCCCACTCTACAGACACTTTCCCTTCAGTGCTAGATAAAACTTTCTTCAGTTGCTCCAGAAAGTACAGTTGAAGGTTTCTGGTTTTTGACAGGGCAGGGTGGGGGGGGATTAAAATACAAATCAAGCAGAGTGATAGCTTTCCAAGCTATAAAAAAAACACCAAACATGCTGTACCATCAACTAGGGGTATCAAACCACTCTAGTGAGACTAAATTAAGCAATTTATTATACCAGTTGTGTTATAAGAATTGTTCAGGGATTAAATTACCAACTTCTGCACAATTATATAGGAATCAGATCTTCAACTACCTTCCCAGAGATAAAGAAATTGCACTGCCAATAATAAAATAGTTTGCCATTAGAAAAATCAAAATCACTTGTGTTGCTAAAGAGAATCTTTTACAGTTAAAACCATATGATACCAATCCACTTCCATTTTCTTAACTGCAAATTACACAGTTTTGTAATCTCTCTTATTATGATCTTAAAACCAAATATATGGTTCTTTCCAACATAAAGCGAAGCCAAAGAGGAGTCAAACTGCTTTTAGAACGTTTTAGAAATAAATGTTATGTACCAAATAGGATACCAATACTTAAAACAATTTCTGTATGGCAAAGTTAAGTAGTACCATAGTACCTAACTCAGCAATGTGCAATGCACAATGTAAACTTTCCATCAGTGTGGAGTACTGAAGAGTTCTGGCAAAAACTCTGCTGAAAGGAAAGGTGACTAATTCTGTTAAACAGGTGAGATTTAATAATGTTAAAAATGAGCAACTTGTTTAAACTTAAAAACCAAAACTTTTTCCTAATTGCACACTTCCTTATCCTTACATTTGTTTAAAGTCTGTTTGCTTTTGGCTGCCATCAATAACTCTGGTATGCTACTGGTGATTTAATGAGACACAGCTCATTGTCCAGTTCTTTCAAAACTGGCCTTTCTGGAGCCTTTTCAGATGTAATTCAAACATACTAGAAATTTGGGTTGGAAATTACATGTCCCCTCTCCAGCAGTCAGAATTTACTCCAATACCCTAGAGAGAAAAAGAATAAAGTTAAGACTGCTTGAGCAACACTTAAAACATTGTTTTAACTGTACCACCACTAGATACACCTATGATGAATGTTTTCTATATCTATCAATAACTTTATCTGTCACCAAAATGCTGCACGCTTTTTACTGACCCTCCTAGGACGGTGTACAATCAAAGTCATAATCCCAAGCGAAACTGAACAGTCTGCATTAAATACATACCACCACACACAAATACACAAAAAAATCCATGAAAATCCAATTTATTTCATACATCTCTTCTCCAAATGTTAAAGGAACATCCATTTACTCTTTTTTAAACTCTATGGTTTACTGCAAAAATTTAACCTAAGAATAAATTTTACCAAAAAGATTATTTCCATTTTATTCTGCTTTTCTGATTCTGCTTCTCACTGCAAAAAACTAAACACAAATTTAATTGTTGGATAACTTTTGCATCATGAAAATCAGTATTATAATGTGAAAAATGAAATCGAATTCTGAAATAAAATATTGCAACTTTCTTTCCAGTTTTACATGAGCTAGATAGACATAATTCTTTGGAGGTCCACCTGGATCACTAAATTGTATTGCCTGCATAGCCAACAGTTTACATGTTGCAGTAATTGTTTTAACTAAATATTTCAAATATTTTCCAAACTATATAGCGTGATCTTAAAACAAAAAAATAAATACAGTCTAGTTATTAACTCTGATAATTTTACTTTTGTCCATAAGGAAATTTTCTTTTACTTTATATTTCTTTTTTTTAAATCTGCTGTTAAAGTTAGGTGTTAGCATTTTGTGGATTCTTAAACCTGCATATTCTATAGAATGATCCACTTACTACATTTTATGAAACAGATACAGACAAAACACTACCCAACACCACACTCTGGCCCTTCTCCAAAAGAAAACATGACAGTACCTGGTGAGCTTGCAATAGGTGCTCAGCAAACTGACGTACTTCTGATAGTAGAAGAGATATTAAAGAATTTCTTAGTATGTTGTTTCTTCCTAGCAAAGCCAGTGTGTGTGATACAGCATGCAGTGCCTGAAACTAAAAAGAGAGAACAGTAAATTTAAATTTTCAAAAAGACGTCTCCAGCTTTTATACTCCAGGTTTTCTTAAATAGAAATGGGATTTACATACTAAAATTTTTAAGAAAACAGGTAAAAAATCAACTTTTTAGACAGTTTACTAATTAAATACATATGGTAACTATGAGAAACCCATACCCACTACCTAGAAACTTTTGTTTCTCAAAAGATTAGCACCACAGGAAACTGTCATATGAACAAACTTCTCCAAACCTGTGAATTCCCTAGGAGGCAGCTTTTCAGCATTAGCTGTCATCATGCCCATCTGCTGTCATAGAAGATGGGTGACTACCCTGCACATACAGTAATTCTGTTTGTCACAGATAGACAAATGAACAAACAAATTCTTTGAAATTCAAACACATGGGCAAGCTAAGAGCTATAGTAGAGTTTTCTGTCAATAGAGTTATCACAAATAAAGTTTATTAAATGCTAAGAGATAGAAGATACACTGTATTTTCAAATTCAAACAATTCACTTCCATATTGTTGTTTAACAAGCTGTAACCAAGGCATTTCTCCTGAACCACATGAGGAGTAATGTGAACTTACATGAGAATTATATTAGTAGTGGGGTTTTTTTGGCCACAGATTTTTCTATTAAAAACAATAAAAGCTGTTTTCTTGTTCCCTGACGTGGAAACATATAGCTATTATGTAACGAAACATACTGCTCTACAAAGTAAACACGACATTATTTTGTAAAACACTAATAGAAGAAATTATAATTTCTATATATAAATGTACTGGAGTTCTTTCAAAGAAAAAAGTAATACACATTAAATATGACTATAACATTTTTAGATAAACATATACCCCTAAAATATCAATACTTAGTATCTCTTTGTAAATGAGTATTTTTGACTGACAAAAGGATACTCTGACCCAAATTCGTATGTCTAAGAATAACTACCATGTCTTAAACACTCAAAAGCAGACCACCGCATCCTTTTAACAATCTAGTTTATTCCACTAGCCAGCTCACGTATGTATAAACACATGCAGACACATGCATATATATATATATATATGAGAATAAAAATACTTGCCCACCATTTACAAGTTTGCATAGGATGAATCCTCCTGGAAATCACTTCCAAACACACTAAAGGCAAGAATGCAATCCAGCATGGATTTATTAAGGGGAAACTGTACTTAACCAACCTGATAGCTTTCTACAGTGAGATGACCAGCTGAGTGGATTAGGGAAAAGCAGTAACATTTACCTTGACTTTACCGTGGTTTTCAACACTGTCTCCCATAAAATTGTTACTGAGAAAATTTCGGGCTAGGTAAGCAGACAGTGAGGTGGACTGAAAACTTCTGCTGTAAAAACAGGTTAATCAGCAGCTTCACATTCACAGTTACTGCTTGTCTGCCTGATCAGATGGCCGAACTGCCCTGTCAGTTGATGCAACACCTATTTACCAGCCTCTGAGAGCTGAGGAGTTTGATCAGCTTGGTTATCATCTGCCCAAAATGAGACAACCTCCTATTCACAGTCATAACAATCAAATTTTAATAAATCTTTGCTGTTAATCACCTCACTTTAGCACATAATCCTAAAACAAATATAAAAAGAAAACTATAAAAGACAGACAAGTCTCATGTTCAGAATTAAACATGCAGGGAAACAAAGTAAACTCATATTAAAGAGAATTCATTAATTGTACGTATATAGCTTTGAAAATCTGTGATATTAAAATCATTCATAGATGTATACACGAAGGATTCTATAAAGACAAAATGTGAATGAAGGCGAGCTAAAATAGGTTTCTGAATAAAACAATATGAAAGGATAACATAATGTATGTGCCTACATGTAATTTTGAGGATATATGAATTAAAATCAGACTTCCATATACCCTTCCAAGAAAAACAATGACTCCTCCTCCTAAAAATAATCTAGATATTTACTGTTTTGAAAGATCTTCCATACTATCTATTAAAATTGTATGACAGAAACAAAGTTTGCATAACCTGGATAGTTCTGCCTTGGAGCACTCACATTCCAAAAGGGTACAACTGCTTCAAATCATTACTAGAGGTTTAAATAAAGCAAAAAATAGCATATTTTTCATTGAAGTTCCCACTCATTTTTACATCTTTTTATAAATTATGGATGGATACATATTGTAGTTACGTATTTTCAGTGTAACGTTGAGTATACTTACTAATTTGCCTTTGGCAAGTGAAATAGACAATCCAGAGTAGTTTTTCAACGCTACCTCTCCCAAAGAACACACTAAATGTATATATTTACACACAAACATGATCATGATTGTTCTCTTTTAAGCTCTCTTCTATTTGCCTACAAGATTTTTGGACTTATAGTGAAACTTTTTTTTTTTTTTTTGGTAGATATCAATGCTAGCAGCTGAGATTTAACTAAAATAGGATCTTTCACAGAATTCCAAATATCTTTTCTGGTTTGGCAAGAGTAACATTTTTCTGGTTGGAATTCTGTAGGACTAGGTAACAGGGGATTTTCAAATTTAAAGCCTGAGCCTCTACTAAGGGAAATAAATAGGGATTTTAGGGTACTTGAGATATGGCTACCGATGCCATTGAAAAATCCCACCTGCTAACTGATTTATTAAAGAGTATGGATTTAATATTGTATTTTGGTGAATCTCTTAATATATTTTAAGAAAATAAGGAAACAGCAAAGAAGGTTAAAGTAACTCTCACAGACTATATACATTATATGCATATGGAACAAACATAGCATACAAGCAATTAATCTGTAATTAGGGAACAGAAGTAAGACTGTTTCACAGCAATGCTCATGGATTGATAATTAAACTCTGGCAGCATTCAAACTGATAATAGTTCAAATAGTATGCCGTTTCATTAAAGATAAAACTATCTTCCGACCTCAAATCTATCAAACATTTAAGAAGCAGCAGAAACATTTTAATCCCTTGAGCTTGCTTAATGGTATAGATGAAATAAAACCTATGCTCTTCAGGGACTCCCAGGTAAAAGCAGTTAGAAAATTAAATTGTAAAAAACATACAATCAGAAACAAGAAAATAATGGAGCCTCGTTCACTGTTCAGGAGCTGCATCTTCTGTCCCTAACCCTCCTCCCACACGCTGGTCTCTGCTCTCTTCCCATGTTCCTCAGGATGCAGAGCAAGAGAGAGCAATGCTATGCCAGTAGTTGGGAAGGATGTGTGGATTGTCAATATAATGTCAATGTCCTGCTTGCCTCAAACATGCTAATTTGGTTGCTCCTCCACCCTGCCACTGATTTTAAAGCCTATTGGAAGGTATGTTTGACCTTCCACTTCTTTCCAAGTGACTTAAAACTGGCTATCAGGTTCAAAAGTTACTAGTAGAGGAAAAGACTGACAAGCAAAACAGCACACACCTACGAGCCTTGTTTCCCCAGGAAACCAGCATAAAAATAGCCACTTAGGAATTATCTGTTTAGAATTAATTTATCAGAATGTGTTAGACTTTTCTTTAATAATGGTTATCGAAAACTTGTAATTCCTTCACAAATTGCACAATTCACTAGACCCTGCAACTATGAAAACTGTACCTTAGTTTCTGTTTCACTCCAAGTAACACCTCTTTTCCCCAAGTGACTTGACATATTTGGCAACACAGGACTTAGGCAAATGCTTATTACAAGTATCCTCAAACTGTGAGGTGTTAAAACCAAAACAGCATTTTTGCCTTTAAATTCTTATCACCCCTGCCCCTCTGCCCATTTAGTCCAGACTGACTTCCACTCCTAACTCATCAATACCAATTGAAAAGTTTTACTTTTATACAGAGGGCATTAATACCCCTTTTCATATCTTACTGTCACGTTGCTTCCTTTGTAATTTGATGGTTGTGATTTATCTCTCCTCCTGTTTATGCTGCACTATTTCTCCTATCTTCAAGTCTTGGGATCTGATACATATTATTCCAGTTTTTTGCTCTGTAAGCCTCCTCTCAAGCTTTGCTCTGCCCTTTCCCCTTCATAATCTTGTTCACACTTCTCTCCACTCTTCTAAACCTGATGTTCTCTGCTAGGACCACCAGTTCGCCTCACTGCTGCAAGTTGCGTTTTATATCACAGTATTCTGGTACTTTTTTTCCAGAGCTTTAGCTGAAAAATGTTATGACAGTGTCATGTACAACAGAGGCAGGTCTGTTTGCAGCATGCTTGACAGCATGCACCAAAAATGTTTACAAAAAAACAAGCTAAAATGCAAATGGCATGAACAATTTTTTAATAAAAAAATTCAGAAAAGGCAAAAAAAAAGAAAATTAAACCAAAATATTTCAGTATCTGGAAAAGAATTATTGTAATACAGCACTGGCATGAGGTACAGAGGATGGACATGGGGAAACAAACAACCTGCAGCCAGCCTGCTAAATATTCTAAAACCCAGAACACTTTGGTGAATGGTGCTGGAAAAGCCAGAAATAAAAGCAAGAGATATCATGGTATTCACTGAAAGAAATGTGAAACCTACTGGCTTAAGTAAAGCTTTGTTGAATTTGTGGAGTGAGGAGGAAAGATCTCCAAGAAGTGTATTAACTCCTCCCGGTCACTGCTCCTGACCATGAAGCTTGTATGTCAGACTGGGAGTGTGAAACTGCAATTTCTTCTGTTCACAGATTGAAAGTCTCTTTCTTAGGTTTATTTCTTTATGGCTGCCTAAAAGTCACTCTGATGCACTGATCAGCAGGGTCCTCCTGGCTCCATATATGCTTATACCCAATACCAGTTCCCTAGCAAAACAAGCAGTAACTAGTGCATCTGCTTACTCCTGTCCACAGGCTAAACTAAGCTAAATCGACTGCTGCTGCCACATCAGTGAGAAGGAGAGATGAGAGACCATAGAAACTGCTATGAAGGAGATGCACTTGCAGTCACCTTCCTGTGACCCTTACTGCTTCTTCACACTACCAAGCTCTCTGGCAGAAATAAATTTCCCAGGCTACTTCCTAGGTGTTTACCCTCTCCTTTCCTGCATTAGGGAAAGCTGTTACTGCTGAAGTAATGAGGACAGATTCAGACCAGGCCCAGCACACCAACTGACTGGACTACCCTTAAGTAGCCTGTTCTCTATTTGACTGACATACACAAACCTTTCCCCTCCCCTCCTTGTCCTGTCAAGTACTCAGTGCACAGCACAACTTGTTGCTACTTCTCTAGCTGCTTTCTTATCCAATTACAAAATATGAAAGCATTAAAGAACATATTTTTCAGTTTCATTAACATTTGCTAGTATGGGTTCCGTAATAAATGCTTTACTGAAAACCAGATAAAAGCTCCCCAATCTTTCATCAGTAAACATGGTTTATTTTACAAAGAATGCTCTTAGGTTGTTCTTCCACCATTTATCTCTGGTAAACTCATGTTGTATTTTCTATCATTTATCACTAGATCTTTAATTATTCTTTAAACTTTGTTACAAAGCTTTGTATGTTATTGAGATAAACTGCTACACTGGTAGCTTCCTCTTAATCTTCACTTTCAAGCGTAAAACATGCTATATTAGAAATTCTACAGTTATAATAATACCGTCTCTAAATCTTTCATTCTAAACTTATTTAACTTTTTTTTTTTTCAGTTTCATAGTTTACTTGTCTTTCCCATTTTGAGCACTTTACATTCTCTTGAGCTGGATAATATACATAAAACAATGACACTTAGTTCATGGGATAAAATACACATAACAGACCCTGTTGCGAGTTTGATTTTTTTAAGAAACACCAAAAAAAGCAACCCAATCAAACAAAAAACCCTAACCCAAAACTAAAGCACAACCTGGATGTCCTTAGAGGAATTCAGGGCTGCAAATCACCATTATGCTTAATTTAGTGTTTACCTCAAAATGATAGTATCTATTTCCATACACTAAAACCAAGTGCCTTGCTTACATTGCCTCACCCCAATCACCTTTACAGAAAAGGCAACACTTTCCTTGAGGCACCCAAACACACAGTCATCAGTTCATCTGAAGACTAAGTACAAGAAACTGATCTATAGAGAAATCCAGCTAACTACTGAAGACAACTGGGATCCTGCTGGCATCAGAGTTTTCACCAATAAATTTACTTTAAGCAATGCTAACTTGTCAGAGATCAAGAATGTTGCATCTTCTTGGGATTCATGAATTAGGCATCTAAATATCTAATCCATCCAAGAGGCTGGATCCAGTATCAATCCCAGTTAAACAAAGAGCATTCACAACAGCTGCCACTCAGACAACTCTGATGTTACTGCTGCCCGATTTTTTAATATCTAGTGTAAATATTCCGTTGATTATGAAGAAACAGCTCTAGATACAATGCCTTCCCAGCCTGAAAGATTAACATTTGTATTATTCTTGATTCGTCCTTAACTAGTCCTAGTCAGTGTCTGCCTGGTGATGCTGAGTTGCCAAGCCATGCTAATGGATGCAGAAGACACTAAGCAACAAACATGAGCTCACTCACAGCAGAAGAGTTATGGATTCAGATTTTTAATCTGAGGACTACTTAGGAAAAGTCACTGGATAAATTACAGAAAACAGGTATATTTTAGTTTTTTAAACTTGAGAGTGAGCTGGTCATCTTTAAAGAAATTCAGGGATGTAAATCAATGTATCTAAGATTTACAGACAGTCCTTGCAAATGAAAATGGATTTCAGATCTTTATTTCCCAGTTCTTTACTCTTCTTCCCTCTGCCCACAATGTGTGAGCTACTTTAAATACCACTTAAAGATGCTAAGTATCTGGCTTGCATACCTAGGAAGAATAGGGGTACCTTGCTTAGGGTTACAGATTTCACTGGAGGAGCTGAGCATTAAAAAGCAGGCAAGGAATACTCAACTGTCTTTGCAACTGGCTGCAGGTAACAGGCTCTACAGGCTTACTTTTAATTTCTCTCCTATCACCATAACACAACCACACACCCTATTTGGGCACACAAAAATATTTCCTAGAGAAGCATGATAAAATTAAGCTGAGAAAAGGTTCATTAGTAAACAGAAAATAGAACAGGGAAACCCTAAGATTTTCATTATTAAAGTATGCACACATTTTAAGCAAAGGTTGAGGACTACTACCAAAAAGCCATCTTCAAAAACTAGAGGATATAAGAGGTTATTTTCCCACAATACTAAAAAAAGGCACGACCTCTGTTAAAAGCAACAAACTGATTGTTTCTGTGAAGAGAAAGACAATGCTGACAGCAGGAACAGCCCTGGATCTCCATCTGGAAGTAACCAGAATGGAACGAAAGAGCTAAGATGGTCATATCCTCCCTTTGAATAACCACCTACTATGGTACCTGAGATCAAAAAATAGAACAATTTTAGGTCCTTTTGTTCAACAGCATGGCTAGCGTAACAGAAAACAAGGCCTAGATAGAATCCAAATGCTTTTACACAGGCATGATAAGTGAAGGACTGAAGGATGGGCTTTGATGTTGCTGTTCAACATGGTCTCTGCTGCAAATATTGCTGAGATGACAAAGCAGCAAAATGACAGTGCTAATGCAATACTACAGAAAGTTAAGAGATCTTTGACAGAAAGCATTCACTGGAGAGAGACTGAGGGCAGAGGAAAGAAACAAACAACTTTTGATATATATTTCCTGCCACATTCAACAAAAATTCAACAAAATCAAGAACTTCCTGTATTCTGGCAAGGGCCCCCCATACTTAATTTGTAAATCAAAAGAACAGTAAAGGCCTATTCCATTCTTTTTTTCTCCTCCTAGCGGAAATAATCTGTAATACCCTGAATACTAGGCTAATTACTTGGATAAAAACAGGTAATGACGTTATTAGGAAAAGAGATGGTCCTGACAAAACGGCATTACAGGCAGGCTGGAAACCATGAATAAAACTTTTTTGCCTTAATGGTAAAAAAAATCCTGCTAATTTCATCCTGTAACGCTTCAATAATTGTAGCTTTTGTGCATGATACATATCAGCTGAGGCTGGCTGAGGAGGGAAGCTGGACAAAAGTCTAAGAGGCAGACAAGATTTTCTTTCATTCATTCCTGTCTAGTTACTCCTATGATCCACTTTACTGAAGCAAATGAGAGTCAGTCAGTTTGGTGATTGCTTTAGACCATAGTGATTTACAAAACAATGGATTTTGATTACCATTTCACTTAAATAGCTCTACATAGAACAACAGATTGCTGGAAAATTTAATTCAACAATCAAGAGATTCAAACATTGACTCTTACTAGACCATAAAATCCCGGCAACACATTTTAACATTCATACAAATGAACTGCTCTGCCACTACATAAACAAAATTGTTTCTTTGGTCAATGAAAACGCACCAAGTCTCAAGAGCAATGATATTCCCCTTGGGACTCAGTTAATTTAGGAAAACTGAAGCCTACTAGTTTTATATTTGGGAACCACCGTTGACATGAAGAACTATTTTTAAATCTTAATTGTCCCTGAGCAGGAAAGACTCTTGTAAAAACTGCTGAGTTAAGTACTGTTCTGGCAGTTGCCAACAAAAGATACTGCAAACTATACACGGCCAGGGGAATTTATCGTCACCCACAATTAGTTGGCGCATCTATTAAATACATACTGTCACATGTATTAAAACCATCAGTTTATGATTACTCTCTTCCAGGCAATTTCAGTCACTAATGAAACATACAAACTGTATCCTAGATAAGAAAAGATTCAAAACCATGGTTTTGATTAATGTGTAGTTTTTCAATTGCATAAGCACACTTCCATACATTTCTTTATATAATTGCCAATTAGATTCAAACATTTCTCTCTTTCTGCTTTTCACTGTACTACATTTCAACTTGTCATTTTCATGAGGAATTGCGAATCCTTTCTCTCCCAAACATCGGGTAAAGGCATTTAACTAGTAGTCAGAACTCTTGCGTTTGCTTTTCTGCTAAACATATCAACAGTAATAGCTGAGCATTTGCAAAATTCTACATAAAGACTTTTAGATGGAACGTAAGAGAGAGAAAAAAACCAGACAGTAAAGTCCCAAACAGGATACAAAAAGTTCCTAGAGAAGATGCTTATGTCTCAGCATCCATTTGGATACTGTTAACACAAAACAACTTCTAAACAATTACCCTAAAGTAGAGTAATTGTGATTGTAAAGTAATTTCCAAAGTGGACAAGGGTTAAAAGAACCGAAGGAAATAGCCCTTAACTTTTTTTTTTTTTTTTTTTTTTTTTTTTTTGCTTAGTTTGAACAGTGCAGGTAATTCATGACTCTTGACAGCATCTTCAAAGTCAATACTGATGTTTTAAATATAGCATGAGAAGCAGCAAACAGCCACAGGTCACTGAAACACATCTCTTTTCCTTCTGGGTCTTCTTTTAAAAAGATTTATGAGTGAGGTGGGACAGAAGGATGAGGTATTTGTTGAACAGGAACAAGGCACCAGAAAGCAGTCTCTTCTAAGAGCCCTACACAGCACAATTCTACTCTACAATATTGAAGGCAATGTACCACTGTCTTCTATTTTAGTGTTTTGATTAAAAGAAGAGGTCCAAGAAACAGACACAGATCTCTGCACAGAACCCAGGGTGAAGGTCAGGATCTTCTGGCACATAACTGATGCATTAGCCATGCTCCAAATTACAGTATCAGCTGCACCCAGAAGAAGTACAACCAGTGAGCTGAACTTCTGTTAACAATGCTGCTAAACTAGTGCGACACCACTAGGGATCACATCACATAAATCCTATGTAACGCAGCACCCTGTAACTCTATTTTGCCATGAAACATTTGAATACAGTTAAACTGCACTGAAAGAAGCCAGATATAAAAGTATTTTTCTTCTGTCTCCAAAGTAGGAAACAAGACTCTGAATTCCTTAATAATAACTGTCTTGAGGTTTTACACAGCTGTATATATGAGAGATGTAAATAAGACAAGTATGAATTATCTAAATTTCTGTTCTAGGGATTTGACTTCTGAAGCTAATTCCATATACTGTGAAAATACAGCCAGCTCAGGTTCACCACGCCAGGCTTCCAGGAAGGCTCCAGGATGCTGTCCAAGTAAAAGGATTTTAGTGTCCTCTCTGAATTGCCCTAATGCAATGAGCTGTGCAAAACCTTCACCAGAAACATAAACCACACATGATATTCTGAACAGCACAGGGAGTTGGGAATCCCTAGTGCCTCTGACTGTTGCATTTTTCTAATAGAGGAGAAATGATCCGTTGTTCCAATACATGCTGGACAACAAGAGATAAATCTCAACAGAAAAGGCACATCTCAGTCCAGTAAGCGATGCATCTAGGAGCAGGAGAGATGCACGTTTGCTATGTCCCTATGGAGGTGGATGGAGCTAGCCGTTACAAAATCCCAAACGGGTAGATTAAGGAAAAAGAAAATGTTCCTGTGCTTCCTTTCTGAAGAAGGGACAAAGCTTCTACTCCACCGGCGCTGTAATTATATACCATAGCTCCTCTGGAAGTTTTCCATGGGAAATGTTTTCCCATGTTTTGTAGAATAGTCCATTTGAAAAGTAGAGCCAGTGGCTCCTCAAACTGAATACATTCTCGCCGAGTTTTCTTGTAATAGCTTCTGTTTGCTTGAAAGCAGGACTTGCAAAGAACCTGCATAAATAGGACAAGTGGTTCTGCTGACAGCAGTTACTCAACATGAATAACAATTTGCACATCAAAAGGCAATGCACCGACAGCAACATATCCATACAGAAGTCCAAGAGTCTCGGTGCTGAGGACTCAAAAACTGGTGACAAGCAACGTGCTTGCTCCATAGATCAGCAGCAACTAACCATAGATTTTGCAACATGAGAGCAACAACTCATCTGTACCAGAATTAGACACAGAATCCTCATAAGCTTTTCTGTAGCAGCCATACAGGGATGCAAGACCGTGCCAGTAGAAGGTGCGGAGGCAGGCCATTAAGTAGATGATTCAACCTCAGAGCATTCATGCTTCACCTTTAGCAGCCATGACTTGAGACTCCTTCTAGATATTTCCAGAAGGCTTCTTCCAAAAGACTATGTTTCTGACAGCTGTGTGCAGAGTTCTGAGCTGCTCTCCAAGCATGAAGGAAGAAGAGAAAATTTTAAAAGGGAAATTCAAGAGGCTACTTTTATTTGTAGTTCTTTGATTTAAACGGTTTTATAGTAATATTTCCTTTTATCTTTAGTATCTTATAGATTTTTTTTTTCTTTTTGATACTCGTGTCAATTTGGAGTTTCAGGTCAAAAATTCTATCAAAAGTGCACAGCTTTAAGCAACTGAATCCAGGCGGAAAAGCTCTGAGTACATGTCTTCGCTGGTTCCTACAGCTTTCAGTGCTTTATAATTAGAAACATCTCAAACAATAGGACTCAACAGTTACAGCAAGTAATTCTGCTGCTGTTTTTCTTCCTTTACATCTAAGGTAGAGATAATTATCTCTTTTCCAATTCTCAATGGTTTTTTAAGTTATTTAATTTGCTCTGCAGCAAAGCGCTAAGATTGCTTTTGAAGATGAGGCGTTAAGTGCAATCCACAGTCATTTCTCTCTTTGTTCACTTTTTGAAGGTGTTTCTCACAGCCCTTTGTCCTCCTTGACAACTCCTGACAGTTTTATAGGTGAGGATGGCAGAGGGAAAGTTGTGTCAAATACTATAGCTGCACTGGTGACTGTCTGTACAAATGCTTTCTGACAGTTAGTAAGGTTAGATACAACAAAATTCCTAATGTTTTTATACTGGAGGGATTTAAGCATCCTCCTGGAACCAAAATTCGTAGTTTGCCACTCTTTCCAGATGACAGCCTTGTAATTAATGGTAATTTTATTTTAAACCTATAATCTTGATATTTCAATCACCACTTGAGTAAACAGTGATGATTAAAACTGAAGCATAAAGTCCCTGGGAGATATCTGGTACACAGCACATGAAGAATTAGTTATACAATTTCCACTACTAATTCGGAATGCTACATATTTATTTCCATATTCAGTTCAGTTTAAAGAAAACCAAATCTCTAAAAAGGGTTCTTCAATAAGTCTTTATAAACATTGCTATTAGTACACACAGCATTTTTCCCTTTTCCCCTAGAATCTGGAAACTATCACGAATATCCCTTAATAATTGATTTATACAATTTTTAAACTATTTGAATCTGTTTGATTGAAGTAATGGCTGCCAAGAGGAACAACTGTTAAATCAATATTTTGGTGGCAGCAGATATAAAACCTCTCATAAAAAGTCATCTGTTTCAGTGAAGCTATTCAGAGAAAACATGCCACTTGCAAATTATGTGGACATACTCCACCCTTCCTGAATGATTTAAAAAAGCCCTTTGCAGACTTGAAATGCCCCTGTTCTATCAGGATATTTTCTCCCATTTAAGATGCCACACCTCTCACTTATGTTTCACCAGGTTCCTACAATCAGCAAGTAATCCTTCTCTGGATAACCTCTTGGTTGCTCTCCTACAATTACAATTGTTTTAATTACTTATTAACTTTCTATTTGGGTAGAGGAGGGGAACAGGTGGAAACACTGGACATCAGCAGCTATGAAGAAGTCCTTAATGAATGCCTGCTCAAGTTTTCTTTGTTCTGTATCCTATAATCACTCAAAAAAATAAACGGAGTTACACCTGCATGACTATCCCTGATACTACACAAATTATATGTATGTCCACACCCTTTCAAAACACTGCTCAGTGGCACCTCTAATTAAAAACTAAGTATCACACCATGGCAACACTGAAATAGAAAGCACCCTGGTATGAGAGACACAAAGCCCTAGTCCTGGGAGAAAGCTTCCATATGCGATTTCATTCTGAATGCTTTCTAACCAAAATACAGGCACATCCGCTTCCCACCCCCCAGTTTGGTAATATATTTATTTGAGATTTACATTCTGAGGTAAATATTTAATACACACTGGGATTAATTTTAAATTAAGACAAATGGATACATCTGTCCACAGGCGTAGCAGATGTCTATGCTCTCATTTTCCTAAAGGCAGCTTTAGAGCGCATTCTAAAATAGGGACCTAGTACCTGGTCAGCATTCTTTAGGTTCCCTGGATTATAGCGATACAATCTTCATTTACTATCATGACAGTGTAACTACATACATGTGGACACTAAATTGGTACATCTAAGCATCAAACAATTCCACCATCATGTCCGTTCCAAGTTACTCTAAAAGACAGAAGGAAAACGAAAAATCCTAAGACAGACAATGGAATTTATTACTTACAGGAAGTCTTGTAAAGACAGACTAGATATTTCAGCTGAATGAGGAAACTAACAAGATGATGCATGGAACAATGAAGAATGATGAATACAAACAAAACGCAATTCAGTCCTATTTGCTGTTTGTGCTGGGGACATGCTATTTCTGAATTTTTCACTCATTTGCCAATTTACTTTCAACACAAAATTTGTAAATGTCTAGAGTGACAGAGATCTTCTGAAGCAAATCAACCTATTTAATCTAGGTGCACAAGAAAGAATAAAAAAATTTATAGTCATTACTTTGTGAATATGTACAGTATATCTTCATATAGCAAGAGAAACAATATGATTTTCTCTCATATTTTCTATAGAGTTGTTTCAATCTACATTTTTATAGCTTTAAAAAGTCCTATAATCAGGAATAGACTAGAAGAACTTGCATTCATGAGAAAGAACTTTTTCAAATGTTTTAGAACATTTATTGTCCATATCACAAAAAAAGAACAAGCACAAGTATCTCTGAAAGTATTCTTAAAAATATAACAAGACAAACTAACAATAAAAACATAGAATCACAAGAGCATTACAGTATACTGAAATGATATAGGGAAGATGGAATATGTTTTAAACTTACCCTGTTGACACTGCTGTTTCTTAAAATAATCTGAATTAGATTTTTCTTAAATTCTTCCAGCTTCTTGAAACACTTCTTCAAAACATGATTAGATAATTTAGTATCAGTTATTAAACTGATCAAAACACAAACTGCTTCAGTAAGAACATTTGAAACTGGAAATTTAGGACTCTTGTAAAAAACAGTCAGTCCATCAAGCAACTGAGACACTGAATTACATATGGTGAAAGGATCGTTCTCAAGCTCTGTGAAGTCTGCTTGAAGAATTCCTCCTTCTGATAGTTTTCTTATTTCAAGCAGATGTTGCAAAAACTGCACTGGAGCAGTCAGGGATTCCTCCTTGCTAGTACAGCAAAGATTCAATGGGGAAATTGTTTCCAACCAATGTTTAGAAGGGTCAATATTATGCTCAGATTGGTGAAAATCGGAGTCTATGCCTAAAGAACTGAATGCACAGTCATTAGAGACATCACATCCAGAGTCTTCTAGCTGGCTTGAGTAACTCACAGGGTTTATACACTCCTGATCCAGAAGAGTTTCAGCAGAGGCATCTGGTTTTCCTGAAACACAAATGTGAAAGTTATATTTGTGTAATACTTAAATACATGCTTATGGAGCGTGTCATATATCCTTTGTCCTTCTGCTTCCACACAAAAATCACATAATACACATGTATGTTTGCTCTCCAAGAACTTCCCATGATTAGAATTCAGCTGTGGGAGAAGATGACATTTTTAATTGAAGTAAAAACTTTCAGAAGGTAGTGTCAATTTGTGAACAAGATGTTTTATGCTCATGGGAGCATGAACAGTAATTTTGAGTTTAAAATTCCTGATAGTCTTAAATTTTCACATATATAATCTAAGTGGACATCACTTGAAAAATTAAGTGTACATCTATACACCCATTAATTCCTAGGAAAGGAAATGCATGTAAATTTTTTCCTCCCCCAAAATTTTCACTACTTTGCTTCTCAATAACTCAAGAGTGCTTTTTAAAGACAGTGAAGGTCTGTTACTATAACTGCATCAAATAAGATCATCTCCTTTACGTGTACTCTTTCTGCCCAGGTCTGGTAAGGAATTCTAACAGAGTCAAAGTTGAACAGAACATTACACATGAGTTTTTTATTATTTAAGAAAGAAAAACATTCTGAATCAAAAATTTCTCCAGTGACCATCTATCTCATACCATCTGCTTCAAAGACACGCAAACTACATTAATGTGAATGCAATGTATGCCTTCTGTATTAAATTATTTTTGGACACCACTATAGAATCCCTTCATCCTATTTCACACATTAGATACATTTAAGTCAGCGCCTCTGGGTATAAACTCAGTACTAGGTGACAGCAGACTCCTTCTGTGCTACACTCTACCTATGCCAAAAGTTTACAGTCAAAACAAGCAAGAAATTATTGCAGTGAAGTGCAAGATGAACACAGGTAAGTATTGCAGTGCCTTGAAGTAAGGCTAGAACCCCATCTGATCAACTCCTAGTGGTACCCTGCTTCCTGGGGCACAGCCACAAACTGCTTCTCACTCTTAAAAAACATGCATATACTGTTCATATTTTCCACAAGGATCCAAAACACTCCTCTGTGTTTGTATTCTTAAATGAATAAGAAGATTTTATAGATGGTTTGGTCTGATGGGACATAAATGTTGTACTTCATAGCAAGTTAAAAAAAAGCATTTTTAACACAGAAAACATCACTAGGCAGCAATCTACATTATTCTGTACACTAACAAAACACTAGTCAAAAAAGTCTATATAGACTTCATTAAATACACAATTTCAAATTGAATTCTGACCATTACTTCAGTCTCTGAAAAGATACCAGATTATCCAATGAGTGTACTACTACCAAGATCTAAACTGGTAGTAATAAACAAATAAATTTATTAATTGTTGAGTTTCATGCCTTTAACATTCAGACATACTCAGAATTGAACAAGATTGGTACTAACTGACTCACAATGAAAGGGCGAACTGTAGGGAAATCAACCAACATTTGAGAAGCAGGGCTTGCAAGACCAGCCTAGCATTTTATATATTAACACTGTTCCCAAATGCCCTGCATACCCAAACTTGGAAAGCAAGCAAAGAAGCAAAGCACACTTCCCATGGTCTGACTAACAAAAGTAGGCATGAATCTTTCATGTCTTCTCTCCCTCGGGTTCTGAGCAAAAGAGATTCCAGAAGAAAAAAATTGAAAGCTGGTTTTGGTGCTGTTTGGAAAATAAGCCCTTCTAAGGGAATTCATCTACTGTGAGTTTCACTATGTGGATATTTTGTTCCTGTTCTTAATCCCATGGGGCAACATGAAAATTGCTCATGAGTATGTATTGCCAGGAGTCAAAAGAAGCAAAGCAAGAACTACATGCAATAAAACATATGTATCTTCACTGATTCTCTTGTTGAAAGAAAAAAAAATATCAGAGGTGAAAGAAAGGAGAAGGAAAGAGAAGAAAAATGGAGAAATAATACACAAATAACAATAGGAACCAAACTTAAGACTGCCCCCAAATAAAAGAGGTAGCATATTTAATGAAAATCTCCTACCAGTAGGAGAAAATGTTGCATTTATGCTTAGGTTCCTACTTACGAGGATATCAATCTCCTGTCCCATGATGAGCTTCCCGAAAACCCTGTAATACTAAGTCCCCAATATCAGCGTATTTCCAGTTCAGCAAATAATACAAAATGCTTTAAAAATGTTCAGTCATTTGTATGTTCTATGTATGTGGGGAGAAAGTGGAATTTATCTTTTAAAAAAATAAATAAATTGCCTATCAGGAAATCGTCATTATTTCCCTCAAAATGTCTAGAAACAACTTAACATTTATTTCTTGAAAGAAGGTAAACTAATCACTTTGTACTTACCTATTTAAGTGAGAAAGCAATCTTGATGCTCACACCATGTGGTTATCAAGTACAAAAAAAAAAAAAAAAAGGAACAGCATTAAGCCTATCTCACACTAACAGTAGTCTTTAAACAGTAATTTCAGGAACATTTGACTGTAAATATTCTGGAACTAGAAATACGAAAATTTAGTGTGCATGATAAACTAACCACAAAATTTTACAATGCCTTTATATAGGTAATGAAATATCTGGTCATCAGCAATTTTACAGCCTTCCTAAATATGTCACATCAGATTCAGGAAATATTTAAACTCTTAATTCCTATTTAGGACTTTAGTTCCGTACTACATTAAGATCCTGAGCTGAAAATCAGAATTGTGTGCTCCCCAAACAAAGCAAGATAGTCACAAGAACAGCCTTGTGGTGCAAAGGCTGAAGAATCTGCATCCCTCTGCACACACCCATCACCGTGGAAAGTGTCTGACCTGAAAAGCAGCAGTCATTCACGGCATAAGGGAGAGACTTGCATACTGTGTATAGTATGGAAGCAAGGTTTGTAGGCACTTCGGTGAAGCAGAACTCAAATGCAGATACTGCTGTGGGACCACAGAACACAGAGGCTTTTATCAGGGGAGTGAGATGCCAATCAGTCTTATGATTAGAGAGTGTGGAGTCTTCAGCTAGTCCTGAGGAAGCAGAGCTCTGGCAAACACCAGTCTCAAAACACCCCATCTCCCAGATGAATTCTGTCACTTCTGAATAGCTACCTTAATACAGACTCAGTTCAGGGACAAGAAAGGGAGGAGGAAGATCCAGTTTCTTCATCAGGACAGGAAAAAACCTTTTGTCTCCCAAGTGCCTGTTGCAAGCAGTATGGTCATAAGGATTCTCAGAGCTGTGAAGAGACACGGGAATGACCCAGCTCCTGGTCCTACCCAACACAGCCTAAGAGAGGCAGCATCTGTAATATCCATGTAGTGGGAGCAGGGGTAGTGGAAGATGCTTTCTCAGACACCTGCACTACTAGCTGCCACAGACCAGACAGTGTTTGAATGGAGAAGGCCACATGCTATATGTAGTTCAAAATTTAAAAAGGGTCCCCAACAAGGGTCCCCAACTGATGAAATTGTTGTGGAATCATAAAATGACCTTCAAGTCTTCTGAAAAACTTGATATACTTGCAGCTACACCACCAACAGGGATTGTAGAACAGAAAATGGGCTTGAAAGTGGCAGATGTAAGAAACAATGTGAAGAGATTATTTGAATTCTGCAAGGAAAAATTTACTTCATTTTCAAGCATAAGGCATTGTTTAGATTCTCTCACTTTGCGAGTACACGCACGGATTATCACCTGAAAATCAAAACCAGTGATGTCAGACATGTAAAGCTCTCTTAAAACTCAGTTACAATTGATAGGTTCAGTTCCACTTCCAAAAGAAAAAAAGAAAATTAAAAATGAGGCAATCTTAGAAGATGCTGCATTCTGCTTTCCAAGTAGGTGTTCAGTCAATAACTACTAAAAGGAAATGAAAACATATGTGAAATTATTCATAATTTTTCCTACTGTGTTCACTTCTCCACTTATGCATTTTTCAGGACTCTGTTATTCTTCATTTAATCTTTATTGATTTGTTTGTCAGACGTTCACTTCCCATGAACGATTAATCAAGTTTATTCTCTTCTTAAAAAAAATAAATTTCCTCACACATATTAACTGCTTTTTTTAACCTTTTCTTCACGTGTAAGCCTCTCTCTATTCTGCTGTTTTCATTAATAACCAAGCTGGTTGCTTGAAAAAAAATCAACTCACTCTTCTCCCTCATGAACTGCTATGTCTTTAGCACACCGTTCTGTCCTGATCTGGAAGTAAGCCAAACTTCTGTATATATCAAAGCAAAGAAATATTGTCTCACATATTTGAACATTTTGAAATAATAATGAAAAAACAATGAAAAGCTTCCAGGATTCTTCAAATGAAGACATTTTAGAAGCCATGTAACCCACACTTTGCTTCTGCATTTCCATTCTTCTTTTATAACCAGCTTGGAAAAGAAATATCTTCTATTTAAAGATAAGGTGTTTCATGCTGACATGCTTTGTCTCATTTAGCAGTAATTTCACAGAAATGAATATAGGACTGAGTACCTAAAACTCTCAAATTTTGTTCAATGCCAGGATTTAAATGCTTCTTGAAAGGTTTAGAAGCATATACTTCAATTTGATAGGGATTTTGCTTACATAAAGTATATAAACGTTTGGAATTCAGTAAGAACCAAGAAAGATTTTGAGGATATAAACATTCATTCTTAGGAGACTTCTGCAGAAGACAGCACAAATCTTTTTTAGTTCAAGTCAAATAAATACTTGCAGTAAAGATACGGAAAGATCAATAATCAAGTGATGAACATACAGATTTGGGTCAGTTAATGCTCATCAAGCAAGACAAAAAAAATCTAACACATGCTTTGCAATATTTGCCGTCTCAATGAGATGACTGACATTTGAGTTCTAAGCTAGATAGGGGACATTTGAAGATATTAAATGAATTAACATTACCTATGAAGACTACCTGTGTGCACTGGTAGTACTGAACTGGAAGTACTATGTCTTATTGAAAAAGCTTTGCATCAGTAAACAAACTGAGCTTCACTAAGAGACAAGACATACCAGCCAGTGCAGACAGCAACGATCTGGGTGCAACTGTAATGAGCTGAAGGCTAAAATGAGGTGGATTCCCTAAGAAATCAGCTAGAGTGTGCATTCCTAAAAACATCTCTTTTTTTTGATTACAACATGGTATAAATATTGCTTTTTTGATTATATATCCAGAAACCCACAAAGATCTAGGTTAAGGCTGCCCAAAGAGGTAGTGCAGTCTCCATTCTCAGAGATACTCAAAGGCTGTCTGGACATGGTCCATGGTGGCTCCGCTTGATAAGGGAGTTAGGCAAGATGACCTCCAGTGATCCCTTCCAACCTGCCATTCTGTGATTCTTTGTTTCGAGAGAAAAAAAATGACTGATCCTTAGCTTCCCACAGGAGACGTACCAGCAAGCGAATCCTTATTGCCATGACCACACATCCTGTTACCATATACATTCAGTTTTCCCCAAAACTATCATTCTGTTACCCGGAAGAAAGGAAATGAATCTACACTAAACTATGAATTTCATTTGCTTTTATGATCACTATGCATCTTATCAGGAACTTGATCTATAAAGGGAATTTATAAAATAACAACAAACCCTTTCTCTTGGTGGGACAATTGGGTTGTTCTTGCCTCTGAATGGGTTCCTTATACAGAAATCTGGAAAGAAAAGGATGTTTCTTGGGTTTCTTTGACCCAAGTATGTGCTTAGAACAGCTGTAGCAGTGCCATCTGATAAGATAGACAGCATCTGCTTTCAAAGGGAGAAAGTTTCCACAACCAAAACAGACCTGTTATCCATGTGAGGAGAAGTACTCTGAGATTTCAATGAATCATTACACTCCAGCTGGTGCTTCTTCCAGATTGCAAATTAACTTATTTAATTATCCTGAAAGGGCTCAGCTTTCATAAAGTTCCCCGTTGTGTCACTACAATTATGGGGAATAGATTTATCTCATCATATTATTCCAAGAGTCATATTCCCATAAATCTGTGCTAAACACATTTCAACTTAATTTTTGTCATCTCACGTATCTGTCTTCAACTTCCTGCTCCCCTCCTAGAAAACAAACTAACTTTTAGGTTGTAAGACATCACTTGTAACACTGCCTACTTGCATTAGGACCACCAGTAGAAACATGGGAGTACACTAACACACTTAAGATGTCAAATGATAGTTCATTTTTGGAGTACTGTCTGTCTGACACCATCATGCCTTAGAGAAAATGCCAAGATGACACAGATAGACTGGGCTGCCCTTATGGATGTATGGCGAGAAGGACACCTTTTTGGGTAGGGCACAACACAGGACACAGAGAGAGGGAGGAAGAATCTCTTTACACAGAAACATCACATCCCTAAGCACCAGACAAAATAACTAAGATCTGTTTTCCATGGCGATATCAAACTAAGCATTGACTGCTGCCCAGTGGAGAACCCTCTCACCTTGGAAAAAGGAAGCTAGAAAAAGAAAGCCACTAGAAATACTCCTCAGAGGCTGACAATTCCTCTCCAACTGTTGTTCTTTTAATTCCTTGCATCCTGCCAAATACCAGGGGGGAAAAAGCAGTGACAGGATATAGTAATCTGTAACAGCAGCTTATTCAAATATACTGACCTGAGGAAACAGCCTTTACCTCGTGGTAACTTGGAAATTCTAGTCTATATTCCTCTATCTTACTACCATGCCATAGGAACTAAAATCTTTGCTAAGTACTATTCAGGGCAGCTGTAAACATTTCAGACCATTGTGTCTTCTTTCTGGGGAGGGAAGTAATTTCTCCTAATAGACTAATACATTTTTATCATTATTATTCAGTCTGATCTGGACTGCTGCTCCCTCCACTAACAAGGAAGATTCCTTTATGAGGCTGCAGATAACATATTCACTAGGGAATCTGTGTATGTTTCTGAATTCATCTGACTGGTTTCTCTTTGAAAATGAGCTTAAAAAAACCCTATTATCAATTACGTTCTCCCACCACTACTTTTAATGTAAGCAAACAGAGGAAACATCATTTAAGTCACAGTGGAGAGTTTTGCCCTTTCAGAGGTTTGAAATCAAATTATTCAGAAAGGGTTTTGACTGGTTATCACTCTTCCTGCTCTCATCAAAGCAGGACTTATCCCTTCTCTGCCTACCAAGGAATTGCTGGGGCTTTAAGCTGAGCACCCAGAGTTTCTGCCTCTCACTGCTGAGGAAGAAACACCCAAGCCATGACTTACAGGGAAGTGGAAAGGGAAGAGGTGGCTGAATTCTGCAGCCCAAAACAAGGCCGATGGTAAACTGGAGTTGTGTATCATTTAGAATCAGTTTCACTTCAGCTGATGAGCTGATTGATTCCAATTCTATATGCTTCTGCTTTTGCAGCAAATCTGAGCTTCCAGCAAGAAGAAAGGAGACTGAATGTCTTCATTCACGCTAATCTACAAAGGAAACTGCTCCCTTTTTCCACATGTACAACTATATGTGTCAAGAAACACACCAAGTTAAGGAGTGATGCAAGAGATAGAATAACCTTTTTGTCTCTGGCTCTTAGTCCCTACAGAGATACGGGTTGCTTGAAATGTCTTGACATAGGAAGCAGAATTTAGGGGACAGTATCCTGAAAAGTCAAACACAGCCTCAGGACAGTTTAAAAAAATCAGACATTCACATTAATTACATTTTGACTCAGAGTTCAGCATCTCCCTAAACACACTGACACACTGTGGTAGGGTGGGCTGGCAGCCATATGCTACTATGGAGGCTAAGAACGCAGGAGGGGACTTCAGGGCATGGCAGATGAAGTTCTACTGTAAATGATCTATAAAAGGAAGAATAAACTAATTCTGAAAAAGGGGAGGAGGGGAAGAGAATCTGGTGTTTGTTTGGTTTTTTTTACTTAGAAAGACAAGCAGTTCAGTAAATTCTTATCCACTGCATAAGAAGGGAAGAAAGTGAACCAAGATTGAAGGTGAAGCTAAGGAAGACAGAATACATACTCGATACAAGTTTTGTAAAAATAATCTGGATAACTGATTTGGAACCCTTCAAGAGTATCAGCCTAAAGCAACCAAGGCAATAAACATCTATCCTCTAAATCGTCATTCCTAAAATACATGTTTGCAAAAAAGTGTAGAATATCACATTTATGCCTTTTTAGCTTGGGGTAACAGCTGCAGGCTTTTCAGATCTCTTTAACAGAGGCTGCCAAGCAACAATATAATTGTTGATTTGACAAGCTGGTAACAGCTAAGGAATTTATTTTGGAGGACAGGTGCTTCAATCCATGAATTTATCAATTCATCAATGCTTTGTAATACGCTTTGTCTTTACATGTAGCTCCAAAGCAAAGGGACAACAGAATGCTCAAATATTTTATATTCTTATTCTTGGAATAACACCAAGGAGTTTTTCTTCTCCTTTCTGTGAAATTTCAATCTGAATCAAAGAAGGGCAAGAAACTTTGATTAATATGAAATCTGACTTTTTTCTACCCATGAGCATAGTTCTCAGGACAATACCGTCAACGTGAAAAACAACAAACAGGCAATTACAGAAAGATTTGCTTCTCCTTGGATGGCTGACATACAACCAAAAGCACCACCATGTGAAAGGAATACCAGTGTCTTTGTATTCAGAAAGACAGCTGCTCATTAAGTCAAATAAAGAACTTCCAGACACAGCAGTCAGTGAATATATACCATGGCAATTTTATAAATAACACATTAAACTGTAATAACCCATACTACCTGTAGCAGTGCATGCTCTTCCCCTTCAGCAAGGAACCCCAAACTTTCTTAGGGTCTCTGAGGACAAAGAACTAGCCAGGAGGGACAAAAATAATTTAGACAACATATCTTTAAAAATGGATACTTTGTTCTTTCTCTTTCATGTGCCTGTGCATCCACAGAATCACAGAATCATCTAAGTTGGAAAGGACCTCGAAGATCATCCAGTCCAACCGTTAACCTAGCACTGACAGTTCCCAACTACACCATATCCTTCAGCGCTATGTCAACCCTACTCTTAAAACACCTCCAGGGATGGGGACTCCACCACTGCCCTGGGCAGTCCATTCCAACACCTAACAACCCATTCTGGAAAGAAATACTTCCTGACATCTAGTCTAAACCTTCCCTGGTGCAACTGGAGGCCATTCCCTCTTGACCTATTGCTTATTAAAAAGACTCACCCCCAGCTCTCTGCAACCTCCTTTCAGGGAGCTGTAGAGGGCGATGAGGTCTCCCCTCAGCCTCCTCTTCTCCAGACTCAACACCCCCAGTTCCCTCAGCCGCTCCTCGTACGACCTGTGCTCCAGACCCTGCACCAGCTTCGTTGCCCTTCTCTGGACACGCTCGAGTCATTCAATGTCCTTTTTGTAGTGAGGGGCCCAAAACTGAACACAGCAATCGAGGTGCGGCCTCACCAGTGCCGAGTACAGGGGTCAGATCCCTTCCCTGTCCCTGCTGGCCACGCTATTGCTGACAAAAGGCAGGATGCCATTGGCCTTTTCTTGTCCCCCTGGGCACACTGCTGGCTCCTGTTCAGTTGGCTGCCAATCAACACCCCCAGGCCCCTCTCTGACTGGCAGCTCTCCAGCCACTCCTCCCCAAGCCTGTTGCACTGTGTGCAACTTCATATGAATAAGGAAAACAGGCATCACAGCTTCAAAGGGCTTACAAATTTCTCACATCAGGGAAATAAAACTCCATGAGCAGCCTCTAATCATTCCTGAATCCTCCGAAAGACCTACTATTATTATTACCAACAGCAGGTGGGAGAGAAAAGCTCTCACGTTCAGAATACAGAACAGGAAAGACAGTTGCAAAGCAAACCTTGGCTGAAGGACTCAAACTCCTCAGCTATCAATAGGCAGCAGTAGACCCAAATGCAGTATCTGATCCTTAATGCAAGAGATTTTTCTGGTGGTGGATTTTTGCATCTATAGACTTGTTAAACAGAATACAAGAAAGCCAAATAAAAGCTGAGGCTTTTAATACTTTTAAAAGATTTCATTGTTTTAAGCAGAACTCCAACTCCAAAAATGAGGCTGGAGAAACGAGTGGAGGAGGAAAAGGATCCATGATATCTGTAGATTACCTGGCCCTGAGAACAAGCCCAGTTACCCTCAGCCCTAAAGAGAATTTCTCTGGTGTGCTATTAGGTAGCAAACCTGGGCAATATACCATCAGCAAACCATTACAAAGGCTTGATGGATCTCTAAGAGCCTTCAGGTGAACAGGATGGAACACCATTTATACCACTTTTCCTCTGAACTTAAGAGTCAAGTTCCTTGTGCCTCCTTATCTCAGCAGTAGCCACTCTTTAGCTTCTAATCTCCATGGGCTTGAAAAATCTCAAAACTGGCACAACACACAAGACAAATTCTTTTTTTCCCAGAGTAGGTGTCGTTAGTGGCAGAGTGGCCCCAATTTCGGGTAGGCTTTGCTTCTATGACCATCTTCCTTTATATGTCAACCATGGGTATTCTGTTATTAATATACATTGTTGATCACCAGAACAGTGGATAAATCTCATCAACAGATATCCTGTCAGGTATCAGTAAGGATCTTTCTTTACTCAAAAGCAGAAGACTGAGCATTTGTCTCCAATGTAACTGTAACCATGGATGCTCACTCAGCAGTTCCATCTGTCTGATGAAGAACATCTTTTTTCCAAAATAACATATGGCTCAAATCCATTATCAGAAGACTTCACGTGTCATACCAAGATGTAAGAAGGAAAAAAAAAAAGCACAACAAAAAAACTCATTCAAAAGAAAGAAATGTCACAAAAAATGGCTGCCTCAAAGTTAGACCCCAAGAGCTCCAAACTGTCCTTTCAATGTTAAGAAAAACCTGTGTGAAGAAATAGAAATTATGATACAGTTCAGATTTTCCACATATTTTTGCTCTCTTACACCGAAGTGGTTAAGAAACGGAAGGAGAAGACTATGCCCTACTCCTCTTGGACAGCATGTGATGTGGGAGGGGCTAAAGTGAACTCCCATAGATATTTCAAATGTCCAGAGGTCTTCTGTCTAACAGGTTTTCAACAGTGTAATCAGAAATACAAATAAACATTTGAAAGGAAAAGCAACTACACACTAATCCTTCAAATTAGTAGGTTGGTGGTTTTCTACCCTGGAGAAACTGAAGGAATATAGAAGGATCATAGACACCACATACTCATCTCTACTATTTAGGATTCCATTAGCTAAAGGTAGACTGAAATTAAAGTTTGACTTCATGGAAAAATGAGACTTGGTCAGCTAACCAAGGTATATTTGAACAGGCTGCTGAGACCATAAAAAAAAAATAAAGAGAGCTACCTATGAAAAGCAGCTAACTGAAGTGATTTGGGAATCATGGAACTTTTTCTAAGCCAGTTAGCCTACTGTTAGCAGAATGGAGTGCGATATCTTCTGTGGACAATTCACCATACCCATATTAGTGAATATGGTGATGGGTCAAATGAACCATAAACTCTAGAGTAAACATGCTATTTCCCCGTACAGGTAATGAAGAAAGCACAGAAAATTTAGTGCAGCTGTAGAAATCTGAAATAAGGTAAGTTTCATCACATCTTTGGTCTGTGAGCAAATGTCATTGTGACTAAGGCAACAAAAATTAACATCCTTTGGAAAAGGTGTTATTATCCAGGGACAGTTGCTTTTCCCTGCCTATCTTGCAACTAAAAGAGCTTACTTTGGCAAATGAGGTATCAGTGTTGCTCAGTTCAACAGCCTGGGGTACAGAATCTTTAAAAAGTTAGACTTGGAACACAGAAGTTGTAGATTAATTGATTTCAATTCTAGTGTTTGATACGTTCTGCTTAATCTTCTCCAGACATTAGATGTTAATAAATCTCTCCTGATCATATGCATCATATGCAATCAGTTCATCACAGATTAAGACACTTGTGGCAAACAGTGGCTTGAAAGTTACTTTTACTCTTAAACAAACTTCATCTTTGGAACAGGTTGCAGAGAACAGACACACAAACAATAACTAAGTATGCATAGTCATTAAATCACTTCTTGAGAGAAAGGTCTATTACAAAAAAAATTCCAAATGAACAACAAACCATTAGAGCTTCTAGCTAAAGTCTAATACATGCCCCCTCTCAGTCAAAGAATCTAGAAACCTTCTCACAAGGGAATGAAGAAGCTACTGTTTCGGTACAAAAGCATTCCAGTATAGTCTCATCAGTTCTCTATAAGGAAACCTTCTAAAAATCTCAACAACTAGCTATACATTTTGATTTTAGAGATCCTCTCAACAGCTGTCTCTCTCCTTCAGCCCAGAATGTTTTGACCTCCGTCTCCTCAGAAAATATTTCCCCAGAGCCTGGAAACATCCTCCACTGCCTGATTTATAAGTCCATCCTGTGCAACTGATCTCTCAGTGTGAGGATGACTCACTCCACATGCACAAGTCAGAGAAACAGTGCTGTTTAAGCTCTCTTTTTTTCTTTTTTTTTTTTTTAAATTTACTTTAACTAACAGCTTTCCTGAATCCTGCAATATCAGACTCACAATATTTTATCATATGTCATAATAAACACATAGCCACAGTATCCACAGTCTAAATACATTAACAGAAACATCAGACAGTCTTTTGTCCACTCAACCTTACCATTATACATATGCTGGATTCATGCTCTCAACATATTAGCCTTAAATTCTGATTTTAAGCATCTTTAAAGTGATAAAAAAATATGCACTATGTCTTTAAGACATGTTCCAAATGTAAACTGGGTATATCAGTATTCTTACGAAACAGAATCTCCAAGGTTATAGAGTAATATTTTGTCTGAAATGATTCCATATGATTCTGAAGGCTAAAAATGTAAGTTCTGAATAAGCACCAAATTCACAAGATCAATCCCATTACAAATTACTTAAGTGTTCTGCTACTTAGAAGTTCTGGGAAAAATAGAAAGCTGTACACTGAAGACTCTTGTAACAAAGTACAAGAAATGGTGCAGGCAACATGAGAGCTGTTTGCTTCCTTGCTACAACAGGGTCAGAAATTATTGCAGAAACTTACCATTTTCCAAGCAGAATCTTGGACAGATCTTGCTCAAAAGAAGTTCCTGACGTAAGCGAAGAACTTCAGCTTCCAGTACTTCAACTTTCAATATCCTTCCAAAATCTTGCTCGGATACAGTTTTGGCAAGGTGTTCAGTATATTCTTTGCAACTCTTCCCTGGTGGCTTTGAGCGGATAATTGCAAAAGCCAATGCTAGTTTTGATATTTTCAAATACCAAACTTGATTTTCTCTTCTGCCTTTGATTTCTATTATATTAGAAAAACAGAAAACAAAAAAGTAACCTCACTATGACTTTATTAAGGAAATTATGCACAGTATTTTCTTGGCTTTGAAAACTGTTCAACAGTGAGACCAATTATTTTATTTTGAGTGCTTTCTTAAATCATCAAAGAATAGAAATATAAGCAACTGTGCACAATGTGAGAATAAAACATACATGAGCTGCAGTCCAGCTATAACAATAAAATTCAGGCAGTGTTTGAGAGTAATTGTGGAAATAGCAAGCCTTCAAACAGGCTTATCCTAGCAAAATTTTAAATGCAAATGTTATCTCCCTAAAATAATGCTGATAGCACTAAAAATACTAACCTCAAAAAAACCCTGACACCACCCTCCAAAAAAAAAAAAATCCTAATCCCATGATTGAAGAATGGATATTGGGTTATTTATACTTAGCTTCAACACAATACATCCAACTTCTTGAAAGTATACAAAAAAGTTACAGTACTCAAAAGATAAAAATTCTGGAGGTGGTTGTTAGTTTCTGGTTTCAGACACCTGGTATTGCTGCACTTGCAGTTCTAAATCTACATTAAGCCTCAAGCCTGAAGAAAGGTCTACAGCAGACAGCTTCAAAGTGATGCAAGTGGCTAGTAAAATAAGTGAAGACGACAGTTTTATCAACTCTGTTACAAACAGTGAGGATGAGGCAAAAGGCATTAGAAGAGTCAGAAAAAGAAAATATTTATCTAGATTATTATGTCACGGGCAACAGCACAGGATCTAGGAACAGAAAAGGAAGAAATGAAAAAAAAAACCAACCCACTAGTAATATCCAGGATATCTAATTAGCAAAGATGTTGTTTTTTGTTTTTTTTTTTTTAATTCCACACCATTTTCATTCAGTAATTCACTGTATTTTTTTACATGAAAAAAATATTATTTTCATAATAATAATAAAAAAATCACTTCCTATGCTTTTGTCCTGGCCTTGACATCCAAAAATTATTCATATTATTATTTTGTCTTGTTATCCAAGAACACTGCAGGCTAAATGCTGTAATAAATTGAGTATCTCTGAAATCATCACAGCACAGGTTTGAATAAGGCATTTTATGTCATCCTTTTACCAGATCACCTGCTATCACCAAGATGATTTCTTCCTTTGGTTCTCCTCAACTTCAGACAGTAAGTCACAAATCATCACCTACTTATTTATTCATCAGGTGCACTTGGAAAAAGAGCTGCCTTTTAAATATTTTTTTCCATCTTTCAAGTACTTCTGAAATGCACAAATAATTCCTGTACATTCCTTGCACACTGCCATTCAGACACACCAGTCAGTTACACTTTGAAATGTACAGAGCACAAGGGATAAAACGGCAAAAATTCCTTGGGATCTATCTACCTACAGCTATGTCTTAAGCTCCTGTTCTCCACTTCAAACACTACATTCCTGCCCTGTGTCAGGGCAAAAACACCTCGTCTCAGCCACCAGTGCACTCTTAAAGCTAATGAAAGAATAAGCTTTTAGAAACTGAACCACACATTAAATAAATGGTACTCTTTGCAAAATTGCTAACTTTTAAAAAATCTATTCCACATGACTTTTCCATTCATATCTAAGAATTCCAGTGAAAAAGCATAAGTTAGTTCTTTTAGCCCCAAAGGACCAGCAGTTCTGTGGGAAAACAAACTGATGGAAAACTCGTTTCCCTTATATATCAGAAGAAATGTTTTACAAATACAGAACCATGCAAGTAATTGAACTGCCTTCAAAGCTGTGAATAAAATGAAATACATGGAGGCACACTGAAAGAAGAGTAAGTAGTAAGGTATCCAAAATCTTCGGCTTTGAACCTGAAAGGTGCTCCCCAGATTATATTGTCTTCTTAATAGAAGTTTCACCCAGCTATCACTCAGGGTCTGTCAAGGTTCATTCTTACAAAGTTCCTTTGCAGAGCAGAGCCACAAATTAAGGCAGGCATCTTACAACTGGCTTTCACTGCTGGTTTATAATTGTGATATCTCCGGAGACTACTCTGAAAAAGCTTTCTGATTCACCTCCTTTTCAAAAAGGACAAATAAAGATTCGCTTTGTGTGCTTTATAACATGCTTGGTCAGTATTAGCATTTTTCTTTAAATTACATTTGGGGAAGTTGCAGAAGGATCAACACACCTGCACAGCATTTAATTTCAGCATTCTGTGAACGTTCAGGTGCCTTTTATCACTAGTCACCATCAATACCTTCTTTTCTATCATGCTCTGCTTATTTCTACTCACATGACTTATTACCAAATTAAAAAGAGTGACTCTTCTACTTTGTGTTGAAGGGGACTACTGTATTTTAAGAAAAAAACCTTAATGCACATGCTAATAATACAACACAGACAAGCAAAAGGTCCTTTCACCCTCAACATGCCGAAACGCTAGTTCCTAAAGGGGATGTATCTCTAATAAATCATGTAAATCATGGGATTTTACCTAATTTTGCTTTAAATCACAATCATCAAAATGTTAAATAGCGTTCCACCTTAACACCTAGGACATGCAGTTAAGTAACAAAATTTGGACTTCGAGGGAGGTCCTTTTCTAACATCTTGTACAGACTCACTTCTACAGCAGTAGTGCTTTACACTGAATGAGTTTAATGAGGTACTCTCACTCTGGAGAAAAAGAATCACTCCTTTTCTGGAATAATTACTTGTAGAGATGTGTTTTTTTTAAAGAAAAAAAAAAGGCATCACAGATCACAAAGTTGGTTCTCCTTAGGAACAAGACACAATCAAAGCAGTTTCTGGAGAAGGAATTCTGTTGAAATCTCAAAATCTCGTGTTTAATTAATTAAGGTAATTAAGGACAAATGGTGATATACCCGCATGTATTTCCAGAAACACTTGATTTCATAAAGATTTTCTAGACAATATACAGCTCTTTCACCTCTTTTCTATTACTGACACTATCACCATCTCTTCTCATTTCTTCTTTTATGATCATGAAAAGAGAAGTTTGTGGAACAAAAACCGGGAGTTGTAAGAGCTGATTCAAGTTTTTCACAGTTACCTAAAAGGACAACTGCTCTCACAGAAACCACTGTAAAAAATCTCCTAGAAAATAACATACCTGATGATGTAGTTAGAAATATGGGAATGCTAGCCAACTGTGCATTAGCAAAAACTGCACAGCAATCTGTTGCTCTCAGAAAGTGCTGCACCCGAGACCACCAAATGAGAATGCACTCCACTAAAAGCATACTGGCAGCTACAGAGTTTTATCAATAATAATTTTGCTCATAGCAGCACAGAAATTACACCAGTGGTTAGGTAGGAAAAAGGGTTTAGAACCAAACCAGAAATTTTCCATGACTGGGAATAGTACCAGAACAAAAGCAGAAAGAAGTCACCAGTCTAACCCTAGCTGCTAATGTCACAACAATGTCAGACAGGAAGTGGAAGGATCAAGAATTATCCACCAAAACACATCTGGTAACCAAGTCACTCAGTGAGAATAACTACTTACTAAAAAAACTCCATTTCTGCATTTACTCAGTGTTAAGGGAACCAGTAACCCCTTGTGAGCCCTGCTAGAAGCTGGGCACGGCACCTTAACAACAGATACTGGCCACTGAAGTTTCCTACACAAGCCTCTCAATCCACAGTCAGATACTGGAAGTGCAGTCAGAGGACAGGATTGCCTAAACAGGATTGGGTCTCTAGATTTCTGACACAGAAACAGACACACCCCTGCCTCTCACCAGCCTTCTAACTCTTATGTAGGGAGAGGGTACTGAGGACCCACAGCCCCACTGAGGTCCTAGCCGTGGAAGGCTGATGAGTAATCATTCAGCTGCTGAAATAATTATAGAAAAATTAATGAACTGCCATGTACAGCTCTGTGTTACGATAACCAAGGGGAACTAAGAGGTGGTGTAAGATCCTTTGAGGACCTTAGATATAAACAGGAAACAGGATAACAGAAAGAACCAGGATAAATACGATTCATAAACACTATCCTAACTCCACCAACCTGCAAGTCCTGCTGTTTTGCATGTTTTTTCATTTGAAGCAGCAGCTCATATTACACCATTAGCTACAGCAAGAGACCTTTCTGGTTAAGTCTCACCTTGTTTTTGACACTGTCTGCAACATGTGAAGATGAAATAATTCCCACTAATTAGAAAAAAACTCCATTATTTTCAGATTATCATCTTTTTAGTTCATTTTCTTCTCAGTCAGAAACTTCATATATTTAACTCTATCACAAATGCCAAAGATTTCACATTATTGGTTAAAAATCCCAAACTGTTCAAATCATTAACTGTTGTTAAAAAACTGAAGACATCCATTAAAGCCATTACACTTGCATCTAAGCTTAAACCATTTATTAAAATAAATTTAACAAGTTACAAAATCTCCTATTTCCAAAAACCTGTAATCCCACTGAAGGGGTATTTATGCACCTTGCTAGTAGTGGTCCCTACTTTCATACTGATAACATGTGGTCAAAGTCTGTAAATTGAGGTTGAACATGTGACATCTCCAAAAACCAGACAATTCCCTGAATCCATTACTGGCACAAAAAGCATCCCTTTCTCCCCTAGCACTCTCTTAGCTGTCAGAAGATGCTTTTCATTGTTTCTCTTCTCACTGTTAACAACAGACAACTGAACAGCCTGGTCTCTGAATGCACAGCAGTTGCCTTCACTGTTGCAAGCAACACCAAATTAAGTCTCAAGGGAAAAAAAAAATACTTGTAGATGCTATTTGGGTTTTTCTACCTCATGCCAGAATTGCACTAGAGTCAACAGGCTGACAGGGATAACAATAATTTTCTGTCTTTAACAGAAGTGCAGGGATGATCTCTCCATTATTGTTTGCATTAATACATGGGAACTATAGGAGTCAGCCTCCCAAACAGCATTCACCTAGAAAAGGGTACAGTTAAGTCTTCAGTCAGATCAAAATGAACTGCTCCCTCAGGAAAAATCCAGTGATCTTGGGATAAGCCTCCCCCAGTTCCTGGGCCCAGGTCCACTGATTTCTCTGCCAGCTCTGGGTTCCTCTACCCAGAGGAACTGCAGCGAGTGCTGCACCCAGCCATCAAGGTACGAGCTATTCAGTTTGCACAGGTGAATCCTCAGCTCTAAAGTTTTAAGAAATCTTCTGGGTGTTTTTGGGATAACGGAGGTGAATAATTTTAGTTAATTTACCTTTCTGAACACTGCATACAATTTTCTGACTGACCTGGAAAACAGGAAAGTCACAGGGTGATGGGTGGAAGAGGGCTTAAGTTCTACTGTGATTCAAAATTATAAGGCACCTCAAAATAAAACCAAAACCTAAATTTGTTTGAAGTAATTCAGCATTTGAGTAATACTCACTTATGTCACAGGATTGCATACTTTAGGCATGTTCTCTAAGTTTACCCATGAAATTTATGGCTAACAATGAAAGAAACTTCTTCAAATGTCACAGAGAAAACCTTATTGCTTACAACAGGACATTTGTTATTCAGATCATTATCATCTAAGATTGAACGTTTTAAAAATTAATAGAGTAAGACACAGACTGTAACTCATTTAACTTGCAGGCCATTCAAGGGCTCGGTTTCCTTCACATTTGAAATAGATGGGACATACAAAGGGATTTGTCAGGACAGAAACAAATTGCCATTCACCACTGCGATACAGCTAAAAATCTTCAGACAGTCCTAAATAATAGTATGTAACAAAAAAATGGTATTCCTTCTAAATTTCATTGTACGGTCTGTCTTTACTGGCACAAACATAATAGGAAAAACTGTTTTGTTGCCCTGATTTTTACCTTAACTAGTCTGTCAATTACAGCAGATAAAGGTGAAAAAATTACCCCCATCTTTGTAACCTCATTTCTGCATCATACAATAGCAACCAAGACATCAACCTGTTATAATGGAGCACAAAATGGGTCACAAAATTATACTAGTGCTCTAGTGGAACTGGGCTGAGCTGCAGACACGTAAAGCCATAACATTAAGCAACAATAAAATAAAACTTGATTTAATTGGTATGCCTAACATAATACTGTCCTTTGTGTATATAATAAATAATGCTAATGGGACAGCTGCGTAATCAAGATGAACTAAAGTATGCCTTGTGTTCCAATTAAGCGGCTTCTATTGTAAAAATGTATATTAAAACAAAGCTACAGTGTCATTTTTAAAACAGTCTACACTCATAATACACAAGGATATGTAAGGTGGACACATTTACTGAGGCAAAAAACTTGGGTTTACTACCACAAGGCTAAACATTACCTCTAGCACATTTTTTAAAATGGACTTAAGATGCTAAAATTATATAAAAAATAATGTTTAAAATATGTTATGTTAAAAGCACAAGGAAACAAATGTAGTATGATTTATTTCTTCAAACAATTTAACTTTTAAATAATTTTAGCTTCTAAAATCAAGTCATATAAATTCTCCAAAACCAGATAACATGAATGAATTGAAAAACTATTTTAGAGCTTTTTAACATTCCCCAATTATAACCATTTCATAGCACTTAACATAGACAAGCATAATCCCTCAGGATTTCAGTAACATTTTAGAGGTAGGATTTATCTCCTCTTAACTACAGAAGTCTCCATCTTAGAAGGCTACACCCAAGCTAGTTGTCTAGGCTTCCTTTATGATCAATGGGCAGAAACAGAGATTGCTAATGTTAAAAATAATTGAAGTGATTTGTACACCTACTTTGTGATGAAGTTAGGACATGATGCAGAAACATTTGTTTCCCTCCCTATGTCTTTACAGACATTCAAGATGACTAGATCAGATGCAGGTACATACATTGTAGACAGCTAACTTCGGTGACATGTTACACCACACGCAGCTAGAGCTGAGACTTACAAAAACTAAGTGTCTAACTAACAAAAGACATTTTTGCAAGGCTAAAATCAGCACCTTTTAAAAGAAGTTTGTAATTCTAGATCTTTTGAATCTCTCTGTAAAAAAAGTAAGCTTTCTAGAAGAAAACCCTGAAATCATGGAAAAATCTTGTGAGAATAACCTTGTGAACATTTAAACATTGCTGCTGCACAAAAAAAAAAAAAAAAATAGCATACAGGTACAAAGTAAAACACATGGGAAGCATGCCCAGAATTAAATGACCATAAAACAATCAGTTTGGCCCCTCATTAACCTTCCATGTGCCATTCTTCTGTGAGATTATGTGACGAAATTATTTCCTCCCATTTTAAAATGTTTAAACTGTCAATTTAAGAAACCACAAGTACACTGATACTCCTATTAACTATATGCTTAGATTAGTCCTTTTCAGGTTTGGACTGCTCTGACATTTTGCTTTCTGAACAGAATCATGTGACATGTTTTTTAACTGTCTTTTTCTAACATGTTGTTGTAGTGACATATCTAGAAGAGAAATACTGTATCAGATTTAAAATACAAAAATCCCAAGTCACTCAAGAGTTCAACTCTGTCAATCTTCTTAAACATTACAAAGTACTGACAGCAAGGACAGCTTACGCACCACAAGAGCCTTAAAGAGATAAAAGGATTCACTTCTGCTCTATTCCCATTAGAACAGGCCAAGTAACAAAACACTAATGTAAGCCTCAGATCTCTGGCTGGTTTAAATTATGCATATGTTCTCCCTATAAGATGACAGTTTTCCTTTTGCACTCTTTTCTCTCCTCCAACAGCTTTGGTTTTTTTTTTTTTGCTGTGTCACTTACAATGATATCTACTGAGTCTGGCACACAGTACCATTACCACTACTATGTCTCCCTTTACTATTTTCACTACTAAAGACATGCATATATTTGCACAAAGGGGTATTTATGCTATAAAGCCTGCTGTTCAGAAATTAAAGTATAACTCAATGACGTAAATTTATCTATTCTTAGGTTGACTTCTTCCCCTACCAAAACAATTGATATGCTTTTCATTTACAGTTTTACGAGATAAGGTCTGAATTTCATGGTCTTTCTCATTCACAAAGTTTCATATGTGCTAGTAATAATTACATAAAGTGTAAATTTACAGTTGGCATTTTGGACTGTGGAAAACATTCCCAGTCTTTATATATTGTCAAGTTACAACAAGAAAGCAGACGCATCTCCTAAGTTTTACCTATTGCAACGACTGCATTAGCTCTTGAACACAGAATTTCAAAGCAAGGTTGAAAAAAAAGGCAATCATGAAGTGTCTGGAGGATTATACAGGCATTATTTTGCATCTTTCCTCTTCCCATGTTAAAATATATTGACCATATCACCATAATTTCCAATTTCACACTTTCAGCCTTTACTTGAATAGTTCATTTCCATAAATTTTTAGATCTGCAAGTTTCCTTCAGGTTAGTTACCAGAAAGCACCCATTATATTTTTAAAACCTTGTTCTTAGCTTTCTTACACCAATTTTATATTGGCCGAATGAAATGTGAGATTGTTCAAAAGAAAGCTTGTCTTTGTAATACAAGACAAGGAAAAAATAGAATAGTAGGAAAGCTATGAATCCAATACTCTAAAAACCATACATTATTCAGTAAAGAACAAAAGTCTTATATGTACTTTAATACTAACATAACTGCATTTAAATATCTAGTCCCTGAATATTAGTTTATGAAGAACTGGAAGTTTTAAAAGACAGTGAACCATGGAAGTGACTTGCTAAGCATTTGCAGCCAAGTCCGTAGACTAGTATTTTTTACACTTTAATTCAGCAAAACTACTAGTTTATAAAAAACCAAACCAAAACAACAACAACCCCCCCCCCCCCCAAAAAAAAAACAACCCTGGGAAATAAGACAAAATTAATCATTACTTTCTTCCACCAATCATCGAGAAAAATGTAGGAGACTGAGCACTATGATTTATAAATTCCTAAGGACAGGGTGATCAGAAACAATCATTTCAATTCACTGACATTAGGAGTAACCAGTTTTGGATAAAAATACCAATAACTCTTTGACAACTGTTGTCTATTGTATCTGTATATCTAATGCAACTTTATTTTAACAAGCAGAGCACTAACAACATAAATGGAATTCCAGCACCTACCCAACACAACCTAGCAACAATACGGCGTTCTTGCTTGTGACTTGGGTGAAATAAGCAGGGGAAAAACTTCATTTGTAACGTATGAGAAAAGAAAACTAAGAATCTGAATAGAGAGAAGTCATTCATAGCTTCTTTTCCTCGTTAATAATGAAAAAAATGGTGCAACTTCCATGCAAAAGCTGCCCTTTCCTTCCAAGTAAACTGATCCTTCAGGAAACCACTCCTGAAACGCCCGAGGCGGCCCAGGCGAGGCCTCCGCTCGCTGCCCGCCCGGACCTCCCGCCCCGGAGGCCTGACCCCCCCGGGCGAGGCGCCCGCTGCTCCCACCGCACCCCCCTGGGCTGTCCCCGGCAGCCCCCGGCCCTCCACGCAAGGGCACGGCCTTTACAACCACGAGGGATGTCCCCAAACGCACCGACAGCCGCGGCCGGAGGAGGCAGCCGGCCGACACCCCGTGACGGCGGCGCGGCGGCGGCACCTCCTCAGGCCGCTACCTGCCGCCGTGAGCCCTTGCCCAGCCGCCCTTACCGAGGTCCCCCCGGGAAGCCTTAACGGCCCCGGGCCCCAACCCACCTGCCGCGGCGGGGCGGCTCCCCGGCTCCATGGCGAGGGGCCGCGCCCGGCAGCCGCCTTCACCGCACGTAGGCCTTGCCCCGGCCCCGAGGGACTTCGGTGGGAGCCCTTCGGTACAGGCCGCCCTCCTCCCACTCGTGTTCATCTCGGGCGAACACGGCTGTCTCCGACGGGTGCTGCCGGGGCCCGCTGGCTCACGCCGTGGGCCAGGACGAGTTGAGGGATGTGAGGCAAGGATGGAGGCCACCTTGGTGCAAAGGCAAAGACGGCCTTAGACGGTAAGGTGAAGGAAGGGCGAAGCAGGGGAGCCCCGTAGGAGCTGTCTGAAGGCCCCTTGTGCTTCCCCAGAGAGGGAGGGGAGCGTAGCTGAGGGCAGGCGCTGGGCAAGCGTGGCCCTACGGAGGGTACCCTGGGCGCCCAGCGGAACGCTTGGTTTTCACACTCGGCCTGCTGCCCGAGGGTCGAGGTGACAAGAGCTCCTGCTCACATCGGTCACCTGAAAGGACCCCCCACGCTTTTCCTCTGATCTGTATATGGGCTCAAATCCATGGCATTTTTACTGCTGTAAATTGCAGGAAGTTCACTTGAACTATTTTGTTGATTAATTTAGGTCTCTATAAACATTTCATATGTTTGGAAATCCTAAGAGCAAATGAGATCATAAAACTTGAGAACAGTATTTCTTTACCAGCCCCTTGGAAATAGAAGCTGCCTTTTAGCTGAAACACTGTGATCAAAGCTCAGCAGTTAAATTACTTTTTATGTAAAATTAAACTCTTTACACAAACTGTGCTGAAAAGGTTGTGTTAAGACCTTCTCGGCCAGAAATTGAGTCTCTTGAGTTGAAGAGTGTGAGGAGGGAGGACAGAAGTAGAAATCAGAAATTAGTAATGAAGTCTGATGCATTAGGTGCAGTTAGGTTTATCACAATATAGCAAGTTCTTAAGTAGAGGAGGATAGATCTTTCTAAATACACAAGTATTAAGATGTGACAAACACTGTATACTTTTAAAATTCTCGTTCCCATTTTTTGTTCTAGGATAATTCAAACAGCTTTTATTTTTAACATGATAAATTATTCAAAAAACTAACTTTTTTATTAAGACACATAGTGGTAGACTTCTGAGCTAATGTACCTTTTTTTTTTTTAATTTGAAAAGTAAATGTACCATCCCAACTACAGAAAACTGTTAATACATTGGAACTTTTAGACTTCAAATGATAAAAATAAATTAGACAGAATAATGTAAAGACTATTTTCATTCTGACAGCACTACTTATTTCTCAGTGAAGCCCAGGGGAAAAAATAACAAAACATTCTCCAGCCTTTTATTACAGTGACATATCAGCAGCTACACTTTGTTTATCATTTTCTGTGCATATTTGTGCATGGCAGTGATGCAGATGCTTTGCAAAGTGGACAGTCATTATGTAGATCAGAATGTCCACATTTTCACAGAATCTTTTGAACTGTGACTCAAACAAAAGATTCGGAGATATCAGTGCTTTTACCTGCAAATCTGGTGTTTATATACAGAGAGCCGAATCTAAAAAGCAGAATTAGGAAGAGGCAACATTATTACTGTTCTAAAAAGAAAATGGCTCTGCTTTTTCTGAGAATGCCAGTCCTACTCTCAGTTGTAGACTTACTGAGAAGCAACTAACAATCCTGAGACATTTTACAATTAAACAGCTGCCTGGGGGGGGATGTTTTTCACTTGATTATTTTGTATTTAAACATCTAAAAGCTGTATAAATTTAGTTTTAGATGCAGAGCCTCCCCCTTTTTGGATTTGGAACTAGTAGTAGTTAAAAGGAATGTGTCTTAAATTTATAAACTTATTGTATGCAACTTTCCGAATACCAACCAAGGTACACCTTTTTACAGTTTTTAGGTTTGCCCTTAAAATAAATTGAAGCGTCCCAGTATTTTCAAGGTGGGAAAAAGAGCTGATTTCGCCCTCCCCCCATTAAAAAAGCATGTCTAAGGACTTTTTTATTCATATGAAAGCAGCAAAATCTGGGCATAATCAACCGCAGATTCACTGAGATGTGTGATCCTGTTCTATTGAAGAACACTTTTCAAAAATAATGTACAGAACTTGTGTTAACTTTATTCACTGAATATTCCCAGTGATTACATACCCTAACATTACTTTTTCATAAATGAACAATATGAGTGTGCACACATGATTTGTGCACATATGCAAATTAATGTTATAGCCAATAAACAAAAAAAAATACAATTCCCATTTTGATATCCAAATGTGGGATGATTAGCATTGTGTGTAATCTCAAGTGAACCAACAGTAAAATCAAGCTTTGATTTGAAATAAGCAGTTCGTAGATCATGAAGGAAGCTGTTTCTACTAGCTGCAGATAAATTCTTTTGATCTCTGTTTCTGAAGATGCCTTTTGATCTCAAGAACAGTCAAAGGATATAATCATGGCAAAAGGTCATACAAAATAATTAGCTGCTTTTATTAATAATTAAACATAAAAGCAGTGCAGGTGTTTAGTGACACTGGAGGTCATGAATTCTCAGTATTTAAACAATCCACATGCTGAATAATTACAGACAAGTCAGTGGTCAACTCACAACTCCAAAACCACAGTTTTCAATCAATTCTTAAAGTAAATGGATTACATTACTGTCAAACATGCAGGCCCTGCTCTTACTGGATGCCTACAGTATCAATAGCAATTTGAGCAAGCATGAAAGAATAACTTTTTGTTTGAAGAACTACAATCTGTCAGAATTCATAATATACCTTTATATTTTAATGCATCTCAATTTACCCAAGTGCTGGAAGTGTCTGAAAATATGTATGAAGTATGCTGTCTCAACTGTTGGAGTTTGCTATTTTGTTTAAGTGATGTAGGGTGGCAAGAGATATATCATCTTGAGAAGAGTGTGTGAAAATCATGGGCAGAAACATCAGTGTCCTCTCCATTGAGCTTTTATTCCTTGGTGTTACAGAACTATATTTAATTAAAAATAAAAATCTTGGCATCATGTTTCTTCATTACTCAGAATCATGCTCGTTTGTGTTTGTGTTTGTGATGGCTCCATTCTGTATGCAATTCTGATGCCAGAAATATGGTTCAAGTAGTCTCTTCGATTATAATCTGCAATTCTAAATAAATCATCTGATTTAGGATATTCAAGGAGTTATGCAATGACTTCTTTGTTACTGTTCAGCAATAAAGCATTACCATCAGGGAAAAAAGAGAACACTTCAGGATCTTATGCAATGAAAACCTTCTACAAAAGCACTATAAAAAGCTCGACATAATGTGAGAAGAACGGGGAAACAAACAAAACTTGCTACCATTAAGAGGCAACATACCAATATTTATGTCAGTATGCTCTGTTCTGAATAGATACTTTGCTTTATTTAAATGTTATCATTATATAACACTGTACAATTAGATGTACACACAAGATGATGAAAACTGATTCCATTATTTTCTATACAGTGTCTACTAAAGAAAGATAAAACCTTTCCCACAAAGAATTTCACTATCTGGAAATCAATACTAAAAGATTCCCACTCCACCAGGTAAGAAAAAGTGTAAAAGCGTGTTAGTAAGTAATCAGAATGATGGTCATACTTTAACATAGAGGTGTTTAAAGATGAATGTGACAATGTAGCAGACAATTTATCTGGACTTGTGCAAAACAAGTCAGTTTGTTACTGTCCCACATGACATCCTTGTCTCTAAATTGGAAAGGCATGAATGTGATGGATGGACCACTCTGTGGATAAGGAACTGGCTGTATGGTCACACTCAAAGAGATACAGGCAACAGCTCGATGTCTTGAGTGGAGAGCAGTGACAAGTGCTGTTCCTCAGGGCTTGGTATTGGGACCAGCACTGTTTAACATCGGTTGGTGACACGGACAGTGGGATTGAGTACACCCTCAGCAAGTTCACCGACAACACCAAGCTGTGTGGAGCAGTTGACATGTTGGAGGGAAGGGATGTCAACCACAGGGACCTGGACAGACTTGAGAGGTGGGTCTGTGCAAACCTCATGAAGTTCAACAAGGCCAAGTGCAAGGTCCTACACATGAATTGAGGCAATCCCAAACCCAAACACAGGCTGGGTGATGAGCGGATTGAGAACAGCCCTGAGGAGAAGGACTTGGTGGTGTTGGTTAATGAGAAGCTCAGCATGACCTGGCAATGTACGCTCACAGCCCTGAAAGCCAACTGTATCCTGGGCTGCATCAAGAGAAGTGTGGCCAACAGGTCAAGGGAGGGGATTCTCCCCCTCTGCTCTCATGAGATCCCACCCGCAGTAATGCATTGATCTCTGGGGCCTCCAACAGAAGAAGAACATAGACATGTTGAAGTGGGTCCAGAAGAGGGCCACGAAGATGATCAGGGGGCTGGAGCACCTCCTCTATGAGGTCAGGCTGAGAGAGCTGGGGTTGTTCAGCCTGGAGAAGAGACAGCTCTGGGGAGACCTTATAGCGGTATTCCAGTACCTATAAGAAAGCTGGAGAGGGACTTTTTATAAGGGGATATAGTGATAGGACAAGGGGCAATGGCTTTAAACTGGAAGAGAGTAGTTTCAGATTGGATGTAAGGAGGAAGTTCTTTACTGGGAGAGTGGTGAGGCTCTGGAACAGGTTGCCCAGAGAAGTGGTGGATACCTCCTCCTTGGAAGTGTTCTAGGCCAGGTTGAATGAGGCTTTGAGCAACCTGGTCTAATGGAAGGCGTCCCTGCCTATGGCAGGGGTTTGGAGATAGATGACCTTAAAGGTCCCTTCCAACTCAAACGATTCTATGATTCTATGAATTTTCTGCATTTGCATTTCTTCATTGATCTAAGACTAGCAAAACCCTTTTGTGAGAGCTTTTTTTTCCATTATCCCTGTATTGAAGTAAGGATATATAAAAAGTTTTCACGTAATTAGTACTTTTTATTGTAATTGCTTAAGGTTTTCCTTATGAAGTTTATAAAAAAGCAGATAGAGACAGAGGTAATTGCTATCAGATTGCTATCCTAGTATATATAAAATTCAAATTACACTTCTATACACAGGGCTAGAATCAAAGACCAGTTTTCCGTAAGTGCCTCATAATATAAAAAATTGAGTGCATTAAAATATCCACATTATTGTGATTTAATCCTGAGACATTTTGGTTTATGTTCCTCTGTCAATTATTGGGAGGTCAGCTGAATCATGAGTTATAATATCCATTTCTTTCTATTGGCTTGACTGAGTCTGGCATAAGTTTTGATGAAATAAGTTTCACCTCTTGGAACACATTCGCTTAATCACACCTTACATTAAAAAAATTGCCAGATGCTAGCCCACTTAAGACACAATGGTTGTGCTAGTGCTGGTAGTATCTCACCTGTTTAACCAGTAGGTTATTGTTCAGAGCTCAAAGGATAGTCAATTCCTTTTTCTGTGGAGAATTTGCACCTTGTTTCCCGCAGGAACATTACACCCAGCAATCACAGTGTTGTTCTGGAAGAGGTTTGTCTCAATTATTTTTGCCAAAAATGCTCCACTTTGGATAGAATTAAATACTCTTTAGGCTACAGGAACTTTAATATGGTGAAAGAGCAATTACCTGGCAGGAAGATGAACTGGCTCTAGTTTTTATCCCCACTCCAGAGAATGTGTATTTTTCTGCAGTGAACTGGAATTTGCCCTACTTTCAGGTAAGAAACCAAATTACCTTTATGTGAGGGGTCATATATGATACCATGTACTGTGCCATCTTGGTCAAGGATTCATTCCATTGATGAAAGAGCTATAATAGCAGTGTTGGTCTTGGTGATAGACCTACTTTAAGTGGGACAAGGGACTGATTAGACAACCTCCAGAATTCCCTTCAAACCAAACCAAACTAAAGCTAATCAAAGCAAAACAAACCAAATGCAAAACAGTCCTCTGCACCTACCTTCTCCCTGACCACTGTGGCAGGTGCACCCACCCATGAAAGCAGAGCTGCTTGGCTGCTGCAGTGTAGCAGCTCCTGGCTGCCTTTGCTCTCAGGGCCTCGCGGCAGTTGGGGCCTTTGGCCAATGGGACCCGCTATTGACTCCAGGTCAGATTCAGCCTGGGTATCAATGGAGTCCCCTGGGGAGCCATTTTGAGCTCGTCCCCTGGAGCAGCGGTTGAGAACTCTCCCCTTGGATCAGGACGCTGCCCAAGGAAACTCCTCGAGGGGCTTTGGGTCGGGACGCTGCCCTGAGCAGGTCCTCGAGGGTGAGAGTCCTCACTTATTAGGTGAGTGATAAAGCGTTTTGTGTTGCTGTTAAACCCTAGGGAGTGGGGCTTTGTTCTGCGTTTTGGGTTGACGTTAAACCCTAGAAAGTTGTTCTGTTCTCTTCTCACAGACATTTGAACCTGTGATTTACAGAGAGCTAGATAATTGTGTTAATAATAAATTTTTTAATTTTGGTGGTTGGTTGTTCATTTGAGAGCCTCCATAACAACCACCTGAAGATAGCCTGTAATCTGGTGAATTGGGCTGCAAGGTGAGAGAGGTGGGGTTGAACACTGACTCAGAAGTGAGTGGAGTATGCACGTGCCATATTGTGCATGAGCCCTCTGGCCACTGAGTTATTGGACAGAAACTGGTTAAAGTAGCTATCTGTATTTTGTAAAAATTTGACTATTCCAGACCTAAAATCAGGAGAGGTTTTGGAGGCTGTGACCTGTATGTGAACATACATGCTCTGATCTACACTGGAGGAAATTGCATATGGTCTGGCAGTCTAACATGGGTTAGAATTTTGACTCCTTCAAAAAGCTCCTCGCTCGGCACCTACCTTTGTCAGTCTCATTCTTACTACGATCCTTGATAGGAGTGCTGAGAAGTCTCCTACTAAAAAATATCCACAGTCTTTGCACTGTGTAGCAACACAGAAGTCATTTTCTGGACCTAACAGCGTATTTGTGCTATACTGTGGCATGATCCAGGTCATGCACTGTGCAGTATCAGCCTGGCTGCACCACACAGCTGCTGTCAAGCACAGGGAAGCCCTGACTAGGCACCAAAGTACTCTTCTTCCTTCTGTTCACAAAGAACAATGTAGACATTTCCTCATTTTGTGGAAGCTTACATTGTTTACACACACTCACTAGCACACAAGCACACAAGTAACTGGTGATTAACAGACCTATTTATTCTTACACACTAAGCAGTCCAGTTTAGTCTTCAAAATTAGGTTAACTTCTTCCCTCAAAATGACTGTACTGTACTACTCTCATAGGTGAGGAGAGGGAGGGCCATGCGCTCAGTCCTGTAAATTGTCACCATTTCATTCACTTAAAAGGAATTTTTATCAGATTGCTCTAATTGTAAATGTGTCCCACTGAGTTTAGCAAGCTTAAACCATTAATTCATTCATTTTTCTTGGTGTGAAATGTAGTCTTCAGGTTAAATTTTTAAAAAGGTAGATTCTTGGAGCCCAGAATTCCTTGTATGTAGGAACTACGGAAAAGAGATTGGAGAAAGAAGAAACACTCCTCATAAAAGCTTAAATATTTTAGACTAGTAAAAGTAATTTCTAATGCAATATGTAGTATAAATAGAATAGGTCATATATAGAGGTATACACACACAAATGTATATGTACACAGTTAGATGGATGGATGGATGGATGGATAGATAGATAGATAGATAGATAGATAGATAGACACATAGCACAATACAGATGATGAAGTGAAACAGGCTAAAGAAACAGGCTTTACCTCTGGTAAACAAATAGAGAAAGTAATTTTTTTGTTATCTGATTAATGTGTTTCAACTATAACAACTGGCTTCCAAAGATAAAACACTTTGTCTCCTCCACATGCAACTTTCTTTCCCTCAGAAAAACCCCATCACATGTCCTAGTTCAGTTGCTACTGAGCTTTACAGCTGAAGGGTTAAACATAATTTTAACACATCAAGGGTGCTGCAGTCAATACTGTATCTGCTTTGAAACTCTTAACCTGTGCTTCCTGGGGCTCCTGGAGCCCGTCAGGAAAGGGCAGTGGACCTGACATAAATCCTTTCTTCCAGCAACTGGTCTGTTGCTGCAGAGAAGAAGAACATGAGAGGGTCACATTACCAATGTTTCATGCCTGAAATAAAATGGTGGTGATATACGAATGTGAGCATCAGCATTTGTGTCAGTGAGATACAAACGAAGATAGCATTTAAAACTTGCATGACATGACTCAATGACACAATTTCAAATTCAAATAAAATCTGTACAAGTTATGTCCTGATGCAGCTGTCCAGAAATCTGAAGGTCCGTATGTGGGCCTCAGGCCACAGATTAGAACCACAAAGGCTGGGCTGTGCATATTTTAAGGGGAGAAAATTGCATGTACCCATAAGTCTCCACAAATATCCATTCCATAGGAGGATTTAAGAGGCAATCATGCATCTGCCAAAATGTGTGTGCTATCTGTAATCATGTTTTTGCTGAATGACTAGAAAACATCAGAAGAAATTAAAAAACAAAACAAAACAAGATTTCCAACTGTGTAATTATTATTATGAAAACAAATTATTAGAAGGAATTGGCTGCAATGAAGGTGAACCTAAATTTTATGATATGTATAATTTTGGAATTAGACCAAGTTGTTATGACTTAAAACATCACGCTTCATTTAAATCCATGAAAACTATTGTATAAGTACAGTTTATAAAATGAACTCAGTTCAGTTCTAACTAAATTCTAGACTTTTGTTGAAATAATTCACTATTTGATTTTTCAGTTATGATATGTAAAATCAGTGCACAGGTTTCCATTTCACGTACGTAACATTTGGTTGTTCTTTAGTATAAGTTCAACTGGTTCTATAACTCAAGGTCTTGAGGATTTGAGGAACAATGAAAGAAAAAGCAGTAAGTCATCAGAGTGAAATTCTTATGTAGGTTACTTGGATAATTCATATCTGAGAATAAAAACATCTGAGTTCTGTAGAGTACATGTGATACTTGATGTATGTGCTATATATATAATTTCCTTAAGGTCTGTAAAAAAGTTAAACTGAAGTTTAATCAGAAGTTTTGCTCTGTGCTGATCTGTGAGAACCTAAGGTGAAGTCAGACAAGGAAATGTATTTATAGAGATAATCCTCTTGTATTCCCATGCACCTTGCATTTGGAGGCGAGTTAGTTTCCAATAGCTTTTATAATTTTCATTCTTTTTTCGACTCTACTATTGTATTTATGCTTTATCGCCACATTCTGCACACAGATATGTGCATAACTGCTTTGAGAGTCATGCACATATGCATGTATTTCTCTCAAGGGAAAACATGGCTTTTAATAAATATGCAATGTGACACAGTTGTGATTGAGGTAGGCAGTTTTAAGATGCATAACTTGATTATTTCAAAACCAAATTTCTTCAAACATGCCAAAGGCAGGTATATGTCAATCTAAAAGTTACATGAATTGGAGTGTAAAAGGGCAACCTAAACATTTTTCAAATTATGCAGGTCTGTTTCCTCATATTCCATAACTCAGAACCAGACTGGGTTTTTACTACACTTTGATAATAATTCATATTTGAGTAGTGAACAAACATGAACAATATTAGTACAGCAGATCATGTTCTTAAGCCTCTAAATGTCATAATAGAAATACCTTCTCAATCATAATTATGGCCATTGCAAGTGAGATGCTATAAAAAGTAAAATATGTTTTTCTCCTTGTTTCTTCATCTGAAATGTTTATTTAGGTAGTCCTTAGAACATTATTCCTTGCTATTAAATGTCTTCATGGAATAAGACTTTAAATGCTCCAGACTGCTCAGAGTTTTTGAAGTAGTGTCAAAGTTCAAAGAAACCTACGGTGCCACTGTCATTTCTTCATATGCTAACAACCCTCTCTTCCTCAGAAGTAATTACTCCTATACTTTGGGGCTAGAAATTGTTCTGCCAATATTCATGAAGACCAGCTTGTCCTCAGTGCTTTTATTTTATTTGTGGAAAACAGATCAGATAGACTGTCTGAATGCTCTGGGAGTTTAGTTAATTTTAAAGTTGATACCAAGCCAAAGAGATAATCCCAGTGTCCCACAGATCATTCCTTAGACTGTCAATCAATATGATTTCACCTGAGTCTCCCTATCTGGTAAATCCAGTAGCAAGTAATACACATCAGTTGAAAACATCAGAAATGCTGCAGTGGGTGGGACCATGGGTCCATATAGCTGTTTTCTCTCTCCTACAGTGGCAGTGGAAAATGCTGTTAGGAGTATTATTTAGAGATTTCTTGCTGGCATCTGTTTCTTCATTGTGTGTTGTTTCAGCTTGTTGACATTGTTGAACCCTTCATCACTGCCATAGCTGAGCATCCTTCTATTTTTCTTGGCATCTTCATGGTAAGAAAGTTCTATTGCTTAAATTTTATTGAACCAAGTGACACAGGGAATCAAACACAGGGTGAGAAATTAAACTTTCATCTCCAGCTTCTTTACTAGTATTGTATCTAATGAGGTCAGTTATCCTATTTGGCCCAAGCGATTAACAAAGATATAAATATGCAACTAACTTGGACAGAAGTCTTGTCAACTCTGTTTAACCTAGCTGCTCTCATAGATGCTCATTTGTTTAGCCTTCTTCAGTGTGTATTTGTTTCCAAGATCATCCATGAGGTTTTCTCATCTGTTATGTTCAAAGCAAAAATACAAATTATACAGATAGTGTTTACTATTCTAGGTAATGTTTTTTAACCGGAGCTTGTTTCAAGTGTTCGTGACCATATTCAAGATGACTTAGCTAATCTTCCATAGGAGATATGTCACCTGTTAGTCATTAGACACTCAATTAGCAGTTGAAATAAATAGGTCAATAGAAGAAGATAGCAAGCTCCTTTAAATTTAGATAGCAAGATGAAGACACTGTCTTCAGTAAAGCTTAAGGGAGGAGTTTAGCAAAACTGAGAACTTGAAGCAACAAAGAATTTGGAGGCATCAACGGGAAGTTGGTTTCCACTAACTTTCCTTTCTCTCTCAAAAGTGGCTGCTTTCCATTTATATTGTCCTCAAAGCTCTTTAGCTCTAGTCTAAATTTTACAGAGCCGTACTTTACTCTTTTCCTAGAGGACTTATTTCAATGGGTTGAAATTACAGCGGTTTTTACTCCTTCTTTGGTGAAATGACAACTTTAAGTCAGGCTGTGGCCATATACAACATCACTATTTAATGTTTTCCAAATACACTGATGCAACAGAGAAGTTAATTCAGTTTTCAAAAACTGCATGCTTAGATAAATTGATTATAAGTCAAATAGAGTAGGTTTTCTCATGTGTCCAAACCACTGTTCCACAATCCTAAATTCTCTGCACATTTGCAGGACACAGTATTTACATTTTTCTAAGAGACCTCCCAAATAAAGATATTACACCGTTTGTAAATGAAAAAATTGCCATTGAGTATGTGTCAAATATCATCCCATACTGATTTTCTATGCTTAATTTACAGTTTCATGAGTTATATTGCAATAAGTTTGCATCACAGGGCTAAGAAAGCCCATGTGAAATATCTAGAGTAGCCCACAGAAACCTTACAAAATCCTGTCCAATATGGGAAACCCTAAAAGGATCATTCAAATGTCCCTGAAATAAGTCAAAGAGGATGTAAATGGCCTTGAAAATAAAACTTGAGAATCTGTCAGGTCCTTCACTACAAAATCATAAATGCAACTCAAATCAGACTTTTACAAGGGCTTAGATGGTGAGTTTTCAAAGCAAATCCTTGAAAGGAAATGTAATTAATATCAGAAAATTGTCAATGATGTCGTGTTAGGTGACTAAGCCAATTCAAGATATAAAGAAAAAATGATTAAAATGTGGTTTTGTATTTTCAATGCAAAACAATGAAATAAGAAGATCTGAAAATAGTTTTGAGCCTCCACAAAACTCACAGGGAAAATCTGTGAATTGTGAGTTTTTCCATCTTCTTCATTATTTTTCCCTGTATGATAAAGGCAGTGTCGATTTTTAATTTCTAGGATCACTTAGAAGCTAAAATGTCTTGCATAGTGATTAGATGTTGCTGTTTGGTGAGAGTACATTGAAAAATCCCTAACAGTTTCAGAGAGAGAAAAAACATAAGCAGTCTTCCACTTAAGTAGCCAACTCTCCCATACCCCAGTTGTAAATACTACAAAAACTACGTTATTACAAAAATTATAACAGTAAATACACCTTTGATTCTGAAAGATGATAAAAATATTTGGTAGCTGTGATGGGTCGACCTTGACTGGACACCAGGTGCCCATCAAGCCGCTCTAACACTCCCTTTTTCAGCAGGATGGTGGGGGGAGAAAATAAGACGAAGGGTCAAGATAAAAGAAATTTAACAAAGCAAAAGCAAAGTCAATGTGTGGAAGCAAAGGAAAATCAAAAGATTTATTTTCTAATTCCTATCACCAGGCAATGTCCAGCCACTTCCTGGGAAGTAGGGCTTCAGTGCATTTAGTGGTTGTTCTGGAAGACTAGTGTAATAACAAATTCCCCCTCCACCTCCTTCTTTCTCCTAGATTTTATTGCTGAGCAGACATATAGTATGGAATATCCCTTTGGTCATTTGGGGTCAGCTGTCCTGTCTATGTCCCCTCACAAGATCTTGCCCACCCCCAGCCTACTGGTGGTGGTGGTGGTGAATGTTTGAGAGACATCCCTAATGCTGTGTCAGCACTGGTCAACAGTAGCCAAAACCTGGTGTGTTATCAATAGCTTTCTAGATACCAATATAAAGCACAGCACTATGAGGGCTGTTATGGGGAAAATTAACTCCATCCTACCCAGACCCAATATGGTAGCATCTCATTTTAAAGGATGTTTTTAAATCTTTCAAACAGGCCATCATCTTCTGATATCTAACATGAAAAAAAGCCCCAAAGCCTCATAACAAAGTGTCTTCTTTTTTAAATAGTCACTAATAACAACAGAAATTAACACAAAGACTCAGAAAATGGATAGAATGAACTGTAGAAGCTTTCTGCATAGAAACTGGAAACAAGAATCAAGAATTTTTGCAGTTCCTTTTATTGATAATATGCTACTCAGGTATGATTATACTGATAAAAAAAATTTATATAAATTTTTAAGATCACAGCAAGGGTCTCTTCTTTCCAAAAATAAAGTACTGCTGCAGAGACATACACCTAAGTAACCAGTGAGGTGAAAAAAAGCTGAACCTGCTTTTTTGATAGTCTTTTCTAGGAGAGTGATCTTCAATCACTTCAGTCATGGGTCAATGAATAAAAAGGAAGTAAGTAATTTCACTGTTGATCAGTACCTGCCATCTTTTCTTGTTTCCCCTAGTCTGCTGCCAGTCTCTGCGAGACTGAAATGTAATCCTGAAGGAGCACAAGTGACACAGTGGTTTTGACTTAATTTCTGTCATTGAGATATAACACTGTATAAGGTACCCTGATTTTCTGAAGATTATAGATTATGTCTCTCTCCAGGTATATGTTTTGGAGGTCAAGATGTTTCTTGTAGTATCAGTAGATGGGCAGAATAGGCTCTTTTTTCAAGAAAGATTGCTCATAGATTTCATTCAGCTCCCTCCACTTACCCCTTAGAGTGGTGAGCCTTTGAGTCAGGGCCCAGGAATCTGGTACATTTCCTTCTGAAGTCCACAGATGGACCTGCTGGTTTTCAGCTTTTAGAAGCAATCTACCAGGCTTCCATGTAGTTGCTGGGCCAGGCAAGCAGACATCCTAGGCAAATGGACACTGCATGTGCAAACTGATTCGTGCAGTTTTGCATGTACAGCAAGTCTCAAGCATCAGGAATCTGGGTTTGGATCCACAAATGCTGGCAGATGGAGGACAAGTTGCTGGTCTCCTCAGTTACTCACTCTATAGTTAACATGAGTGAGATATTACTAGCCATCGTCACTAAACTCCCCTTAAACAAATTCCTTGCAAAATCTTTATGGTAAGTAAAGATCAGCCAGGAATCTCCTGTGAAATTAACAGAGAAGGGGAGGAGGAAAGATACAGAAATCTGAAAAGCAATGTGAAAAGTGGGATGTTTTTACTGATATTTTGGAGGCAAGCCAAACTTCTCATTCGTATTCCTATTTACACAGTTGAGTTTGTCAGTCTTCCTTTTACATCCTGTAAGATAAGATATTAATAGGAAAAACAAGGACACAGAACAGTTATGAAAGTGCTTAAGATAACAGTACAAGTGTCATACGGTTGAGTCCCCCAGGCAGTAACTCCTTGCTTCTGCAGTGGGCAAGCCTCTGCCTCCAAAGAGCCTGAGGAGAGCCATAGGATGCTTTGGATCCAGCAAGATCTGTTTCATAGCTTTCTCTGATAGGAGAGAGCAGTAATGTGGATTAAGGGCAACCTTTGTTGGCAGATTGGATAAGATGTACTAGTGGAATAAACTGAATTTAGATGTACAAATAAATACTGTACCTCTGTTTAATAGGTGGAGGTAAGAGCTTCACAGCTAAACACAGCAGGACAAATTCTGGGATTCCAGAAGTGCTAAAGCTTCTGCCAGGTTTAGTTAGAGTTTTGCATAAGCTGTAAACACAAACTGAAGAAGGTCTTCAAGATTTGATTCATTGTACCTTTTAATATCCCACACCCTTTCCTCTTGGACTGCTCTCCCTATGAAAAAAACTAAGTTGAAGTCAAGTTTTCTGGCAATTACCTTTCTGAGAACACAAGCAAACAAAAGAACCATCAACGAGCCATGCAGCGTCTTTCAGGAAGTCAATTTGAGCTTGAAATTCTGCCTGAAAGGAGTTTTCCCTTTCTCAGTGAACTGTTTGCTTTCTCCTCTGGTATCTTCTCCTCTGCCCTGCAAATGAAACATCCAGTCGTGTCTTGCTGGAGAGAGTTGATGGATGAAACACTTTCATACTGGAAATGATCTCTACACTGCTAGTCAAGCTCTTTTTGTCCCAGATGGATTCTGCATATGGCTGATTTTCCCCATACAGAGTTAGAAGTAAACAGAGACTGATAGATATTGGCTTTCCATCATCTGAACTGTCAGCTGCTGTACATTAAGAAGTTATCTATGCCTTTAATTGTGAGTGGGAGAGGGATTTAGAGCCTGCAGGAGCGTAATTGTTTCACAGTAAATCTACAGATAAGCCCCTCTTCCTTACTGCCCACACACAGTTCCACTGACTTTAAAATATTAAATTGTCCCTTTCCCTTCAAATGCTGGTGCCTCAAGCAAGATCTATTATCCTGAAGCCTTCTTTGTAGCTTAGACTCTAATGAGATGCCGATATTGCAAACCAATAACCCAAATGAGGAAATACTAAAATGAAGCATAAGGCTGCCTTTATTACTGTCGTATTTCTTTACTGCATTAATTTTGAAACATTTCTGTGTTCTGTCTAATCCCAGTTTTAGTGTTAAATGTTTTGATAATCAACAAGTTTCCTTCTCATGTGACCTGGAGACAAGGTATAAGGGGCGGGAGGGGCAAGGGAGGAGAGGTTTTTTATCTGATAATGTTCCAGAGACTGAGAAATTTTTCTTTAAATTTACTTAATCAGGTAAAACGGGCTTGTTCTGATGTCTAAGTCTCCAAGTCTGGTGAATTGCTTATTTCTTGTTACGGATAAGTTTGAATTCAAGTGAGCAAACAGCTTAAAAAATCAAGTAAATGGTCCTGTGATTAAATAAATATTTGCTGTCCCCCTGGGCTTGTCTTTGTTTCCTCTGAGCTTCAACAGTCTTGTCTTGTTCTTGTGGTGAGGATATAAGAATATGTGTCTATTTAGCAAAACGTGCTTGTGTAAATGAGCTAATGAACAGCCACAGTTGCTTGTGTTCCCCAGCCTGCCTTAGAAGGCAAGTGATTTTGCTGATTGGTATTATTAATGAAGGGAATGCACACCAGAAAAATGTCTCTGTTTATACATCCTCAGTTCACTGGCGGTAAGCTGCACTACAGTAATATTGCTTACGGATGTAATATAAAGTGATTTCTCATTTAGGGTGAGTCTGGCTACATTATTTGAATCAGTGAGTGATGCAAGGGAATTGTGATATAAAAGAGGAGACAAACACTGCTTGCACCAGCCCTACGTAGGACAAGTCACATCATGCTGGTCACAACCTCAGACATTTCATGTGACAAGAATGACCAGGTCAGGGGACACAGAGATGTGGATAGAACTGTAGCTCATCTCCAGGTGGGCTTCTTGCCACAAGGGCCCCATATGCCTAGGTATCACCACTGAAAGCCAGTACAGTTTCTGAGTGAGCTAATGCCTCCTCTATACCCTTTGCCACACAAAGCAGCCAATTGTTCCAGTGTCAAGGATATTTGGCATTTTTACAGAGACATACATGACTATAGATAGTTTATTTTTGCCTTGACTTCCATTTTTTATTCCTACTGTCCTCTTTCTTTCCATTCATTTCATGAAAACAAATCTCGTAACACATACAAAGAGGCATACTAAAAAATACAATGTCAGATAAGTTACAGGAATAAAACATTTTGACATTGTGCAACTTCTTCTAAAATGAGAGGGTGCAGTAATAGCATTTGGCTTGGTATTTCCTCCACCAAAGACATAATCTATTTTCACAGCTACCTTATAGGACAGGATGATGTTAAAGGAATATTTAATAATTTGTGGGATTTTTTTTGTGCTTGACATATGTCTTTCCATTTTAATTGAGTTAATAGAATTCTCCTTTGTGTTCTGTGTGTATTTCAATAACTGTTTAGTGCTAAAATTTTCAGGTAGAGCTTCAAATAGCTCAGAGAAGCAGTTTGTATGTTGAACAATGTTTAATAGAAAATACATTTCTCTTTCTTTTCCCTTCTTATTTTTCTAAGGTGATGGAGTGTAGACTGTTACAAAACCAGCAGAAATTACGAAGTCAGAATGTGATCCCAGTGTTCCTTACGAACGATGCAATCGTATAATTCAATGAATGTACAAACATAAGTAGAAAAATGAGAAGACTTTGACAATAACACCTGAGATTGTCTTGGCTCTATGTTTACTGGCCTCTGAAAACAAGCGATTTTTGTGTGCTTAAGCAAGTATTCATAATGACACTACATTTTAAAGTGAATAGCATTCGTATTATTCTGTGGGTAGTTGGCTACAGGGAACAGAAATACATCAACATATAAGAAAACAGGCAAATGGAGGTTCAATAGAGCATTAAGTGATATTGCTAATGACACCCACAAAATAAGGTAGTGGAAAAAGAAGGGAGCTGACCACTGACATTGTTCAACAGCCCATAACAGTGTAATATTAATCTTGAAACACTGACTTGTGGACTAGCCAGTAAATTGCGTAAATTACTTAAGGGCCTTTAACATTAAAGTATTTAATGATTTATGTCATTTGCAATACGTGGCATGTCACACCCTATTGCAATACTCAATATGTTATATGTAACCTCTATTCAGGCTGTTGCTGCTAAATTTTCCTTGCTCCTGGTTGGTATATGAGAGAATAAAATTTGTGTCGGGTTTGTGTGCGGCAGGTTTTTTGGTAGTGGAGGAGGGGACTACAGAGGTGGCTCATGTGAGAAGCTTCTTGAAGCTCCCCTGGCTCCAAGTTGGACCTGTCTCTGGCCAAGACCGAGCCAATTAGCAATGGTGGGTGCATCTCTGTGATAACATATTTCAGAAGGGGAACCTGAGAGGAGGAGGGGTTAAGGGAAATACCTATGCAAACACCGAGGTCGGTGGAAAAAAAGAGGAGGAGGAGGAGGGGAGGTGTGCTGGAGCGGAGTTTCCCCTGCAGCCCATGGTGAGGCAGCTGTGCCCCTGCAGCCCATGGAGGTCCATGGTGGAGCAGATGCCCACCTGCAGCCCGTGGAGAACCCCACGCTGGAGCAGGTGGCTGTGCCCGCAGAAGGCCGGGACTCTGAGGGGAGCCCACGCTGGAGCAGTCTTTTGCTGGGACAACTGCAGCCCATGGCAGGGACCCACACTGGAGCAGTTTGGAGAGAGGCACAGCCCGTGGGAAGGACTCAGTTTCATGGAGGACTGTTTCCTGTGAGAGGCACCCCATATTAGAGGAGGGAAAGAGTGTGAGGAGCCTTCCCGCTGAGGAGGAAGGAGCAGCAGAGACAACATGTGATGAACTGACTGCAACACCCATCCCCTGCCCCCTGCAGTGCTGGGGGAAGGAGGCAGAGAAATCAGGAGCAAAGCTGAGCATGGGAAGAAGGAGGGAGGGGTGGCAGGAAGGTGTTTTTAAGATGTGGTGGTTGTATTTCTCACTGTCTTAACGCTCTTTGATGGTAAATTAGTGTTAGGTGGTGGTGGTCAAATAAAATTGGTGTTCTTTTTCTTACAAAATCAAGCCTGTCTTTTGTCCATGACCATAATGGGTGAGTCATCCCTCCCTGTTTTTGTCTCGATCCTCAAGCCTTTTGTTTATTTTGTCCTCCCCATCCCTGAGGGGGAAGGAGTGAGTGAGTGGCTGCTCGATGTTCAATTGCCCTCTGGGCTTAAACCACAAAAATTTCCATCTCCTTATATAATTTAAGGAAACAAAATGAAAATTTAAGGCTACATCTGTTATGCTGATGTCAAAATATCTTCTTTAAAAATCTATCCAGAGCTGACAGTTTTCCCAGTCAGACACCAGGGCTGTTTGTTACAACTGGTTGTCAAGAAGCTGACTAACAAAAAAGCAGATAGTTTCTGATAGTTATTAACTTTATCCACTTAGCTTATTATTAACTTTGCTTAATAGCTTTTTAGTTTTATTGAGCATTGCCAAGTTAGTTAATTGAGAAGAAAGTCTTCTGTTAGAAATCCAGTCTTCTAAGAATTTTGTTTCAGACATTTCAATGACTTTCTTCACTGATGCCTAATTAGTTTGTATGAATCAGTAATATTACTGTACCTTGATTCTTGCCACTGATCTTAAAATATTTACAAGCAGATCAAAGAAAATGTTCACATTCTTTGATATTTTCCTTATGAGTAAATGAAATCTGAACTGAGGAAGCTGTCTGTTTGCTGAAGTGGTACATAACTATGGAACTTTATGCCTTCAAGACTTTGGTTTAAATCTAGTTTTCACCTACAGCAATAAAAAAAGTAATTGATGATAGATAGGAGAGCTATCATTTATGTCAGTAGTAGCAGTAAGAGGAAGATTTAAAAAAATGTATCCTCATCTTTTTGGTTCAGTATGGGCATTTACATGTTCTTGTGCCAAACAGTGCCTCTTTAATTTTGGGTGTAGGTATTAGGAGTCTGACTGTGTACATATAAGAGCACATGTATGGATATGTATGTGTGTGTGTGGATACGCATTCACACTCAGACAATTTGTTTTGCTTCTTCTGACAACTTTTGCATCTTCTGGGATAAATGCAGTGTAAGAAAGGAATTTTGTAGCAACTAACAAAAACTTTCTACAATAAAATAACCAGAAAAATTACTGGAACAGAAACAACTAGGGATGAGTTCTGCATCATGCTGAAAACCTTTACTCTGGTACATGAGACTGGTGATCTGCTTAGAGTTGTGTATGTTAGGTACGAGTTTGCTGAGCTGGAGCTGGAAACGGCATTTTGCAGGATCAAGCAACTCCCAGTGGGATTTTGCCACAAAGATTTGACTATTATACAAATTCATAATATATACTCTGAAATCTTTGTCAGTTGAACATTTTTACAGTAATAATCTTCTTGCAACAGGAATCAACATAGTCATGTTGCCTCAGAAGATAATATTAATTAACTACTGGAAAAGGCAAGAGATATGGAAGTATTTGACCTCAAGATGTATTTTTCCTTATTTCAATAAATAGTCCTTATGCTAACCCACCTCTGTCACCAATCAGCTCAAAACCCTCCAACCACGAAATACAAAGGGGGAGTCAGAGTTTGTCTTCTGAGGATTTTAAGGAGAAACTATGGGGGGTTATATTATTTTTTTCCTCAGCCTTTCCCTCCTGTCCCAGAGAAAGCCCTCATCTTCTCTCTCCACTCCTGAGTTCTTTGTTCATGACCAGAAGATAAGGTTGATCTAAACGTGCTAAAAGACATGCTTCTATATTTATTTCATCTTTAAGAAAAATCAATGCCTGATCAAGGCTTCCACTTCAGTGAAACAGACGTTTGTCATTGACTTTTAAAAGTGAGATCAGTCAAAACAGCTCCATCACAAAAAAAAAAAAAAAAAAAAAAAGGTAAAGAAAAAAGTGTTTGTGAAAAGTAAATGCTAGGGCTAGAAAGCAAGCGAGTAACTTTTTTCTTTAAAAAAAGGAGCTTAAAAGTAATTCACTATACTGGAAGGGCTTCAAAATCACATTCTTGTACCAGGCATGCCATTTAATGAACTATATTTAATCAAATTTCAAATTATTTCTTATTTATAAATGAAAGATACGACTTTGGCTTCCTATTCAGATACATCTTTAACATAAAGAATCAAAGAGTTGTGACATGAGAAAAAAAGTTTGAGAAAGGTTAATGTGACACTAGACAAGAACTTCATATTGGACACTGACAGATTTAGCTGATGTTTTCTGTCCCACTGATTATCTTCTTCTGTGCAGGTTATGAATGAGATGGATTTTCTCAGTCATTCACTTATTTATTATGAAGCATTTCATGTAATGAGAGCACTGTTCTTCTATGCTATATAGCTTTTAAGTGAATCAATACTCAGTGAAATTGCTTATGTAATATTACTTTAAATGCGCTGTTGATGAATATCAGTTTAAATTTCCCCTTTGTACTTATAGACATAAATATACTTCCAGCAATAATCTTTGAGAAATGCAAATAATCTGACTCTACTTTTCTTGGTTCTACCTTTCATTTTGCTCAGATAATGTTAGTGTGGTTTTATTTATTTTATTACTTTTCAAAAATCAGTATTTATAGTCCTTTTGAATTAGCTCAGTCTGGGCTTGGGCTATTGGCAAAGTGGTGTAAAATGGTTTAGAAAGTTACTTCATTAGCTTCTAATGACAATATTTCTTCATCACTGAGAACACCTTTTGTTTGTATTGCTGTTGCATCTTATAATCTGCAAAAGAAATCTGAAATATTAGGACCAGATGCTGGGAGAACCATATGCAGATCTTTCCTTACGTAGAGGAACTTACTTGCCAGGAAAGGTTCTGTTAATGCTGAAATGAATTTGGTGCACATTAAGGTCAAGCTCTGTCTCTGCGAACTCTCGAGGCAGCAGTGCCACATGCAGTTACTGTTAGCCAGTTGATGTCCCTGTGGGTGGAGGACAGACACCTTTGGAGAGCAGTAAGGTCCACCTGGAGCTTTGGCTCTGAGAACATTTGTTCCTGTCTCCTTCTATTAGCTGGGAAGGGAACAGACCAGTATCTAGATCTCTAACCTTTAGAAATCTGGAGTTAGGTGAGAGGAATTGCAGCCTGAGCGGCTTAACACATTACTGCAGATCTTGCCCCACTCGGGTACGGGTATGGCCAACAGTGTGGTGGTATCTTGGAGCAGCAGCTCCAAAGGCACTGACTTGAGTGTTAGGATGGAGGGGGCAGGTGCTGCTCAGTGAGAGGGTGGCTCACTGTCATGCACTGCGGCAGCCATGGGTGCCCCAGACTGTCCTGACACCAGCCCCTGTGTCAAGGTTTTCGAGCGTGGGAGGACATGTACTGCTGGCATGCACCGCTGGCAGTGTGTGTCCAGACTCCAGCTTGCTGGCTGAGCATGGGGCTGCTGTGATGTCAAAAAAAGGGCTTGGGGTGAACACAGCAGGTGAGTGAATAGATGCAGCTGAGTCACAGCTGGGGAGAGAGCTGCAGAGACTGATTATGTATCAGTATGAATGAGCATAACCGCTGGGTGGGGAAGGAAAGGACAGTGACGCTTTTTTTTCTGCACACATGCCCTGCCTGACGGAGAACCACAAATCGCTGATATCAGCACCCAAGCTACCTTCAAAGACAACTCAGCAAATTAAGTTTGAAATGCCGTGCTATAATATTTTCCCAGTGTCTTGCTCCCAGAGCACACATTAGGACCAAAGTTCATTTTCTCACACTGAAAAATCCTGATACATATGGTATAAAGTACTGCTCACTAGGATTTCATTAAATAACTAAGAATTCACTGTTGGAGCTGAAGTTACTGTTTAAGACTTGTGCTCTCATGAAAAGGCTTTTTTCTTCTGTTTAAATCTTCTTTTAATGCTGTGGTTTTAATTCAATTTGTTGTAAGGAAATTACTTGAGCAGTCTCAAGAAAAATTTAAGCAGTCTTTATTTTGTAACTAAAAGAATGCATACGAACAAATAGTTCCAGAGATATATATCAAGTGTATGCAAGCTCTACAGAATCATCTCTTTTGAAGCAGTTTTGAAAAACCACTTAAAATCATAGTGAGACATAAATCTTGAAAAAGAAACAGGTAGAATGAATTTAAAATATGCAGAATGAACTTCTTAATTTATGCTTGTTTGTGAATATTTACTACTAAGAGATGTTAAAACAGGAGTAATATTTATAAACAGTTCACTCCCTCTCCTTTACTACTTCCAGAATTTCTATAATGGAGACAGATTTAAAAAAAAAATTATTATTGGTTTATAATGAGTCAATTTGGGCTAAATTCAGACATGAGAGAAGTGGCACTTTTAAGTCACTAAAATTACAAGCATGTATAATTCTCATGAGGGTTCCAGTCCTTGGTGGAATTAAAAAATTATAATCCCTGTTTCACTTCAATAAAGAAGTGAGGTGTCACATTCAGCAGAGCTCCTAATGGCCATGCGTGGCACCTGGCTTCTAATACTAAAACAGTTGTGATAAAATATAAATCATGCTCAGGAAGAAGAATGGCATGTAAGAAATCCTGCTCTTCCTTAGCCTGTCTTCAAGACAGGCCTGAAATGAAGAAATTGACTCAATGATCAGAATCCAATATAACTGTTACGCAGGTATTCTTTGTTAGCAGTGTGGGGGTCGCCCTGGGGATTCTCCACCATAAGGGCTCCCAAGAAGTAGCAAGGGACATCAGTTTACATACACACAGATCATACATATTCCTTAGATTTCCTGGAAAGGGGTATCTTATGATCATGAGTTTCTCATTTACATAGTCTGAGCATGCGTAGTAAAAAGATTGAGGGTCTTTGGTGGTCAAGGGAAGAAGTAGGTGGTCTTTTTCATAGTGTACGCTTTTTCCAGAGCATGCCCTGTGAAGTAAAGTCCAGGTATCTTCTTCCTAAATCGAGATCATCCTCCCTAGATTGTATCTCTGTGTCCTTTTCTTCAAGTTCCCCTTATCTTAGTTTGCCCAAGTGCCCACTGAAGGCTTTGAGTCTGCTATCAGTGAGTTATATAGGGAGTGTTTTACTTTTGTCTAGACAAAGAGGCCTGGTGAAAACAGTGAGGAGTTCTTGGGAAACAAATACAAGCAAAACTTTCATGCATCACCGTTTAGTCTTAATCAGAAATTCATTGGTTTCAGCCCTTTCAGGCAGTTTTTATGGAGTCAGTGCAGAAAGCTGTAAATGGTGATGCAGTGAAAGGGAAGATCTTAACCAAGTGTATAGAGGGGAAAGTGGCTGCTCGGTACACTTGGCTGTATCATGGAGAGCAGGACGGCCATCTCTACATGGGCTCACATACCTTACCAAGGCCTCATGGAGAAATCATGGCCAGCATTATAGCTAGGGATGAAGTTCCCAAAATAAGCTCATGTATACATGCTGTCAGTATAGCTCTGAGGAGATGGCCAGGACTCCCTGCTGAGGAGGAACATCTTCACACAAACTCGAGAGTAATGCAGCCCAGTCTGAGAACCAATATTTTTTCAGTGATTTAGACGACCAGGTGTCACTGGTAATAGGCAAAGAAGGGATGTTGCCAGTTTTTATAGCTTGACAGAACTTAACTTGTTTGGTTTAGCCCAACACATAGCATGAACCATAATGTCTTATGAGATATGCTATGTTAAAGCTTGGAGACTTGTTGTACTGAAGTATGAGAATTTCCAGGAAATTAGTGTGCACCAGGCAGAAAATAGAAGAAACTAGAAACATCAGTGGTGCTCAGGCCAGTGTAATAGCAAAGGAGCGGGTACCTCTGCCGGGCAGCACCCTCCCTCCCTCCCTGTGCCTGCTCTTCGGGTGAGTAAGGGGCAGTGCAGTGTTTTCCTGCATGAAAAGTGCTTTTGAATTCTGGACCAGGTTCCACCTGGAAATAGATGGGCATGCATGGCAGCCTACAGAGAGCATGCTGTACAGGCCCTCTGGCCATCCCCACTGTATCCCCTGCCTTCAAGGAGAACTGAGAGGCCACATCAAAATGATTCTTGATCAACATGTGGCTCATGAGTTATGTATGTGTCACCTCTATCCTGAATAAATCTCTCATCTGTGGTAGATACTTAGCTTGCCCCAAGATGTTGCTTGAATTGTCCAAAAAAAGAGAACACCCTCCATCCCTTTGCAGCCAGCACTGTATGTCATGTCTCTGTGGCCTTGGACGTTTCTGTGCTGCACATGCACCTGCCCTGTGTGCCATCGCTGTCCCTGCACCAGGCAGCAATTCAGACAGCAATGTGTCTTTGAGAGTAAGGTGAACTTCATTCTCAGGAATAAGTATCTTCCTCACAAAAAAGCATATGGAGGCAGGAGTTTAATCTTTTTGTATTGAAAAATTAGGAGAGGCACAGGTGATCTGTTAGGTGCTACCAGGAAGTGGACAAATTAAAATGTAAGAATCATGACCATGTCAAACCTTCTAGTCTAATTCTTGCCTTGAGCCAGCATGTGAGCAATAATTATACTCTCTGGTGAGCTGCTCTATGGACATGAGTAATTATAATCTCCAATACACAAAAATGTGTATCACTCTTTATAATGATGCACAGAAGTAAACAAAAGGACTAGAATTAAATGTTCAGAACGTCATTTATATGATCAGCTTTAGTAAGTCAGCTCAAGTTTTACGTAACGAGGAAGTCTGAATATGGAAATCTGGCCTTATAAGTGGACTTTGTGTGATGAGTAGTCATTAGAGATATTTGTCCAATACCTGAAAAGAAAAAGGTTATTCAGTTCAAATATTTCAATAGGTAGTAATCAAAGCGAGAAGTTTGCAGAAACACACTGATTCTAAAGTTAAAATACAATTCTGAGCTCACATTTCTGTGTTAACTAGCTCAGTAACATTAAATAATTTAATATTCCACCTAAAGTACTTACAAAAAAGTAAGTATAAAATTATAAAATTCATGTGACTAAATGTAGTTAGTTACTGTAGACTTCTCTTAAAGTCAGTGCAGATCTAGGGAGCAACTCAGTTCATCCTAGAGCAGATGTCTTAAATATACTGTAGATAAGAGTATTTAATCAAAAGAATCTACCCTAGCAATATAAAAAGTTTAGACTTAGAAATCTGATCTCCATGCATTTCAGATTTCATTAAAATAAATCTGTTACCACACTTTCTAGGTATCCACAAAATGTATAAAGCTTGCCAAGCAAAAAGCTGCAGTGGAAACCCATGCTGGCCACGCAACTGTCAAGACAGATTTGGAGATCAATCAGTTTGGTTCAGACTGATTTTTCTATTTTTCTAGGGAAATTAACCACATGGCTACACAAATTCATAGCATTTCCAGCATTTCCATGTTTCCTTATCTGAAAGAACATGGCACTGAAAGATGTACATCATGGAAATACAGGTTCCACTGAAGTCAAAGGGAATGCTTCTTTGATTTCAGAAATTCCAGGATTTCACCCAGGGACAAGGATGGTTGTGCCATGGCACCACATATCTGCACAAGGAATAAAGATAATCCCCCAAACTTCAAAACAAAACAAAACAAACCCCCTTGTCTGGCGGGTTCATCATTCACACTCCATCAAGGCATCTGTAGGCAACTCTGTCATAGGGAACAGGATTTCTTGTGCTTGAAATGTGAACAAAGAAATGAGTGCTGGAGTTCAGCGATGACTCACATCTGGCAGCACATATTTCTGTCATTTCTGAATGGCGCTGCTCTGCTCTGCTTCACGGAAACGTTTTAAGTGATGTAGGAGATATTTTATATGGAGAAGTAAAACACTCTGTACGTGACTCACAAAGATCTTGTTATTATTTTATCCCTTATTCAAATTATTCTTTAGATCAAGATTGTATTAATGCTCTTAATTAATTTGGCCTTACGTAATGCTTTTAATCCAAGTATCTCACAACACTTCTTGAGCATTATCTAATTAATCTGGTCACAATATCTCTGTGATGTAGTCAAGGAATCTGTGTGGCTCGTTTCAGCTACTGCCAAGAAGCAGGCACCTCTGGGGTCAAATAAGGCAGCTGTTCAGTAATGCATAGTGGCATTACACCACACTTTGGGAGAGGAAGTGAGAAATAGCATCCTTAATTGGAACTTCAGGGAGATTAGGGGAGGAAAATGTAATTATCTATAATTTCAGATTTAAAGGTGGTAACTCATCTTTTCCTCTGAAGATTGTCAAAGGTTCTTTAATGTCCAGTTGTTTTTTTAGCTCATGGTACAGTTGTCTCATAAAATACCAGAGGTCCTCTGGTACTCTCTAGCCAGAGTCTGAGCAGAGTGCCTTACCATGTCAGGATTTCATGACCTATTTTACTTTGAAATTCTGTATCTACACATAGCATTTAATTGGAAAAAGTAAATAACTAATGTGATCCTTTGATCGAAACCTGTAAACTACCAGTATTTAATATTTCTTTTCTTATTTCAAATAGTGTATGGAAATAAATTGAAGCACTGAGAAAATAAATTATTTTATCTACATACTGAGAATTATTTATCTACATACTGAGAAAGACAGTGATGAAAACGTCATCAAATCTTATTTTACAGGCCTGTATTAGTTTGCACTATCACTCAGATCCTTCCTTCTGCCTGGTAAAATATTATAGAATGGTTTGGGTTGGATGGGATCTTAAAGATCATCTAGTTCCAACCCCCTGCCATGGGCAGGGACACCTTCCTCTAGACCAGGTTGCTCAAAGCCCCGTCCAGCCTGGCCTTGAACACTGCCAGGGAGGGGGCAGCCACAGCTTCTCTGGGCAACCTATTCCAGTGCATCACCACCCAATAAGGAATAATTTCTTCCTTATATCTAATCTAAATCTACCCTCTTTCAGTTTAAAACTGTTACTCATCATCCTATCACTACACTTCCTGATAGAGTCCCTCCCCATCTTCCGGTAGGTCCCCTTTAAGTACTGGAAGGCCCCTACAACCCCAACTCTTTCTCTGATGTTCAGTCTGTATGACAAACTCTGTGTTCTTGATACCCTTGACTAAAACACAGCTCAAACACAGAGTCTAAAATATTCTGCTTAACAGGCGAGCTTTCACATATCCATTCTCATTTATTCCTCTACTAAAACAAGATTTAAGCAAAAAAAGCTACTAACACCGCTGATGTAGAAGCTCCCCAAGTGTCTTTTGGACAGCTGCTCCCTAAAGAAGGAGTACCCTGTTTGTGCCTACCGCTGCTTCAGATCAGACCCATCCCCGTGGAGAAGTGCAACAGGGACCGGTCACCCAGGCTATTCAGGGCTCCACAGGCTGAGGCATGCGGGACACAGGGCTTTGGGAGTCTGCCAGAGGGGGACAAATAACTTCACATTCAATTTCTTCTCAGAAGGGGGCGGGAGGAGCAATCCCATGGACAGGATAATCACTGAAAACAGTTGTAAACTTTTCACTGGCTCTTGCAGATAGATCAGGCTGCAGTGATCTCCTGTAACCTCCTTTGTAGCACAGAAAACAGCAATCACTAAGGAATTTTTCGTAAGAAAAAAACCTTAATTTATGTGCTGAGAGACAAAGGATCCACTGTGTCTCTAGATAAAGGAATAGAAAATTCCACTCACCACCGAATAGCAGAGACTACTGAATCTCTGGCCACTCAGTCTCAATTATAAGAAAACATGGGCCTTGTAGATATTTGTAAACAAGTTTGCTGAGATTGAGAAGGAGCCTGAGAAGCCCAGAGATTTTTGTCAGGGTCTAGAAAAGCCAAGAGGGCTGGAAAATTCAACTGGTTTTAGTATAACCATTTTTCAGACCTTGGCTTTCATGTGCATATTTTCAGTTCCTGTGTAACAGAATGTGTATTCTTATGAAACAAGAAAATGGAGAGAAATTATGAAGAACATGCTAAGGATTCCTGATGATTATTAAATCTTGAGAAAGCACAGCCACATTTGTAGCACCTGAAAGATACAGGTGTTAAAACACATAGAAAATTATATAAAACCATCTATAAACCCAGTATTTTTACTGTATAATAATGATATAATCTGCAGTGATTTATACCACCCTCCATTTTGTGAAAACTGTGAAAACTGATGTACATTATTATTGTTAAGGGAGCAGACAGCTGACATGACCATTCCCAAGATGAAAACACCTTTACAAGATGACCCTTTAAGTAGAGCGCCTATGAGGATAAAAATTCCAGGTCTTGGATGATATGGTTTCTCCCTAAATCTTGATGTTTTCAGATACTTTATGAAAGAACCATTCTAGAAAAAAAAATAATCCATCAAAGTTCATTTTTCCAGCTGATTATAGAAAAATTACAATTTTGAAACAAAGTCATTTCTGAAGGGAAAAATACAAAGAAATATTTCAGTCTGCAAAAGTGTTGTAACAAAAAGTTCTGACATGCTCAGTCTCTATGTTATTTGGGTTAAAATTAACAGTTTCACATTACATCAGAACAGAACGTCTGTCAAAGTTTTAATAGCTTTTGGTGTGTTCTTTAAGAAACTTCACTCATTTTAAATTAAAAAAAAAAAAAAAAAAGAAAGATACTCTCTATTTCAGGGAGAATTCTTTAAAAAGGAAGTTAAATTATCTTTCCAATTACAGCCAAAAGTATCCACATCTCCTTCACAGTAGATAATAAATTCCAGATTACTGTATTAATTGTGTTCACTATGGTGTGCATCATAAACAGCTATAACTTCAGTCACAGTGGCTGCACTTATATTTTCTTTGTAGAAAAATACATGCCCTTTCTCTTCAAGAGAAGAAGAACATCTCTAAAGTCAGCCACTAATAGCTGAAAAATGCTGAGTTCATTGCATTGCAGGACAGGGAGATGCATTGGGGGGGGGGGGGGGGGGAGATGAAGTTAACTTCAGGGGGCCAAGTCAAGGTTGAGCTCTTCACTGTGATGAGGGATGTGGGCCCCTAGGTGATTCATCTCACTCCAAATGAGGTACCTAATTACACACCTTCCCTAAGTCAGGGAAAATAATTGCAAGTTGGAAATTCCTGTTATTCTCTGATGACACTAAAGGCAGTGAAAGGTAACTAACTCACTCTTTGATAACTATGTCTAAATTTTGGTGAGAGGATCCTGCCCTAAGTACCTATAATTATCTTCAAATACTATTTTTAAACTGCTTATGGATTTTGCTAACCATTCTGAAAACTGACAGGAAGTCATACAGCCTGGGCAATTGCCAGGATTACATGCCTAAGGGTGATGCTAGAGCAGTGACATTAGCAGTGCTAATAGCACTATAGCAGCAACAGTGTATTATAAACTCATATTTCAGGTTTAATTCTTTGTACAATATTGCATTTGAGTGAATGAATGAATGAATGAATGTGCTGTTTGAATATCTCTAAAACATTGTACATAAAGTGGATGAAACATGAAAGCACAGTAGATACAACAAAACCATAACCAAAGCAGAATGACCAGATGTCTTGACTTGGCACAGATTTGGAATATTTTGAGATATGAAGAACATACGAGACCTTTGATCTTATTTGCATGAATTTATACAGGTGAAAGTATTATTTAGAGCCAGGTTTAGGTTTTAAATGTATGTGTGTGTTGTGTTTAGGGTGAGAATAAATTTGGTAAGAGATAAATGCCCTTGTGTCCTAGCCGGTCCTCAGAGATTAGAGGGGCTAGGGGTGGCTGGACTTGTCCCTTAATAGGTATGCCAGTTGGGGCCATGACTATAGGTCTGACCCAGTCCAAGCAGGCACTCAGGAGAAGCAGTCATCTTCACAACTAGTATGGTTTATTTTTATGCAACATCTACAAATTCTTTAAGATTGACTGTGATAAATGCACAAACTGCAGGTTGGCTATATAGCACTACACAAAAGAAAAACAACTGCAATCACACACACCAAGTTCCTGGATATGCACTTGGCGTAGCCAAGGAAATCTTACCAAAAGGCGTCCCTTCTTAGGGGTGGTGGTGTTGAGAGCACAAACCTGTTGATCTGTCCTTCTGATTTGGTGTTGGATTATCCTCCCTCCAAGTTAGGTAAAATTTGGGGTACTATTTATCTTAGTAGATATGACGAGTGGCTGGGGCTGTAGTCAAGTCATTATATTTAAAGTAGTGACATAATTAATTTCATGGTGCCAAGGGGTACAGCTGGTTTTTGTGGGAAAAAGAGGGAGGACTGAAAGAGGCAGAGTTCGAAGGTTGCTACAAAAATTCATATTTTGAGAGAAACGAGTAGAACAGGAGATAAATCTGTCCTTGAAGTGAAAGAATGGGACCACGGGGCCTGCACCCTGTTTCACATTCCTCCTTGGTACCACATCAAACACAAATCACTGGACCTTTGTCCCATCCTGTATTTATTCTGGGCACCCTGTGTCAAGGAAAATGTATGTTTTACAGATTTCTCACTGCTTTGCTTTCCTCATGCTTCCAATACCTAACAGTGTGCTAGTGCAAAAATCTAGATGAAGCAACCGGTTGCTGTTAGAAATGTTAAATGAAAGTATTGCTGTGTGTCATTGCTCTGTTAGGATTTAGTGGCACTTAGGGGGAAAAGTGTAGACAACCAGCTGCACTGACACAAAGGGACTGAACTCTCCTCTTAACCGTGTTGACACATCATGGCTGGCAGAACAGCAGAAATACCTAAATTAAAAGTTAATTTGGGTATCTCCACATTGTGCGTCAGTCTGACATATTCTAAGTTGCCTTCAGTGGGACCATGCAGATGTTACAGGGGAAACAGTAAGACAGTTCTTATAACTTTACTGCATATGTTTTGCTGTATTGCTCAGATCTGCTTGGATTTACTAGCTAAATTCAAAATGCATGAAATGTCAGTGATTTCTTTCTAGTAGTAAACATTTACTCCATGGCAAAATTGGATCACTGGTAGAAAAGGAAAAAAACAGGTGATGGGGGAATGTAAGCAAGAGAAAACCAATGGAGATTCTCCTAGAAATATGTTCAAGAGAAAAATGTTCAAGAGAGTTATTTGCACTGAAACAATAAAGGGCATATCAAATGCTAAACATTTAAATATCCTACCTGATAAACCATACTTAACTGACTATACAAATTAAGACAATTATAAATAAATTCAGGCCCCACCCCCATACAACAATCAAATATAAAGTCAAGACAGACAGAACCCCAAGTACAAAAGGAAACATCTCATTTCTCAGTCTTATTCAGTCAACCAGGAGAACAGATGGCCTGAAATATAGCATGAAATAGCATGCCCTGAAAAGTCTAATTACATGAGAAACTTTGTATAGTTTTTCTGGACTTTTAATTGGTCCCCCAACTGTGTGTGAATATAGCCAAATGTATTAATAGATCCAATGATAAATATCAAAATAGACTGTGTTACAGTATCTAGAAGACCTTGCTGGGTTATTGTAGATTTAAAAAGTACGGCTGTGCGGGAAGAGATTCAACCCTGAGAGTTCACACTGTCATGCAGACAAGCTATACTCACTTCTTCGGAAGTTTTCCTCATAACAAGTTGGATACCTTGCCATCCTACAAAATAGAAACAACAAGATATGTATGATAACAGATTTAGGGTCACTAAGAATTTAGCCTACATAAGTGACATGAGAGAAGCAATGGCCTGTAACTATAGCAACCAATAAAACCCAAAGAAAAGAGGGGAATGGACATTACACATCAGCACGCCAAACTGAGATGTAACAATATAACTAAAAGTTTAACAATATATTGCAAAGATCTAATCTACTGAAACAATAACATGTTTTGTTTATCTTATTAAAAGAATTAAGGTATATTTAATGACTGAGATGTAGTTAAGTATCTAAACAGCAGCAAAACAACATATAATCAAGTTCACAAGCTCTTAACAAACCACAGACACAGAAACTAAGCATTAAGCGAGGCAAGAAAAAAATCAGCAACAGTAAATGTATTTTTCAGTGAGCGCTGAATTCAGAAACTTATCTAGAGATATAGGATTTATACCTCTACTGACCAAAACTTTGTATGTTTCCCTCCAGTAATACAGACCATAGGAAAGCATTGGAGTTCTGCTATTTTGGTTGATCACATAATTTAATTCAGGTTGTGATCATGCTGTTTAACCACATTAAATTTCATGCTGCAATTAGAAAAGCTGTTCCAAAACGTTGTTGCTCTGATGCCTAGAAACCTTCTTTTCAGCATAAATTTATTAATGGCCAGTTTATACCTATTTGTTCTTGTGCCAGCAGTGGCTATTAGTTCAAATAGCTTTTCTCTGGTGTATTAACATGTAATATTATAGACACACAACATTTTGTTAGGCTGTGAAAGCCAAGTTCCCTTCAGAAGACAGAATCAGAATCACAAAATAGTTTGGGATGGAAAGGACCTTTAAAGGTCATCTATTCTCAACCCCCCTGCCATGGGCAGGGACACCTCCCACTAGACCAGGTTGCTCAAAGCCCCGTCCAGCCTGGCCTGGAACACTGCCAGGGAGGGGGCAGCCACAGCTTCTCTGGGCAACCTGTGCCAGTGTCTCATCACCCTCACAGTAAAGAATTTTTTCCTCATATTTCATCTAAATCTACTTTCTTTAAGTTTAAAACCATTGCCCCTCATCCTGTCACTACAATCCCCAATAAAGAGTCCCTCTGCATCTTTCCTATAGAGCCACAAACGGCTACAGGATGGGGCCAGCTCAGTCCATGTCTGCCCCTTTGAGGCTTCTGTAAAGAGTCTGGACAATGCAACCGCCAAGAAGTGGAGAGTGCATCCTTCAATACACTCCCGCTTCCCTGGGCAGCATCCCCCAGACCAATTCACAGGCCACAGCAGCTTCTCCTGGAGGTTTGCACAGACACAAGCAAGCTTTGAGGCAGACATAGGAAATTGCAGTCTCTCACACCTTGTCCTGGTAATAAGTCTCTATCGTTCTTACAAGCCCCCTTTAAGTATTGAGAGGCTGCTATAAGGTCTCCCCGGAGCCTTCTCTTCTCCAGCTGAACAACCCCAAATCTCTCAGCTTGTCCTCACGGGAGACATGTTCCAGATCTCTGATCATCTGATGACCTTTCTTTCCCCTATTAGAAGTCTTTCTCCACTTTTCAGCATGTTTAATTCCCGTGTGTAACCAGGTATAATTGTCTATCACACTCCAGGTAAACTCGCTAGAGTTTAGTACTTCCCTATTCTTGAGCGTATATTGTATTTTTATACGGCTGCTTCACATCAGTCTATCATAAGATCACTAGCAGCTATCAATGTTTTTTGGTCTATTGTTCCAACAAGTGACAAATTTACTGCAAAAACTCTAGACACTACTCCTTAATCCTTGGCCTTGTATTTTGTGCTACTGAGTGTTGTCCCATTTCTATTAATCATCAGCTCAACTCATCATGGTTCAGAAACCTATACCACAGTTACAGTCATTATTCCATTATGCTGGTTAATCCCGTATGTGTGGCTATAACTGAGCCTTATCATTATTATGCCTTATCATTATTATTAACATGTGCTACAGCATATACCTGGAAAATTGTAATCCCAGTAATAAGAATTTACTAGAAATATAGAGATCTCTATTCATGTCTCTTCAGGATCTGTGGAAGGATGTGAAATTTGCAATCCTTCCAGAACACAACTGACCAAAATCTTTCCAGTTTTCATCCATCTACCTTTATTTTACTGCTGGTCACTACCACGGTGATCCTTAGCCTCAACAATTTCATCTTATCTTTCCTGGACAGCACACACCAATTTTCCATTGATGATTGTAACTTCATTATGCTGCTTGTTGCTGTACAGGAAAGAATTAGGTGGTTTAAAAAGATTCAGACTGATCAGCAGTATTTTATCCATATTTCCAAGAATGCAGAAAGATACAAGAAATGAAAGACAATGGGCAATCATGACCGTAAGGCCTACGGTGCTAAACTGAAAGAAAATCCTGTTCTGCACAGGTGTAAAGTGTTACAGAGTTGAAATAATCATGTAGAAGGTATTATGCCTAAAATGATAGTGTTTCCCCTTTTGGTTTGTATGGTTAGCCAGCGTGACACACTTTGTTAGCTATCTTTGCTATCTCCTTATCTCTGTTTGCAGGGGAATCTAGTTGAATCTCTGTTTACAGTGGTCCACAAAGGTGGGTTTTTTCCTCTTAAACAGAGTAAAAATCTTACAGAGGGAGAAAATCTACAGTGCTAGGCCCATTACCACCCAGTAGTTAACCCAAGAGTTCCCTCTCTGGGTAGTACTACAGATGTTTTCTGAACAATCTGTGGTGGTTTGTCCCTGACGTTCCTAGTGCTCATTGCCTAAATACTAGGACTCTCTATAAAGTTTACTCCCTGACCATTTTTTTGCAGATGTCAGTTGCTACCTGCACATGGACTGTAACTTTGCAAAAAGCCTGACTTTCAGACACTGACCCCTCATACCCATTTTAAGGCAGTTCTACCATGAAAGAGCTAAGTTGCATTAGATGAAGTTGTCAGACCCCACTCCCCACCCCTCCCTGGGGATTTTGTCCAGCTGCAGTTCTGCAATGCATACCCAAGCACTCAGTAGACAAGATGGTTTCTACATCAGTAAATGTACCGTTGTCAAGGTCGTTTACTCACAGATCTCCAGGCCAGCTGGCTTTGACTGGCTGTGCCCATACTGTTCAGTTTTTTCAGCCTCCAAAACAAGGTGGCCACTTCCAAACTGCCTGTTGTGAATGGACATGGGCCAGCCTGTGCTGCAGAACTGCTCAAGATGGCACTAGTTTACTCAGGTCAAAATGTGCCAGGGACTGGTTTAACAATTCATCAATGCATACATTTGGTTGCATCAGTTTAAATTATCATTGAAGACAGCCGCAATGATGCTCATAATCTCATTGTTTAAGTTACAGCACCCATATGCATGTATTTTCCTTTGTGCTCCTGAGAATTACCCCTTCTCAGGTTGAAGTAGTGCCAAACTCTTTATTTGCAGCTATCAGAAGGTCTGGGAGCTCAAGAACTTCTAAGATTATAGCTCCTGAAGTACAGAGATTTATGCCTAGCAAATAGCACTTTTGTGTCCCCAGATGTAACCTGTCACTGGCATACAGGCTACCTGCTTGTGATACAGAGGCCTGTAGGCTCCATCTGTTTGTGTAGTGATTTCTAGAGCCTGGAGAAGTTTCCATGTATTTCAGAAAGTCTCCAAAGAAGTACAACAAAGATAGCCTTGTTTAAAAGTGTAAAGAGCTAAAAAGTAATTTCTCTACTCCTTAAGCATCATGACCACTGCACTACTTGATGCAGAGCTGTATTATTGGAAGTCTTCCAGGGTGGAGACACAGGATAAGAAATAGAATAAGAGAAGTAGCATTAGAGAACCACAAAGCCCAATATTACTCACAGGATGCTTGCTCTGCAAGATGTCCAAAGGAAAGAAGATCGCTGAAGTGATAGCAAAAGTGGGAGGTAGAGGAAAGCTGAGCTTGGGGAAAAGAAAACTAGTATCAGTCCCAGGAGTTTCAAAATACATAGATACATGGTTCAAGCTGTCCTGTTCCTTTGCTGAAGGGAGAGTCAGACCATGGGAATTCAAATAAGGAAATTTTGAAGCAGTCAGAAAGGGCCATGAGAAAGAAAATCATAGATAAGAAGAAAGTTATTTGGAAGTACTATTTTGCATGAAAATGGGCAAGCCAAATAACATTCTGGATGAAACCACCTTACACAAATAGGCAAGATGAAACACAGCAGCTCTATAATTGAATACAATCCTAACTAAGATGACTACTTCTGATAAGTATTCAGCACGCAGGATTGCAAATTCACCAAAAAAACCCCAAAGAGCAAGCACATTCCAGAGACATCTACATGTGTGATCGGTGTTTAACCAATCAAGCAGATGAATAAATCAAGTGAAGATTAAGTATATAAAAATGCTTAGCGTTAGATTAGAAAAAGAACAGAGAAAAAAAACTTGTTTGCAAGAGAATAGATTTATTTCTTTGGAATAAGAAATATGAAGGAGCCTTCTTTGTAAAACTATGAAAACAGTTCTTATCTAGCAATACATAGCATAGTTCTGCAGGTAGTTGTTCTGCATTTAAATCAGATGTATGCAGCAGTTAGGAGTTGCTATCAGAACAGGATAAGCCATCTGGGTACTGTGACAATTTGTTTGCTATTTCCTATCTAGTTGTGTATTTGCTTTACTGTTTTTTAGTTTTCATTCCATATCTCCACAACTCTCATCTTCTTCAAAATAAAAATAGGTAGACTGAGGTAGAAGTATTGTTTACTGTGTGTGCTTTTTACAGGCTAGATGTTAAACAAACTGATTAGGGTTTCAGAAACCATAACACAACTAATCTAGGTCAACACACAAGGTCACACAGTCACATTAAACCTTGTTTTGCATGGTTTTCAATTGTTACCTCTGGGCTTTCAAATTACAACAAGGAATCCATTTATTGCAAGCCTGTCACATTAAAGATAAATATTACTTTATTTGAAGTACCTGTCCACTGAAAGGCACTTTATGCATTAGAATAGTTTCCAGATCTTCACATTCTGAAAGATACCATTTCTTTTCTACGGAAAGATTGAAAATATATTATTGCAGTCCAAGAAAATAGTTTTATATGCAATAAATTGGAGTCTAGTACAACTTGATCTTGTGAAAGCAGAAGATAACATAAAAAATCTAAAGTCAAATTGTCAATACATTGGAAAAAAAGGGTTATAGCAAAAGATTTTTTAATTATTTGTCTGCATTTCCCCAGGTTTAAGCTGAGTTATTATGGGCAACATAGTATTCACAAAGTTTTATACATAAGTAATAATGTAATTATATAGTGATTATAGAATTCTAGACACTAAGAATGGAAGATGTCACAAATACTCTGATCGTTTGACACAATATCAGTGTAAAAATGCACTATTTAATACCTTCAGAATATTTACTCATGGCCATGGAACAGTTATGAAATGCTCTGCTCTGGTCTTAGGATGGAAATATGTATGTCTGTATATGTACATATGTGCACACACACACACATAACTCTTGTATGTGAAAGAGGAAATGGGATGTTTGGGATGTTCTCATTTACCTTTTAATCAGAAGTAAACAGTAACACACAAGTCATGTAGTATAGACTTACAGAAACTATTAGTGTTTGAAGAAAACAGTAAGCATGCATAATGGAAAGGTGGTGTAATAGTCATTAAATTATCAACTAGAAAATATGTTTGGACATAACAGAATTTCACTGTAATTTTGGAAACAAAAGAAAATTAGTATAGATGTAAAACAGTCCTACAGAAAAAGACATACTATTACATAATTTCAATATTCAATTTTTTTAAAAGGCAGAAAGAATATAAACAGAAAAAAGATTTAATCTAAAAATTTCCTATATATTCTTCATTATAAATTCAAATTTTCTTTTTAAAAAAAGAATGGATAAAAAAAATATTCCCTCCTTAGGAAGCTGTTAACTTCTCAGATATAGCTCTAAGTATCTGACCCTGGTTAAAACTGGAGAAACACAAACTACACAAACTATAAATCATCTCAACTGTCTGGACAAAATTAGTATGACCCTTAGCTCACTTCGAATCAATTCAGACTAAAGAATTAGGATCTGAACCTGCACATAAATAAAGAAGTAACAAAATGTGATGACCCAAGATTATTTGTGGCTTTCCTACAGTACCAAGGAGCCTTTTTGGGTGACCCTGCCCAGCTCTCAAGAGTGGTATTTGTGGTGAGTGGAAGCAATCCTACAAAGCTAGCAGGAGAGAAAGGAAAATGCTGTGAAGGAGGCGATAAGGAGAGAGCATCGACAGGGAAACAGGGAGTCGGAATCCAAAAATAGCACAGTTTTTCCCGGGAATTTAAGTAGGTCTTTAGCTACAGAAGGGTACTCAAAATAATAGTGTAGTATTTAAATGTAAGGTTTCCATTAGACACCTAAGAACAGAGGCCCATGTTCATAACTTAGTATTTTACAAAGACTTTTACAGCGAAACAGAAAAGAAGAAGGCATTTCTGTAAGTCAGAAACATATTCTTAGGACATTTGAAGATTTTTTCCAAGTTTCTGGATGATCTAAGACTAAGTCCAAATGGGGAAAGCAGCCCATGGGAGGAGACATAAATCAGTCCCAACCATAGTGCCCCACAGTGCCAGGATAAAAAAATATAGTGACTATTAAATAACTTGAGGGTTTTCTTCTCTGAAAACACAGTAAAAACCTCTTGCTTAAATTAAGCCCGGTATTTTTATAAATGACATGTAGAGCTGATTAGGGATCTTTCAGAATTAAAAAACAACCAACCAACCAACCACCTCAAAACCCAAAAGCGGAGGCTGAAATATTTTAGCTTGCCATTGGAAGATGAAATATTTAGTTTGGGACTGGATTACACAGCACTAACATGGTTAAATTTGATAAATTTTGTTTAAATAGAATGGAGGCACAAAGACCAGCTCTTTGGGAGTCAGTGCTTCAGCTCAAAATCCAGATTAAATTGGAGGGAGATGAAACTAAAGGCTTTGATTAAGCTTGCAGTGAACCTAGTATCTGGAAATGTCAAGAAGTGTTGTTTAGCTTAGAATGACAAAACAAAACAAAAGAATGGGATGCCATGAAATTTTACTTCTGTATGAAAAATGTGTCAATATTTCTTTTGTCTAACAGAGCACATATTTTGAAACCCTGGCATTTTCACAGGATGTAAGTATTAATTTGCAGCCAATTCTGATAAATTCAAATGCTGCATACTGTTAAGCAAAAAATGTGTGTGCAACGGCATGAGAGTACAACCAGATCATGTCTTGATCCTTGCCTTAGGGTGGAGACCAGAAGACCAAAAAAGTCTTTCAATTCAAAGACAGGTTTTATTAAAATATAAACCAAAATAATTAACCTTTTAAAGAGAAAAAGCTTAGAGTGACTAATAAGACAGAGCAAAAATAAAATTGTATAGAAACAAATATTCACCCATCATATACTTACAGGCAAGTTCTTGCTTTCTGCTTGGTTCCTGTGATTACAGTAGGTTTTGATTTGCAGCCAGCTCCCTCTGATTCCTAAGTTTCTCTCTGCCACTGTGGGGGTTGACTTATGGGTGAGTCAGGTCTCTGCCCCTGTCAGTACTATCTCCATGGGCTACAGCTCCTGCCTTCTTGACATGACTGTCTCACCCAGACAGTCCTTTTTTTCTTCCCTGCAGCTGATGACCATCTCCCAGCCCTCTGGGGGCACCATCTGAACCCAACACTCTGCTGAAAGGCACATCACGTTACAGGCAATCTGAGAACAAACTGTCCAGCACATGTGCCACAATCTGGTTTTATTTAGTTTTAGAATCTGGTATTTGGACCACAGAGTGATACTGTTTGGCAAGATGACAACTTTCTGATTTAGTGAGTAGAAAAGTATAATTTATTTGACTATATGGGAGTAATGTTGGTTCCTCTTTGTGAATCCATTGCCAATATTCATTAGCTCTTTCTCTGTATGAGTTTTTTTTTCTACCTCTAAGAAACATTTCTGATAAAGTCTTTCAAAAATTTAAAGACTTTATTTAAGCTGTATTCAAAGTATTTAGCAGCCTTTACATCAGCGTGAACAATTCTGACTTTTTAGTGGGTACCATTTTTATAGCAGCAAATTAAGGAAAAGGTTTAAGAGCTGTCACCTCCAAAGGAGAAACAATATCAATTTTATTTAAAATAGCACAAAGAAAATTGCCTGAATCAAGAAAAATGTGGAAGTATATTGATGATTCTACTGGCAGCTTGGAGGTGATGAGCCAATGATGAGTGCCAATATTCTGCTCACGGAAGGAGGCACTGAACAAAAGACTAGCAGACAAACAGAGAGGTCTCCCTGAAGTATCACCACATGCTACATGTACTGAATCACTGTGATCTATGCCCAGTTCAGGCCACTAAACTACAAATAGTTAATTACAATAAAAGCTGCAATTTTTGCTGAAGGAATTGGTTATACATATTAAAAATATTTTCTTGCTATTGTAGATTACTTCAGCAATTATCTGTAACTCCTGTTCAGTACACAGATTAGAGCCAATATCATTATGTATAGACATCCTTAGTTAGATGTACATGGAGTGTGTTTAAATTTACAAAAAACAAGAAGAGTATTTCCATGACATTATCCACATAAGTAAATTTAAACATCTGAGTGGAAAATACAGTCTCAAATTGGGAACACATTTGTTCAGTCACCAGAATTACTTGCAAAATCAAGTGTTCATTCACAGAAATTTCCATTATAAAGGAAAATGATGGTATTTCTATATAGAAACAAGGTCACTTAAATTTGCCGTCTGATGATGAGATTTGCATATCTAAAAGCAGGAATGTGATAGATGCAGATCTCTGTCTTCATTAACATCTTGCTGAATGAATGGACAAACTTTTTGTGTTTTCAGAGAATATCTTTGGAGTATCTCAGAGGATGCAGCAGTAGTTGGATGTTACCAGAATTAATTTTAGATAGATTAAGAAAAAAAGACATTAGAGTATGAAAATGACCATGAATTGTAGTAATTTGGTTATTTCACTGTTTTTCGGAGTCAATGAAAAATAAAAGGTTGTGTAGCAAGTCCAAGTCATTAAAGGGTACATAAAATTTACATATGGTGCTAAAACCTCAAGATAAATCTAGATAAGATGTCCAGGAAGAAAATTTAAAAAAAAAAAAAAAAAGAAAAAGAGCTATCTGTGGAGCCATCTGGTTAAATGGATAATATTAAAAGCATTAAAAGCATGTTTAGATAACATCCAGTATGGGCTTGAGCAAACAGCTAACCTATGCTCTAGAGAGAAAACAAGGCAAGTACGTTGTAATTGAGTAAAATGGCTCATGGTGATAGATGAGAGAACTTCCACTTTTGTTGCATCTAATCCTGTCAAGAGATCCATGATGACAATAACATTTAATAAACAAATAGCAGTCTTAACATACTAACAGTCATGTTCTTTACTGGATTTTTTTCTAGAGGCCTTCCATCATGGAAATCTGTTTTTCTTCAGGAAGTCTTTTGAATAAGCAAAATATTTATTCAGAGTGGTACTCTGTTAGAATAAAAAATGGAAGTTGATTTAAATTGTCTTTCTATACATACAGAGAAAATCTACACATTCAAGTGGAAAGAATTTCATTAATAAAAGAGGGAAATGAAGCCACAGATCTTTTAAAAATCTCTATAATCAGTTAAAACCTCAAAATCCTTAAACTGTTAGAGAAGTTTTACTTTCTTCTTGATTCTGTTTTAATAATTTTAAAGCCAGAAGGTTCACTTTAGGCTTTCTAGCATTAGCGTAGCACCCCAGGCTTTATGTGAGACCTTGATGTTTCTGTGGGTGGTGTCAAAACCAAAATACATCCACATTCCTGGCTGCCTCTGAGCCTGGACTTGCCATTTGCATCTGCCATTAGCCTAGGCCTTTATGGCACATCTACTTAATGCAGTATATTGCCATAGAAAGATCACCAGGAACTTCTGAATTCCAGTGCCAAGCAGACCTGCTTGTTCACATCCTGTGATCAGCCACAATGGTGCTTTTTCAGAAGGATTAATTCATGAGGGTGGAGTGGCCACTATGCTTCTGCTTATAGACTAAGCTCAGGTATATGTATAGCACTGCACCGGGCAATGTAGATGTACTGTTTACTTGCCACAGTCAATGGGGACAGATGGGTGCTTCCCAAAGGCAATGCATGTTATCTATCTCCATGTTTATCTCAAGATGGGTTGAATCACCCTCTCAAAGACAGTGCTTCAGTCTAGGTCCCCCAAGACCTTTCCAAAGCTTAGGAAAGCTTATCCCATTTAAAGGAAGGGAAATGATGTGTAGAAAATTATTCATGCCTTAGAATGAACTGTTGGAGTAGAACTCTTTATAATAAGATACCCTGGCAGTTCAGAATGGGAAAAAATAGTAATTGGACGGGAACACAGCAGATACCTATAGAGGTCAGCATACCGGGGTGACACATTTTGACCAGTTAAACAAGGAATATGGACAAATGTTACCCCTTGTAAAAATGGCATGGGGTTCTAGAGTAACGTAGGGTAACAGAGCGTAAACTGAAGGAAAAGTGTGACCTAATGTTTTAATTTGCTACTTAACAATTTGATTTTTATTTAATCTGACAACCAATTCTATTAGTCTTTAAGACTGTTCAAACTGATGGCTTATAATGATTAATGAAACATTGTTTAAATTAATAAATATGTTAAATTAATGCCAAATCAACATTAAAGTATAAAGAGTTATTGTTTTGTAGGGTGTTTGATATAATCCAGTGAGCTTTAACATGTTCTCCGGTAAATGAAGAAAAATGAGAGGCCCATGTAACAACTGAGGGGTCCCGAAGAAAATCTCACCTAAATGTCAGAAGTATTCTTCTGCCAAACGAGATTGGTGTAACATCAGTAGTACTGAAATCTCCCATATGGATATCTTGTTCCAAAAGATCAACATAACATCATGTGGCTTCCCTTCTAATGACTGCAGAAATGACTCGCAGAGGGGAAGCTTATCTCCTGAATGCTGTAAGTTTCCACAATGCCTACATTTTTTTGCTACTGAGAAATAAATCAAAAGCATTAAAAACTCAAAAGCAGTTATTCTTATTCAAATACAACATTAATGTCTGATAAATATATACTTTAACAGAATAAATCTAATCTTTTGAATTTGTACTTTGTGAATTTGTTATGGAGATAATTATAACCTCTAAAGCTGCATGACCATAGGACTCAGTGAGGCTAAGTATGCCAGAAGGAAGATTATGTCTTCTTACCTATTTAGCAGTCTTTCAAAATGCCAGGAAAATATTTTCTAGGAGAATGGAAATTAATTGATGTTATTTATTTAGATTTTGAAACTGCCTTTGACAAAATCCCTAAAATCGAATGAATAAAATTCAGCAGGATCAGGGTGAGAGTCAATTTGTTGCCATGGACCAGAAGCTGGCTAAGAGTCAAAAAAGGTGACTGCTGAGGTACAGCAAATATATTCATGAGGTTTGTGCAGTTATATATGTGTAGCAGTGTTCTGGGAAGGGTGATAAACAGCAAGATAGCAAAATCATATAGGTCAAGCAAACCCAGGCAAAACTAGAAGGACCAACATGAGGAAATAGTGTAGTGAGGTGGTAATATGAAATTCAATGCTACAATAAATCTGGATGGAGTCCTAAATTGCTAATCACAGCTCTCTAAGGATCACTGCTCAACAGAGATGAAAATCAGAAAGTAAATATTAGGCTACAAAAGGCTGGTGTGAAGAATAAAAAGAAAAATATCATAAGCTCATTTATAAATCAAGATACATCTGCTGAGCTAGGAATACTGTCCTCAGGTTAGCCTATCTCAAAATATAGTCTTTATAAGGGTGCAGATGGGAGTAATAATAAAGATTAGGAAGACACTGAAAAGTCTGTACTAAGAAAGATGAGAACTGGAACTCTGTGCTTTGCAGAGACCACCTAACCTACCTTGTCTTATCCAATTGAAGACCAGTGGTGAGGAAGTTAAAAGGAATCTAATCTTAAAAATAGGTGTGCTTCTCCTCTTCACACTTCTGACAGAGATTTTGGAGGAGGAATATGCTTTTTAAACAACAAAAACAATGTGAGGATCCATAAATATTAAATCCAGGCTTGAAAGGAAATTTGGACTTTTTATATAGAATTAGGCATTATAGGCATTTTTCCTTCTGAAGAACACGTAATTATTGTCCATATAGTAGTAAGCACCATGCAGAAGCAGCATCAAGTGTAAAACACGGTAAATCCGCATTAGGACTTGCTTATGAAGTAGTTGCCTATTTGGGAAATTCCCTGAAGGTGAAGAGGATGAAGAAACCAAACTTGGACCATGCAGAAGTATCATGGCAAGGACCCACAGATAGTCATGAAAGGTTGCACTCTGCCACTTTTACACAGGGATGATCTTGTATATTTGGGCTAGATCTTGTGTGCCCCATGAACTTCCTAATACTGGAATGCACACTATTTCCTGCCCCTAGGTCATGTCTCTTTCAGCATCCCATAAAGAGTGTGACTAGCTGACAAACTCTTCAAGAAACGTACAGGCCTGATTTCCTTTTTAATCTCTCTCCCTGAAACCCGCTGATATCTTCCAATCCACTCTAGTTTAGTTTATCCTCACACATATTCATAAAAAAAACCCACCTCAGTGTTTATTGACTCAACGCCTTCTTGCTTGTTCCCTCCCCAGCTAGCACAAAGGTCAGGGTGAGGTGAGGTCTTTTTATACAGATGGTCATATTCCTTGCATGGGGGGGAAATAAGGGGAAATCAATCAAATGCAAGAGATCTTGGGGAAGGCAGGTGGGGTTAGGGTCCTTACCCTGGATGTCATAAGCTGAGAAGGCACATGATGGCTGAAAAACTCTTTGGTTGTTATGGAATGATATCTTGATACCTAACTCCTCAATTTAGGAGGAACAAATGCAGCCTTTAGTCCTTGTTTTCTGAGCCAAGCATCACATAATTCTTCAGTGGAAAATGAAGCTTCCCCTAAAAACAAACTCAGCTGTATTTGTGAAGAGCTTTGAGATCATTCTAAACTAAAGCTGCTTATGCAAATCTTGTTCATTTTACATTCATTTTATAGTGCAAGGAAAGTCAAATGAAACATTCCTTTTCCCAGACAAAATTTCCCAGCCTTCCCTCTCTCCATTTCCACTATTTCTACTTCTGCTCTCAAATAGTTAAAACAGCCCCCCTTTTCCAGAACAGCAGTTCTCTTTCCCAGCCTGAGTCCTCCGATTCAGATTACAAAATTAACTGGGAAGAGGATGGTATAAATAACACGGAAAATATAGTAAGTGCATTAATGCTAGGACTGGCTAGAAAACTAGTGACATCTTTGTGCTACATCCCTTCTGTGCTTCATTTTCCACTGCTGTGTCCTGCTGCTAACCTTTGTCCTGTGCTGCTCAGAAAGTGCCCATATTATCTGAGTAAGGCTCGGAGCCTTAATAATTTAGCGTATTGGTTTGAGCTGGCACAAAATGTGGCAGAACTGATGGCAGAAATAAGACCAAAATAGATTTGATGGAATTAATGGAGCACTTGTGGGCAGAAGTTGGCTTAAAACATTAAAGATTTTTTTCTAGCTTGACAGTGAAATGCAGGACTGTATCTACAGGGAATGAAGTTAACAGGGACTGATAAATCAGTGTAATGCAATATCTAAAACCACAGCTACATGGGGAAGACCTGGAGAGAGCTGGGGCAGTGCTGCTGGAGGTGCTCTGCTTAGGGAGGGTGGTGAAACGGGCAGAGGCAAGAGTGCCCATATGCAGTCATTTGCTGCAAGCAACTAAAAATGTGCTCTTTTATTCCCAGTGGAGCATGGGACAGAACAGGACTGAGCCTGCCATCCCCTGTCACTTGGATCAACTGCCCCATATGTGGTGCCTGCAGCATTTGCCTTTCTGTGAGCCACAGCTGCAAGGGACATGGGAACAAGGGTGAGCCATGGGCTTCTGAAGCTTACAGGTGGAATCAGTGATTTCAGGCATCATATGGCCCCATGCAAATGTGGGGAAGGCCTCTGGATCTGTCAGATTCTGCTTGTGATCAAAGCAGGAAAAACACATGACTCTCTTCTCTTTGGGATACATTTTTTTGAGAGGGAGAGGGCTGACTTCATTTCTGAGGGAATTGCCAGTTTGTCTTGCGGGAACTCCTAAACACAAGGTTGCCCTGTCTAAACACAGCTTGATGTCCAGGTTGCAAGTTCATCCAAATAAAAACAAAACTCTTCAGTTCTTATATAGTTTTACAAATAAGTCTGTCCCACATGCAAATTACTCTGCACAGAGATTTCCCTCTTACCTTTTTCCTCTGGGTAGCAGAAGCAAGAAACAGTATTTCTAACTTTAAGGAGTTACAAACCATTTCACTAGTTTCAACTGTGACTCCCTGATCTGCAGCTCCAGGATGACCAGTACTCAGGCTCCACTTCTGGGTGACTCTGTGCAGCTTTGGAGGAATACCAAAGAGGCTCAGGGGTGGTTTTTTAGGGAACGGTGAAATCCTCCTGCATGTGAGCAGTGAGCTAAGAGAAGAAAGGTGGGCTTTGAAGGAGGGAGTTCTGTAGATCTACCCCTTCATAAATCATGGTTTCAGCATCTTTTATTCATCATAACTTCATTAAAGTTAAAAGGAAAGAGAATCATCTGGACTTCACACTGAGAATCTTCAACAAATTCACTTTGGTAAAATACCCCATTCATGCTGTGGCACAACACATCAGCAGTCTGGCTGGAAGGTCTGGCTGGTATGGCTGAGCAGGCAGTTTGAAACCCAGAACATCAAGTGCCCTCTGTTTTGCTGCTCGTGAGTTCCCTTGTCTTAGTTTCCTCACTAAGGAACAGTTATGCAGGTCTGACTAAACACCATGGAAACTCTTCTCCTGAGGTTTCTGCCAGTGTTTGGAACAGTTTGTTGTAAAACACACTTTCTCTAATTGCTGGCAAGCAAAATCACTTTGAGAAAAAAAAAATAATCCCTAAATCAAATTTGAGAGGGTAATTAAAAGAGTCAGAATACTCAAAAGAAAATCTTTCTTTTTATTTTTATTTTTGGTAGAGATAGAAAGTAGGGAGGAGAATCTCCTATCTATTTTAATTAGGAAATAATGTTGGAAATGAGACCTTAAAGGATGCTGCTGAGGGGAAAAAAAAAAAAAAAAAAGCAAAGCAGATTTAAAAATTAGACTTTTTGTTAGGAGAAACCAAACTACAAAATGCAAAACTTCCACTTTAGAAAAGCTGGACCAAGGGACTGATGATACTTGGAGGAAGCTATGTTTAATTGCTTCATTTTGATAATGAAGGTAGATCATTCATATTTACCTATTCCTTCCAAGAAAATCTTGTCCATCAAAAGCTGCAACTTCATATAGAACAAAACATGGCACAAACATTAAAGGTGTGTAAGGGATCAAGATTTGTTTTGTAAGGAAAGGGTGAATGTGAAGAGGTTCGGATTCTTAAGGACACTGCAGGTCACCACCTCCACAGAAGAAAGAGAGGTAGGACTGGGGTGCTAGAGAAAAAGCTGGTAGCAGTGAATCTCCCATTTTATTCCTTTCCCTTTCCACAAGAGCCTGTATTTACATTCCATATCTGATGTTAAAAGTCTGCCTAGCAGATATGGCAAACTACTGATGATGTAAACATCTTCCAGTGGAGTCAAGGAACACCAGAGATGGACACAAGCATTTATTGAACAAGAGGATAGACCAGAAAACAAAAATATCACACTCCACGCTCACCCCTCCACCACCCCAAAATCAGAAGAATCATAGGACCTGTGCCTAGGACAGAACACCTTTCTTTTGCTGGCTGAGCCTTCTGGCTATTTGAGTAAGTTGCACTAGTAGTTAATGCTCCCCAGTTTGACTATCGCTCTGTTCCGTATGAAGAGAGTCCAGAGGATAACAGAACAGAATTTCCCCCACCATGTCTATGACAAGGTCCTTTATGATTCATTGCGCTGTGCTTCAGCACAGGTCACAGCTGTGAGGTCACAGCCTGAGTCTGTAAATGCAAAATCCAGGAAGATTAATTTTACTGCATAAAAAACTCAAGGGCCAGTATGATTCATCATCAATCACTATTGGTTCCCGTTTACACTAGAGCTTTAAAGAAACTTAGCAACAAACAAGATATGAAGTAGGATTAGTTCCTGGTCCCTGACAGTGATTTTGAGAAAGTTCAAAGGAACTTCAAAGGATTTCAGAAGAAGAGATTGAGCCTCTGAGAAACCACTTGCAAAGTGACTTATGTAGCTGTCCCCAGTTTGGCTGGAGAAGTATTTTTGGCAAAAAAGTAGGACACATTCAGAGAAAAAAAAGTGTTTTCAGGAATATGGCAATGACAACTGTGTTTGCTAACCAACAATTTCAGGCATATTTTGATGCCAAAATTGTTGAATGCTGCCTAAATCAAGGCATTCTGAGGATCAAAAATGCCCGTGGCAAACAATGTACTCAATGCCTGTGCAAATTAGGATACTTTTTCGGCAACTGAATACCAAAATACAGATTTAAGTCCACATGCTTAGAAAAATCTCACCGGTCTACATTTATGTAGAACCTAATTCTGCCACTCTTAGTGATGAGAGGTAGGAGCTGAATACATGAATGATCTTATTTAATAAATTTTTCTTTCGGTATGAGTTATACTCTTAGGATCAGATCCAAAGATATTACAAAAGAAATATCAACAAATATTTATTAAAATAGAAGAGCATACAGAGGAACATCCAAAGCTGCTTGTGTATTTGTAAACTGACATGCAAGGCAAATGAAAATAAATCTAATCCAAGCCCAAAGGCAAAACTGGCTTTCTTATTGATACAAGAAAAGCAATGACTAACAAGCTGCTACTCTGGTCTTGCATTTCTAGAGCATATATTTCTGAAAGTTTGGCTCACTGAATTGCTCACAAAACACTGAAAAACGGGACTTGCCAAGCAACAGTTTGCTGGAGTGGGTTTGGGTTTGGTTTGTTTTGTTTTTTTTTCTTTTCTGTATTATAAGTCTACATCAATAACCCTGCTATCTTGTAATCATAGATGTGTTACCAGGCAACCATTATATGCAACAGGACCTAGCTTGTCCCCTCTAAAATCCACCCCTTGGTGGACTGAGACCAAGAGTAAGCTGAAGAAACTGCAAAAGTGTAACTAATGATGCTAGAAGAAATAGCAACTAAATGGTAGTCAGTATCTTCTTGACAATGTAGGGCGTCCTACATAAAGGGAGAACTTTCCAACAAAATCAAAGCCCTGCAGTTAATCACATCACCCTTAATTTCTACAGATGATAAGATCTAATTTAATGCAGAAAACACAAAATCGTTTCCAACTGGGCTTGACTGTGAGACTTTAGTCAGATTGGAAGATGAGCTGTAAGAGACTTCCATGTACACTATCCATCAAAACCTGACAACCTGAAACTGCAGAGCAGTTAAAAGCAACCAGCACAGACTTTCTGATGGATTCCCACCCAGCGATAAATCCAACACAAGCAGAGAAACTGCCACATATGCTGGGCAAAAAAATTCATAAAAGGAGAGCAACACTGCCATACATCATGTCTTTTGCACTTTGCATTAAGCTTTTTCCATGGAAGAGTGTCTGGTTTCTGTGTCACTAGGAACTCTTTACCAGCTTAATTTAGGATAACAACCAGAAGTTTTAAAATTAATTATGAATGTGGATCTTCACACACTTCTTCAAGTCTGAACAGGGTGTCTCATCACACTATAGAATGGTCTAAATGCTTGATCAGTCACTTCTCTTGAGTCTCTCCCTGATCAATTTCTGAAGGGGTCACTGGAATTTTACAAAGCCAGAGACATTCAAAGCAGCAAACATCCAGCAGCAGCAGCAGCTGGAGTATGAAAATGCACTCCGCAGCAAGGAATAGCGATGCAGTAAGTAGAGTACTTACATAAGCTTAACAAAAATCTTCAAGAGAGCTAGCAATGATACTTCAGAGGCAGGTAAACATGTCAGTGGAATGGCAAGAGGGAGATAAATGAATGACACTGTACACTTGGAAGCCAATCTGCTTTATGGTATGTTTAAACTCCAAGGTAGATTAACAAACAAGGAACAAAACTTTTGTTCACTGAAGAAATTACACAGAAAAAACAATCACTAAGCACTCAACCCTGCCTTTTTTAACTGGTCAGCATAGTTCCATTTTTTTTTTCCTCATTAGCACATCTATTAAGTGGAAGGACTCCTCACATGGGCATAGACATGAGCAAAATGGGATGTTTGCAGCTTTGGAGGGTAAAATTGCTCTGAGAAGCAGAGCTCTGCTGTGACTCTGGGTTAGCCTGAAAGATTATATCCAGCTAGAATGGAAAAAATAGTTTTGACTGGAGCAACCTGGCATCTGGAACAACATCACATCCACTGTGTAGCCCAGGAAGTGGAAAAAATGAACAATGAGAAAAGATGTATTTCTGTAGAATAGAAAACCCCCCTAAAAACGTAATTAAAGTGAATAATTTTTCAACACCAGGAACTATATTTCCTAAGATGTGATTTGTAGTCTCTGAATTCGGTGACAGCTCCCAATTCTGTTTAAATGACTAAATGATCCCATAAAGGACTTTCTTGCTCTGATTTTCTATGAATCTATGATAATATTAGAGGTGACTAGCAAGGCCAGTTCTAAGCATTTTGAAATTGGTTAGACTTTCTATCAGCTTAAAATGTCTTCAGTCGAGCTCTTTTGTCCTGAATTTTGAGATAATAAGTCACTGAAATTATAGAATCATGAAGACAACAGCAGGGAGATATGTTCCTGATAGGTTTTGTTCATGGTAACACCTTCCTAAAAATGTGAATTAATGTATGCCATTTGTTATTAATGCAATCTTTTATAAAACAGAATTATTTAATTGGCTAAATGAAACACATTTATAAGATCTAATTGAGACAATGGTAGAACTGTTAACAATGACATTATAATGTATCATAAAACACAGAAACTTAATTTTAAGTGTCTTTGGGGCTTAACTGGAGTCATAGAATTATATGAATCTGAGGCAGAAAATCTAATATGCAATTATCCATTAAATCTGTTCATGGTAACACATAGAAAAACAAGGCATTCACAATACTATCACATATTATGTTAGACCACACTAATAGTTATCATACTGCAACTTAAGTAGTATAGCTGAGAGAAAAGCTGAGCAATTGTTGCTATGTAAATAATCAAAACACTTGGCAAGATCCTAAATCAGGATTCACACAACGACAATGAAGACAGTGTTGCATCAGGTTGAACTAAACTTTCTTAGCGTGTTACATGTGTGTTTTACATTAAACCCAGGAAGCACAATTTGATGTTAGTCTCACATAGCTAAGCACCAAACTATATCCCAGCTATATTCAAGATCAAGAAGTGCCTTGTTTAGTAAAGTTATGACCCAGACAGTTCCAGAAGCCAATGCAAAATATATAGTTTCTTGAGTACCACAGTCTGGATTGTATCCTTCATCAGACAATCTGATATACTGCCTCTGAGAATAGTAACTAATTTACACTTTGAAGAAACTAAAAGTGCATGGTATGTAAGAGTGCATGTGTGTGCCCATACACACATGTACAAAACATGTGCTATGAATACCTCTTTGCTGATCTAATGTCTACCCAATTATCAGATTGAAGATCATCAGCATCATTGCAAAAGTATACATTTACTGGCTTAGTAAATCTACCATGTAGTTGTAACAGTTTCTCTAATTTGTAAATTTATAAATGTGCTGATTTTGGCTGGGGTAGAGTTACTTTTCTTCATAGCAGCTAGGATGGGGCTGTTTTAGATTTGTGATGAAAAATTTTGATAATACAGAGATGTTTTCATTATTGCTGAGCAATACTTACTTACAGAGAGTCAAGGCCTTTTCTGCTTCTCACCCTACCCCACCAGCAAGTAGGCTGGGGGTACACAAAAAGTTGGGAGGGGACACAGCCATGACAGCTGACCCCAGCTGACCAAAGGGATATTCCATACCATATGGTGTTATGCTCAGCATATAAAGCTGCATGAAGAAGACGGAAGGGAGGGACGTTTGGAGTGATGGCATTTGTATTCCTAAATAACTCTTACGTGTGATGGACCCCTGCTGTCCTGGAGGTGGCTGAACACCTGCCTGCTGATGGGAAGTAGTGAATTAATTTCTTGTTTTGCTTTGCTTGTGCACACAGCTTTTTCTTTGTCTATTAAGCTGTCTTTATATTAACCCATAAGTTTTCTCACTTGTGTTCTCCTGATTCTCTCCCCCATCCCAGGAGCAGCTGGGAGGTGCTTAGTTGCTGGCTGGGGTTAAACCACGACATAATATTATTCAGACAAACTCAAATACTATACTGTGTATGTGACATGACAAAATTGTAATGTTTGGCTTACTGAAATGTAATACTACTTTGTCTCTGTCCAAGGTATTAAAGAAAGAAATGTACTTGAGATTTTGCATGTTTTTTTGAAAAGTCTCATCTCTCCCTGACACTACAGATCTATGGCTGGAATGTTATTTTCAGATATTGAAGAGAAGGACCAATCTCTTTTTATCAGGCTTTCTATTACTTTTTCTTCTGTGACACCTTTTATTTTTTTTCATGTTGGCTCCTTGGGACTTTTTCTAACACCAAAATTGCCCAGCTACTCTATAAACACAAGGCGGATGCTGAGGAAAGACCACACCAGCTCAGAAGCAAAAGCCACACAGAAGTGTGAATACAATGTGTGGCCCTTGCTAACTAGTCTACATAGATTTGGAGACTGAGCTGCTATCTCTACTAAATGTTCTTCTTTGTGTTAGGCTGTATTTTGGTGTGGGCATACTCTAAAACACTCGTTTGTCCTTAGCTAAAAGATAAGGTAGCTCAATTAAGCAGAGGTTGCACTTCTGAAATATCACACAGACACTAGGTAACATTTTGCCCTGGAGCAATCCCACTGGTTTTGCTAGCAGAGAATTGGGTTCCCCAAATAATTCTCTCAGAGTCTCTCTAGAAGAGACACCACTAAACATACCTGTCTGTTTTCCAGAGATGAGGGAATCTCTGGCACTGACATATAAAGCAGCACCCATAAATGGAAAGCCGCATCCTCCTTGATTCCAGGCCCATGATCCTGTGAGGGCACACAGATTGACAAAGTTTAATTTATTAATAATAATTGTCAAAAAATAGATGTATGTCAAACTTCTTAATATGCAAAAACCACAATGTGCTATGAGCAGGAGAAGGAAGGAAACAAGTAATAAAGAAAGCAAGGGCAAGGAACTGGTTATAAGGAGAGGCCAGGTTCAGTGTTTTTAAAAGATCAGACTGTAAACTGATTAAACAGACAAGATCCAATTAGTGGATCAAAGAACAAAAAAGTTAGCAATAAATTAAAGAGATCACAAAGAAGTAAAAAATGGCAGCGGTGTTAATATGTGCAGCTGTGTGAGACTGTATAAACCTGAGTAAGTTAAAATGAATAGTGAAGTGGAACAAACTGAGAAGTCCTGCAGGACCAGTGGGAGGAACCTGGGACTGGTAAAACATACAAAAGAACAGGTTTTGCTGTTGTTTTAATATCTTTTATTGCACAGGTGCTGGTTACACATGAATACAGTTGGCTTGTCTATATCAAATCGATTAGAAGTGCTTTGCTGATGTTTTCCTCTCTAACCTCAGACTACTTAACCTTGCACTTAAAAAGTATTAACTACTGCTGCATCCTGACTTCCTCCTCCTGGCAACATCCAAGTTAGATTAATTTATGTGCCATGTTTGGCTTCAGTGTTGTAGAGTTCAAAAAATTGTAATCAGAAACGGAATAAATATCACAATGGAATAAAAATGGTCATGCTAATGGGCAAAATTTCAGGAGGCCAGAGATCTGGCACTGACTGTGGCTTCTATTCTGAAACACAGTCGGATATACAAATGAGACCTATATGTTCTCTGCTATGTTAATAGCAGCCATCAATGCTGATGCTTGCACCACGTTAAAAGCAGGAAGCATTCCACAAAGTTGCCTGTCAAGAGCCCTTAGAAATGCAGATGAAGAAGTTTGGGACAAACACACAGCTATGAAATTGCTTTTCACTTTCGGATTTGAATAACTAAATACAATCTTTCTAAACAGGGCCAGATTGCCTAACAAACATTCAATTTCAAACCAATGTTTCCAATTTCAAAACAGTTCATTAACTGAATGTTGTCTCCATCGAGTTTCTATTTTCCTTATTCCACTGGCCTTGTAAAACTATTTATGACTTTCATTAGTCTAAAATTGAATTAAGCCCTAACATCAGATCATGCTTTGAAGCAGATGGATGGATCACACAAGAGCTCCTCACCTCAGAATGAAAGCTTTGCAGGCCAATGGAAGTCACATTTAGCTGTTCATTGTCAGCATGATTTGCTGCTTACTTGCACAGCTAGTTGAGGAACTGTGGTGACTTTCCTGAAGATACCCTGGTGTTCTGCTTCTCTATGTGTATGGGCTAGTTTCTCTCTACTGTTCATGCACCAGTCTTGGATCTTGTAAGAATTAAAAAAAACCCAACCAAACAAACAAACAAAATTAAAACCCAACAAAGAAAAAACTTTTCCCTTTCTCATTTATCTGATTTTTTTAATGAAGTTTGAGCTTTCAGCAGATGTGGAGATGACTCTATACAATACACCAGCTACAGGCACTGATAAGGAACAAGACAAACATCTTAAAAGGAGACATCAGCCAGGAAAACAGCAATGAGAAAACTCTATGCAGCTGTTTTAGTTCAATTCAGTTCTGTTCAGCAAATTCGAGCAGAGGAAATGGAGAGTGCTTCTCAAAGCCTGGAGAGTTGAAGGTCTCATGTGAGCTATCAAGTGTACTAGAAAACAGTCTCAGCACAATGAACATTGCTGAATATGGATGAGGTGACTCTGCCTGGTCCAGAGAGACCATGCCGTGGGTCCTCTGACCCCAGGTACTGATGGCTTCATCAAGGAGCAGGGCCAGAGGAGCACCCTGCGGAACAGTTTGGGAAGGTGTTCAACATTGTCATTCTGAGAAATGGTGAAAATGTATGTGCTTTCCTGATCGTGCCAAAGGGCAATGTATGTGAAAAGATCAGCTTTCTCTGTAGTGTGTTGGAGAATTGTTCCTATGCTCTAGCCTGCAGTTTCTTTCTGCTCTACCTGAGGGGGATAGCAGGAGGAACCGACAACATCTAAAAAAAAGTAAAAGAAAAAAAACATGCAGAAATGCACCTACCTGAGACTCCTTCCTTTTTTTCAGTGAGTCTTGTCTCATGGCTAGTGCTGTTTCCTTGTCTCAGAGAGCACAGGATGTCTGTGTCCTCCTCATACCCTTCCTTAACAAGGATATCACAGGGCTGATGTCTTTCCTCCTTCTCCAAGATCTTCAGGATGCTTCCTGTCCTTCAGAACATGGATATGTAGACTTGACTAACATGGCATCCAGTCCCAAACAATGCCACCAAATGTGGGTAGACCTTCAGGTCCTCTGAAATCTCCCTATAGCTATGGCAGAGCTGCCTTAATTCTTTCCTTTATCTCCTTTCAGTGTTTTCACCCAAAGACAATTCTGTTGGTGGACTTCCTGAGAAAGACAATGGATACCCAGGAAACATTTCCCAGATAAGGCAACCACTTAGGACAGTAGCAAGATACTCCCATTTTTGCATTTGTCTTCTCACAAAGCTGGGGGAGCAATATCTTGGAATGGGCCAGGGATCGAAACAGTCATAGGAACAACAGAGATGCTCTCCTTGGATAGACCAGTGGTCCATCTATTCCTATTTCTGTCCCTGACAGTGGCAACGGGAAAGGTTGTCTAAGAAGAGCATGAGATCCTGACCCACTTCTGCAGTCCATTCCTGAGTATGCTCAGGGGCACTTTCACATAGTGCTAATCCAAGTAACAGACAGGCTTGAGGTCACCGTTACCTTAAGGGAATTAAATTCAAAATTGTGAGCAAAGTGCCATGGCACAGCTGTGAGCACAGGGGTCTGGTGGGGTTCCCAGCATCTCTGACCTCAGAGCTGTACCATGAATTCCCACCTGACACCGTGACAGTGACACATCCTGCCCTACCCCCAGCTGCTTCTCAATAAATGCTTCTTCTAAATGAGCATAACCGGCTCTACAGAGGTGGAAAATATGGCGTAAACCAGCTGTCAGTCACCTCATTTCCAGCCATACAGCCTGGGCAGGTGCCCTGAGAGACATGCACTGCAGGCAGGCATATGTGTGTCCCCTGCACCATTTGGCAGCAGACCCATCCCAGGGAGCTGGAGAGGACAACCAGGCACCCACAACTTACCCCTCAGTGCCCAGCAGACATCTGTTTCTGCCTCCATTTGCAGTATTACACAGCATTTGTAAGCTATGGTTAATCAGCTATCAGTGTGGCAAACATAAATAAAGCTGTTTAACAGCATGGCCATGTTCTAGTGGTTTCCCAGAGAGGCTGACTGGGAGAGCAGCAGGTGAAGAAGGAAACGCATTTCTCCAGACACAGCCCTGATGGACCTGTGCAATGCATGCTGCCCAAGCTCCTCTCTGCTGTCAGGTCATGTGCATGTCTTTCACACAGGCCACCACTCATGGCGGCCACCACTCATGGCTGTAGGTAACTAGCTACCTTGGCTGAGCTGGACAGTTGCTCAGGGGATGCAATTTTGGTTCAGGCTGCAAAGGGCCATGTATCTCTACTACAACAAAGAGTCTGTTTTGTTCTAGCCAGAAATAAGGCTGATGCTACCTGCATCCAGAAACTGCTGACACATCTAAGAGGAATTGCTGCTGAGGAGCTAGCTGTACCTTTCCAATACTTCAGATTAGCTTTATGCTGATGGGCATCACTGAATTCCCTCTCACAACCCACTCAGCTTCCCGGCTCCTGGGGACATGAATACCCAGACTGTGATAACCTGGGAGTTTCCTTCTCATCTCCTGCATAGCAATTACCTCTCTGTTGGTATCGCATACATTTGGCATACACTGGACAGGTCTGTTCAGTCCCTTGAAAAGCAGTATCATGTTTCTTATCTCTTGATACGGTCAAAGGGGTGTAAAGGGCAAGGCTGCCGCAGGTGACTTTGGCTGCTGTTACTTAAAAACACCTTTATGCCATGCCCTTGTAAAGCTGACTCCAGCATATTGACTTGTTTATATTGAAATAGGAATGTTTCCTTCCCAAAGGACGATCACAGACCTAAGGATTAATACAGGATTTCTTGTCCTTATCCTTCATCTGAAAAGAGGATCAAGATTTCCTTTATCAGACAACTGCTTTTTAATATGTCTGTTTTGCTGTATGCCATAACAAATGTGCAGCCTTTAAGACTTACAACGATAGCTGTGTGTACAACTATCTCTGTTGGTTAAGAGACTGACCTGTGTTCTATTAATATTTATAGATTTAAATTTTTAATAAACAACAATTCTGCATTATTGAATAGGTAACTTCCTGCATTTTAATGGTTATGAAGTAGGAGTGGGCTCTTCATAGTTAACATTGAAATAAATTTTTTATGATTAAATAAAAAGTTGTTACCTCTAACTTCCTCAGACAAAATCCCTTAAAATACATGTTGGTGCAACGGTGGAGAATTATCTCAAGAGACAGATGATATTTGGGGCAAATTTGCTTAGGGGCTTTAGATTTATGGTATATAAGGATTTTCCATAGCTGGAAATATGTAATAAGTTTCTTTTAAAGTTGCTGAATTATTCAAACATCAATTTTGGATTACTTACTCTGTTTTGGGGACAACCGGATTCTTATTTGCAAAATTGATCTTCACATTTTAGAAGGTGCATGTTAACAAAATAAAGAGATTCAAAATGTTCACTTGAGTTGGCATCTTGGACTAGAATTGGGATGTAGATTCAGGCTTCCGTTCATTAATTTTGAAACCAAGACATTTACTAAAGGCTTTAATAATAGCTGCATTGTAAAGTACTTGTATTTTGGAGGACTATGTGAAATTTCAAGACCTCTTAGATATTACATAAAAATATGAACCATTTGGCATAAGATGAAGTAAGGTCATTTCTTAGGAAGAAACCTGTGCATTTAGTCACTACTCTCACTGACATTTTTCTTCTTCTTGATCAGCTAAATATTGTCAAGGTCTGGTTTGTGTGTTTATGTGGTAATAGCACCTTTAAAGGTGGCAGAACACCTGAACAGTGAAGAGTTTCTCTGGAACAGCAAACCTGGTACTGTTTCATCTTCAGGTGGGTCAGGATCTTCACAGTGTCACTCAGGTGGGCTGTTACTGCATTAAGAAGTACTTTGTTCTTTAAATAATAGAGTGAGTCCAATGAATTTTCATTTAGGAAGAAAGGGATACTCCATGTGAATACAGAGATCACAATCTAGTCTACTATCATCTGGTATCATTTTCTCAGATTGGCTTTTAATGTAAAATCTGTACTGCATAAGACTTAGTCATGTCAAGGTTTTTGGACTCAAAAATATGAATATGGTTTGAATTAGGGTTCTTTGGATGATTTTCATGGTGCAACCCTCAATCTGAAGAAGTTGTACAAAATCCAATATCTGATTTCTTTTACATCTATTTTTATTTGTAACTTTCAAGTAGAAAGAAGTCCAATTCATCTTATATTATTGTTGGAATATAGTTATGCCTGTGAGCCAAGGATTCAGCTGATGGATTTGCCACCATAATTCTCTATTTGCAGGATATCATGGCTCTGTTTACCTACAATGAATATAAAGAAAGATATAATTTTTGAAATCTGTGCAGAAGAGTTAGTGTTGCTTTTACAGCATCTCACACTAATTGAAGAAAATTTGTCACAAGTATGCTTATGAGGTATATTTCAGTATTCAGAATGGTCAAGAATGGTCAATAATTCATAACTTCATGTTCTCAATTTGGATCATGATACCATCACAGAAGGTGCATGACAAGATTTCTCCAGTTTTATAGAAGAAATATTTACTGAGGAATTTGGAAACAGGGCAACCCAAACAGTTTCATGATCTATCCTGTGGTATGTCTATATCCCGGTGACAGTCAGATGAATGTCCTTGCACACAACGACTGAAATAGCTAATAAACATTTCATGGCACTCAGTGAAAGGGATTGTATTATTTTAGATACCTTCCTGATGCTGTTCTCATGTTGACTTCACTGAAAGCAATGTTTGTCAGTAGACAACTGAGAAATTAAATGTGTTCCTAAAGCAAAACAACAAATAATACCACTAGCCCATTTATGCTATACTTAAAGCAATTACAATTATTAATAAAACATTTAGGATGCAATGTTTCCTTTTGAGCTCTGATTTCAGAGCCCCTGAAATCCATCCCATTCTGTGAAGTTCAATTTAATTTCAGTTTTATCTTCACTTGCAAATAAATATTTTGTTTTCCCTTTGAGCGTGAGTCAATTTAATAACCTAATCAAAGACCAGAGCTTTCTGTATATATGGAGTATAATAAATGTATGACATTTTCCTGCAAAAGTATACCAAAATAGAGTAACACTTCAAGACAGGCACTGCTATATTTCATTTCTGGACAGTATATAAAATAGCAAGATGCCCACTCTCATTAGACAGGGCTGTAAAACAATACCACGTGATAACATTATTTCCTTTCATCTTCAAAAATGCAAGCTGGCAAGCTCTCCTGGGATGTGATTAACAGCTTGTCAGTTGGGGGTACTTACAAATGAAATTATTTCTTTAGCTATTAACCTTTGATGACATCAGTAATTCTCACATCTAGGGTCTGGTAATGGACACAGAGGACTTACACTACAAGCAGCCACACCAAAACACAGACTTTTGGACGAGTTTAGCTTCCATGTCAACAGCTAAGCAAAATCAGTTTTCAGTAGCAGTCACTAGCTCGAGGCTCCTGCAGTCATGCTATGGGCAGATTTTCAGAGTCAGGCACCAGCTCTTCTGAAAAATCTATTTATTGCTTTAGGTGCTAGAAACAGCTGCAGTCTTCTAATGAGCTGCCCCTTACAGACATTTCTCAGCCTCAGGAAACAGTAGCTCAAAGGCACTGCCTTACTCTGCCATTCCTCTGCCATTATTTTCACTTACCCCTTCCCTCACAAGCCTTTGCTTCCTTCATTTTACTGCTGTCACAGCTCATTCCTATTCCAACAGTAAGTGTGGACTATTTTATTTTGTGCCTTTCCAGCAGAGTGGCATTCCCTTCCTGCTTGGGTCCTCTGGGCACGACTCCAATACAAGAAACGTGTTTGCAAATTACCCTAGCTCTGGGAGACAATGATATATGACCTTTTACAATATTGGGTGAGGTATTGACGAAAGTCATTGATCCCATTTTTGAGTGACTGTCTCACCCGGGAAGACAAGTGAAATAAAAAATCTGATAGTGTCTGCAAAAGCCTGTGCCTGTTCAGAGAAGTCAAAAGCTTTTTTTTGTTGTTGTTGTTGACCTTTTGGCCTAAACAGGATTAATAAATATCGTAATATTGTTCATCTGTTTTTTTTAAAAGAGCCTTCTTCTATGCAAATAACTTGTTTGTTTGCTTGTTTTGGTTTTGGATAGACAAATCTGGATATCACGCAACCCTTTACTTGTGTGAGCAGCCTCAATGACAGGGCCACTCCTCTGCCAGGTAGGAAATACTTTGCAGATGAGACAACAGGATCTGTGAGTATGTTTTCTAAGGCTACACATTATGTATATAGTTTTATGTTTTGGGAGAAGCTTTTTTAGTTTTTAAATGGGGAACCACCTATAGGAATCAGCTATTATTTCTTTGTGTTATTTTACTGGGACATCATTAGTGGCTTGTTTTCTTATCGTTAACAGACAACTGAGACTGGCTCCCAAACAGCAAGTGATAAAAACATATCACCTTGTATGTCAGCTTTTAATACTTTCAGACTCACAACTAACATATGGTGTTACCTGAAAATAAATGTTCCATGAAAATGTTTTTATTATTTTTCAAGCTGTGCTGCATACATGTACTGATAGTATTACAGCTGGTTAGGTGAGGTTATATAATGAAAACCTATTTCTGAAGGAACACGTAGACAAATTTCTGCCAATGACATACAGATAGTCATCGGTAGAAATCTGCCTACGAATAATGGCCTTAGCATGCATGCTTGCTAAAATGGCGTAACAAAGATGCTGGCCTTGGCAGCTGAATTTGTGTTAAAATGGAAAAATAACTCTGTATTTCATTCTTAGATCTGCAAAGCCAAATAAATCTCTCGTATCACCTGGTCAGGGAGATATGCATCAAAACAGGTGGCTGAAAGGATGCAACAAAAAGTTTTAAAAGATATTTTCAGACAGAGAACACAGCAGTTAAGGAGATGGCTGAAAAATTTAAGTATCAGTTCTGAAAAAAATGTGACATTGAGAAAAATTTTTCATACTGTATCCAAACAAGCCAATCATCACTGATTCTATGCAAGAGGTTTCCCATACAGGAGGTGCTCAGTTGCCCAATACAGTCCATTTCCCAAAGGATACTTCTGTTTTCCGTCTCATCCATAGTGCTCAGTAACGCTTGCTATACTGCTTATGAGACATGTGCAGCATTTCTCCATTAACAAATAAAAAGATACCACATTTCACTTTTTTTTTTCCCTTTAAAATTTAATTTACACATTTAGTACGGTATAAGAAATCCTTCTTTGTTAAGGTCAGCAACTCCACAGTCAGCCTTCATAAAACACTTCTCTTAGCCTTCCTGAATAATGCTGTGCCTTATTGTTCCTCTTGCCAATACTTCAGACTGCAAACCATCACTCAGGTTACCTGAGGCAAACCAGTCCCATCCTTGCGTCCAGTCAGCATTTCCCTTTCAGCATCATCCTTAGGCTCCCTGCTCATGAGTCTTGTTGATTAGTTGATAACAACTGACAAATAAAAAAATTTTAAGGGCTGAAGCATGTCTCAGTGTAGTCCTACTTTCTTTATAATACTCCACCTTTAGAACAAAACCAAGCAAATCTCCCACTGCAGTCCCATTGTTTGAACACTCACATGTCTGGAAGTAAGGCACAAACAAGCCCAGCCAGGTCCATGCAGAAATGTTATAATCTGTATTATCTCCCCTCTTCTGCTATTGCCCCCTAACCCATGACAAAATAGGCACAAGGGAAGTGAACAGCAAGTGAATCAAGTTTCTCTGGTTTAGTAAATGCAGAGTCACATTTTACTGATCACCTAGTCACCAAAGTGTTAAATAGGAACTTGGAATTCCTATGTCCCTGAAACCCCTGATTTTTAACCTTGTTGATACAAAAAAGAAACATGGCACAAGGTAGAGTTCAAGCTGAGCCTCTCCAGATGGGACACCTCCCAAGCTTCTCATTTCAAAGATCTGGCTCCAGAGCAAAGCCTGGACTCACCCATCCTGCCTCTTGCAATGCTTAAGCACCTCCAATGCAACCTGCAGACTTTATGAAAACTGAGCACACTGGCAACCCATCCTCCTTGGGATCAACTGCAGGCTTCCACTCACCTCTGCTGAAGAAGGAAAGAGGCATCTCCACGGTCAGTGAACTCATCTGGTCACCTCTCACGTCGCTGTCAGAGAAAAACGCTGGCACCAAACACAGAAATTAAAGCAAAAGCCCTTCCCTCCTGGACCAATCAAGTCTGACAATTGTCTTGTGGTGGATGTCAGAGAGATTCTGAATATTTTGGCAGAAATGCCAGCTTTTTCTAGGTGAGAATCTGCCTACATAGGATTTATGCAAACATTTCCTCACTTGGTCTGTAACCACCCCTTCGCAGATAAGCAGTTCAGTGTTACCGCCAATTCTTTACATAGTTCTGAGTTTAAAATACTACCACTGCCTAAAATAAGAGGAATTTCAATTACAGTGCTCTCTGAAATGAAAGAGGTGGAAGCCAGTTTGACAATTTAAGCTGATAGCTGAGATACTGCCTCACCAGCATTTTTGGCACCTGGCCTAGGGAGGAAGTAACGCTAGGAAGGAAAGGGACAAAGAGAAAAAATGAATAAAGGAATGTGAGAGTAATCCATTCCACTTAATATAATGACATATATTCCCTATAAAGGGAGCTTTATAGTCAGTGGAAACAGGGCTATGCTTTTCAAGCATTACAGAGGGTATTCTCATCCACCAGAAGCACCTCTTCCTCTCCACTGACAGCATAGGGGACTCAGGTGTTTTCAGGGAGTGATGAAGCACTAAAATGAATTGCCTATCTTCCTTGGAGAGTTCAAAGAGATAGTGGAAAATATAAAATACTTTCACCTACTTGGAGTATGGTCCACCTGATGCCCTCCTGACAATGGACACCCACTGGAGCAGAGCATACTGTTGAGGGATCACAAAACTTGAGCTGAGAGGGTGAGGGAAGAAAATGGGTCCCGGACTAGAATTGTAAGAAAGCCCTGGAGGGGACACTGATTTACACCTACTCAGAACAGGCACTTCAGAGTGGGTATTAACCACAGGCTGAATTATTCAAAACAACCAGTCTGTGGGAGTGGTTGGAAGGCCAGAAACTGTGGGTAATGACAGTTACAAATATAACTGTGAGACCAGAATGATAATACTCTGAAAAAAAAAAAAAAAACCAACACCAACAAACAACAAAAAACAAAAAAAAAAAAAAAAAACAAAAAAAAAAAAAAAACAAAACAAAAACAACCCCAAAAAACCCCCAAAAGACCCAGATCAGGGTTGGGAAGTCCCAGGCTGCAGCCCCGAGCATCCTGCTGAAGCAACAGTGTTGCCAGCCACACTGGGAGCAGGTACCCAGTTGTACAACTGATACAGCTTCTCAGACAGAAAATGTGATGAAAAGAATCACATCTAGTGTGATAAAAACAATCAAGAAATGTAATGAGGGATAGTACCTGCTGTGCCAGAAATTACTACCTTGGCTGGCAGCCAATACAAAGGGTCATAAGTCTAGGTGTAGGCAAGGTAAAAGTCAGGTAGGAAATAGGTATTTCTGCATCCACACCTGAACTGAAAGCACCAGCGTGTGAAAATTGATTCGCCATCCAGGCAGGTATACAAGATGTCCAAACAAAGGATTCCTGAGCCCTCTACAAGCACAAGATCAGGCATACAGAGAACAACATTAGCATTAGCAAACCATCTCTTGTGGGTGCAGATACAAATTTCTGAATTAGGCACTGGAGACAACTGTTTTGAAAAGCCCCAAAATACCATCTCAAACTGAAGCAGAAGCTGTGCTCTCAAACTGAAAGTATTCTGCTGCAGGGGTATCAAGCATTCAGAAAGTTACCAAGGCATGAAACTTATAGGCATTGCTGGGCTGCCTAAGTATCACGTGAACGTAGCTGAAGCAAGAACGTTAGAGAAGCTGAGGTACATGGAAGTATATGAAAGCCGGCACACTTCAAATCAGTATTTAGCTCACAGTTACACCAAATCTAGCAGCACATTATAGAAAATCTAGAACGCCAGGCAGTGTTACTGTTCACAACAAGGAGGTTTGCCTTATACTGGATATGTCAAGCTCTCCCCTCAGTGCAAACAGCCCCGTAGAATCAAATGGGAAAGCAGCAAAATATTCCCAGGCAAGACCATATTTGTAAATGCATCAAGCAACATTTGTCTGAAGCCAAGAGAAACATTGTGCCACAGAATCCAAAATGACCAATATAAAGAACTGTTAATAACTGCAAAACATGTTATTTAGAAAGCTAAATAAGAATCATTTATGGATTATACTGTCAAGACCAACATATTCAGGGCCAAGATGGCAAACGGGAATTATTTGCAACTGATCTGCAGGATGATGGGGAGGGGCAGAGCCCAGGAGTGGTTCCAGATTTATTATCCTCTGTTGACATAGACTTCTCATTTCCAATATACAAGAATTAGAGACAGAACAGAAGGCACTGAAGCTCCTTTGGCCAAGCTGTAAAGATTGCCAAGCACCAGCTGTAGTCTGGTCTTCCAGTCCTTTTAACAAATGGTCACAGCTAATGCAGCAAATTGTTCTCATAATCAGGACTTTCTTTGTGACCAACAGGTAATTTGTCCCTTCCAGAATTGAAATGGCCCAGAAGAAACTCACCTGTGGAAGAAAGGCTTTATGTAATCTCTAAGGAAAGAGGTTTTGCTTGTTGTCCTGGTTTTGGGTACACTGCTTTAAATGTCTTATATTGAGACAAGGTGTGTGATAATATAGAAAGAATATCTTTCAAACCATCAGTTTTCTCCAGTAATATCAGGGTTTCCTTCTGTGATATCAGACATGTTGCAGTTCCTGTGCAGGTGGTGTAATTGCACTTGATTGATAGAAATACCAATGCTTGATTCTTATAGAATAGCCATGGCAGTCTCTCTCTGCTCTCCCTCACATTTCTTGGGAATTAAAATCCTGGCAAATATCTGTTTACCTAGTGAGTGCTGGTTAAAAAAGAAATCTATATGCATGTTACGTACCAGGCACATCAGTGCCATGACAAAAAAAAAAATATCTTCAAAATGTAAACTTGGTGAAGGCAAGTTGTCCACAGAAACGTGCCATGCCACCACAGGGCCTTGATGCCTCTGCTGACTAGAGTAAACTATGCAGTTTGTAGTGACTTCCCCTGCTGCCTTTGTCATTACTGTCTCTTCTGGTTATTTTTCTCTGACATTTTTAAAGAAGGATTAATCTCCCTGAGCACCTTCCCTTGTTTTTACAAATGTAGATCTTCAGATTCAGTTTAAGCAGGCTGTCTGTGCACCGTGTGTAAGACAGTTGATACGTTCTGTATCGTTGCTGTAATTTGAATCACTGTAGAATAGTGATTTAATATTTTAATGTAATCCTCTACACACCTGCAATCAGCAAATGCACATTTAGAAATAAAAATTGTTTCAAAGTGCCACCAACTGTTGTTTTTGCAAACTGCAATTCAAAGAATGCGTTTTCTTAAATGCTTCTACTGGACGTTATAACATTTTCTGGTGTAGCACACAGCTTACAAGAACAAAGCTACATTATCCTTTTCCCAATCTAGACAAGCAGCACATCCCATTATAATATCTCCCCTATGGCTGGGTTTCAAATGCAACATAATACAGTATAACAGGCACAGCTTTTTTGTTGTTTGTAAAATAATTTTTTTCAGATTTGTGTTTTAATGACAAGCCTATTTCCAAAACTTGCAAGAAACTTCCAAAATTATCTAAGAGAACCAACTGCTAAAAGATTGCTTTGCTTTTTAAATGTCTTCTATTAATGATGTGTGAGTTCCCAAGCATTAAGTATGTGCTGAAAACACCATGCTCCAGTGCTCTGCTTTCACTTCCTCCAGACTTTAATTTTCACTCTTCTCAAACTTTGCTTTCCTCAGTTCCCTCACCCCTGCATTTTGATTTCTCCTGAATCAAGTTGGACTCCCAACAAGAAGAAACCTATGATCCGCCAAGAGCGAGCAAAGGAACAGAATCATAAAGTTTACCAGAAAGGCAGAGTGGTACCGATCTGTTGGTGCCACAAACAGTGTAAATAATCACAGAAGTTTGTCAGTCTGCCTTGCGCGTTACTAATACAGTGTGGAGACAGTCTTCCAGGAGACTGAATGGTTACAACTCCTGGTGAGCTGATCTCCATAAATAGCAGCTCTAAATCAATTCTGTTTGCTTGCTGTGATCATATGAAATGCATCAACTGTTAAATAAATCAATGTGACCCCAAAGATTCCTTGGCTTAACGTCTTATTATTTTGTGGCTATAGGCTGATTAGGCATTTAAATAATTTTCTGTGATAGCATCTGCATTATTTGAGTATGCTAGATTGTGAACACAAACCTTCAGATTTCTCCAGTACTTTATGTGCCACCAATAACAATAATTAAAATAACAACAGCCCTCCCTTGCTTTTGCTGATACCATTTAGTTCTTTCCAGAGAGGACAAAGTAAGCATTTTACCGGTTTGAAATGAAATGTGTTCTGCAAGGTCTGAGTTATTCAGCTATCGACTGGTGGGAGCATTTATTTCAGAGAACAGTAAGTTACTCCAACTTTCTCAGTCCAAATTGATCCAACAGAATGAGACCCCGTTTGAAGTCTGAATTCCTCCACAATTTTTCTTTCAAAACTGCAGCTCTGAACCCCCTGTAGATGTAGCGGCTAATCAGTGCTGATTGATTTCTGAGTGCGTGGATGGAAGAACAGGGAGAGAAACAATGCAGTGACAGGAGAGGATGCAAAGTTCAAGAACATCGTAGGCATGTGCCAAGGAGACCTTTCACAAAAGCAGTAGAGTGACTGCAAAAAAGCCAGTGAGGAAAAGCTGAAAGGTAAAACAAGGAGATTGTAGCTCAGAGGAAACTGTTGGTAGTGACGACTGGGGGAGGGTGGAGTTTTCAGCAACACAGCACATGATTAAATGGAGGAGATGAAGTAAAAGATGGTGGCAAATTTCTGTAAGTTCCTAATCGCATGGAGAGAAATCTGCTCAGTTTTCTGTTCCGAGACACAAGGATCTCAAGGCAGAACATATTGTCAAAACATTAAACATCTGAGCTGTGTGCCAGTTGCTTTTTCTTAAAAGAAGTTTCAAAAGAAACAAATTAGTAGTTTGGTTAACAAAAGCACTGACTTATAATGCCTACAATTTTCCTTATAAGACGAATTCTGATTTTTAAGCTTATCTCAAAGATTTGAAATATTTTCTGACTGTTTCAAATGCACAGAAATACCCAGATCCTCAAAACTGCCTTATTAGTAGCTGGCTTTATCACTGAACTTCCTAGTATAAGAAAACCCAAACAAAACACAGTAAGAAATACCTTTATTTCCATTCACTCTTTTACAAGTAACTGTGCTATTATCGTCTAGATAAATCTCAAGTGCTGTGCAATATGACTTCCTACTTTTGACTGGTCTTACAGGCATAGTTCTGACTACATAACATCGCCACATAAAAGTATTACATTAAATAAAAATAAGGCTTGAATTTGCAGCTGGCGTTGCAAAAGCAACAGAGAACAGAATGACAACTGACAAGCAAAACAAAATCTTAAGAATTTGCAGAGTATTATGTTTCTATGGCCCACACTAGTGCGGTTCTGCAGTTTTTCCTTTCCAGTTTAGACCTAGGAAAACCCGATTATGATTCATCAAATGACTCTTCTGGTGTCAACTTAGGTGACAACAAATAAAGAGTATATCCTTTTCTTTAATGAGGAGTAAATCTGAATTTCATAGAGCTGCAGCCAAAGCCTACTGCCCATATTTAACATTGGTTTATAAAAAATGTATCTTTTCAATTTCCTTGTTTCCTAATCAACTGCTTCAGCATCTTTTCCCCACAGTGCTTTCAAGATGGGTATGTCTCACCATTTCATTAACACAGTGTTGAATAACAGCACTTCCTTTTGTAACAAATTAGCATTACTGTAGTGTACAATATGGGTTTGATTCTCATTTACATTAGGATCCTTTATACCATTCTGACAAAAGAGATTTTATAGGGAAAATCTAATGTATGCTGTAGGTATTTAGTTGCAGAGGCAACTAGGCTGAGGCAGCCTCCCTGCTTTTGGCTGCAGCAGAGAGACCCGTGTAGCACCAAATCCTTTACCCTGCCCTGGCATAGGCTGTAATGATTTTTAACAGCACTCATTAGCACAGGCCAGGCTCTCCGCATATATTGATGGCTGAATGTTGACCCCCAAATTCCTCTTATCAGAGAGAGACTGTGAGTCTTTTATTCTCACTAATGAGGAACCAGACAGGGTGAACAGGTTTGGGAATTCACTGAGACTCCCATACCACAGAAATGCATTTTGCACCATACAGTCACATCCCCATCAGAAAGGTGGTTATCAGAGAGAAACTGAACTCAAATGTGTTACTACAGCCTAATTTCCAAGCTTACCAAAGACTCGAATTTCTGACTTGTCTGCAACAAATGAAGTAATTCCCTGTTCTTTATTTCATCGCTCTGATTGTTAAAACCCACATGTACTGAAGTGGTCAGGTGTCCTTTAAACCCAATATTAATCTCAAACTATAAACCTCTTCATTTAACATTCCTCATGGCTATTTGAGGAGCAAATAAATATCCTTCTGCTTTTCAGAAAAATGCCTCTGCAATTGAACCTCTTATTAAATCCTTAGATTAGTAAGAGCTGTCCTGTCATACAAATACTCTATTAGCATGGAAAAAGAAAAAAAAAAAAAAAGAAAAGAAGCCACAGAGTGTTGCTGTTAAATGAAAATTCTTACGAAGATCATAGGATCCAGAGGGTTTGCCTAGCACAAAAGCAGTCTTTATTGAGTTGTATTGGATAACTAATAGGAACAATAATAATAGTAACAGAATTGTAACACTTTGCTTTCACATGCACTAAGGCAAGACTCTGCCTTGATCAATAATCTAGATTTGCTTTAGTCCATCAATTTTACTTTCTACCACATCATATCCCCCTTTAACTGGACTTGGACCAGAGAAATACCAATGTTTCCTGTTCTCAGCAGGGCTCTGCCACATTCCTGGCAATCCCTCATATCTCTTACTTCATTATCCGATCCCTATTTTCCCTAATTCCTGCGATGTTACAGCAATTCATTCTGAAAGCCAAACAGCACGCTGCCAGAATCAGGTCACACTTATTTTGTTAACACATGGTGCTGGCCAGTGGCACAACCAGGCAGGATCCAAATCTATCTGGGTTTTTAACCTAAACGGTGATTCTCCCCACTCCTACCCATATACAATACTTAGAGTGGAAAGTCTGTATCAAGGCTGACAAAATCTCCATTGCCTTGATAGCTAAAGCTACCTTTCCAAAATGCAGTCATTACTAATTATTAATCCCTCTTGGCTATGTCCAGAAGTCTTGTTGCATTAATGCAAAGAAACATAGAAATGCCATCTGGAGATGGGTCCTCTAGAAGTCATCCAGGCCGACCTTCTCCAAGGAGCAGACCTGTGCCAGCACTGGGTCAGATCAGCCTGTGGCTTTGCCTTACCGACACAGCAGAGGTAGATGCAGCTTCTCTTTGAAATTACCCCCTAGTTTGATTCCACTGATTAGTTTATAAAAAGGTAGAGTACATGTGCAAATCACCAGTGAACAGCTATGTTATGTATATTTTGAAACAAAATGTGCAGCTCTGATTTTATACTAGTTTTGTTTTCTTTTTCTTCTAGAAGTAAGATAGCTTAAGAGCTTCACTATTCTCAAGGTAAACTAAAAAGGTTTCTGAATATGTTGTAAGAGACTTCCTGACTTCAATTTCCCATTACTTCTTTCTTATACTAACCACCATGATCATGAATCATCATTAGCAGTTCTTCCCTTCCTTTTTGTAATTGCCTTTTACATATATTTAAATATATCACACATGCACATATATCCATATACATGTATATGTATTATATCATACATATAATTCTATTATATATGTGTCAATATCTATTACATGTATATATAACGATATATGTGTACATCATATATCTGGTATCTATATCTTTCAGTCTTCTAAAACTAACTTCAAGTAATGAAGGGAGCCAACCTAGGAGAATGGTATAGGAAGAACTAATGAGACTGAGAAGATAAATATCACAAAAAGTAGGAATGGGGATACAAAGAGTCAGAGACAGGAGGTCTGTTTTACCTGTGGAAAGAGATTAAGAAGGAAGCTTGACTTCAGGCTATTTGATTGCAGACTATAGAGAACTATATTGGCAGAACTCATGTGATACCAGGTACTCACAGAATCACAGAATCGTCTAGGTTGGAAAAGACCTTGAATATCATCCAGTCCAACCATTAACCTAACATTGACAGAGGCGAAGTACACCATATCCTTAAGCTCTATGTCAACACAACCCTTAAACACCTCCACCACCTCCCTGGGTAGCCCATTCCAACACCTAACAACACCCTCTGTAAAGAAATGCTTCCTAATATCCAGTCTAAACCTTCCCTTGCACAACTTGAGGCCATTCCCTCTTGTTCTATCGCTTGTTACTTGGTTAAAGAGTCTCATCCCCAGCTCTCTGCAACCTCCTTTCAGGGAGCTGTAGAGGGCGATGAGGTCTCCCCTCAGCCTCCTCTTCTCCAGACTAAACACCCCCAGTTCCCTCAGCCGCTCCTCGTACGACCTGTGCTCCAGACCCTGCACCAGCTTCGTTGCCCTTCTCTGGACACGCTCGAGTCATTCAATGTCCTTTTTGGAGTGAGGGGCCCAAAATTGAACACAGGAATCGAGGGGCAGCCTCACCAGTGCCGAGTACAGGGGTAAGATCCCTTCCCTGTCCCTGCTGGCCACGCTATTGCTGACACAAGCCAGGATGCCATTGGCCTTCTTGGCCACCTGGGCACACTGCTGGCTCCTGTTCATCGGGCTGTCAATCAACACCCCCAGGTCCCTCTCTGACTGGCAGCTCTCCAGCCACTCCTCCCCAAGCCTGTAGCACTGCTGGGGGTTGTTGTGGCCCAAGGGCAGCCCCCGGCATTTGGCCTTATTGAAACTCCTCCAGTTGGCCTCAGCCCATGGCTCCAGCCTGTCCAGGTCTCTCTGCAGAGCCTCCCTACCCTCCAGCAGATCAACACTCCCACCCAACTTGGTGTCATCTGCAAACTGACTGAGGGTGCACTCGATCCCCTCGTCCAGATCATCAATAAAGATGTTAAACAGGAGTGGCCCCAAAACCGAGCCCTGGGGGACACCACTCGTGACCAGCCACCAACCGGATTTAACTCCGTTCACCACAACTCTTTGGGCCCGGCCATCCAGACAGTTCTTTACCCAGCAAAGCGTGTGCCCATCCAAGCCATGAGCAGCCAGTTTTACCAGGAGAATGCTGTGGGAAATGGTGTCAATGGCCTTACTAAAGTCAAGGTAAACAACATCAACAGACTTTCCCTCATCCAATATGTGGGTCGCCCTGTCATAGAAGGAGATCGGGAGATTACTACTTTTTAACTGAACAAACAAAAGCATGGAAGGACTAACTGTTGAACATTGAAGGCATCCAAATTCATGTTAAGAAGAAGATGGAAAATTTTATCAGAGGAAGCAATTCATCAGTGGAATAGATTAAAAAGGGATGTGGGAAAATGAGTTGGGATGCATCCGCATTCAAATGTATAACCTGCTGAAGACCTCCCTCTTGAACCCCTGATGATATTTCTGCTTTTCTTCCAGGTATCACAGCTGGCTAGAAAAATATATTGCCTGTCTCCCTGCTCTATGGCCTGATTCTCACTGCTGTCACAAACTCTTGAGTCAGAGTAGGGCTGGTGAAATTGTGTGACCTGTGGTTATGGTAGAAACCCCTAATACTCCCTGGGTCTTTAAAAATCTCTTACTTGACCATAGGGTGGAAGAAGACCTAGACAGGTAGATGTATTTCCCCAACTTTTATGTTGTTTCTGTATATAGACAGCTCTTATTTCTTAGAACAGGTTGTAGATACACTCAGCCTGCCATTCTGTCCTATCATCTGACTATGTTAGCATTATATTGATTTTCCCAGGACTCTTTGCCCCTATGATTGTTCACTTCTCAACAAATTACATTTAATACTTACTTTATTAATATTGTCTGCATTGATCTTTGAATATTTTATAATCAAGAGAGGGATTCCCTCCTTGAAGAATCGTGTTGACTTAGCATTTGATTTCTGCTATATTGTTATGACAACATTTAACTATGGTGACCTTCGTATTATCAGTGTGAAGGAACTTAACATCCCCATCAGCCTCTTGACTCTCTCATCTTTGACAGTGGATAAATAGGGAAGGATGGTATTATAGGAGTACCTAACCATTTACTTTCTCCTGTGTATGAATTATGGTTATAGATAAATGTTAGAGGTGCTGGTCAAGGACATTGTCTTTATCCAAACCTCTTCAAGCAAAATTTCTACTAGCTTACTTCTGTATGACCTCCAGTATTAGTTCTCTCTTTTTTTTTTTTTTTTTTCCACATTGGTTATATCTGTTCCTAACAACCTCATCCCACGTCGTGCCAAGTTCAATTTTATTCCAGCTTAAAAAAATTGTCTGTCAAGATACTGCCATTATCTCAAACTTTTTTCTGCTTGCAATAGGTAGATACTGAAATTCTTTAACTAGCTTAAAATATTCGAAAAATGCTATCCAGTATGTAAGTAGTGTAGGTGGAATTAAACTGTAAAGGTACATACTTATATTACTTAAATGATAGTGGGGTTTGGTCCTTGTTTTGTCAAAATTGGTTTTTGGTCCCTGAGATAATTTGTTGTTCATTTTCTATACTTTCACTTTTCTGGCTTTCAAAGTAACCCACACAAACTTTTGATACAGAGATACATCCATTTGCAAATCACCTCCATCTGAATATTGTATAATTTAGTGAAGCTACTGCTTGTATAATACAATATTGTGAAGATGCAGACTTAAATTATCTAAAACAGTTGAATAAATATCCTCAAATTCCCCTATTGCTTTCCTTCATCTGGCTGTTCCCAACAAGTGTTCTTTAAATTACAGAGAGTAAAATTGTGCCCCATAGCTTCAAATATATCAAAATGTAGAAACTTCACCAAAAGAGCCCTAAGAACTGTTTCATCCAGTCCTCCCTTTTCACATTAAACACGCTTATGATTACACACCCAAGTAATTTGTTTCTTCTTTTCTCTGGTCTTTGGTAAATCTGATAGGCAAGTCAATGGAAACTGCTGACACATCAGTGAAAGTCAGAGGGGTTGAAAACAGTTAACCGTTGGACTTGATTTTCTTAAGGGTCTTTTCCAGTCTAATTGATTCTATAATCCTACGAAAAAGCATCAGCCTGACCCTTTTAATAACAGCAGAATTGGGTCCAGAAAAAGGAGTAAAGTACTGAGAAGACAGCAGATAATTTTAAAGTATGCTTAAAATCTCCAAAACAAGCTTAAAGGTTGCTATCCGTGAAGGAAAGAATATCTAAACATGCTCTAATAATATTCATGTAACAAATCCAAGAAAGGGAATGCACACCACCATCAGCTCCCAGGAATATCTCTCCTCATACTGTTTCAGCCCGATAGTATTAGGCTGTCAACATCTGACTGACCCATGTTTCATGGCTCCGCAGAGGTCGATGTCTCAGAGGACTTTGTGTACTTAATGGCAATCACAATGGCAAAGACTGAACAATGCTACCAAAGCACTGAAAAGGGAACTACTGAACTTACAGGTCTTTTTGAGAACATAAAACTAAAAATTCTTTTTGGAGGACATTACAAAGTGTCCCTGATGTAGGAAATGAGAGCACTGCTGAAATCTTACCAGGTTCATATTGAATCAAGTCAAAAAGCAACCTACATTACTGGGTTTGCTACCACTGGTCCAAAGGCCATTGATAGTCCAGCACAGTGGAAGGCAAGAGTAAATCAACATCTCATGTTACATATAGTACTAAGCCAGTAAGAAAGTCTGCCTCACTGAGGCCAGAAATATACCCCTAATGAAAGAGATTTCCTAGAAAAAATACAAATATTTGCACTATAGCAAAAGGAGAGAAGAAAGACGCTGAGAATAGAGATCCTGTCTGCCATGATCAGGTGCCTAAAACTTTACCTGAAGTGTATACACTTTAGGCAGAAGTTAGGCAGGATCTCTTAAAATGAAACCCCCAATTCTTATAATCAAACTTTAAGCAAGAAATTCTCATATGGGGAGACTTTGAAGAACTTGATCTCTTAGGACAGGTAAGAAGCAGATGCAGTAGGCAATCATGCTCTCTGCTTCCCAAACTTCCAGTCTTTGGGAATATCTTTTCTAGCAGGTTTGGGGTTTTTTTCCCCATTTTATCTCTACAGCTCAGAATTCAGAGTTGCAATAAAAGTGAACAACCAGGTACACATTACATTTTAATAGTCTGCTCTTTTGCTTTATTTGGCTAGATGCACAAGGGAAATAAGGGACAGTTCTTATCTTTTAAAAATAGCAAAACATTACAGTTTTCCTCAAACAAATTGAGGAATTTTTACATTTTGTAGGTTCTGGCTGATCTTATTTTGATCTCTGCTGCACTGATTGTGTCAGTTTATGTGGATATGTCATATATTGCTAAGGGTATGCCTCGTATCATTCTTGGATCACTGACAAGTGATTTCTGAACTGTACAGATGAAAAACAGGACAAGAGAACATGTCGTTAATTTAATAGTTACTATTGATATAAAAGCATTTTATAGCAAGCTGCTCAAAGCCCAGGATCGGGACACTCAAAGCTATTTTCAAGCTCGGCAAGCACTTAGAGCAAATATGTAGTCTCTGTTTTAAAGAACTGCAGTCTAAGATTAGCACTAGCAGAGGCACACAGGAGGGAGAACATTGGCAAACAAAATACTGCCAAGAAGAATAATAGGTAGCAGTCATAGCTTAATCAACAGCCTGACTCTTGTCAAATGTGTTTTGTAGGCATCACAGCAAAGGAGGATTTTTAGGTAAGATAATGAGGATATCTGTGCCAGTTACAGGAAGCTACCCTCAAGCCTGGGAAGGCATGAAGATGTCTGACTGAAATTAAATAAGACTCTGGGAGGGGCCAGCATCAGAGGCTAGTGGGAGGCAGTAATTGGCCTGAATATGTGATGAGAAGTGGATAAACTACCAAAGGCTTTGAAAGTCATGTAAAGAAAATTTCCTTGTTAGTGAGGTATTAGTGGAGGAATGAGATAAGGGAAGGGATGCACAAAGAAAGGATGAAGAGAGAAGGGGGTCATGGCCACAACAGCATGCTATGGTAGCATTTGGGTAGGTACAGTGCAGCTTCCAAGGATAGAAAAAAAAATAACTGAAACATGACAGAAACCAGGCCAGTAGTTTTAGCTACTAAACCTCCCTAGCTCCACTCTTAAGCAGAGGCAGCTTGGGCAGTGAGGTAACTTCACCTGAGGTTTTTTCCAGCATCTTAAATGGGGCTTAGGGTTTTGGAGTGTAGAAACCTCCCATGATTTAGTCCTCCATTTCCAGCATGAGAGAGTCTGTGAGTCTTGGAGAGATATGCTCTCCCTCCTCTTTCCCAGAGACAAGAGTGTGAGCAGAGTCAGGGAACTGAAGGTTGGGCTTCCATGCAGAGGTGTGCCCAACTGCAGGAGCAAGACATGGAGAAGGCAGATTGGAAGTGAGGGTGAGAAAGCACATGACTAGGATGAAAAGTTATGAACTAAGGGGATGTTGGGGCAGACCTCAGCCAAGTCCAAAGAATGTTTAAGAGTGATGAGAAAGCAAGGAAAACCCAGAAAGAGCTGAAGGTTACTTTTTTCTTTTCTTTTTTTTTTTTTTTTTTAAATAATGGATGCATATTTTTCTTGTACTTGGTAAGAATACTACTTTGGTTTGGAAGCCTTGGCTTGCTTTTAAATGGGTGAACTGTACACACAACCTGCCTTTGCAGACCTCCTGGACAGGACTATGAGGAGATAAAGCACTGGGGAAGGGGTGTAACAAGATTTCCTGAAAGGGAAACCCATGAAATTCAGAGTTGAAATTTAAAAGCTACAAGATAAAATTATCTGATTCTGCTTCCACAAACACAGACATGATCATGCAGATGAGGACAAGACCATGTCTCAATTTTTAAAAATTCATTTAACACTTTAAGGGCCACACCCAGAAGCAAGGTATTTTAAAGACCAGCTCAAAACCTCTATCTGGGCATGTTCTACCTGAGACCTGAGCCCTTTAAGACTGACTTCTTCCTGTAATAAAAATCTACCTTTCTAAATAGAGCTCACATCTATGTTTTATAGTTAAGTATTCCCTTCCCCAGTAAACACACATATACACTGGACATGAAGAAATGCAGTTTTACGTGTTTCTATGAGACTTGTCAGTTAATCTTTGATAATGAAAAGATAGGAAAATAGTAAGAGGGCACATCTTTTGATGGCATTGACTACAGCTTCCTTAAATCATTGGGTCGATGCTGATCCAAGCTACTGATCTGGCCCTGTAGTTTTACTTGGTTACTTTTCTCAGTCAGATGAGATACAGTTCTGCTTCCAGCCAGTGGGAAGTATCACTGTCTCGTATTTGGCAGAAGCTTAAAGTAACACAGTTTTATTTACCTACTTCTTCTCAGACTTTTGCTTCTCAGTCTTTGTTTGCTCCCTCAAAGAACGAGCTACACATAGAGCAGTGGTGATACTGACGGCCTTTGCTGGCTCAATTGTTCTTTGGTAGAATGGATTTCACACTTCGCAGCATCTAGACTAACATAACAGCCTCACTCCAAAACCAGATTATGTTGGATTTAATTGGTTTACAGCAACTCTTGTTTGTCACCAGAATGAGATCTTTAGCTGTGCACTACCTGGCAAAGTGCTTCTGAGAGCAACTGCACATAATCCCAATCCTTCAGAGGGCTTCCTGATCTTGCAAAACTCTGGCATTTGGACAATGCCATAGCCATTTGCAACTGCTTTAGTCTTGTGGCCCTACTCTGCTGACAAAAGTAGGCCTACAAGACCCTTGTGTCCTTCAAAATTTCTTCCATTTTCTGAATTCCAGCATGTTGTAAGCATCTCTCCCTAAGCCTCTTGCTAAACAGAATAGACAACTGAATTTTGCAATTCTCATACAGCAGAAGAAACTGTCAACTAGTAAACACTGACACCCTAAAAAGACTCAAATTAATGGATAATGCCTTTTATTAAATTAGCAACCCAAATCTGCATGCCAGCAAAAGCTCCTAGCTTCTGATTACCTCCGGGAACAAAAAAGACTAGAGCATGCTTATAAATAGTGGCAGGAGGCTTAGCATATGCTACCTTCTTTCCCAGATAAATATTAATTAGCCATACAGAAGAACCAGATCTTTAGTAGGAAGAAATCTTTGTAGCTCCCCTTAAATCAGTGTTGACATGCTGATTTCACAAGGATATGATTTGATTCTTAATTTTCAGCAATTTTACTGTCACTGCATTTCACAAGTTTCCATCAAGTTTTCTGCATTAGTAGCTTGTTGCTTTAAAATGTGTGCAGACTTTTTTTTAAACACAGGATTCAGTGTTTCATTTCTAAAAACTTGATATTTAGGACCTGTTTGAAATCAGCTCTGGATCCCGAAAGGAAACCGTTACAAATTTCATCCTCTAAAGCGGAAAGAAAGACTTGAATATACTGAAGTGCGCCAAAGCTTTAAACCTGATATAGGTCCATATCTGAAAGATTTATCTTCTGCCAAGTCTGAGCACAGAACATGAGACTTTTTAAATTTGAATCCCTGCAGAGTCTGAACACAGGGTCCTTTTCCCTTTATACTGAACAGGTGCTATTTTTTTTTTCTTATGTGACAGGCAGGAGTTAAAGGTTATGCCACTGACTTTCAGTCCTGGTAGAGAGCTGTACCTTTACCTTGTACTGTCACAGCTATTTCCTATGGTTCATTTCCCAAAGGATCTGCATGTATTTCATCGTAGACAGATCCTGGTGGGTTAAAACCCCTTCAGGTGTACAACTGGAAACAACCTGAACTGCATGGATGATTGTTCAGCCAGATCCTCTGGCAGCAAAACTGTCATTTGCACTGATTTTAGTGTGAATTAGAGGCTCCAGCAGCCTCAGATGGAAACCACAATAATGAGCAGGCGACAGCCCTTTCCACATAAGCAGTCATTTCTTCTGCTTTGTAAGGAAGCAGGAGAATAATGGGCAGCGTGGAAGGAGAGGAGATGGGGCAGAATTGAAGGTGTTTCCTGTGGAGCATCTCCAGGAACATCATTAAACTCCTTGTAGATGAATGCGGAACAGTCACCAACCTCAGCTGCTGCCTCCATGAACTGAAATGTGTCAGGATGAGTGCAGTGTCTGGAGATGAAATGGTAAAGACAGTGTAAGTGAGGACTGGAGTTTCTTTTTGCTTGACCTTAGTTGTTTACTTGAAGAGTAATTGAATATTCTTCAGAGGGTATCTGAGTGCATTTTTCAGCAAGTGTGCCTGACCAGTATGAAGAATAAGGAGATAACTTGATCTGGCTTTATTCCCGTGGGTTGAGAAATTCGGTGTATATGTGTGCCTATTTAGCCCATGTGCTTGTTTTTTTTGTTTGGTTTTTTTTTTTTTTCCTGGGTCCTTAGAGTCAAAATCAAAACCAGGCCCAGCTGTTCCTTATAATTAAATTTCAGTAACTCAAGCTGGGTGTTTTTATTTTGACTAGTGACTTAAAAGTGTTGGCATTTAAATGGCCTCAACTATATTTCAAAGTTAACATTGAGAAACTTCACACATACATTAGCGTTATTTGTCTGTTGGCAAACTCAACAAAATACCACTGTGTTGATTTACATAGTGAAGGTTATCTTTGCTAACAGAAGGACTCAGAATTTCATTATTTAAAATATGAGGAAGAATCTCATCACAGTGCAGGAGGCTACAGATGGCATTACACACAACTTGCCACCTAAGTCAAGGGCAGAGGTGAAGTTTATATCACGCACTGAGCCCCATGTTCAAATATACCTAGAAGATCGAAAAGCCAAAACCCACACAACTTTATCTGTGGCCAGGACAGATGTGACGGTAGGATGAGAACTCTTCCTTTCCGGTACTTAGGCTTGTTTCTATGTATCTGTCTTCTCTCTCTAATTTATTTGTAAGTCACTGATGACATTTATGCCATACGTGGGCACTTTGTGATGCAATAAACCAGTAATAGGCTCAGTTTTCATTGCGGTTTCTATGGGTATTTTAGTACATCAAAATCTGGATCTAAGAAGTATTAACAGTCTTACGTCAGCAGAAATTAATTTTATGCTTGCTTCTGCACAGGAGGCAAAAGCATCAGGAAATAGGATCTCTTCCCATAAGCATCTTTTCAGATCCAGTTAGGAGAAGGGAAGGTAAACAGTGAAACGCAAGCTTCAGGGTGACAGCACAGCAGTGAGATATGATCGTTCATGTGATAATGCATATGATTCACAGTATGTTTCTGACTGGCACATCAAGATTCCAGTACTTATTGATGATCTAGGTAGAACCTGGTTCCAGCTTTCATCAAGTCTTGGCCTGTGGGAGCCCAGTGGTGACACAGGGCTATGTGCAGCCTGGCTGGGCAGAGAGGAAGAGCAATTTTTTAAAACCTGAGCACCTCTTGCTCTTACACAAATCCTGTGAATGAGCATGCACAGGCTAAAGAGAGCAGCAATTCCAGTGCCTGTGTGGGGACATGACTTCTGCATGCCCCACCAGAAGTGATAAACAGTGCCAGGTTTATGACATGGAGCACTATTAGGAAGCTGGATTCATTTTCTTGCTGCAGCTATTCCTAACCCGAGACTGAAGCCCCAGAGCAAAGCGTGGGGGGCAGTTACTGAACCTGCCCAGGAGGACACTTGTGGGAAGTCCAGTGAAGTCACCACAGCTAGAACCGGCATGGCCTGGGTGAATGTTTTTCTGACCACTGGCAGCAGTACTACACGACTGAGTAAGAAACAAGTGAGCATAAACAGAAGACAACAGAGGAGAAAAGCATCTTCTTGCCAAGACAAAGAGAAAAGCAATGAATGATGATTACTGATGAATAATAACCCAGAATTAATGGAGAGCAACAGCAAAAGCTGTGCATAGAACACAAATATTTTATAATAAGGGTAAACAGTGACATTAGTAGAGTGGCCAGAACTCATTGCCCATTCATATACTACTTGTCTGCATTATATGACATGGCTGATGGCAGTGGCTAGGGCTAGAACATTACCCTTAGAGGCTCTATAATTTTAGCAGAAGAGCCTTTCCACAAGAGGAAAGCTGTTCCAAAACTGAATGAAGGACTAGGTTTTCCTCTTGTTATTACTGGTGTTTTAAATTTAAATCAGTTGCAGATATGTAGCCCTATCTGGGAAGAATGTTGAGCTATGGAGGCTCGAGGGCAGCTGCCAACTTAAGCACAACTAAATTAAGCCAGAAATGTAGAGCAGAACTGGAAGCTATAGCACACTGTATTAGAACCCAGGATTATAAAATCCTCTGCCCATCAAAGAGACCAGAAGAATGTAGATAGCTCCATAATATTATTTTTAATGCATTAAAGCCTAGAGGCTCCAACCAATTACCAGGCTCCACTGAACAGAAGGAGGCACCACAAAATGAAGGCATAGAAACAAACCAAACCCTATCCCAAGCCCTTCTGGGAAAACAGAAAGACTTACCGACATTTTATCTTCCTACCTGTTTCGTGAATGTAGGCAAACCTTGACTACCACACTTTGATTAATACAAGGCAATCCTCTCCCTACCTCACTTTTTGAGAGAAACACAGAATTGTCTAGGTTGGAAAAGGCCTTGAAGATCATCCAGTCCAACCATTAACCTAACACTGACCATTCCCAACTACACCATATCCCTCAGCGCTGTGTCGGCCCTACTCTTAAACACCTCCAGGGATGGGGACTCCACCACCTCCCTGGGCAGCCCATTCCAACACCTAACAACCCCTTCTGTAAAGAAATGCTTCCTAATATCCAGTCTAAACTTTCCCTGGTGCAACTTGAGGCCATTCCCTCTTGTCCTATTGCTTATTAGTTGGTTAAAGAGACTCATCCCCAGCTCTCTGCAATCTCCATTCAGGTAGTTGTAGAGGGTGATGAGATTCTTTTACAGAATCTCAAGAACTGTCACGGGTTTTTTGATCTTAGGGGACCTGTGGGTGCTTAGCACATCCCAAGATCAGGGCACCTTTCAGTACTGAAATAGAGAGGGAAAGGGTTGTCCCTGCAGTGCTCTGGCTTTCCCACGCTGCTGTGCAGCCCCAGCTCTCCCTCAGTGCAATGCTTCTCTTACTATAGTTTCCTCAGCGCTCTGGTCCACGATGGATCCTCTCCAGCTTCCTCTTGCTGTCCTTCCTCGATCTGCATCCTCGCAGGTGAGGCAGTGCCTCTTGCTCAAGGATGAGCAACAGGAAACTGAGGTTTCTCACCTCGCCCATAAGCAAGATCTTCCAGGCAGAACAATGCAGTGCCTACCCCTGCGTGTCGCTGAGCATGGCCCAGGAAGGATGGGGGGAGGGGGGGGGGGGGGGGGGGGGCACAGGGAAACAATTTGCCTTCCTGCCACTAGAGGAAACCAGCAAGGAGGAGATAGCCAAGAGGGGAGGGCTGAATTCTCAGAGAGTTTAGGCAGGTAGCAGTAAGTGCAGGAGTGCACAGACATGCCCGCATACTTAAACCCTTGCCTCTTCTTTACAGGGTTTGTCGTGACATCTTTGGGAGATTTACTCGAGGGCTGGAGCAGAGACATTTCATTGGGTTTGGAATTACCCTGACCCAGCAAAAAGCAAGCTCGCACTTCCCTTTGTGTGCAAAACTTTCCTGCGGCTGCGGAGAACAAACGGCGGTAGGAGTTTCGGGACCTAGACAAACGTGTGCTCCCGGCACCTCCTGCCCCCGTCTCCTGAGCGCCGAAAGATCCTGCCGGGCACGACACGGCTGTTCAGTCACGGGTGTGCGTTTCCAAGCACACCAGAAAAAAAAAATAAAAAAATAAATAAATTAAAGGGTGAGAAAGCCTGAGCCCAAGAGGCGCTGGATTGCAAGAAGTTCGAGTGTAAAGCAGGCGGTGTGATCTGGCGGGACGCGCATCCTCCGCAGGAGCGGGACCCGCGGCGCCGCGGTGCTGAGCCCCTGGCAGCCGGGCGGCCCCGAGCTGCTGCCGGCCCGGCCCGGCCCGTCGCGGCCGCGTCCCGCCCCGTTCTGCTCGCCGCTGCCCTTCCCCGGCCGCCCGGCGCCGGCACCGAGCGGCACCTGCCAGGCGCCGCGGGACGGGGCGGCGGTGGGGAGCCGGGCATCGCCCCACCCCGCCGCGCAGCGGGCGCGGTGCGAAAAGGGCCGGGGGCCGGCGAAGGGCCGGGGGGACCCGCGTCCCCAGCGCCGTGGCACGCCCCGTCGGGCTGCAGAAAGGGCTGGGGGGCCGCTCCCCCTCCGCGCTGCGGCGGGGCTGGGGCGGGGGGTGAGCTCGGGCTCCTCCCGACGCCGGGGGGGGCAGGGGCGGGGGGCCGGCGGTAGGGCGGTGCGCGGGGCCGGGCCCCGCCGTGGGACGGCGGGGGGGTGCGGGAGGGAGGGCCGAGGGAGGCGGCGGCTCCTCCTCCGCGGGCGGGCGGGCAGGAGGGCAGCCCGCCCGGGAGCGGCACCGGTTGCTCGGTGCCGGCGGAGCCGCGCCGCGCCGCCCGCTATATAAGGGGCGGCGGCTGCTCGCCGCTCCCTCACACCGGCCCCTGCCCGCGGCTGCCGGCGCCTGGGCCGAGGCCGGACCCCGACAGCATGGCCCGCGGCGGGGCGCGATGGGAGGTGGTCTCCCCACCTGCCTCCCGCAGACCCTCCTCTTCCTCCTCCTCCTCCTGCTCCTCCCGCACCCGCGGCGGCGGCTGCAAACTTGCTGCGGCGGGCTGCGTGTGAAGGCCGGGCCCGGCGGGGCGGCTCCACTGCCCTCGCAGCCGCCGCGGCCGCGCCGTCGCGCCCGCAGCCCGGGGGGCCAGGCCGCCGCCCGCGGGCATGCGGCGCCGCCGCGGCCGCTGCGCCCGTCGAGACGCGGAGCGGAGCCGCCGGCGGCGGGGCTGCGCCTAGGGGCGGCCGGGGCGGGAGCCCCATGCCCGGGGCTCGCCGCGCTCCGCGGGGAGGCGGCGGAGCGATGAGCTGGCGGGGCGGGCGGGCACGCCTGGCCCCCGGTTTGCCCTGCTCCCTGGCCCGCGGGGAGTGAGGCTCCGCGGAGCCCGCTCGGTGCTCCCGGAAGGGCGGGCGGGAGGTGGTGCCGGCGCGGGGATGCTGCAGCCCTCCCCCGGCGCCGACGGGGTCCTGCCGGGGTAGCGGCCCCGCCGTGCCGCGCCGAGCCCCGCCGTCTGCGGGGGCGGCGGCCGCGGAGGGATGGAGCCGGCCGGCCCCTGCCAGGCGCCGCTGCTCCCCGGGAACGACTCTTACCACGGCCGAAACTGCAGCGCCGAGGAAGGGAACTACCAAGACGCCACCCCCCTCTCCGGGAAGATCGTGCTCGCCGTCGTCCTGGCGCTCGTCACCCTGGCCACGGTGCTCTCCAACGCCTTTGTCATCGCCACAGTCTACCAGACGAGGAAACTCCACACGCCGGCCAACTATCTCATCGCCTCGCTGGCCGTCACCGACCTCCTCGTCTCCATCCTCGTCATGCCCATCAGCACCATGTACACTGTGACCGGCAAGTGGACGCTGGGCCAGATCGTCTGCGATATCTGGCTGTCCTCGGACATCACCTGTTGCACGGCGTCCATCCTGCACCTCTGTGTCATCGCCCTGGACCGCTACTGGGCGATCACCGACGCCGTCGAGTACTCCACGAAACGGACTCCCAAGCGGGCAGCGGGCATGATCGCTCTGGTATGGGTTTTCTCCATCTGCATCTCCATGCCCCCTTTGTTTTGGCGGCAGGCGAAGGCCGAGGAAGTCTCTCGCTGTGTGGTGAACACGGACCACGTCCTCTACACCGTGTACTCCACGGTGGGAGCCTTCTACTTTCCCACTCTGCTACTAATAGCCCTCTACGGGAGGATCTACGTGGAAGCCAGATCGCGGATTTTGAAGCAGACGCCAAAGAAAGCCGGCAAAAGACTAACGCGGGCTCAGTTAATCACAGACTCCCCGGGGTCGTCCTCCTCCGTCACGTCCATAAACTCCAAGGCCCCCGAGGGATCCAGCGAAACGGGCTCTCCCGTGTACATGAACCAGGTGAAGGTGAAGGTCTCGGACGCCCTGCTGGAGAAGAAGAAGCTCACGGCCGCTAGAGAGCGGAAAGCTACAAAGACTTTAGGGATTATTTTAGGAGCCTTCATCGTCTGTTGGCTGCCCTTTTTCATCATCAGCCTGGTGTTGCCTATTTGCAAGGACTCTTGCTGGTTCCACATGGCCATCTTTGACTTTTTCACGTGGCTTGGATATCTCAACTCCCTCATCAACCCCATCATCTATACTATGTCTAACGAAGACTTCAAACAAGCTTTCCACAAACTCATACGTTTCCGATGCACAAGCTGAAAATTTTGAACGCGATGTGTTTCTCCGGGGCTGCCCCCATGCACGCCCGTGCCCGACGCCACAGGTAGGTGCGCTCCCCGGCACCCCACCCCACCCTCTCGCGGCGATGCTCGGAGCGGGAAGGCCACGGCGGGGGGGGGGGGGAATCAGGAATGGGGGGAGGTGGAGGTGGTACGACCCCACAAACAGCTCTTCCATCTCGTCTTGGGCAGGACCGGCTGCTTTCTAGCCCGCTCGGAGGGGTGGGGGCGAGCCCCGCGGGAGGGAGGCGGGAGCGCCGCGCAAGGCTCCCTGCGAGCCGAGCCGAGCCCAGCCGTGGGTCGGGCCGGCACGGCACGGCACGGCGCGGCACTCCCCCGGCTGGGGTTCAGCCCCTTTGTAAGTGACGGCGAACAGCGGCGATGCTGCGCGCTCTTGACATTTCACAGTGCGTGTGTGTGTGTGTGTGTCGTGTCTCGTCCCCCGTTCCCCCCCCCCCCCCCCCCCAGCTCGCACGGAGTGACTCACGGCAATCTGCTTTTTATTCCACCTATTAAACCAATCTGCCGCCATTTCGCATGCTTGGTGCCCGTGTTTAGACCAATTAGTGCTAAACGGCACTTGCTCTCGAGCCCGGCCGCGGAGCTCCCCGGGGAGCGGCGGGGCAGGGCCGGGCCGGGCAGCACCCCCCGCCCCCCCGCACGGCGGTGTGCCCCGGTGTCGCCTCCCGGCCCCCGTCGTCAGCTGGAGGCATCGCTGGGCAGCCGGGGGTGCGAGAGAGTCGGGTGCAGCCCTGGTGCCAGCGTCGGGTTGTTTTGGGTTTGGTTTTGGGGGTTTTTTTGGAAAGGGAGGAAGGTAGGACAGGACCCAGATTAAGGCTGCTTGTAAAGTTCAGCCTACTTTCTGGCCGCCGTATGGCTCCGGCTGCTCCTACTGGGAGCGGAGCCGGCTGGGAGCTGGCATCCTGCGAGGAAAGCTGCCTTTTAGCTTCCGAGGAAGCCTCGACACCTCTGTGGTTTTGTTTCTTCACACGCGGAAAAGCTGTGCCTTTCTGTGCCTCTGTCGAAAGTGGCGGCCAGCTAATAGCTAACCTCAGCGCCACGTTCTGCAGAATACGTACTTGCCTTTATTGTGATACTTTAATAATTCTGCCAATCTTTTGCTTTTTGTCTGCAGAATCAAGTTGCTATTGTAAAGACCCACTGCTTGAAACTTCCCCAAGCCCAGTTGCCAGACTCATGATGCTGCAAAAACGTCAATACATACTGCCACCAAACTGCTCAGCTCTGCATTTCAGTGTAATGACTCTGGCAGAGATGCTGTACCAATAGTCACGCAGATCAGTTGCAAAAAAAGAGGGCAGCCTCGAATCAAGGTCTATAATTCATCTGGACTGAAGAAAAAGTTTGAGAGTAAACTCCATTTATTTTGCAGGCTTAACTTCTTAATTTGTTCTCCGGCCGGTTGTAGGGGTGTGCACAAGAGCACAGTTGTCTCTGTCTGTGTTGGTAGCATAGTTGTACTTCTGCACACCTGTAATTTCTTTCTTTCAGTGGAAAGAGTTGCTCCCTTCACTTATGAGGCCAAGAGGAGAAAAAAGCATCGTTTAAAATAGGAGCATCACAGTAAAGTCTGTAAATGACTCCTTCAGCTGAACATGTGTGAGAAGTGACAGTGTGCAAAAGTTTTATATTTGTATTTCAAAACAATAGCAAATACAAATGCTATAGAAACAAGAGCTGTAGACCTTTTCAACTGCACTGCCTATCTATAGTCTGTCCTCATAGTTGCCTTTATAAAGTAAATACTTCTTGCTTCTACTCCGTAACTCAAGAGCAGAAACCAAGAAGTCCAGTGACCTTTTCCATAAACCAGCTGGGAATAGAAGTAGCAGTTTGATGTTGTAACCTTGTTTTCCATTTTGTGTCAGTTGCACACCCTTACCGCATGAACCACTGCGAAATTTAGAATTCTCTAATTACATTATTTAGTGTTCTTTGTAAAAAAAGTGAAGCAGTTTGCTCTTTCAGAAGAGCTATATCACCTGCAAAATAAATACCCATGAATCATGAATTAACTGATGTTAGTGAAATTACTCTCCTCCCTACTTCCCCCCTATTTTTTAAATTTTTTTTTCAGATCAGACCTTAAGACAGGTCTGCACATATTCAGCAGTCAGAGTTAGAGTTTCAGGATATGGTCCACCTGCTGTGATAGAACTGCATTGATTGTTCCTCCTATGTGTAAATGAAAATGAGTATAAACAATAAAACGCTTTACTGTGTTCTCAAGAGTGGTAGCAATTGTGTGACTGAAAGGAGTATTTATTGGTTTACCTGGTTTCTCAGTATTGGCTTTTTAGGTAATGCTGATTTGATGAGTCACTCAAGAAGGCAATTGATGAAGGCTGAAATTACAAGCTTTGATCAGTGGTCAGACTTTTAACAGGCAGCTTTGCTTTCATACTAACTGGTACTGTTAGGTATAATTCTTACTATTTTCATGTAAACCCAGATTAAATTTTCAGGTGGTTTTTACAAACATTTTTCTTACTCCATTAAAAGCAAACAAAACTTATTTTAGCACTTGGTGTGGATAATGTAATCAATGTTCGTTTAAAAATGTATGTATGTATTCAGATGAGGGCTATTATAAAGTCTCAGAAAATTGTACATGATTTATCTACCGGTTACTCTTCAGAGGGTCATTCAAGTAATAAGGATTTAATTGAATAGTAAAGAAAGAACCTGACCTCTGTGCCTCTGAAAATCCATTAACTGTAAAGAAGAAGATGTGGTCCTGAGCAGGAAAGTAGTCTGCAAGACAGAATCACAGAATCATCTAGGTTGGAAAAGACCTTGAAGATCATCCAGTCCAACCGTTAACCTAACATTGACCGTTCCCAACTACACCATATCCCTCAGTGCTATGTCAACCCGACTCGAGCACCTCCAGGGATAGGGAATCCACCACTGCCCTGGCCAGCCCATTCCAACACTTAACAACCAGTTCTGAAAAGAAATGCTTCCTAATATCATGTCTAAACCTTCCCTTGCACAACTTGAGGCCATTCCCTCTTGTTCTATCGCTTGTTACTTGGCTAAAGAGGCTCATCCCCAGCTCTCTGCAGCCTCCTTTCAGGGAGCTGTAGAGGGCGATGAGGTCTCCCCTCAGCCTCCTCTTCTCCAGACTAAACACCCCCAGTTCCCTCAGCCGCTCCCCGTACGACCTGTGCTCCAGACCCTGCACCAGCTTCGTTGCCCTTCTCTGGACACGCTCGAGTCATTCAATGTCCTTTTTGTAGTGAGGGGCCCAAAACTGAACACAGGAATCGAGGGGCGGCCTCACCAGTGCCGAGTACAGGGGTCAGATCCCTTCCCTGTCCCTGCTGGCCACGCTATTGCTGACACAAGCCAGGATGCCATTGGCCTTCTTGGCCACCTGGGCACACTGCTGGCTCCTGTTCATCGGGCTGTCAATCAACACCCCCAGGTCCCTCTCTGACTGGCAGCTCTCCAGCCACTCCTCCCCAAGCCTGTAGCACTGCTGGGGGTTGTTGTGGCCCAAGGGCAGCCCCCGGCATTTGGCCTTATTGAAACTCCTCCAGTTGGCCTCAGCCCATGGCTCCAGCCTGTCCAGGTCTCTCTGCAGAGCCTCCCTACCCTCGAGCAGATCAACACTCCCACTCAACTTGGTGTCATCTGCAAACTGACTGAGGGTGCACTCGATCCCCTCGTCCAGATCATCAATAAAGATGTTAAACAGGAGTGGCCCCAACACCGAGCCCTGGGGGACACCACTCGTGACCGGCCACCAACCGGATTTAACTCCGTTCACCACAACTCTGGGTCCGGCCATCCAGACAGATTTTTATCCAGCAAAGCGTGTGCCCATCCAAGCCATGAGCAGCCAGTTTTGCCAGGAGAATGCTGTGGGAAACGGTGTCAAAGGCCTTACTAAAGTCAAGGTGGACAACATCCACAGCCTTTCCCTCATCCAATAAGCAGGTTGCCTTGTCATAGAAGGAGATCAAGTTTGTCAAGCAGGACCTGCCTTTCATAAACCCATGCTGACTGGGGCTGAGCATCTGGTCTTCCCTCATGTGTTGTGTGATGGTACTCAGGATGAGCTGCTCCATCAGCTTCCCAGGCACAGACATCAAGCTGACAGCCCTGTAATTTCTTGGATCATCCTTCTGACCCTTCTTATATATGGGTGTCACACTGGCCAATTTCCAATCTGTCAGGACTTCCCCGGTCAGCCAGGACTGCTGGTAAATGATGGAAAGCAGCTTGGCGAGCACCCCAGCCAGCTCCTTCAGCACCCTCGGGTGTATCCCATCCGGTCCCATAGACTTGTGTGTGTCTGTGTGATGCAGCAGGTCACTGACTGTCTCCTCCTGGATTGAGGGGGGGTCGTTCTCCCAGTCTCTGTCTTCTGGCTGAGGAGGCTGGATTCCCTCAGTACAACTGGTCTTGTTATTACAGACTGAGGCAAAGGAGGCATTAAGCACCACAGCCTTTTCCTCATCACTCCTTGCCATGTTTCCTCCTGCGTCTAGCAGGGGATGGAGGCTCTCCCTGGTCTTTCATTTGCTGTCGAAGTACTTTGTGATGGTTTGACTCTGGCTAAATGGCAGGTATCCACCAAGCTGCTCTATCACTTCCCCCCCCCCCCCCCCCCCCCCCCTTCCCCTTGTTTTCTCAACAGGGTAAAGAGGGGAAAAAAGATAAACTAACCCTTGTGGGTGAAACAAAAGCAGTTTTAATATAAGCAAAGCAAAGCAAAGGTCCGCGTGCGGAAGCAAAAGCAAACAGATTTATTCTCTACTTCCCATGGACAGGCACTGTCGGGCCTTCTCAGGAGCAGGGCTCCCATACACGTAGCGGTTGCCTCGGAGCACCAAGGGTGACCCCATCCCCTTCCTCCTTTCTCCCAGCTTTATACTGAGCAGACGTCATATGGTCTGGAATATCCCTTTGGTCAGTTGGGGTCAGCTGTCCTGGCTGTGTCCCCTCCCAAGATCTTGCCCACCCTGTCCCACTGGGGGAAATGTCAGAAAGAGCCTCGGTGCTGTGTAAGCACTGCTCAGCAGTAGCCACAACACCAGGTATCAACACCCTGCCAGCTCCCAGCATAAACCACAGTACCGTGAGGGCTGCTAGAGGGGAAAACAAATTCCAGTTCAGCCAGACCCAGTACATACTTACAGAAAGCATTTCTTATTATCTTTGGCTGCTGAAGCCAGATTAATTTCTGGCTGGGCTTTAGACCTCTTGATTTCCCCCTGCATAGCCTCACAGTGTCTTTGTAATCACTGTGAGTGGCTAGCCCCTTCTTCCAAAGGCTGTAAACTCTCCTTTTCTCCCTGAGTTGCAGCCAAAGCTCCCTAGGAGCAAAAATACAATTTAAAGTAGTGGAAAAGAAACATCTTCTGTAACTTGAAGAAATGCAGAAGACTTGCCTCAAAACCGCATACATCTAAAAATGAGAACAACTATACTATGCTTCTATAAAGCACCCTCTTAAACTATTAGAGACAAATGAGATTTTGTAAAATACGATTTTATTTGATTGAAGATCTTATAATCCCTTTAATTTTTTTTTTTTTTTTTTTTTTGCTTATACAGGGTGAAAAATGCCAGGAAGATAGCATCAAACAGTGCTTAAAGTATTGTCATTTTCCAGTCTTGTAGAATGAATTTTGTTTACCCCAGATCCTCAGTGAAATCGCTAAGCTTCCTATATGTCTAAAAAATAGAAAAAGAGACTGTAACATTAATATTTTCAGCATTTCCATGGGAGTTGAGTTTTCTGTCAGTTTTTACAAAGTTATGTGACTTGGCAAGCACAAGGTTCAGGAGTTGGACTTTCCTGGTCCTCACACTGCTGGAGTGTACCTTCATCTTCAGCAACTGGCAGCAAATACTCCTGGCTCCCTGTTGTGATGTGAGGATTTTGCTGAGAAACTAATTCAAGAAATTATTCTTCCAACTTTATGCCGAGGCTCTGAACTTTCTGCACAAACAAACATTTCAGATAACCATGCTCGCTGTTGGGAAGATGGTCCTTGTGAAAGCTGTGCTGAAAGACTTGAGGCCAGAGTAGAGGAAGCTAACCGGAGCCCTGCTGAGATAACTGCTAGTTAAAGGCCCTGTGCTATCTGAGCAGCATCTAGTTCAGAAAACTGTTCCTGCAGGGAGATAGGTAGAGTGAGGACACGCATCAGTTCGCAGTGAAAGAGTAGAAATGTAGGGCAAGCCACTCAGTGCCAAAAATATAAATATGTAAAACATGTTCCAAGATTCATGTAGCGTGTTTTAGACTGGAAGGGTGGCCCATGTGAACTTCATTTTGTGACTGGCAGTGTGTGTCCTGATTGAACCTAGGTTTTAAAAGATTTTAGGGTTTGGGGATGTGATGGTAAAGTTTTGACTCTGGAGAAGTATGAGAATATTGCCCTTCTGCCTTTCCACTCCCTTGCTATGTCTGCTCACTGAGCTCTGCCTCTGGCATGATGGAGCATCTGAAATTTTCAGTAGGAGAGGCGGTCCTTTTTGTCCACCCTGTGTCTGTACTCCCATGGAAGGGGCTCAGAGGACCCTGCCTCTTGGCATTACTTTGTCATGGGAACCTCTTCATGACTGCAGGTAAAATCCAAAGGTGCTTAAAACCCTGCTGTTTTAGTCTTCCATTACAGAAGCAGCATGCCTTCCTCTTACCTATTTGTTGCATTGGGTTCAAACATTGTCAGGTGATGCTGTCAAAAGAAATCTCTGCTGGGCACTGAGGTCTGAAGTTGATCACACATTGCAAACCTCATGCTTTCCACCTTTCATGGTAAGGGGTATGTGCATGATAGTGTTGCTGACAGAAAGTGCTGTGAGACACACGACTGCTTGAGGGTAGCTGCAGCTGTGGGAGCAGCTGTTTTCAGCCCCATAGCTGCACTGTTTTCCTAATGTTCCTCATTTTTTTTTGTCGAGGCATTTCTCACTCTTCCAATTAATAAAACACAGGTGCAGAATACAGAAATTAAGAGGGGAAATCCTTTGCAATGAACCTTCATGCAGCAGCCTACAAAGTTCTACCTCTTCTGCATACATAAGAAAAAGAAAATGCTTTGACTAATGTGCCAAGGCTTCATGGATCAAAAGGCATTTCAATTAATACTCTGGACACTTATATCATATTCAGTGCCACAGCATTTGAAGAAGCTGGCCTGGCCTTCAGTCTCCAGCAGGGCCATGTAGAGTGGGGACGACAGTTAATACTCCGTTTGGATTTCCACACTCCTCTACCCCTGCCTGCAAAAGCCAGTCTGCCTGCCATTAGCAGAGCACTACCATGGCTTTCTGATTCACAGTTGCTGCTCCCATGCTCTCTTGGTCAGAAAGGGCTGGATATTGTCAGAAGTAAGCACTTTTACCTGAAAATCCAGATCAGCCTAAAGCTATTCTTTCAGGAACTAAAGTAAAAAAAGCCAACTAGTAGTAACATTGGAGAACAAGCTTTGTGATTTGCAACAGCATATAAAGCTGAGCATCATGGCTGAGGGCAATTCTGTATTCAAATGGCAAAATCCCGTTCAAATTGAAATGTAGCAGATTGAAGAGCAGGTTTTTCCACCAAAAAAAGCCTATAGCAAAAAAAGAGGGCAAGAAAGTCACCCAGAATCTCCAAGCCTTGACCTGGCTTGGAAAAAACCCCAAAGTTACTACTCCTAGGTTTCAGGACCCCAGCAGACACATGAGCAGAAAGTGTCAGAGAGAACAGCCATGCCCAGAGACATGTAGGAAAATTACAGGTGTGTGTTTATTTCAATAAAGTAGAAGTTAACTTATTGTCATGTGTTGGGAACCTTTTTGTCTTTAGGAGGACCACACGTATTTTAGATACATCCTTAAAAACCTGTCTACATCAGGTCAGAAAGTTTTGTGGTCCGTATTAAGAGGTTTTTTTACACATTCCAACAATTGGTACCTAAACCAAAACACAGACACCGTTTAAGTGAACTCTCCTACAGCAATGAGTCAGGCTGATAATAATAATGAGCATGAAACATTTAAACCCAGAATGATGATATAGAAAAGCAAGCAGAAGACGAAGCTTTTTAATCAATCATGTATTAAGCTTGAAAGATGTAATATAACAGGCAACTCAGTAGGTGAGGTAAAGAGGAGATCCACAGGATATCAAATTTACAATATAGAGATCAAAATCTCTTACTGAGTCATTTCCAAGAGCTGAAGAAAGAAAATCTTCGCTGTTCTTCTCAGAGATCAAACTCCTTGCAGTCATCCTTGTAAAGGAACAATACTTTTTTATTGTCTTTATCCAAATAGTACTTTGAAGACTACAAAACAGACAAAGTTCATGGCTGCAGGGCTTTCACTGAGCAATTATATGTCCTGTCTTTTAGCCTGAATGGTCGTTGAAAAATAGGAAAGACAGGAACAGAGGATGATTATGTAAAATAACCCCTTTCTGGCACTTCTTTCCTTATATGGAACCAAGGCAAAACCAACAACAATAGGAAAAAACAACATCTGGAAAAATTAGGCATTAATGAGGTTACATTAGATTTCAGGAACATGTTTAAGGTAGAAAGGGGCAAAAATAATAAATCCATTTCCAGATTTCAGAGAAGTGGAAATTAAACTAGAAGTTTCCTTCCATCCATATACCTTGGGGGTAGCGGTATTCTAATACTAGTGTCATAATACCATCTTGATATTCCCAGATATGTTCAAGTTAACATTTATTAATACATTCATACATGCTTTTATATTAAGGCACACACTTTCCAAGCTCATTCACTTTTTTCCCTGTAGTTTTCAAATTTCAATTACTTTGTGCTCTTTTCTACCTGGCTGCTGTGTTTAGAACATGAATCTGCTTTGAACCCAGCCATCTAAAATCCAGTCCCTGAAATGATGAGAAGCATTGTTTTCAAAGGAATATTAGGATCAGTGCATTTAAGAGAATGTAAAAGAATCGCTGCAAAAACAAGGTTCCTGTTTCCTGGCTACAGGAGGTGGCTGTCCTTCCCTGAACTCAGTTCCTAGAAAAATCTGCTGTGGATTTGAAGGACGCAGATATGACATAAGACAGATCATAAACCAGTGCACACATACAAAACAGCAAGGTGTTTGGGCAGCAGAAAGAAAGTATCTGTGCTAAGCTCGTACTGGAATGCATTTCTCTGACCCATAAGGGACATACCAAAACTCTTCATTTAGTTGAGTCCAGAAAGATTCAAAGGATCTGTCAAGGAGCAACGAGTGAGGAGAGCCTCAGAAGTAATTTACAGGTAGAGCTGGTGAAGTAACCCATGTTCCCCACGGGCTGACGGGCTCTCTCCCATGGGTCTGGGTGGCCCTGGCTCAGGGCATCTCTGACACAGAAGCCACATGACTGTGGAGCCAGCTACCCGGAGGACTGTGTTAGGGGAGCTGAATCCAGTAGCCTGGTAGAGGTGAGGCCACACAGCTCTATGCCCCAGGTCCATCCAGTAGTGAGGCCAAGCATGTATTCCCAGGTACATGCATACACGTGTGCAACACTGTGTGGCATTGCCAGCCACACAGATCAACACAGACAGACGCACTCAGTGCTCACACCAACACAAACAGCACCAGTGGCCTCACAGTGCTCACCTCTCTGGCTAATCAGGATGGAGTACAAATATATATATATATATATATATATATATATATATACATATGTACAACCTGGATCCCTCCAGCAGCTGGGCTCAGACACTGAATCCCAGCTATGTTAAGGTGCAAAGAATGGAGCCCCCAGTGATGTAGGCCATGCATGCATATACCCCCATTCAGGATGCCACAGTAGTTCATATGCTCACACACATACTCACCTGGCTCCCTGGGCACTTCACCCACTCTCCGGCTACTCTGGCTTGAGTTCTGCCAGTGATCACACACACTCATGCTGATCTCTCTAGTTTGTGCACCACAGATACACAGACTCTCCCACCCACGACCCCACTGCAATTACTGGCTCTTAGACCTCCAACCACACACATGTACACAAAATAGAGACCCTCAACCAGGAAAAGAGTTACAAACAGTTTAATAAGAAGACAGGACACCCTGCACTATCAGACACAGGGTGTGGCCAGGCAACCATACCAACCAGCCCTTCTTTATAAAGGGCCAGCCCCTTTTAACCCTTTATCACTACATCGTGTGATAGGAACGACTTGTTCGTTCCCAAATGACCTTAAGCCCTCCCTTTCCTCACCTTTGGTTCCTCCATTAAACATCCCCCTATAAGTCATGTGCCGTTCCCAAATGCTCTTCCCTTGCATCTCATAATGCATCCCATACTCCTAGGTAGTAATCTCCCCCAGTCCAAAAGGTACTCTTATTGACTCGTTGTGATGGATTTCATGCCTGGACACAGGTGCTGAGGCTCCCCTGGGATGACTCTGGGAAGGACCTAGACAGACTGTCCCAGAAGGACTCCTCTGAGTCCTTAATTTATCTTCCCCAGAACCATCTGCTTTTATGGACTTGCAGAGATGGGCCTTTGATGTCCCTTTGGCCCCTCCATGATGGGTCTACGAGGAGATGAGGGAGGGTATTAATTGGCTTCCCCCACCTGCCATTGTCTCTGTGCTCCTTTGTAGGTGTGCAGATTAGCTTTTTAACCTGTAACTTAGCATTTTATCTCTTTCAGGAAAAAATGAGAAAGGAAATAGCTGGTAGCCACTGTTCCAGATAGGTTGAACTTATTAGAATGTCAGAAACCACCTACCAAAATATAGGAAGAGCATTAAAAAAAATCTGTTGTGAAGTCTTCATGCTGAATGAATATTTAGACACCATAGGCAAAGCACGATAATTTAGATAGCCACTAAGCAATCTTCAACACCTCACAAATGAGTATTTTAGATCTATTCTCTGTTTCCAGACCTTGAAGAATAGTGGTCTTTGTGTGTCAGGTCAGAGCTAGATCTTGCATATCCCAAGTTTAGTTCTTACATATCAGACAGCTAGATCTGAAGTGCCTTTGTGCAAGCTTTCTGCACTTTTGTGAATTCCACACTAATGGAAAACATGATTGAAGGAGTCATGATGATAAGTTAATCAGTCTCACTTATATACTTGTGCTTTGGCTAAAATTTTAGCAGGATGTAGCATTAGTTCCTTATGTGAATTATCAGTAAGGCACTGGACAAGTGTTGGTGACTGGGCAATGTACTCACATACTTAAATATAATTCTGAGGCATATATTTATGTAGAACCAAAGAGACTGATAACTTCCTTGTTTTCAAATAAGAGGTGATCTCTAAAGCCTGTGATTCGGGGCCTCACAGGAATCTTGGGGAGATGCACTGTCCTCTTGGACAACAGCCAAGTCCCACAGATGTGTATGAACTATACACTATTCAGCATTTTCACTAGAGAGGCTAGAAAATCAGTGAGCAAAGATGAGTGATACTGAGAAGGGCAAAATATTGTAATACAGTAATGTAATAATGTAATAATCCCACCTTTCTGTGCACAATGATATCACAAAAAAACTTCCTTTAGACACTCTGGGGACAATGTTCTGTGAAGACAATGGCAGTCAAATGAGCAGACAAAAGACTGCATATAGAAAACAAGGCAGAAGACAGCATTGTTTCACCTTGTAAATTCCTGTGTCCTGTGTCCTGCATACTGCGAGAAGGCCAAGCCTGCTTCAGAAATTATATAGTAAAACTAGAAAACATTCAGGAAAACAAAGAGTATCATCAGGGTGTGTCTGAAGCCTCTTCTGGACACAAGCAATCCTGCATTCTAGCCACCAAGATAGGTGAGTTGGTGTTGAGGCTTCTTCTTTGTACCATGCAAGGATAACTCAACAGCCAGGCAAGGGAAAGCAGGCACGTTCAGGGTGCAACCATTATTATAGGAAACAAGACATTTCTAGATGCAATTCTGCTCAGTCTGAATCCAATGTGCCTGAAAATCCCCAGGAAGCATTTCTGATGCTTTTCGTATTGTACTTTTCTCTAGTTGTACTGAGGAATGCTGACTCCCCAGCCCATGTGCCCTGCTTCTGCATTAAAGCTGAGAGGAGTTAAGACCCCTGGCTATTCTGCCAGTTTCAGGCCATGGCTCCTCTAATAGGTGTTAAATTGCAGCTAAAAATGGACACTGAATGGTTCAATAATGGGTACGTTCAAATGAAGTCTCACTTTAGGTTTTTCAGAGTGAGTATCCAATGAATGAGGCTTCTGGAGCTGGTAGACTGCTTTGAAAATCTAGGGCCCATTTCCTGGTGCTCTGGGTTATTAGGTGAGTCTCTACACATAGAGAAGAACTGAATATTTGAAAAAATCATCCTGTAGTTTCCCAGAACTGGGGACTCCAGGGTATTATAAGGAAAGAAGGCTCACACATGCTTCTCTGTATTCTTCCTCATCTATACACAATTAGAGGGCATTAGCTTTCATTTATGAAGGAAGGTTTTTATCTCTTCTGTCTTTAATTAAATCACAGACCTTCTCACTAGTTCATAAATTGGCACTGCTATAACTCAGCTTCCACAGAAAGCAGTTGGATGTCAACACTCTGTAGGATACTCTTGCCCAACTAGTCTTTTAAACTGCAGTATTTATTTCAATTAAATAAGAGTTAGCAGTAGTGGGAGTTTTACATTTTGCTATAGGAACAGTGAATTGATTTCTGCCTGAATGACAGGTTTCAGTCACACTTCAGTTACAGTACACAAAATATTCTGAGAGCTTTGTCAGCAGATATAATCGAGTTCCTTTAATCAGGCTTAGGGTAAGTTCCTAAAGGGATTCCACCAGGTTTTTTCCAAGCTGCATGGTTGCTAGTTCATTTAATAGAAGGAGGTTCTTCACATTCTTTCAACTTCCTTTACATATGGGATTTTTGCCGGAGCAATGTATGTGGATTAAATCCTTGAATTGGCTAGAGACAATATGCCTACTTAAAGGATAAGAATTCAGACCCATTGTTAAAAATATAGTATGGAAGAATGACGCAGTGTTTCCCATTGCATTTAATGAAGCAGTTGTTCCTAAGCAGAGAAGTAACACTGGGGTTTATATAGCTGCAGATTAGTTTTATAAGAAAAAAACTGGAGATTTTTAATGCTTTAAAAGTATCCTATGTGTTCTCTTCAGTTGTTTGAAAAGTTGAAGTTTTCAAACCCACTTTTTTCAAACCAAGGTTTGTGCCCTTCCCTTTTCAAATGTCACATGTATTCCTAAAAATATACTTACAAAACTGAAAATTTTGAGAAATGACTATCAAAGAGGAGTGTCAATACTAGCAAGGAAAAGCATATCTTCTCTAAAAGATTGCCTCAACGTGGCGGTAGCTCTTTATCTGAGGGACCTGCATTTATCAACATGAGTGCTACTAAGTCCCAAGGAAAACTTTTAGGGCTAAAAGACTCATTTAGCTCAAGACTTGACATTCTCTGACCCAATAGATTAGTAAAGAAATACAGTTTTTCAGTACTGTTCATGTTGGCAAGTATTGATTTCCTTTAATATCTGAGATTACTGCAATTTTACTTTCATGTAGTACATAAAAGGCTGCTGGAGGCAGTGGATGGGATACCACTCCCTTTGACCAAGGGAGCATGTGCTCCATTAGTGATCAAGCATCACTGTTTGGCAATGATTTTAGACCCTTGACTGGCAGTAGACAGTGATATTACAGCTGTAAATCAGTCAGCTGTGGACTTTCAGGAGTAAACCCAGTCATACATGTCCGTCAGCTGTATTTGGGCTATACATTACATACCACGGAGGGGATGACATGACTGCTTGTCCAGACAGCTCACTTTGATGAATGGGACTGCTGGAGTTCAGGATCTGGTCCACAGAGCCAGGCAGACCCACACAAGGCTAGGAAGGTCCTATGCAACAGTGGTGGTGGCAGCAGTGGGACTGAGGAGGCTGCTGTCCTGCCCCCTGCCATGGTAGCCCATCTTGGGTCAGCGGGGGTGCTTGAGATGGCTCCTGCTGCTGCTTCTGGGAAAGAGGTATGACCAGCTCCCTTCTCCCGAGAGAGAGGCACAGGCATTTGGGAAAAGACTTGGCAAGCAGCACAAGGATAAGGAAGGTGGAGAAAAATGCTTTTTCCTTCATTTAGTCAGCATCTGGCAGAGACAGGGCAGGGTGTCTCTCTGAAGGACAGCTGATGTTTAGTACCAGCCATGTGTTTTGAGTGTCTGGACACTTCTTTCATGATGTTTTAATCAAAGAAACAATAGATAGATAAATACATTTTTATTGCCTGACCTCTGTGAGCAGCTTAGCAGCTTGTTTTCCCATCCTCACTGCATATAAGAAGATGTTTCATGAATTTCATTTTTCCTTGAAATGCTGGAATTCAGTGTGAGGCAATCTGTCAACATAATTGCTGAGACCTCCTGCCCCATGGAAAATAATTTTTGTTCTGCTCCCCATGTTTTACCGCTCTTCACCTTCACAGGGAGACCCAAGGCTTAGCTAGTCCCAGTGATTGCCCAAGCTGTATTTAGTAGTGCTGCTTCCCCATATCACCCACCACAGTACCCATCTCATGGGCAGTGTCCCACACCTTGGATGCCCTGGATCCCTGTAGTGCTGTGCTGCTCAAGAGGGACTATCAAGTAAATGTGGGAGCAGAAGATTGGGTTGGTTTTGACCTGCTAAGCATCCCTGAGTAACGCCGTGCCTTAGATCCCCTCTGTTAAGGAAGACAATGATACTAGTCTTCTTGCTTTGGGGAAGTAAGTATTCTTGTCATCCTATACTTTTCAGAACATGTTTGTGTCCATCCTAGGAGAGCTGATTTCCAAGGGAGTAGGATTCATCAGAGTACTTATGTGATTTGGACCTTAGTGTTTCAGAAACAAAAATGATGACAGTTACAGACTCCCACCCCATCCACAGCTGTAGAAAATTTGATATGGTATGACAGACAGGATTTTTAATCCTTTTGGCTTTCAGATTATGTTGTTGTTTTCTGGCCTGTTGTAGGCTAGACCTAAATGTTCAGAACCCACACTGTTCTTTTCAATTCCTGTCACATCCCTCTTCTGGCTACCTCAAAGTGAATTCTCTGCCATGAGCTGCCTTTTCCGTGTTTCAGGATACAATGCAAAATGATGCTGAGAGCAGCTGGTGGCTTACCTACAGTCTGACAGAGAAACAGCAAAATACAGGTGATATCAGAACGTAAACCTCTACAGAAATCTGTATCTTTACCTTACAGAGTGATGGAAGGTTCAGGCCTCCTTCATTACGAGGCAGAGCAGTCCACTAGTCCTCTAGCTTGCAACTCCATAGCACTGCTGTTGATCTGCAGCTGTGAGTGCCATATGCTATTTCGGGACTCCCAGGGCCTGTGCATACTCTCCTCTACCTTGCTGTAGGCCACAGAGCTTTCTTAACTACATTTTCTCTGTTACCAGCTCTCAAATCATCCCTAAAGTGTCCCAGGATCCTGATTTTGGGGAATGTCAAAGCTTGGGGGATAAAATGTGTTGCTGTTAAGGAGTTACCTTTAGAATCCTTTTAAGTCAAGTTAAAATAAACAGAAGTATTTTTATGCATATGTCAACATTAGACAACGGAGCAGAAGCTTCTTTACAAAAATGCCTATGTGCAGAAGTGCAAGGAAATTGCGCCACACTTAACAGTCACTTTGATCAGCTTTAACACTTCCTTACCCTGCATGTTTCAGCCAGGATACAACCATCATTGCTGAGGGCTGGGACCCACTTGCCTTTTGTCAAACTCCAGAAGTGTCAGGTCTCACTTTTTCTTTGTATTCCAGACATGGATCTTGACTTCACAGTCAAGTCTAACTCTTTGAAGTTAGAGATGTGCCTGTCATTCCCAGCAGTTTCTTCGTCCCCAACTCAGCCAGGAAAGAGTCCTGACTCCCTTGTTATTTACTGACAAAACTGTTGTTTTCTTCTTTTGGAAATACTACTCTCCTCGAGGTGTTGAGCTGGTGTAGTTCTTCACTTGATCTAGACAGTAAGTAAAGACAGTTCACTGGGATTGCTGTACTTGACTAAGCCATGAGTGAATCATGAATCCACTAAAAGTACTCCTATTCAGTATAGTAGTCTATAGAAGGAAGCCTTTTCATCCATTGATCCTTGTTTTTCATATATATGCATTAACTGTCATACCCTACACAGCAATGGAAATGCAACTTGGTATGGTAAAAGAAAATCCATGCAACCAAAAGCATCTAAAATGAAACAGTACCTATAATATTTCCTGCATTCAATGGTTTACATACGTGTTTTAGGATTAAAACAGGAATGTTGAATGTGCTAGTTGAGAGATACAGTGGCAATCTTTATCATGGAAGCATTGGAAGGAGAGGTGGAGAGAGAGTAAAGTAGTTCCTTGCTCTTCAGTATTGTATGGCATCACTCACAAGCAAAGATGAGGAAAGCTTTCTTCCAGAGACAAGACATTCCATCTTGAGATGAGTCAGACAGGGGTTCTCAGCCTTTGTCCTGTGCTCTTCCATGCCCACCTGGGTCTGAGTGTGGGGAAGTAAGACCTGTTGGCAGACGCAGGAGCAGTCATGACAAAATCATTCCATTTTAATAGCAGCAGATAAGTTTCCAACTAAATCTAAGACGAAATGAGGTATAGCATAGCTGCTGTTGAATTCAGTCAGGGAGAACATGTATGGTTAAGTATAATCTTAATGATGCCATTCTCATTTTATCTTTTGTAATTTTATTCCATGACTGAAAACCTATGTTTCTCAAGTAACTTTCTTTTAATCTGTAATCTTGTCTAGCAATAAATCTGGCTAGCCATCTGACATATAGCAAAGCATTCCTTACCCAGCTTGTTACAAATCTTAAAACTGTGGCACTGGACACCTTGAAAAATTGCTGAGTTATCCAGTACATTATGTTTCTCTTATCTAAAGAGCAGTAGGATAAATCCTCATAGATGTTCCATGGCAATTTATCATGAGATTAAGGAGAGGAAGAAATGTCTTCTTGGGACCAGTGATGACTAGTGAAATTCTCTGACTGGCACTAAAAAGCTGGGAGTATGACTGGTGGGCTCGTTAATGGCTTTTAAGTGAGACCAGACATGACAGTAACCTGTAACTTTGGGGTAATGGTGCATTTGGGGTTAACTGTGCACCTGATCTCATCTTTGAGCAATACTGTAAGAGTCATAAGGTCACCTTTGATCTCTCTAGATCTTCTTTCTCTCCAACACTTTATTTATTATGAGTGCAAAATCTTTTGATGTCCAGTACTCTTCTGTACATTATCACAGAGATTAACCCAGCTGGGGACCAAATTTCAAGTGGAGATTTTAAGGGTCACAGTAGTATAAGGTCAAAGGTCCATCTATTGAAATGTTGTTGATCTGGTGTGCCAGTTTTTGCAGAAAGTAGTGATGACAGAGTGCTGTGCCAGAATCATATTTATATTCCCCTGACCGCACAAACTGCATGGCCGTGTGCCTGCTGTCAGCTGGGTGCACAGTCTGCATTCTTGGGAAGAGCCAAACTCATGACTCTGGAGCCGTAGAAAGAAGCCAAAAGGGCTTTCCCTTCTCGTTGACAAAAGAACAGTGTTAGTAACAATCTGTGCAAAGTATGAGGGTTGAAAGAAATAAAAAGATATTTTCTATCTTTTGGTAAAGAAAAAAGAATAAATGACCATTTAAAGAGTCATTAAGGATTTTATCTAAAAATAATTACTTGGACAACAACATATTACAGCCAGACTACAGACACACAGCAAAACCAAAGAGGAAATATTTAATTGGTGAGTAAAGCATCTTGGTGTGGACTTCATTGATAGATTTTGGTAGCTGCTACACCCCCCTCAAAAACTACAATAGAAGATCTGTGGAAGATAAAAAATCTATAGTGAAGAATTCATGTTCTAGAAAAGCATGATACGGACAGGAAAGGGTGACAACATTTGCCTGAATGTACCTCTGCCCATGAATCAAATTCTGAGTAGGTACTTATACAATTCTGTTACTTTTTTTGGTATCAGTACTTACAGTTTACATTTTTTCTGATCTCTCTTTGACTACATTTAGCCCTGGCCTGTCCTTTGTTTCTATCTTTGTACAGTCCTTAAATGAAATCTTCCCTTAATTCAATTTTATTTAAAACTATGCTTATCAAGAAAGAACTCTTTAAGTTGAGGTCTAGCTTTTCTTATTTTTTTCCCATCTAATATAAGATTATTTTAACTTTTTGTCCCATGTTTGCATTCACCATTTAGTTTTGTAATTGTCAGCTAGAGAAACAGCTACTCCCACTGAGTCAGTGGAAGGCTTGATTTGTGTCACTGGAGAGATGCCATGTGCTTAAACCAGGGTAAATACTGAAAACTGATTGCTGGTAGAGAGAAATTGAGTTCTGATGACTGGAATTAATTTGTTACAATTAAGACAAATAATAGGAGAAGTGTGGGACAATCTGATGGGTATTGGCTCTAGGCAAAGTCCGGAGTTCTATACCCCAAGGACTTGGATATGACAGCTATTATTTGCCACACAACAATATGTCAGTAACAGTGTGGACCAAGAGTAGACTTGTCACTGTTAGAAAGTCCTGATTCTAGCAGAAAGGCTGCCCCTTCTTTCACTGTATTCTAGGGTATAGATTTTAATCCTAAACCAAGTTTTAAATATATAAATCCATCATAGTCCTATTGAGGTCAGTGGTGAAAATCTCACTCACAGGCTCCTCAGGTAAGGGTATGTCTGAATCTGGACAACAAGGAAATATGTACCACAGCTGGAAATGTAAGGAATACTTTTTTTTTTTTTTTTTTAATTAGATCAGAAAATTTAAACTGTGAGTGGCCTACTGAAGCATTCATATCATTCATTAATAATCCTGATCACAGCCTTCAGCTTGTCCAGTCCAGTATCACATGGATTGTAGTTGAGATGGAAACGATGGTTCCACACTTCAGCCTGACTAAAAGACCAAGCAAGCAAGCTGGGTTTTGATGTTCAGTTTCTAGCGATGTGACTGCAGATATCAATGGATAATTGAAATTGATATATTTAGGTGGGGTGTGGAGGGCGAAATCTGAGGTAAGATTGTTTACATTAATGTGGCCTTTAAATGTGAAACTACAGTAAATGAGGGAGGATAGATCAGTCACAAAGCCTTGAAAGCACTCTGAACAGCTTATGTTTGTTACAGAATACAAGGGGAAGAATGGCATAGTCAAAACAATGAGCTAAGAAAACTAACTTTGCAGCTGACAGGCTAGAAGCAAGGCAAGATGGTATTTGTCAAAGCCAGAGAAAAGAATATTGTGGGAAGCGAGTAATGAGATAGTGAGTGAAGTGGTTGTAAGTTTCAGCTGTGAAAAAGTGTTATGCAGAGAGAATTGCAAGGTAGACAAGGATAAGGAGGTCAAATCTAAGATGATTCCCAATAGTAAGTTTTTGTGTCATTTCCGACAGTGGTAAAGCTAAAGGTTATGGGAAAAAAAGACAGGATTTTGCTTTGAACATGTTGCACTTAAGCTTAAAGGTTTCACTCAGAGCACTAAGAGGAAATGTCAGTGCAACAGACTATTAGTTTAGTTCAAGTTAAATGAGAGACATCTATGGATGGGTAATAAATCTGTTGGTCACTGACCTAGAGAGGATAGATTATTTTTTATTTACTAGTATGGCTTATTTATAGGCAAAAAGCATAGAGAGAATAAGACTGCAAATTTTCTGCTGAGTGCTGGGTCATGGGGAAGATGAATAAGCACCTTCAGAGCTCTGCTACAGGAGCAATTGCAGAGGGAGGAAGTTAACTGGGAGAAGATCAAGTTACAGACACCAAGTGAGAATATTCTGCTGCTGCTGAGAAGACAATAATAGGATGAGTTAAATACTAGTTTTGTCATTTGACCAAGAAAATGATTAGAGGCTGACTTGAGAGGATTTTGAGGGGAGCACAAAAGGCACAAATAAGTTGTAGGGAAGAGGAATCTCATCTAGATATTGTAGACAGCACTGGAGGATGGACCACTAGTGATGAAAATGTTAAAGAGTGAGTTTCACTAAAAGGAAAGAGACTAAAGCATGGAAACAACAGCACTTTTTTTCTGTCTTGTCTCTGTTGCACATATGCTTGTTTGGCAAAGGTTTCTTATGCATGTATGTCTCTTAAATGGAGATCTTAGATACTGCTCTAATACACCTAATATTAAGGCTACCAAAAATCTGTTTCATACCTCAAGAAATTATCTACCTTATATCCATATGTGCTGTCATCTGCACAGATTAGCCTCAAAATTAAGAAAATTACAAAGACATTTCACTGTTTTTAAAAATAAATATTTAATTTCTCAAGTTCTATCATTTCACCAGTGACATCTTCCAGATGTGGCCTTAATAATGGGTGATGGATATACTGTAATAGCACAGTTGTATCAATCGCATGGAACTTCAAATGATACCAGAGCTGTGAAGCCATACTATTGTGGATTTTGGTATCTGCAATGACAGCCTTGTGCCCTGTTCTTCATGGAAGAACTTTTTCCTATCTTTGCCACTCTCCGACCCTGTCAGAGCTAGATCAGCAGTGTCTGCAAGGCCTCTCTGCTCCTTGAAGCTATGAGCAAAGGCTGTTAACTGGCCATGCTTCCCTTTGCTCCCTGTGTGATACTGTACCTCTCCTCTGCAGGTAGACAGAGGCATTGCAGATGAGCAGTGTGCAGAAGGGGAGCAGCTTGTGCTGGGACAGGGAATCCTGTGGGGATGGAAAAGCTGACTCAATCTTCCTGCTCATGACCTTCAGCACTGGGTCAAAGGCCTGTGGGAACAGTACTTCCTCCTTCCCCAGAGAGATCAGATTGGCAGGGAAGCTGTCTGAAACCCTATTGATCGCTTGTTCAGAAAGTTCAATAGTGTCAGGAAAGTTGCAATACCTTTTTCTTCTTTTTGCATTGAAGTCATGAAAGAACGAAATCCTTTTCTGCCCTGACAGAAGTCCTAGCGCAGTGAATCTCAGCGCTTTTTTTTTTTTTTTTTTTTTTTTTTTGGATTGAGGACTCTACAGATTTTCCTGTTTGTGTATACTGAGTTTAAACTTATTGCCTGCAAACTTGCCTTTCTTAAGGATTTTTTTTTGAAACCCTTAGAAGTAATCACCACAGCTACAAGGGTCTACAGCTTGGAGTCTGAAGAGCACTAGCCTATACAAAGAGATGGTGTTCCTCTTGCAGCTCCTGCCTACAGAGAAGGTGAGCATATCGTTAGGCTTCCTCTTTGGGGATGACATGCACTGCCTGCCAACGGCATCTACTGGGATGGGCAACACAGACCTACAACATGACCATCTGGACCACAGCATCAGGGGACTCAAAAAAGGTGAAAAGGGCATCACATGGTGCTTATTCCTGTAAAGTCCCTGTGGGGGACTGCAACCTGAACTGCTGTTTTGTTTGACTATTCATGGGGGTGAGAGCAGGATTCCTTATGCACCCTCTTCACCACTATTTTTAAACACAATCTGGCACCCTGTCTGACATCCAAATGTGCTGTGAGTGCATAAGGAGGAGAAATGAATTGGAAACTGGACGTCAACTCCATATGCTATGTTAACTCTGACCCAACCTGAACTGTAAAGAGCAGCTGGCATCCTAAATCAATCTGTTCCCCTTCTAATAATCAATTTCCTTCACATCTCTATAGAATCATGTCTATAGAGTTATAAATGGCCCAATCCTGTTTCTGATTTAAAGGAACAGGAGTTTCTGTGTGTCTGTTTCACTGGAACAAACAAAGTTTACCTTAAGTTGATAATAGTCAAAGGATCATTAACAAAGACAGTAGAGCTATAAGCCAGGTTTAGAAGGATTAAAATACTGGTTTTGAGGAACCCACCTTTCAGGTCAAATATTTTACAAGTACAGATTTTGATTTAGTGGATTGTCTGATCCTATGTGTGCTTCTGGCCCATAGGTCCTATGTTTCTGGATCTAGACACGAGACATTTCATGTGGGGTTTTTTGTTTGTTTGTTTGTTTGATTGATTTTTTTTTAATGGCAATTTTTCATTTAAACAGTGGCTGATTGTGAAAAGGCTATGACTTGTGCCAGAGCACTCAGTGAGGCATTTCTCTCGGGGTTCTTTTTTGAAGCACTATAGGAAGTACTGCCCTCAGGTAAGGCTGACTCCCCTAAAGTCAAGATGCCGCAACGGATGATGTGAATGCCTATTTCAGCAAAAAGCCATCTGGGTCAACTTAAATCACCGAGGAAGGTTATTCTTAAACCAGTTCTGTAGGAGGACACCTGCCCAGGCCCCAGGGGTATGTGCTTAGGCTCATTTTTAATTTAAATTGTTTTGAAGGAGAGCTAATCAGAATCTGAAAATATTTGATGGTGATTAAATTTAGAATTCAAGGATAATTAGCTGAGGGGAAAAAAAAAAGCTATCTGCAGATGCTGAATTCAGCATGTATCAGTAGAGCTCCAAAGGCACATCCTTCCTATAGTCTTCAGAGTTGCTTTTCTGGGATTGTCATGCAGTACTTCAGGAAGGCACTGCCTGAGCATAAAATAAAGATAAGACAGAACATCAGGGCTCTCCTTAGAGATATCTCTTATTCCTCTGACCTTGTCAAGCCAACTTTACAGAGCTAGTCAACTTTTCAGAAATCCATTCCCAGGTAGAAAAGAGCAATTCCTACTGGGAGTTTTGCTGTGCTCCAAGAAACTTTTGTCGAGTTTCTGAATAGTGGGGAAGTTTCTAATTGGTTTTAACCATCTCTGTCCTCCTCCCTCCTTTGCTACCTTTTCTCTGCTTTTGACTCCTGAGATATTCTCAGAGGAAGCATGGAGCTGATACAAAGATCTCCAGAGACAGCACTATTTGCAGTGTACATGCTTTATTGATCTTAACCCGAAGAACCAAGCTACATGTTCTCAAGATCTACCTCCCTGTATCCTCTCTCTTAGTTATTTATATAACTAAAAAATAAAGAAAATTACTCTCACAGTTCCTATTTTTGTCCCCACTATTAGTGATTGTTTTTTTATTTAGATGGGATGCAATTCTGACAATACTGTAGTCAGCAAGAGCACTACAGTGCCTGAACTGAATGGACTCTGTAACTGTCTGTAACAGCTATAGGTGGTGTGCTGCTAGCCAGCCCCACTTTGAAGTTGCTGAGTCTTTACACTGCTTGGTCTTCCCTCAGCAAGCTGCTTCATTGTCTCTTTGGTGGAAGGGATTTGCAGCATTAGCTTCACCAGAAGAACAAAACATACAAAAAGCTTTTTAAATAGGATACATCCATATCCTAGATTGAGGTTGCATTTAAGAAAGCGAGGTATCAATAAATTGCTAAAATAAACATGATTGCCATTTCTGATATCAAACAGAAAGGGGTTGATCCTCTTTTAAGGTGAAGGCAGTCTTTTCAGTTATACCAGCAGAGGAGGGACAGAGAGGCAGTAATGACCCTGTCTACAGAATTAGTGATGCTGCTAGTGGAAGACTGCCTGGACTTCACCAGCACAATGAAGAACTGAAGAAAATTCAGACAAGAGCTGCATAAATGGTTTGAGATCTGCAAAAGTAGGCTTTTTAATGAGAAACTAGGGATGCTTGATACATTTTCAATCACAAGCTCAAGGCTCATTAGTCGAGTAGGCAGACGTTAATTTTGACATCCCAAGGCTGAGTGAGCAGAGCCTGGTTTCTCCCACTGTGGAAGTTAGTTGGAGCCTGAGCAGCAGTAGCAAGACAGCTCTGTGGTTTGGGCTTGCTGCTCCTCCTCCTCCTGGGGACAGGAGGAATGGGGCTGATGACTGCTGCTCTGGAAAGGGGCTTTTTCTCACCCCAGCAGTATTTGTTATCCCACAAACGATTTATTTTCTCAGGAGAGGTAGAAACCTAGTGGTTTTACATGGTCCTAGACACGTAAATGCTAATATCTGTGATGCTGTTGCCTTTTTGGTGACCTCTGTGCTGCCCTTAGAAACTACTTAATCTGTCTGAGTCTAAGGGGACATCCCCTCAGCTCCGAACGGGACTAGGGTGATACCTAGTTCTCCCAACACAGAGCTGGAACATAGCCAGCGCATGCCAAATCAGAGCAGGCCTGCAGCATACCCAGAGGAGTGAGCTAGTCCTATGGCATGTACTTACTTTTTCCTCCCTTGGGACAAAGTTTTATCTTTTATAAGAAATTTCTCCTTTGAAATATTCTAGGGAGCACAGATAGATCTAATCTTCCTTCTTGAAATGTACTATTTTGCTTCATTATCTAAAAGACCATCTGATCATTCTTCTCAATTAAAATAAGTGTTTTCACCTCAGCTCCTTGGAGATGCAAATGTCTCTTGCTAAAGCAAAGTCCTTGACTAGCTAATTAATAACTCCTTGCTTCTATGAGTGGGGAAAGCTCTCCCTATTCCTCCTCCCTTTTTGACTCTGACATGGTCAAATATACCTTAAACTTACTTTGTATTCACTAACACCGGGTATATGACAAACATGTTCAACACAGATATCTATCCATGATAAATAGGCTCTTGACTGAAAGCAGACATAATAGTGATTAATCACTTTGGGGTGATGGGACCCCAACAAGCTTCTACTAAGCATGTATAGCAGTGTCCCATTGCACAGTTACATCCAAGGAGGATAGAGAAAGGTGATGGATTTAGGACATTTTGATATTTCAGTGACTCTGTGAAGGCAGACAATTAGCTCTTGTTCTGGCACCATAAACAGAGTTGAAAATTCACAAATAAGGTTATATCGTTATGTAAACCATAGCCAGTCTCAGCAAACAGCATTAGAGCATCTTAACAAGCTTTGTTAGCTGAAACAATTCCAGACAAGTAGAGAATCAGTTACTCCTCTGTAAAAGGTTTGATGTAAACTGTGTGCTTTATGTCATGTCTTTTATTCTTGTCTCATATGGAGGTGTTTTTTAGAATTAGCAGGCATGCGATTCAGTAAATGTGTTACTGGAACTATCACACTGAATAGTGCTTATTGTTAATAGACTTGCAGGGTTTTTTTTCGATTGAAAGTTTAGAGACTTTTTTAAGATCTTTGTACCATCATCTATGTGCTGTTTCTATGTGCGGTATTATAATGAGAAAGTTCAGATTATTAAAGGAAGATTAAGATTTTGGGTTTTTTCTCCTTTTATTTTTCTAATATCAATGGACAAAATAGATCTTGTCTTAACATAACTGTGTACCCTAGCGCATCACTATTTACCCATGCTGGTTTTGGATAACAAATTACCATCACCTTAGGTTTCTCTGGATTTCACCTAAACTGAAGCTTCTTAGCGTATTTCTTTATAGTTTTACCAACTTCTGCAATGTAAGCAGGACAACAATAGAAATCTTAAAGAAAGTGGAAAATTTGTCTTGTTTCTTCACAAAGTACTGAAGCTATTTCTTCATGAACTAGAAGAATCATGCAGCAAACTACCTGGAGTCCCCATTTGGTAGCAGGGTCCACCCCAGCTATAGGCAGAGGGCGCAGTGCCGGGGTAGCCAAACAGCCATGGCCCATTGGCCCCTTTCACCTACACTTAAGATCTGCAAAACCAACTGTCTGCTGCCACCAGGGAAGGGCTAGTGGTGAGTTCATGGGACCTCCTTCCTGCAGCAGGAGTTACTCTCCTCTGACAGCAAGTCTGGCTCCTCACTTTCTGCTTATTGGAGCAAGGGAGGCCCCATGCCCCAGCTTCAGAGGGACCAAGTTCTAGGTGCTGGGGAAGTAGAGAAGACACACAGAAAAATCGTACACACAAAGAGAGAGATTAACTTTAAACCCATTCGTGCATGTCAGCATACAAACAACTTACAAAAGTATGACATGGCTGCCTAATTATTAAACAATATGCATATTTCTAAAGGCTGAATCTTCTGGAAGTATAAAAGACCCATTGACATTTTTTGTCCTTTTTTTAAAGAGCAGCTAAATTCTGTTGACCTTTGTATGTGATTGAATTAAAAAGTTTTAAAGCCCCAGAATTTATTTTTTAAAGTCAATTAAAATTTTGGTATTTCAGTATATCTGGCATTTCAGTATCCTAATTTTCAACACCATAAAGATCAATACTATTGTCCATCTCTGTTTATGGTATTTTATTTCCTCCAGAAGCTGACTTTAGTGTCAAAGAAGATCTCTAGATCTCAGTCAAGCAAGATTTCAGTAAGAAACAGTGGAAAATATTTGTTGTGACTGTTTATTAGATGTCACTGATTTTGGTGCGACATCCTGACTTCATTTCTCTCAAACCTGTCACAGTAATAGGTATGGGAGCTCATGAGCCTAATAGCAAACATAAATTCTGTTGCAGACAAGTTACCTGAGTTATTGAGTCTTTAGAAGACGTAATTCTGAGAGATGGTTTTCTGAAATAAAATGCCATCTGCTTCTACTTAATTTTCCTTACCTCCTTCTCTAAGAAAACACTGAGAAAAGATGTTTGTTCTGCAAGTTAGTCCCTCTGAGGCCTGTTATTTTCCTCCATCTCTCTAAGAAGACAGGATATGAATTTGTTAGTGAGTTACCAGACAATTCAATATACAGTGCATCCAAGGAGCCAGATAAATGCACTTTCATTTGATACATCTTGACATAGCTGAAAGTTTGAATTCTGAAGTCAGATTTACCAGAAAGCTTCTGGGGCCACAGCCAGGAGCAGCTAACAGTTATATTCTCCAATGATCTTCCTTGTTTTCTCCAAGGGGGCTGTATTCACATTTCATAACACTACATTGTGCATTGTAGCCCCCTTATTAATGTGATAGGGGATAAGAAAAGCACTGGACAAAAAGAATCAGAATAAAATATGTCTTTCAAACTTTTCCAACTTCACACCAGAACAGGATTATTTCATAACATTTCAACAATATCGGCTGGCAGCCAAAGGATACATACACCAAATCAGCATCAGGGCTTTAATAGCTCATAATATTTTAATGTTTTTTAATATATTAGATTATTATAAGGGTACTATAATATACCAACATTGTTCTCAATTAATACATAGGAAAGATAGTGCCTGCAATTTGCTGTTTCCACACTCAGAGAATTTTCCAGACTCTACCTTACTCTGAGGGGAAGATTTGATTTTCAAAGGGCCTTTGCTATGTGTGCTTTTTGTTGAAAGCTGGCTATAGTATCTGCTCAGAGATAATAGCTGTGGGGCAATATTATCACACAAATACAAAGGGATCTGATTAGACAAGGGTTGCCTAATCTGTGGTGTAGTTCAAACTGCAACTAACATTATAGATGGTTGCAATTTAAAAGATTTTGAATTTATGTTAGGCTTGGATAACCATAGGAAAGCTAGTAAATTGAGACTGGTTATTCATCTCAACTTACCTCTTGATTGCTGAAGTTTTTTTTTTTAAAGAAGATTACATTTGCACTTTTTCCCAAGGACTGAATGGTTTGCCTTTTAAAAATCATGTGATAAAATTGAAATTAGGTCCATTATTTCAGAATTCAGAGCAAAATGACAGAAAATTTCTATATACTATAAAGTTGTAAGGGCCTTTGATATTCTAATTCAAGTTTACTACAATCAAAATTAAAGGGCAGACTGTGTGTAAAATGCTAGATAATGTTCTCCTAAGTGTGAGTAGGAATTTGATGATCCTTACAGCTGAGATGCATGAGGTGCAGGCTTCAAATTAAACGAGAATGTCCCTGGGAAGAAAGATAGAGAAAAATACTCTGCATGTGCTGCTATAAACTATTTTAGAGAAAGACTATAGTCAGTCATTCTCTAAAATAGTCTCAGAGACATCATGAGGTACCTTGTGTAACAACAGACTTTGTAAGTTGTTGGTTGCAGAGTTTGCCCCATGCTGGGCATCCCTTTTGCCTGCAGCCCTCTCGCAGTCAGAAGGAGCTGAAACCAGAGAGCACACTGAGTGTGCTAGGTGAGAAACCCACGCACTGCAAGGAGCCCTGTGGCTGCAGAAATTGTCTGGGATTTAGGAAGTGGAGTCTCAGGATGAGGAAGTTCTGCTCACTTCAGGGTCATGAGCATGTGACCCCATGCAGACAAATGGGGATGGCTAGGGCTGTGGTGTCTGGTCAGTTGGTGTCTCCAGACCTGGCTTGGTGGGGTCATTCCTTTTCTCAAAAACAATCAGCACCTACTTGTTGGGTCAAAGGACACTCTATAGTCTAGCCACTCAGATGGAGTGTGAAAACTCAAGATCCAAGTCCACAATGCTAAATATTTGATACTCACCATCATATTTTGACACTAATTCAAGTCCTTTTTGCCAGGCTCAGCAGAAAGGCTGACAGCCTAATGGACGTGGAAAAGGAAGTGTCCTCTCATGTCTACAGATGGTCTGAGCAGTTCAAGGGCAAAGAACTTTGACGGGGCTGAAAAGTTTATGCTATCTCTGTGTCTATTCCGTCTGTTTTGCAGATAAAGAAAGAGTTCAGAATCCAGCTGCTGTCAACAGATTTTACCAAGTACTAAACCTACAGTGCTACAACTCTTGGAAAAGTGCATTTATCATAGACAAAACTGAGTTTCTGAAAAACATTTATTAAAAAAGACTGACTACAACTTTCAGTAGGCTTGACAAGATTTCATATTTTGCTTTACATCTTTACCAAGTGCATTAATAGCTTTTAATACTAAATGACATGAGCACTAGATATCTCAGAGGTGCAATATAGAGATGAAGAAAACAGAATTTTGTGGCTTTGTGTACATGCCTAGTGATCAGGAGAAAATGCAGAATGAACAGGACTGCTCGAAAAATCAGGAGTTTCCCCCCAGTCCAAACAGATTAATAAAGAAATTTGTGATTAAATAGCTGAAATTAAAGTTAAATTTGCATTGCCCAGCTGAGATTTCTCACTATATTCTAAACAGTTGAATGGCTGAGTGTTTCTGAAGATATCTTAAAATCCAAAGAACTCAAGAATTCAGTTCTTAGGTTGTATTAGTTAGCATGCATTTGTCACTACCACTTTCACCAGTTCACCATTTTTGCTGTTTAGGATTTTTGCTTGCCTGATCAGACACCAGAAACATGCCATGTGGGCAAATATGCAGTAGTGAGCTGCAAAAGTGAGCAATCTGTGAATAACTCAAGCTCTGAAAAATCATTTATTCTCGCTAATTTATGAACATTTACAAACAGGAAAACTGAACTTGAATGACTAGATCCAAACCCCTCAAAAGCCTAAAACACCAACAACACATCAAAGAAGTGAAGCAAATGGCAAAATTTATGATCTTTCCTAAGATCTTTTCCAAATGCAATCACTGTTCAAAAGTGATTCATGCTTTTGTTAGGTGAATTTACCTAAGTCTAAGCAGCCACTCATGTCTTTCTGCTGTGGCCGTATGTTACGATATGGTTGGTTGCCTAACACAACTAAGAGAAATGAAACCAGCTTCAAGCAAAATAATTTAGCCGAGCCCCACATGATCTCTGGTTGATCTTTCACTCAAGTTAAGATAGCAATTTTCATAGAGGTTGCATTTTTCATTCAGATCCAAGAGCTGAATGAGTCACCCAAGGTGCAACATCTTTATTTTGAAGAAAATTTAGCCACTTGTTATAACAAGATGTGGGGTTGGTTTTGTGTGTGTCTGTGTATGTGTGTGTTTACTTTATTGCCATCATCACACTATTTTGTGTGCCCTACTTGCCCTACTACAGGCTACTATTCCAGGCCCCGCACCAACATAGCTATTGGTACAGGCCAGCAAGAATGACTCATTGATGTGGAGGCTGAGAACATGGTAATGTGCCTCTCTTTAGTATCATCCAGTTCAGGGCCAAGGAGTAGGTATTCTGGGCTGAGCACTGGGTCTCTGTACACAGAAGAAGAGGGACCTCTGGGAGACGGGCAGCAGAACTGATCTTCTAAGCTGAGCACAAGCAGGTTGTTTCTGTGAGAGTGATCAAAGCATGTGGGTGAGATGACTTCCAGGGAAGGAGGTAGATGCTTTCTGGAGCAGCTTGCACATGAGGTGAGTTATAACGATTATTTTAGAAGTTTGACTGAACCAGAACAGATTGCCTCCAGCATAGTCTTTAAGTGCTAACCAACAGCCATTTAGTTTCATGTTCTTCAGACCAAGCACACTGCCTCTGCAGAGAAGCAGGACTTCTCATGGCTTGGGACTAAGGTCTGATTTTGTCCGCTCTCAGTGGGAATAAGGAAAATTTGCATCTGATTTTGACAGTGAGCTCTGCCTAAAGGATATGCATAAAGATTACCATATTTTCATCGGCTTGCTTAAAGCAGATAAATAAGCATTTTCTTCACTGTGGCAGATCTGGTCTCAAACAGGGATAAAAGGATTTTGGTGGACATTCCCCCTAGGGCACACATTTGATTTTGCAGTGACATAATCATCAGTCTCAGCCCACCGGTCACACCTGGTGTTTTATTCAGAGAAAGGCATTTGCTGAACAGGACTAAATATCATTTATGCTGCAAGGAACTAAAGTGACCAGTAAAGTTGTACTTGCAAATTCCAACCACTACCTCCCAAGCAACCACGTATGATGTATTGTATCCTTCTGTTGTTCTCAATAACATTCTGAATAGCAGCTTTTGAGAGGACAGGCACTTTAGGGAAGCTTTGCAGATGTTTCTCCTTCCTTAAGTCTTGCTGAGATAGATTAAGAATACTCTCACATATGAGCAATTCCCTAAAATACAGGCCAAGCCAGCAGAAAAGATTATTAAATTAACCTCATTCCTCTCTCTGGAGCCCTTCACTATGACCAGCTGAGTGCATTTTATTTCTATTATATTAGAATCCACTGTAAAGTTAGACTGATTTCATTTTTTTTCAACAAACCTACTCACCATCTGCATTTGGCAAAACTCGTTGACATCAGTCTTTGTTGCTTAGCAATAAATACTTGTGCTGACTCCAGTCACAAAGAGTGTTCATTACTTTGTCATTCAGACATTTTACACAGCCTTTGTGGCCTCAGAAATCATTTATTTACGATGGCCTTCTTGGAAGAGAGGGGGAAGAGCTGAAAAACAAATGTGAAGAATGAGAGGAAAGGCACACATATCTTGAAAGGCGTCGGACACAAATAGCAAAGAACCTGTAGTAGATCCGCAAGCTTAATAAAGAGGAGAAAAATACCTAAAAGAAATCAATGCAATACTATTACTATAAAATATTAAAGTTGTTATAGAGCTTGCCAGACATCAACAGTCTTGAACACTGTTAAAGTGTATGTTTTGTAATGACATCAATGATCACATTCCATCAATATGTGCTAGTCAAGATGTACTAATCAGCAAGAATATCTGATATAAGAATGTTCTTTGTGCTTCTATTCTGTGTCTGTATGTAATCAGGTGTTCTAATTTGAGCAAAATATCTACAAAATTTACATTTCTATAGAGTTCTATGGTAATTGTATTGTTATTCATAACTTCAGAATTATTTGAATTTGGGAATAACTTTTATAGTTAGTACTAGCTGAGAATTGAACTGCGTTGAAACCTTTGAGGAAAGTTTTTATTTATAGAAAGTTAGAAGAAATGCTTAAAGCTGCATGATTTCCTTGCTTATTTAGCAGTCACATGGCCCACTTCTGTTTAGATGTCTAATTGTAAGATACTAACCTTTGGCACTCAGACTTGAAAAAAATTGGACTAGGAGGATCCAAAAAGGCAAACTTAGAACTGAATATGAAATGGGTCACTTGTTATAGAGCATGTTACATTTAATAGATGAACAAGCTAACAAATGAATATGACAATGAGTCATCTGAAGTCAGAAAACAGCATACTGTTGGAATGTCAGATGATTTATAAAATGCTTATTTTTTGCTTTTATTTGTGGATGCATTATGCAAAATAAGTTGTTCATTTTACACGGGTAGCAGGAAAAATGCAGAAGAATTCCAAACATGTGACAACAAATCAGTCATGGACAGAGTGTCCTTTGCAAAACATACAAAACACTTAGCATATTTTTCAGGAAATGGCAAAGGAAGCTTCCCCAAACTGAAACTGAACTTCATTCAGGCATTGAATTTGGGACTCAAAATCTCATTTTGCTTTAAAGGTAATGACTTTGATTCTGATCTGCCAATGGAATCTTTCACTTTCAGTCTTAAGCAAAATAATAATAAAATGTAGTCAAGAACTATGAGCTGGGCATCTAGAGTTAGGTTGCTGTTGAAGTACTGTGACCTTAAGAAATACTCCAGTCACATATAAGAGAGATTGTGCCTAAACAGCTGATTAAGCATGTTTAAAGACCACAGCTGCAGTGCAACCTTCAAGACCAGAATGAGAGATTGGAAAGTGAATGTTGTTGCAAAAGTCACACTCTTTCAAAATGTGCAGCAAATTGAGAAAGAAAAGTGCATCTTCCGTGTCAGCCTTAAATCAAGATGTAATTCAAGTTCCCCACTTAGAAGGGACAATGCCACCATGTCAATGCAATGGTGACCTGAATTGCTTTGGGTGGGAAAAGATCATGTTGCCCAGACACTGTCACAGAAATCCTGATACTGAGCCTCAAATGGCTGCTCCTGCTCACCAGGATTTACTTCAGGTATCTGCAAGGCAGCAGTGCATTCTGTTGCATGACCACGCTCAGTCTGCTGAAGTGCTGTGAAACAGGGAACATTTATAGCTCTCTGAATGGATGTTCAGTTCAAATATACGCAGCCGTTAAGTGCTGCAAACTTGAAAGCCTGACCCTCAGCCCTTTGGAAATGTCTCCTATTAAATACAACACACTGCTGAAATAGAAAGTGAAACATAAAGGGAGCTGTGCTGAAACAAGAAGACAAAACTTTCTGCTTCAATATGAAGGAGAAAAATATGAAAGCAACTGGACAGAAGGGGAAAAATCCCTAATCAAATAGTCACATTCTGACAAGAAAAATATTTGAAAGATGACAGATTGCACTCTGAGGAGTCAGAGGCTGGGAATAACAAGAAACCTAAGTCTCCTCTTTTGGCAAGGCTGGTATTCTTCAATACCCAAGAGCATCTGTAAAAGTTTTCTCAAGGAAAATGCTGACCTATCTAAAAATGCAGTCAATGGCGGAGGAACAGTGTATTCTCAGTGAATGATGGGTTAGGCTCTGCACACCTGACAAATCCAAGATCAAGTTGAATGACCAGTTGCCCTGATACAGTCTTGGAATAGCTCCATCACTGCAGCACTGATTATATTGACATTTCTCTTTCATCCTCTGCTCCTTCTCTCTCTCCAGTATGTGTTTTTCTTTTTGCCTGTTTCTAGTTACATTTTCACTATTTTTCTGTGATAAAGGAAGGCTCAAGCAGAAACATTAAACACCCTTTTGAGGAAGAAATAAACCCCATGTCAAATTCTGAATCCTGTGCGTTGGTTAGACAGTTCTGACATTACGTAGAAAAACACCACTCAACTCAGTCTGAGGTGGGCCAGAGACCTTTTTTTTTTTTTTTTTAGTTCAAAAGCCTGAGAAAGGTCAACTTGGATAATCTAATGGCCTGGTCTGCATTTCAAAGCTGCAAATAAAATTAATGAAATGCTAGTGGGACCCTGGGCTGCAGTGACAGAACTAGCACAGCCCCTTTTCAGCCACCTGGAGGAAGGGCCGGTCCAAGAGGATATCAGGGAGTCTATGTGCAATTTGGTATTCACCTTTCCCTGGTTCTCTGGGAAACACCAGCTTCAGTGATCCCTCTCCATCACCAGGGGTCCTTGGTGCAAACTCATGGCTCCAGGGAGCAGGTTGGGTCCTGATGTCCTCTCTTTTGGCCATAAACTTGTCATCAGCAGACCCAAAGTTGAGCTCCTTGAGTAGGAAGCACTACCTTAGGGTAGTAGGGTGCTGTAGGGAATTTAAGGAATTTTTCAAGAGGCATCTTTACATATAAGTTATGTCATCAGGGAACTGTGTCTATGGCTTTTTTATGTTTATAAAAGATCAAGTATTCAACAAATGTTTGCAGCACTCAGTGGAATGGGTCTGTGATATCAGGAGACAATATACTGCCTTTAGTAATAACAGAAAAACAGGTACCACAAAGATGAAGTAAAAGGGGCTATCAGGAAAATGGAGTTGATTATCTGTCATTCCTTGACCATTTATTTTCCATGTATTGAAATTCATAATTTTTACAGAGGTTCATATGGTCTGGTGCAACAATATAGCTGCAGAAAAAGAATTTTGCTCCAGCTCAAATTCAACAGTTTATTTCCTCCTTGAGGGATACTTTTTCCATACTTTTATCAACAAAATGGATCAATGACTCACTGCTTTCCAATTCACACTAGATTTGCTCATTTCCCTAGAACCGAGACACTCAGAACAAAAATAAATGTCTGTTCTCACTGCTTCCTGTCCTGCTCTCAAAAAGAAGTGTTTCAGGGATTTAATTTCTCATCCCTGGCTTTCCCAGTCTCTCTCTGTTTATTGATGGGAGTGTCCTGTGACAGGAAATGGCCCTGTCATGTAAGCTGCAGTGTGTTAAGGACTTCTTTCAGCTAAAAATAGGTACCAGAGTTATCTTCTAGTTTGTTCCTATTGTTTTGTATTAAATTCCAAATGTCAAACATAATATAGAGCTTTGAACAAACACATCCCTTTATGTCATTTAAATGCAACAAACTGTTTCTAACTGCTTGCTTTGCAAATGTATTTGAAACACTATTAAGTAAGTATTTGCCATGTGGCTCATGATGTGTCTGTGCTTCAGAAAGAATTGGCACTTGATGCATCTGCTGACTAGTTTTAGAGATAAATATTTGCATGGAAGCACTTGGGTGACAATCAAGAATGAGGCCATACTAGAATTAGTATATGTACTCATTGTCTTAGATCTTCAGAAGGGAAATACCGTTGAGTTAATGTTTCACGGTCCCAAAACCTCAGTGGGTTAATGGAGAACATGGTACATAATTAGTCTTGTTACCAGTGAAGGTCAAATCCAAAATGTATAATTGTACATTGAACCACTGTTAATCACTATAACAATCAACACCATGTAGCTGGGTTCAGATTGCACATATTCATCCTGTACATGAAAAATATTGTCTAATTAGCTTCTTCTAATAGAGATGTAAGATATGCCAACAAAGCACAATGCTTGCATTTATTGTGTACAATATCATGTAATTAGATAACCCCTGATAGCGAATGGCTCGGGAAAAAGACTCAGAACTAAGAAAGTCATAGATTCTGATTTCAGCATCGTCTAATTTTATTTGGACATAGTTGTTACATGACCTCTTTTCTCTGTACATTAGTCAATATAACTGGAAAACCCATTAAAAGCCAGTCTCTTCAGAACAGTTTGTTCAACTCAGAGATGAAAAGTTCTGGTTAAACATGTCCAAGCATGACACTGTGAAAAACGTCTCTCTCTTCTTTCTGGCAGTTCCTTAGTAATCAGAACTAAAACTGTGAAAAAAATAATGCATGACACCAATGCCTTTTTAAAAAAAATAACTATTAATAATTACAGCTTTAATGAATGGCATGAAGAACATTTCAAATCCAAACTCAGTGGAGCAGCACTAACAGTTTACTTCTCCCACCACCACCATTAGCAGGTCAAGGCTGCAGAGACAGAGAAAGGTTTAATTTTTGGAAGTGAGTGGGAGCAGAGGTTCTGACTGCGTGGTCCTACATGCCTGACACTCTCAGTTTTCGCTGAGTGCAACTGAGGAAGAGGACCTGTTTCAGAGGATGGCTGCGACAGTGATGAAAAGCAAAAGGAACACTTAAGGGAGAAGGGAAGGTAAATCTGACAGCCAGACTGAGACACCTTTGCCAATTTCGACACCACCTGCCACAGCCGATGAGCATCAGCTGGCCAATACAACAGAAACTTCTATGGCAACATCTCAGCTCAAGCCATTCATTACCAGTACAGCTGCTGGGGTTGGCTTTGTAAAAAAGAGCATGTTGAGCATGTCAGTTTTGACAGGATTTTACTGGAAGATTTCCTTTTAACTTCTGATCTACTGCAGAATTTTTTATGACAGTGTGTCTAAATCTGCTCCTCCCCATGTTGACGGGCCTCCCAGTGTACCCTCCAAACCATCTCTTTGCATCTTGCTTGTATTCTTGCCTTTCTTTCATCTGACTAGCCCTTATTTTTAGAACTGCTTCTTCAACTTCCCATGTCAGATGTCCGTATCTTTCAACTTTTTCTTATAGTTCGCTTTTGTAAAAAGCCTATAAATCTAACAAAGACAGGAGACTATTATCAATTTTTTACTTCTAATGTTTACATTTAATTTTTACTTCAGTGTGATTTTGATAATCCTGCGTGTAATGTCCAAAAATCAAAATGGAAAGAAGTTAAAAAATATGATTTGCTAAATCATAATAAGCACATTTTGATTTACAAGATCAGGCAAGTTACCTGAAGCTATGTTACTGTTTTCAGACTATTAGACAAATTGCTTGATGACTTGCTTTTAGGAATATACAAATTTTATTTCATTAATGGAAGATTTTCACCTTTTGACTTCATGAATTAGCTGATATAGACACAAGTATGTCTCAGTCTGAAGATAATAAAATGTGTGGTGGGGTGACATTCACTTACCTCCTGCTATGCTACACCTAGCGATGTTAAATTCAAAATTAAGGTTCATGTCTGCACAGTTCCTTTGCAGATAAGGATGTTTTCTTTCCTTGAATGCTAAAATGACTCCGTGGCATGAGGTAGAAAATTTGTGGTACAAAAGATCTCAAGAAAATAATTGACTCAGTAAATAATTTATTGAATTTACTGAAAATATTGACCTAGATTTAATGCTTCCACATTCGGAACATGCAAAATGAGTTAAATTGGTATGCTGAGTTAGCCTAGAGTGAGAATGTTGCAGCATGATTAATTTACAAGTGTGAGTTGTTACTCAAGAAGAGCTATTTAGCTATTAAATGTTCTGCTTGGGTTATGCTGAAATTTTCTTCACACTAAGTTGGTGACCTGTGGTCTGATCTTGCCAACCATTAGTGAAGACAAGAGATGTGAAAAAGAAATCAGAAGTGATTAGCAGGCTTGGGGATAGGTAAGGATTGTAATTCTGGATCTTCTGATGCTTCACTTTTTCTCTATCACCTTTGAACAGATCTGATACCAGGTCCCAACAGCCTGACATCTTGTCTTAACCACTTCTGTATTCAAACTGCAGAGATCTTTAGAGAGTCCGGTGCACTGAAGTTTAAAGTACGTTGATTGAGTGCTACCCTACTTCTCAGAAGAATCGCTATGATACCTGCTTATGCTTTTGACAAAAAATTATCCAGTAGGAGAGAAAGTTCAGAATGGAAAATCTTACTGAATATCCAGTAAGGAAAGCAAGAGATGGAGAACGGTTGGGTAGTTGGGTAATACAGAAAGAGGTTGAAATAAAAATCCAAAGATGCATGTAGTTTTCTATTCATTGTGTAGACTGAGGCAGTTTCTTTTGATAGAAACCCCTTCCTTTTGTGGACATCAGATAGCCAAACTGGGACAATAGCAGGCCTTCCTAAGAAGCCGAATATATCAGACAGAGTACAAAGTTTCCAGACTAGAGATGTACTGCACCTCTAGGCATCTGCTTGTGTAGACATACATACCGTTCCTCACCAGAAAGCATTTTGCCCTGCCCGATTTACAATAATCAGGCAGTTCTTGGGTATGTACAGCAGTCACTGAACCAGCCTTGTCCAGCCACAGGCTCTTCACAATGACTATTGTCAAAAATCTCCAGAGAAAAAAGGTACTTGCTGCTGTATGTCAGCTAGTTGAAGCTTTTAACAAATATTATTTTGCAGAAATGTTTTCTGCAGGAAGAAGCTCACAAAGGGTTCACACTACTTTCAAGAAAAAGAAAAACTGTGTCAGGAAATACTGGCTACAGGGGAAGGGGTTTAAGTGGTAAGGAATTCAAGGAAGTGATAAGGAATTCAAAAATGCGTTGCGGTACTCATGAAAGGAAGTGTGGAAATGTATAAGATGAAGGAAGAAGTTAAAGAGAGAGAGAAAGAGCACAAAAGTGATAGGGGAAGCCATGACGACAACCAAGAATGTAGAGGGATGGGAGTCCAGGCTTGAATGCTCACTGAAAAGGGGTCTGATTGGAGTTCAGGCTACAATACAACTGTGTTTTCAGTCACCCTTTAAACTGCTACTTGCAACAAACAGGTACATAAGCAGACAAGGAAAATCATCTCTGTATGTGCTAGTAGTTCTAAAATGATAACGATTTAAAGACAAAGAGAGGATGATAGGGTTATGTGTTGTAACAGTATCATGGGAAAGAGGAAGGAAAAGGCATTTTTATCGCCTTTGCTTCATAAATAAGTGACTTGGAGTGGGAAGAAGGAAATCCCACAGTGTCCCCTACTTTGCACAACAGGACCCCAAGCACTCATGTGCAGCACCATTAACTCCTACAAAAGCATGTCTCTTTCAGGGCAATGATAACAGGAGACTCAGGGAGTTGCTCAGTATAGAATTGAAGACAATCAGTCCTGGTCATCTACTTATAGGTGTTATTATTTCAGAGACAGGTGTCTGAGCTCTCTTCGGAGTCAGTGAGGAGAGCCCAGGGAGTGATTCTCTACCTCACGGTAAATAGAATCAGTTAACAGAATCAGTTACTAGACTTTTTTTTTTAGGAATTTTTTTGTAGGTTTTGTAGTTTGGATCTCATTGACTATTATGGGAAACTATTATAGACACCTATTTTGCCTGTAGACATAAATTAAAGAACTTAATGATTCTCAGTGTAAAAAAATGCATTATCAAGTTAAACTCAAGATACCTATTTCTTGGGGGATGTTGAAATCTGTTAGAGCATCTGCAAGACTTATCGAAAGCAGGAAAGCAAGAGTTAAGGTAGTCTCCACGCTGCTTTAACTCTGCCTTCTTTGTGCAATGCTGCCATGCAGCAGCAATTTGCATATTTCATGTCTGAACTCTTCTGAATAGGAATTACCACCTATAGGCAAATACAGTCTCCTCTACCTACGGTATACCAACCTCTACTGCAGAACTGCAGATCCTGTTTCACTCTTACCTGTGTGACTAAACCTGTCATAAGCTGAACAGACTCATGGAGACAGTCCCCACTGTCAGACTCTTGGCCCTTGTAATCAGCAAAAGATGCAAAAAGAATTACCGGAAATAAGCCTACTGAGTCCCTTCAGTGTGTAAGAATCTCTTTTCTTTGATTTTATGTAGGGCAGTCAGCCTGAGAGGATCCTCACAAACCAAAGGGAATGGCATGGCCAGACTGATCATTTCTGTAACCAGACCTCTGAGACTCAACATCTTTTGTACCATAGAACTGCTGCTGGTGTGTTAGCCAAGTTGCAACACTTATAAAATTTCAGGAATGACTGAGGAACCCATCACTGAATGTCTTTTGGAAAGCACATCCTTTTTAGTGCACAGGTGGCATGTGGAGAAAGAATTCACTTGAAAATTACAGCAATTCTGCAATTTCTTCAAATTGACATAAATCAAGGAATGAATTCTTAAAATAGCCAACTCCTTACTCCAGTACATGAAGAGAGCTAGAAAATGATGTTGAAGCTGGGAAGATGAAGAGATGTTTGGATATGCTGCGATCACAGTTTTCAGCTATAAGCATGGGAGTGAGCACTTTGAGAATGGAGCAGATGCTTCCAATTATCTTCAGTCAGGAGAAGAAGGGACATTAGAAAATGTAGCTGGTTTTAGGTGGCTGTCAGAAGACTCCTGGATAAGGAAGAAAAGCATGCAAAGTATAACAAAGTAATTTTACTTTCATAGCATATTAATTTTAAGACAATGCTCTACAGTTTGAAACACTTCTGTGTATTCTGATGATTGAAAGCAGAACAATAAAACTGGAAATCTTATTGGTTTTTTTCCATTTTAAACCATGACAAACTTTACTCATGAAATATTATTTCCTCTGATGTTCTAAAATGTTATTAAAATTTAGATTTACATGCTTAACTGGGACTACTGTTTGCTCATATGGGGTTTGTATATGAACTGAAAATAGGATTCCCATAGAAAGGAAAAGCTTGTAAAATACAGAACTGTACAAAGTAGAAAAGAAGACACATAAATGTAGCCCATTTACTTGCCCTTTTGTAATTACTGCACGCTACATCCTGGGGCATGTTTCTGATTTGCTAAGTGCCTAGCATGATGATGTTCAGGAATTCTGAGTGGCCTGCCCAAACCATGCATGTGCTGACCAGCAAATTCGTACCTTGTGACTTGTTAATCTATAGTAGCTCAGGCTATTTGCACTCTCTGCCCATTTTTTTGTCCTGAGCCTTGTGAAGAAGCCAAGATCCACAGATAACGTTTCTGTCCAGTGAGCTAACTTGTGTTAAGTATGTGTTCCAGCCAGACCTTCACATTTTCCCACCAGTCTGCTGGTTTGGCTATTGTGAGCTTGTCCATGTGATACACAGACACATGAGGTGCTATCAGAAGACACAATGGTAAATACAGGCACACAAGTTCTGGATAAGGGTGCCCTGGACAAGCCAGCACTGAACCCAGGATCCGTCCTCATCCACTCGTGTCGCCAAGTGCTTTGACCATATCAACTGCATTTGCCGGATGAGGCAACAATGAAGCCACAGCTGGGAGTTTGTTCTCCTAGACAATCCAAAATGCATTTTGTTCTGTTCAGTTCCAGCACTCTTATTTGCTTCTTTAATTGTCTGAGGGGAAAAAAAAAAAAAAAAAAAAAAAGAAGAAGTGCAAGCAGGTAGCTAGATGTGAAAGCAGCAATCTACATTCAATTTCCTGGGAGTGGCTCACTGTTACCTGGCAATAAACACATTGCAGCTTATCTGTCTTTATACTTTGCTACATCTGGGACATCTTGAAATGCCCCATGGCCAATAAAACAGAAACAAGGTTTCAGCAAAAGTTTCATGCTCTTAGCCTTGTTTTAATTTAAAATGGGTCTATCTTGGCTGTATGGAAGAAACCCTTATTTCAATTTGCTTCTGCAAAAAGTGTGTGAAAAATACATCAAAGATAAAATTAGTAAAAATATGAACTTATTTTCAGTTGAGATAACATTTTCATGCTAAAATAAATATAACTTTTTAAAAGGTCCTCTTTCATTCCACTGCTTTTAGATGCTAATTTATATGCAGTACCTGCACACACTAGAGCTTATCCACACTTCAGGGGCAACTTAAAAATCCTGTAGGAAAATGCTATTTTCTTGTCAGTTTGTGCAAAACCTCAAGTAATAATGACTGAAATTAATTTGAAAATCATTGTTTTGTGACTATATGCACTCAGTAGTACTACTTAAAATTCTTCTACAGACAGGACTGTTGAAATTGGTTTAAGGTAATACATTCTTCATTCAGCAAACTGATTACTCCAAGTCAGATAATTGTTCTTACTCTTGGTGTTCTGTTAAGTACCCCAGATGATTTGACATTGGCCTTTCTTGGCTAATTTGTGGTGGCCCGTAGAAAGAGTGGATAATGAATTCTACATTGCAATTAGATGCCTCATTTCATTCTTCCTCACAAACCACAGGAAGCTGCTCAACAATGATAGGGAATTAAAGGAATTCTGTGCAGCTGGGTATCACCTCTTTCTCCAAACACTGATCCACTACGGGCAAGTCAAGGAAAAGTAACTGCTTGCTGATTTGGATGGATAGACAGAAGTCTTGGGGCTTATTATTAAAACTTAACTATTTGGTATCAATGTCATTTTGTAAAGAAAGTGAGTCCAAGACAGTAAATCGGGTACACCATAAACAAAGATCCTCTGTCCTCATTTACCTGCTTGGGGAAAAAAGGCAAACAGTTCAATTCAAGGAAGGAAATCTGAAAGGATATAATCAAACATGTTTAAAGCTTCTTGAAAAACTTTGCAATAGGTGTTGTAAAATATATCCTGATGACTGAAGTTTGTTGAACAAAACAAAGTTGAACCATGTTACTGCAAGAGGCGTGATCTGCTGAAGGTGCTGCCAGTATTACATCCTAGCGCTGTGGGCTTTGCACACCAGTCTCTTCTGCCCCACCAGTGTACACAATGTACACATTAATACTTTTTTCCCTAAAATACTGTATCTCAAGAAGTTTAAAACACCAAAATATGAGAAAATAATAACATTAATTTTAATTTCAAATAAAACTTAATTTTGTTGTAGTATAATATCGAGTACAAGGGGCACTTGGAGTTGAATTCATAGGCCTTTAATGGCATTTTAGACGTCACAGAGTGTCTCAGACACATGCACATGGTTTACTAGGTAATATAGGACCTGAGTGAGACTTCTGTCCTTCTGGAGCAAAGAGGTAGGAAGGATGACCTAGGATGTCTTAAAATGATGCTAAATATAATTTTGGCTAGTAAATCTCACCCTTTTTGTTTAGGATACCTTTGGAAGGCAACTGCAAATAAAACTCTTCTGTATACCTGTTCATGTGTGATTTCTATCATATATAGCTGCAAAGTAACTTTACTAATAGAGATTAGTAAAGCAGTGGAAACAGAAGTATCAGATTTTCTTTTCATTTTCAGAATTGGCAGGAGGTACATTATCTTCTGAAATTCTATATAGGGATATTGCATAGTTAAAATTCTCTAATGAAAATTCTGTGTGTTAAATAGAGGTAGAGTTATTCACGATATAAGTGAAGGTAATTTTAATCTCAGCTGGGCACCATCCACATCTACTGTCATGTGACAGACAAAATGAAAAGTCTAGGGAGGATCCAGCTGTGATTTCTCAGACAAAATGCCAGTGATGTGGAGACTGTAACCTTCTTGTTCTGTCAGGGCAAGGCTAAAATAAATCAGGAGAAGAAAAAAAGTAATATTAGTGATATCATATACATTTGGCATACAGATTAAGGGTGGTCTTTGTTATTATGCATGTGCTTTCTTTAAAATGACATCATGAGTGTGTCCCAGGTAGAAGGATATGGGAAAGAGCACCTTACAGTATATTTGCATATCGTGAAGAAGATCAGTTTTTCAAAGGCCATTTAAATCTAGTGCAGGTGTTTCACTGTGGTTTGTCAATACGTTTGCATCAAATATGTATCAACCAATTTGTTAAGAGAAAAATTATTCTCCTACAAATTTGGCCATAATGAAGATACCATAAATTTAAATCCAAGCTAAGAAGTGAATATCTGAATTCAGACAGTATTATCAAAAGCAAGAAATAACAGCAAATTAAAGATTAGCAACTGAGCAGATTTTACTCTGGAGTGCAAATGGAACACAGTGCAGGTTGACAGGCAACTGATTTCTGAACATGATACCTTGTTGCTTTATTCAGTCACTCAAGCAAAGGAAGTGTTGAGACCCATTTTCCCACTTTCTGGTTTAACTACTAACTACTGATAACTTTCTGAATCAGATGCTCATATTCAGGTGGCTAGATCATTTCTACCACACAGGGGTCAGGGTAAGGAACAGTAAATACTGTTAAGCAGAGGCCTAGGCTTTGCTGTCATAGACAATTTAGACCATAACACAGCTTGCTACATAAAATTGTCAAACTCAGTAGAAATGAAAGACACACACATACTGACATACATCCAAATTTAAGATTTAAAAACAATCTAAAAAAAGAGAAAGTCTTCTTCTAGAGGGCAGAGGTAGTGCTTGTAGGACGAAGATGTATTTTGGGTAAGATATGAAGAAACTAAAAGTGCTATGAGAGGATCAGCAAACAAACTGAAAAGTAAAATATTGAGATGAAAACTTTCTTTGTGACAGCAGCCATTTGTATTAACCATTTTGTTGGTCTGCACACTTCTTCAGTATGCAGATTAATATCCTGGGTGAAGAATCTGGCCATCCCAAAGATACCCCAGATGGTTCTTGCTGTAGAATTGAAAAAAATGTACAAGATACTTGACAATAGTCAGTAGAAACTGTTCCTTCAGGTGTTGAAATGATTGTGTAGGACAATCTTATCTACATAGCTAAGACAGGATGTGCTTTTTACTTGGTTTAAGGTACTCAATAGTGATGGATCACGCATATGCTGGAGTGGACACACAGGACATTGGTTCAACTGGCTATTAGAATTGAACAGAACAGCAGTTCGGGGACTGTCTCCTGATCTAGTTGAAGGTGCTGCTGGAAGGACCCTTGCAACAAAGACTCTTATTACCACCCAGACTGCAAACAGCCTGCTTGTTTGTGAAATTTGTTTTTTCCCACCTATTTACCCTATGCCAAAGGTTTTTCAACACTCAGTCCACAAGTGTCTATGCTACTCTGCACTTGTTCTTTGACAGCAAGACAGTGTAAGCCTGGACTGTGTAATATATCAGCTAGATGTGAACAGGCTAGCTAAGGCACAGAAATACAGTTGTATTAAGAGGATGCTTTCCCTGGGCCAACGGTACTCCTCAGCCAGATGAATAGACCTAGGGGAGTAACATACTAACACAATTAAAGTACTTCTGACATCCTGTGCTAGCGGCTTAGAGGTAGCCCGAGAATTTTTTCAATACGGATATTCTCTCTGAGACACTAGAAAAGATGGTCTACATTTTCTTCCTTTGCAGATATTTTTTCTTTCCTTTTGTGTGTTTTTCTTTTCTTTTGTGCTTCAGAGAAGCAAGACTACAAGAGCAAAACATGACAGCACCTTTAGTCTATGTAAATTAACTTTATTCCTTTTCCTCCCTAAAAAGGCAATTATTATTTTCCTAACTCTATCTGAAAAACACCAAATGGCTTCTCTTGGTAAACCTTTCTTTGCATAAAGATGAAGGGAATTAGCAGTACTGATGAAATGAAAGCCGTGCATTTCAAATATTTTGATTGATATGTTACTTCTAATTCTGTATCTTGAACTACTTGTTACTCGTGGTGGTATACTGCCAAAGGAAGAAGCAGGCCAAGATATCTCTGTTTGCAGTCAGGAATCTTGGTTAATTTAGTGCAAAGATACGCTCTCATAAGGACTGTTTATTCTTTAGAGCCATCCTCTTCCACCAAAATGAAGACTGCATTGTGCCATGGTACAGGTTACATGGTGAAGATCTGTCTGTGATGTTATCATTGATGTCAGTGCTGTGTTTAACTACCATATAAACTTTCAATGAGTGAGAAGGGGCAATCTTATTTTATACTTTTTGTAGTATAAAAAGCAATGAAATCCTAACCTTGGTTGGAACCTCCAGATACTACTGTAATAGTCATAAAAACAAATAGGGATAATAAAATTACAATAGCAACTAGGTCAAGTCAATATTCCATACCTTAGATCTCCAAGAAAATCTTAGATTCCTGTATCTGTTACAGAATCTGTTTTCAGTTATATTGCCTACTTTATGCTATTTATCAATCACCCTTTTTTAACAAAGTGGAGAAAAGATCTACATAACACAACTGTATTCTAAATAATCTCAAGTTTCACCTCAATGCTTTCTCATGTAAGAAAGTAATTTTTGGTCTGTATTCATGCAAGAATAACAAAACAGCCTGCCCATTTCCTATCTTTAGGAAGATTTTCCCAAAATAGCCTCGAGTTAGTTAGGCCAGAGTTCCTACCCTGCCTTTCTCACTAAAGAAAAAGCATGAAACTAAAGGGAATGGCAAAAGAGACTCTGGCTTTATGGGAGAAAAAGGAGTTTTACTATCAGGTAACAAAGTTGCTCCACCCAATTAGAAAGATGTGACCCAAAAGGAGAATAGGAATTGGAGTGAAAGATATTGAAAGATGAGTCCTTGCCCTCAAAGAGCTGGTCTATATGGAAAAGCCAGATAGCGGGGGATCTTTTCTTAAGAAATTTAGGTTTATGCAATCTTTATGTAAAAGGAAAAGCCCAAGAAGTTTTCCCATAAAAAGACAGCACAAACCAGAAGTAACCAATGGGTTTGTGATTCAGAAACTTTACTGAGATAAGTTTAATTAAGAGAAGGTGGGTGGTGAAGAGCTCCATTTATCCATGGCTCTGGGGATCCTCCAGCTCCTTGAAAGACCATGATGGATACAGAGAGGGAGGGTGATGTGGAGCTCCCTTTGTCCCAAGTTGTAAGGGCTTTCCAGATGCCTGTAGAATCATGAAAGTGTAAAGACTGGCTGTGGGTGTTTTCTTATCCTTAGGTCAATGTCCTTGCAGAAAGTCACAACATTCTCCATCTGGGTGGCAGAGGGAGAGGACAGGAGTGTGCCATAGTCTGGTCATGTCCCTGTCCAGGTGTCCATCTGTAATAGGAGAAGCAACAAAGGAGGAGCAGTCACACCCCATTGCCATGGGCAGCAGCCCCTGCCCTCCCCTCCCTGTCCTTGGTCACCTAGAGGTCTGCCTGCTAGCCAAAGTCGTTGCAGCCCATTTTATACCCATATTGAGCCTCCCAAGTCACCCACCCCCTGTTGCAGTGTTCTACCTGCAGTGATAGCCCTGACATCACAAGGGCTGGTGCCTGGAGTTAGTGCTGCATCACTGTGACATAGCTCTTATTTTCCACCATTCAAGTGAGAAGAAAAAATTGATACATAATAATGATAACAAAACCTGAACAACTCTTAATTCTGGGGAGGAAAATTAAGTAGCTGTAGCAGCAATTTAAAGGACAGTAGCTGAGCAAAGGTTAAAAGAGAATTAAAAACAGCAGGTTCTACCTACTGCTCAGTTTTAAAGATTTATGTGGTACTTCCTGCTGAGATCTGTGGGTTTGAAGACTAAATGATGGAAGAAAGATGCTTGTTGAGTTGACTGAAAGTAACATTTCATACTTTTCAAATTAAAGATATGTCCAGTGCCTAACCCTGCAACCCTGAATGAACCAAGAACTTTGCCAGAGACTTTTGTGTGCTACATTCTTCTGTTGGGCACTACCATGGAATACATGAATTAGCTTCCATCTACTTGGTTCACTGCAGGGTATTACATCCTCTTTAACTGACAAGAAAGGCAATAGGCACAAACCAAAACACATGAGATTTCATCTAAACATCAGGAAACACTTTTTTACTGTGAGGGTGGTCAAACACTGGCACAGGTTGCCCAGAGAGGTTGTGGAGTTTCCATCCTTGGAAATATTCAAAAGCCATCCAGACATGATTCTGGGCAACCTGCACTAAGTGACCCTGCTTGAGCAGGAGGGTTGGACCAGATGATATCCAGAGGTCCCTTCTGACCTCAACTGTTCAGTGATTCTGTGGTCTTTGGTGCATGAAAGTCGTTGTTTTCCCCATATTTAATTTCTCATTAATTGTTTTAATTTGGTGGATGTTAAAGTAAAAATGGAAACAAGAAAAACTGATTAAATACATAAGAAAGGTGACCTTTAAACAATGAAGCACACCTACAAATGATAAAAAAATTATTCCAGTGTTCTACTGCAGATTCTTTAAAAGCTTCAACTGCTGTATGTGTTAACTGTACCTACTGTTGACATTCAGAGACAGGCAAGCAGGAAAGTGGTTGGAAATTACAGGATCTTGTTGGTTAGAGATAGGGTAGAGGTATTTAAAACATGCCCCTGGACTCCCCCTGGGATGCAGTATCCAGCTCACTCAGCTGATGTGCAGAAGACTGCTAGTTGGGCTCTACTCCCTTCCCTGCTGTTTTTAACATTGAACTGAGAGGAGACACTGGGTAGCAAGGTCACCCCAGCTTCCCTTTCATCATTCTTTTGCTTCCTTTGCTTCTAAGAGGCCTTGTCTAATGGCGTCCAAACAATTGCTGGGTTTCAAGAAGCTCCAGGTATTTCGCCTGTTATCAACTGCACTGTATTTTGTAACCTCTACAAAATACAAAAGAGACAAAAAAACACATTAAGAAAATTAGTTGTTGCTGTTGGCTACCATGTAATTGTTTCACAGTAGATCCAGAGAGCTCATGTGATCGGGTGATGAAGTGTGGTGTTTCATTTCCAACAGCTGTGACGTTCTTGTGATGATCACTGTCTCCTCAGCCCATTTTCAGAGGCAGCAGGTGTTTTATTTCCCAGCAAGTATCACACACTTTTATTTTCTGGTTTAGTCAGTTGGTTGTGTTTTTTTTTTTCTGTTTTTGTTTGTTTGTTTGTTTGTTTGTTTTGTCAGGAGGGGATAAGACAACTTTAAAAAAGCAAGCAAGAATAGAAATGAGAGAGCAAGGACCATCCAGTTCATTACCCCTATTCCTTAGCTGCTTCAGTAGCTTAACATGTTAACTTTATCTGCTTCTGGCATGTGCAAACAGTCTCTGGAAATGCGGTTGTTGTTCAGGAAGCAAGGGTTGTATAAAAATAGTCACTGTTGTAATAAAGTATGGTAGATGTCTTCTATGATGGAGAGAAACACATATCTGCTACCCAGAGAAACCTATGTCCCTGCACAGTTCAGCGCTGCAGAGTTGTATTGATTTAAGAAAATTTTAAAACTTGCTTATCAGTGTACAAAAAAAAGAGAGAAAGAATGTTTCCAGAAGGGCAAGGGTGGTACAGGATATAAACAAGAACAAAACAAAACAGAAACCACAGAAATCTCCTGAACAAACTATCAGTTTGTTTTGTTTCTTTTGGCCTTAATCGGATTCTCATTTTGCTCCCCATTTATGGATGATTTGGCTCTTGGGGCAGTTTGAGAGGACTGCTGTGGTGATGTCATCAAGGGCTGTGACCTACTTCAATACTCCCTCCTTCCTCTTTTCAGAAACTGGTATTCTTTCAAAAGGAAAAAGGAGAGAAATGGGCCTGTCAAGTTTTAATGATGCAGAAAACAGTAAGAAAAACATGTTTTAATGTGATAGTCTTTGTATTTTACACAGGAAATACAAAAAGACAAAAAGGGATTTAGAAGATCACCTCTAAGGCATCCGATTCTAAGGTTTCAATAAACAAGTACACTGCTCACTGAAAAACAAGCTCTTTGATTATTTTTCTAGCCCCCAGAGAGGCAGCAGTAAAATCATGAGGACCATTATAAGATGTGAGTAAGAAGCAGCACCCAAGGAAATGAAAAAAATATTAGAATTATTATCTATGCTTACAATAGAAGTATTGCATAGTAGATAAGAACACTGGAAAGATGCTTTTTTCATATCTTGCATTATATCTTTCTGAACAAAACCCCTGTGTAGACAACAGAAGCTTGTTCTAATAACAAAAATGTTGCCTGAAATGAAATTCTTGACATACCAATCATTCTTAGTAGCAAAGCCATTTTTCATATAAAACATATTTTGGAGTAGGCTTTAATGAATGTCTCAAACCAGCTCATCTAGCTTATTTTCTCCAGAATGGGAGTATTTAAATACATTTAATAGAAAATATACCACAGTGACACTACAAATGTGTCCTGCCAAATCAGATTATGTATTTTTAAAGGACAAAAGGGTGCATGCTTTCTTCAAAACTACTTGAACATACATATTTCTTAGCTAAAATGGATTATGGTTTTGATTAAAATTAATTGCCCACTGTGAAAACTCTTCCCATTGCATCACAATCAAGGAGACAGTTTTCAAAGTAAATATGCTTTGGACTGAATTCTGTGAAAGGAGAAACTTTTTTCTGATATAGCTACAGCTTCTCTCTCACTCTGAAGAAACCCTTGCAGACTAATATAACATAGTTGAATAACTCCTTATATAATCTGTTATCTCAGTCTGTGAATTCATTTGCTATTATAACTTAATGGAAAATTTAAAGTGATAACTTAGGAGTGAATTTACTAAGATCTGCAGTACTCTTCATTTTAGCACTGCTAAAAGTGAGTTTGCTGCATGTTCTGTGAGATATCCGCAGGGTATTGCTTCACAAGTGCATAGTTTGCTTATCTGTGTTGCAGTTAAATCAAACCTTGTAACCCAGCAGCGAACAATAAGCATAAAAGATCATGTTCAGGATCTTGTCTAAGGGTAAAAAATGATCAGTAGATGACAATGATTGAGTTTCCACTTCTGTAAATGCTATTTTAGATGAACACACACATGCAAACACATGCATGCATGCGGATGCACGCATATATTTATTTGTTGTTCAATAACATCGGTACTCATTCCACCCCAAAATGGTCCATTCTGTGTTACCAGAACAGTATGTAACAATGTTTTTCTGTAACTTGTCCTGAAAGAAATAAAAAAACCCAAACACATTAAAAACCTAGTTTGAGTTTTACATGGATAAACAGAATGCTAGATTATACCTCAGCTAGCTCCTAAAAAATTCACAAGAAAAATATGAGTATTTGATCTCACCAGAAATGTTAACCTTTATATACCAACCAGCCTGGAACAGACAAGCAGTAGAATGATCTTTAGGTTCAGCTTCATTTTCTGTCAGTGGGTCCCTCATGAAAATTTGAAAACAGGAAAAGAAAAATCGAAAATAGAAGTGGAAGGCTTTTTGACTTTTCAGCTAGCTCAGTGGTTTTCAGAAAGACAGAAGGGAATTCCATTCATCTCATGTTAAAAAGAAATTTTATTACCTATATTCCTTAAAAAAGAAAGGAGAATTTTAGCTTGTGAGGTGAGCTGTAGCTTTGTAGTAGTGTGTGTCTCTCAGGCAAATAAACGTCTCCATGTTGTCTTCCTTGACACTTCAGCATTCCTCATGAGACTGAGAAATCAGCGCATATAAAGAAAACTACCCTATGGCTTAAGGCTAACAGAGGGCACCAGGAGACAGCACTGACAGGCAGTGCAATACATGCAACAGTAGATACAGCCTCCTGACTCTGCAGCATTCAGGTGGCTGTATTTGGCTCATAAAGCAACATTTAATATGATCTCTCCCTGGCCTGTGTTAAACAATAAAAGCACCATTAAGACAAAGGTGCAGAATCTATGTCAAATATAATGATCAAACCACCCCAACTAGTAGACTGGGAGTAAATCAGAAGGGCAGCAGAAAAGTGTGGCAAAAGCAGCAGAGGTTTCTGCAGTAGAGATCCAAAAAAAGGGAACATAAAAATTCTAAGCAATTTAAAATTGCTTTGTGTCACACTGCACTTACATTTTATGCTGGAAAATAAAACAGGTCCCTGAAACACAACAGTTGGCTGTAGCAGCAAGTTTCTCCTGAGCTGAGGAAAAAAGCCAGATGTCTTATAGACAGGCAAGCAGCTGCTTTCCAGCCATTTAATTGCTATTTTATATCCAATATATAGCTCAAATGTGCCACACAGCTATGATTTATTGATATCACATGGCTCTTACTTACAGGTTGGAATGTGACTTTTAAGTTATTGTTACAAATTTGTGTTCAAGCCTCTTTCACCTGCCCTGTTTTACACTCCATCTGTCCTCCTAAACCAGAGAACAAAACAATTACATTTTTCTATTTAATAAAATGTGTAACTCAAGTTTTTATTCATCTTTATCAAAAGGACAAAACCAGTCAGACCTCTCTTGACAAATGAAATTGTTGTTTTAAATTTCAACATCACTGCAATCACAACATATTACTTTTTATTGGTTTTGGTTATTGTCAACCTGTCTCAAAAATGTAAAAATATTTTAGTGTAGTCTTTTCCTTCAGCAAGTTAGTTCAGTCCCATATACCATATCCAATTAGTAATAATCCTTCTAGTTGGAGATACGCACAGAAGCATACCGGGAAAAAAGTGGGAGGAAGATTCAGGCCTGTTGCACAGATCTTTATGTTGGCCCTAGGTGGCAGGTTCATGACAAGGACTCCACCTCAGAGTGACCAGGTTGCCAATTCTTTGAGGTCAGGAAAGTTTTGGTGGGTGTGCTTCTTCCAAACACCTGCTGAAACAATATGTAGATTTTCAAAGATAGAGTTCCTCAAACACTTTCATGCAGTTACTGAATGCTTCTGATTCCCCTTCTACAAACAGAACATCAAAATCAGGAAGAAAATGGTGTTCCATCATCTGCTTCCTATAGAAATACTGGTTTATAAATGTTTAAAATTCAGGGTCACATGACAACAATTCATGATAGCACTTGATCTCATCTGCCCACTAATCCATCATCTCTGATTAATTTAACATCCCAACTTCTTAAACAGGTTCCAAATGCTTCCAGATTTAAAATTATAATAATAAGACAAATGTAGAAAATAGAAAATAAAATAGAAAATAAAATTGTAGACAAATATATTTCTCATTTTCTATAAAATATAATTTTTTTACCCAAGACTTCACATCAGGTTGAGAACTTGAAATGGAAGTTTTAATGTGATTTATTAATGCAAAATCTATTTGTAAGGCCTTAGTTTCTCAGTATTAGAAGCCAGATCCATTTCTGTAGTAGGTCTTAGCGCTGACTTTTAAGGTTGAGGATGGATAAGCTAATGCATTATACAGTGACTTGGTGACATATCAGAAGTACTTTTTAATATTATAACACTTCTGTATTTCCCCTTCAGAGACTGACTTGTTTAACTGCACTGCAACCAAACTGTCTTTTTGAGAGAAGGAAAAGAAATCCAAAATAATTCCAATGTAATCATAAAGATCTTTAAAATTTTCCTGAAAACATTTACTGCACATTGTATTTCACAAACAGAACATGTGCCAGTCTGGTATGGTACAGTAACCCTCCAGATATCAGCAGTACTGTGAAAGCTTATCTCCCTTTTATTACTATGATGGAGATGGGAAATAACAGTGGCAGACGGCTTCAAAATGTCTTATATTTTTTAAGTGTATCTACCTGGTGAAAGGCTTTTCTGGAGTTTGGAGCAGTCTGTCCCAGTGACAGCTCAACTACCTGTTATTGAATTGCTCTGTAACACTCTCTATTATCAGTTTTTCCACCCGCTCCCTGAAAATAACGTTCACCCACGGTGGCATTTTGGGGACTGAAATACCTGTGAATAGTCTTTGAACCAGGAACTGGCTCCAGAAACTACCTAATGGGCAGTTCTGGATAATGAATACAACTATGGAGGGGTGAGGGTCATCACCTGCTCAAGGAAAAGTCTTAAACAGAAAAAGAGTAAACTCCCTATGAAAAGTTTTAAGTAGTTCTAAAAGTGAAATTATACACTTCTTACAAAATGCTGTGTGCTTTTCAGCAAATCTGAATCCAATTCTAAGCACTTTTTGTCACACAGCTGTTTTGTCACACACCCTAGTGGTGTTGCTACTAAGTAGGACAGTTAAAGGGTGCTACAACTCCTAGGCAGGAATAAGCTACTGCATAAATATAGGATGGCATATTTTTCATTGAGTTAACAGTTTTAAGGTAAAAAAAAATCAGAACTTCGGGAGATCAGAAACATAAGTAGCTAAATGTACAGGTTGCTCATGAGGATACCCACAGTCTGAGGTGTCACAGGAGCTCACCAGTGCCCGATACCAAACTGCAAGGGGCAGTGGGAGGCTGGGTCATACCAGGGCAGGCACATAGCCCAGGGAACCAGAAATTGATTTCTTTTCATTGAGAATTATCATCACAATGCAGGACAATGATTTTTTTTTCACAGCTGCATAGTCTTACCAAATTCTGTTCATCTCATGATCTTCTATAAGCTCCTCACTCTTTTTCTGAAAAGAAACAACCAACCAGCTACACGGGCATTCTTGTGCCTGTGATTGGGTGGATGGTTATTGGTGTTTAAGTATGGAGCCACAGACTTTTTCTTATTGAATTACATCCTGGTTTGTCTCAGATCTCTAAATTGTCATGAGTATTTTGAGTTTTAATCCTCTTCCTGCATTTCCTCCTAACCAGGTATCACTTGCAAATATAATAAGCACCCTCACTTTTCCATCAGCCAAGTCATTGAAGAAAATATCAACTAATTCTGGAACAAGGACATATTCCTGAAAAAACCCCCACTCAATATATTGCCGTAGTTTGATTTCTTTCCCTTGCAGCATTTTCATCTAGACCATATGTTCCTAGCTTACTTATGAGAGTGTTCTAGGAGACCATGTCCGGAGACTCACTAAAATCAAGATGTGACATCAGCTGTTTTTCTGTAGCCACATGAAATGTTATCCCATGACAGAATGGAATTATTTTGGTCTGACATGGTTTTTATTGACCACTCCATTCTCTTTATGTACTATTTTTGAAATTTTCACAACCAATATCTTAATTATTTTTCCATTATTTCTACAGGAACTGAAATTAACTATCTATATGACTTATAATTTTAACCTCTCTCCTCTATTTCTTTTTAAAGATGGGCACTCTTTCTACCCTTTTCTAGACTTTCAGAATGTCATTTTGGACTAGCTCAGAAAATATCTCATTTACTTGCATAAGTTCTAATGTTTTCTTTCCCCTCTCAAGTTCTTACCCTTTTTGTTGTGATGCTGGTTTCATGATATCATCTACTCACAACTGACCTTTTGAGTGAAACAAAGAAGGAATTAAACCTACCAGCTTTCCAAGGACTGTTTTCCAATAACCTTCACTCTGCAGAGAAGCAGATCAAGTTTTTCCTTATCTTCCTCTACCTGTTAATGCACTAACATGCAGAGAAGGAGATGTCACCTATGCATCATATGGTTTCACTCTCTGTTTTTTACTTTCTCTCTTTGGCCTCAAACGTTCATCCATTCATCTTTCTTAAAAGTCTTTTCCTTGGTAAGTGATCTACAGCTCCTATTCTTCCTCCGCACTGTCATAACTTGCAATTTTGCATAGTTTCTTTTGCATAGTTTTGCATAAACTTGCATTTAACATAGTTCCTTTAAAGAACTGCCTACTGTGCTTAACTCTCTCTCAGAATTGTCTCCCACAGGATCTCACTTACTAGTTGTCTGAATTTCTATATTCTGCTCTTCTGAAGCACATTGCGGCTCTTCCTGTTTGTCATGAATTCTGCTGCTTCATGATCACTCATGAAGTGCCCAAGTTGTTTTTAACTGTTACTTTTTCCTTTAGGCTCTACCAAATTATGAGGCTCAAATCTGGAAAATGTCATTTCTCTTAGCTTTCTCCAACTTCTTTAACAAAAATTTTCCACTAAAACTTTTCAAAAATTAGCCATGTTCCCTGAGATCAGCTCTATTCCTTCCCCAATGCGGAAATTTTTGTAATCAAAATATGCCGATGGCACTGATGTTTGGATAATTCTGCTCACAAAAGATTCATCATGTGATATCCTTGGTAGGTGGGCCCCCATCAGCATGTGAGCACTTTTTCTTTTTTAAGTATTCCTCAGGAACAATGAGGCAGCCTATGTCCTTCTTCATGCTTAACCTCAGAGCAAGTGACACCTACATGTAAGGTAACACATAACACTTACATCTTTTTCTGTGCCTACCTGTCCTGAACAAGTTATACTGTTTGTATTAATGTTCCTGACAGATTAATCATTCCATCAGGTCTTTATTAGGTCTATTAAGTCATAACTTTGATATATATTTATATTGCTATTTCCTCTTGTTTGTTCATGGTGCAACTGGTGTTCAGACATCCCAGGGACAGAGAAATGAACCTGATTACAGAAGACAGACCAAGACTCCTAGAGACTAGCAGATATCTGGCTCTAAGAGACACACAGTAGAGCAAGAATGTCTGGTAGGACTCCCTTGTATTCAGCATATGTGGAAGAAACCACCATCCAGGCTCCTGGACAGTCTCCACCCATTCAATCTAAGCAGAACTAAGCCCAGCTGCAGCCAATCTGCAGCACATAAACAGAACCTGTTGCAACCACTTCCACATACAGATTCAATCCTTATGCCTAGTTTTGATGCCTGTTGTTCAGATTGTCAGTGGTGACCCAAAGTCCTGTACTAAATTCTCCTCCACCTGAGAATGATGGAGTATTTTCTGGCAAGAACAATGTGAAGCATCTTCTGGAGATAAACATTATAGAACTAGCCCCAAATCCCTGAATGTGTTGGACCATCCAGTAAACTGAAAAGATCTCTGGTGTTAATTTATAATAAATCCCAGAATAGCAGATAAATCTCAAAGATTCAAAGAGTATTAATATTTACAGGAAAGATTAAAGAGATGACAATATTTACAGGTTAGCAGTCTGCAACTAGTGTAAGAAAAATAATAGAAAAGAAGCAGCATTAAAAAATAGAAAATCAGTTACAACATGGACTGTTAGATGTCTCTCATATGCACATATATGAAAAAGACACATTAATGTCCAGAACACTCTTGTAAATCAAATGAAGGTTATGCTGGATCGATCCTATCTTCACAACACAATCACTGTTGGCAGAAGCTGACCAACCATTTGATTTCATTTAGCGGCATAACCTGCTGTAATCTGTGAGCCCAGAGACATTAAGAGTGAAGACATCCAACAGCACAAAACCATGCTGAGGCTGAAATCAGATCTAGACTGCAAATCAGACTTGCAGATCAGTATCACAGTTAGAACACTTAATGTCACATGATGATCCTTAGCACTGAGGGAAAGGGAGGTTATTGGCTTGACAAGCAACCAGTGACTCAGGGAGACAGAGATTTCATTTCCCTTCAAGGATTTTTGGAGAGGAATCCCTCCACAAACCTCAGTCTCCAACAGTTGAGAAAGGAGTCGATTTCCATTCTGGAATACTGGAATATCACCAATCCATGTACCAAAAGAAACACGTTATATCTGTTTCCAAATATTGAGTTTGCTTACATGCTTATCACAGTTTACATACTTTCTTAGAAGTAACATTATTTTGAATGCTGTGCATGAGAAACTGCTACAAAACACTTTCTCTTAAAGGTAAATTTGAGATCTTTTCATTCCAAAAGAAATAAAGGTGTGTACACAGAAAACCTTGCATTGTGACCTCCGGTGACAGTTTTTCAAATTCTTTAGTGTTTGGGAAAACAAATAAATGATTTGTGTTCTTTGACAGTACTGATTTTAAAATAATACACTTTTAGAAAATCTGTAATCCTGTAATGTTGATAATAATTCATTACTTATACATGGCAAAGTGCAACTATAGTGTTTTATTAACTAGTGATTTTTTCATGGCTTGAAATTGCTGCTTACAAATCTTACTGCATCTTTCCAAACCATGTACTGGAAATAACCTGAAACCTAGCATACTGGATGGAATTATTTATTTTAGAGATAAATTTGAAATGTAAATATTGTTAAGATAGCCTCAGAAGATTCAACACACATTTTATTCACTAGATACTAGCCATTACATTAAAAATATAGTAAACAGAAAGAAATCAAATGTTCTAGAAGTAAACTGCATCTTTCCACATTCAAGACATTTGAAGTACCTGATTAGTTATAAAAGGCTTTTGGTGAAGACACCTTTCAGTGTGCTGTGGATGCTTGCTGCAATTTATAAGTTACAATGCATCACCTTTGTTGCACTCCCCTACTTGTGTTGCACAGCTAGTGAGCAGAGCAAACTTACCAAACCAGTATGAGCTGCTGATATATCTCCCAGGAATTTACTCTCAGCTTGCAGAGGTGGTCTTACTCTTTGGATGCCTCTGAATGCAATGTTGCTGGATGCTTTTATAGCAAAGGTACCAAAAATATGCCAGCTTCCGTCTTAGGCAGAACAGAAAATAGTGCTTTGTCCTGTCAGACCTGGCCACAGCCGTTACATTATTTTGATTTATATTTATTTTTTTTATATATATATATATATATAAAAGAATATGTATTTTTCAATTTAGCATGTCTTCAGCAACCTGTTCACACACACACAAATCACATAGGCAGAAGGATACAAGTCAACATTAAAAACATCATCACTTGAAGGAACAACACTTGTCATGTTTTTGTATGCAAATAAAATCAATATTTTTCAGGCAGCTCTCTGTTCTGCACAACCTAACAGATACTATGCCAATTTGTGTAGTGTTGCTTTTCTCAATATCTGAAGCACAGCAATGCAAAGAACTTTGTTAAATAAACAACTTGTAACACGTGCTTATGAGGAGGTGAATGTACTCAAAGATTTATTTCTATCCATCAGTCACATTTGTAAATTGATGTAAATAACATAACAGGCTATTCTTTGAAACATACATGAAATTAATTGATGATCTCCATTCTTAGACACAAATTAAAGCCACTAAGATACTCAGCACCAGAAGACATCTGAACTTGTATAATATGGCATTAATTAAATGAAAGCAATAGAAAGGAAATTTATCTCTGGGGTACTGCAAAGAATTCTGAAGGACCATCTTCCAGCTGTAACTTTTCTTTGGGTAGTCAAATCCGTCAGTCTGGATTTCATTCTGGCATAATGCACAAGCACCCACTTCACTGTCATGATGAGTTCAAGATTTGGTCCATTACAGAATTTCATGCCCTTCTGAGATTTAATTTTAATCACCATCAAACATTTAAACATATAGACTCTTCAAGTGCTCTGATCGCTCTTTCTTTCTTTTTTTTTTTTTTAATTAAAAAATCTGTTTCAGCACTATAGGTTAATTTTTTACACTGTGACAACAGAGGCTTTTGTCTTTCACAAAATATCTGCTTTTGTACTCTGCCCTTGTAACAATGTTGTAATGAGGTTCAGTAGGCTCTGCAGGACTGTAAATACAACTTAACATCTGCTGCTATAAAAATAAGTTGTTTAAAATTTCTTAGGTTTGCTCTCAAGTATTCCACACAGAATATCCATTATTTATTGCAGAGACCGGTCAAATTCTTGAGGAACATTGTATGAGCTGGTCATCTCTGACTCATTCTCACTAAACCACATAAGTGTTTGTTGGAGTGAAGATTTCAAGTTTCCATTTATAGACTAGTCTTTCCACAGATTTTATCGTAACTTACAGTAATGTACAGTATTATTATAATAAGGATATAAAATTAAACGTGAAAAGACAACCTTTAGTGCAAAAGACATATTGGAAACTGGCCACAACCTTGACCAAACCTTTTTTTTACCCTTATGTTGTCATGATCATTTGATACCTGTAAAGTACAGTAGTTTTTGAAAAATGATCCAGCACAGCACTATCCTGTTGATAGATTGTACGTGGGTTGGTGATTCACATATATTTGTATATCACCTTGCTTTTAGAAGGTATTTGCCAATTATCACCACATAGCTCAGCAGATATACAGCAGAAGCTGAGAAAGAAAATGCAGCAGTCATCTGACACTTTAAATGTCATTAACACTTCACAAAATCCATCATTCCACTAAAAAGGAGAAAATGTCTGAACACTTGGAGTTTACCTACTTTTCTAGGGTTTCTTGAACAACCATGTAAGGTTTGAACCCTATTTTTCAAATCTTAAACAAATGCTTCATCCACTGAACCTCAGTATGGAAGTGATTTATCCAGCACAAACCTGAATGTATTCACTGCCTTAGATGCCCTCTTTGCTGTCTGTAATTCTGCTGTTTCTAGGCATCTGCTTCACTGCAGTCTTTGGCTAAGTCTGTACCAATAAACAAACAGGACTGGGGGAGCTCTTTGGGCATTGACATGTAATTGTTCACACCATCACTTTGTAATGTGCTCCATAGTTTTGCCCCAAGATAACTAGAATTCCTCCCAGGCTTGATTTTAGGTTTAGTGTGAGCCAGTGACCATGTCCTGTAGGTGGTATGGATGTTTTGGGATGTCAGATAATTCAGTCCTGTGGACGTTCTTTGCTGGGTGGCCTCACAGAGATAGAGCAGCCCTTGGCTTGTGTTGTGGTTTGAGCCCAGAGGAAAACTGAGCCCCATGTAGCCGCTCACTTACCCCTTCCCCCTCAGGAATGGGAAGGAAAAAATAAAGCAAAATACTCAGGATCTAGATAATGATAGAGAGGGATGATTCACCCATTATGGTGATGTGCAAAAGACAGACTCTTTGGGGAATCAAAAACCCCATCAATTTAATTCAAACACTAACAACAACACTTAACAAACAGAGTAGGACGGTGAGAAGTGTTACCACATCTTAAAAACATCTTCCCCCACCCGTCCCTTCTTCCTGGACTCAGTTTTGCTCCCAATTTCTCTACCTCCTTGCCCCCACTGGCACAGGAGGGCAGGGAATGGCATTACGGACAGTCTGCCACTCCTTCCTCCTCAGGGGGAAGACTCCTCGGACTCTTCCTCTGCTCCAGCATGGGGTCCCTCTCATGGGAGACAGTCCTTCATTAACTTTCTCTGACATGAGTTCTTCCCATGGGATATAACTCTTCCCGAGATGCTCCAGTGTGGGTCTCTCCCACGTGTTGCAATAACCCCAGTGCCAAACTACAACAGTGTGGGCTTCCCTCAGAGTCCCAGCCTCTGGGTGCATCCACCTGCTCCGGCATGGGGTTCTCCACGGGCTGCAGGTGGGCATCTGCTCCACCATGGACCTCCATGGGCTGCAGGGGCACAGCTGCCTCACCATGGGCTGCAGGGGAGTCTCTGCTCCAAGGCACCTCTCCCTTCTCCTCCTTCTCCTGTCTTCACAACTCCAACTTCCCCTCCCAGGTTCCTCTTCATAAATACATTTTCACAGAGGCGTGGCCACCCCTGCAAGTTGGCTTGGCCTTGGCACAGAGGCAGGTCGGACTTGGAGCCAGGAGAACTTCTAGAAGCTTCTCCCAGGGGCCACTGCTGTAGCCACCACTGTAGCAAACCCCGCAGCCTAGACCCAGCACAGCTTGCTTTATTTACTACTGGAGGTGTTGCCGCATTTTCAGGCAGTTCTCACACTTCCACAAATCTGTCAAAGTTCATCCCTCCCAGGAATTAATGGAAGGGTATGTAAACTATCTTTCATCCTCAGTACAGCACATCCCTCACCCTATTACATCTTTACTAAGAGCATTTAGTTCTGAAATGTCTACTGAGGTAGAGCTCCAAACCAGCTTCTCTCTGGGAAGGCTGTTTAAGGACTTGAAAATTAATGATACAACACTTCAAAAGGGTTAACTCCTTTATGTTAACTCTTAACTTGTGCTTTTGAAGGCTCTCCCTATTTTCAGTGGACTACAAATCACTTCCAAAAATGTACCCAACATGCTTAGCACTGTTTCTAAAGGGGCTACTCTTTGACACCCGGCTTCCTCGCTTAAGGTTTTCACTGTCCAAAGCGCTGATTGCCTTAAGATGTATAAATTTATTCTCCACTGCTCATAGCCAGAACTGGTGCTATGAACTGAATCTCAGTGCACCAAACTTGTTAATGCCTCTAAATACTCTAAATACCCATAGATAGGGTGCTGGTGTCTGCTACTTCTTTATTATTGAGAATGTATGAGATTGCCAGAAGCTATTTGGTAAGATTGACTAGTCCTGAGGAGTCCTTGTGCAGTTACGAGACCTACCTCACTTCTGGTTTTGTTTTGAAAAGTCATTTAAAAATGAGCAGAAAAAAAAATGCCTAATGTACTACTGCAGTACTCATTAAAACCTCCAGCCTCTGCTTTAAGGAAAGAAAACTAACAAACTTCAACCTACTCAGGATGATAAAATGTGCCAAAGCTACTGAGCCCAGAAGAGGATGTAATTTACATAAACCAGAGACTTAGAAATAATTTTTCAAGAAGTTATAACCTGGACTGTAGAACTCCTGTAATGTACAGACCAGGGAGTCATATTTTCAGAAAGTGATTTTAAGATGCTGTAGTTACACTTCATTTCTAATATAATTTTATTTCTTTGTTCATTTCCTGCATGACATTTACCACACATGAAGTCATCGTGGGATGTATAGTTATAATTATGTATCTACTCGTGAATTACATGCAGTTAGACTCAGAGAACTGTTTACCCAAAAAAGGTGACTGTTTTATAAAGGATGATTTTAAGTATTATTCACAGAATTGTTCTTTTTAAGGGACAGTGAATTTGATAACTGTTCCCTGGTTTCTTGAATAAGTGTTTTAAAGAGATCTTGTGTCTTGCTCATACCAAGCCCAGTACTGAAATTCCTGTCATCTTCGACTTCTGCAGGAAATACGAGTCTGTACTTTGCAAATAATTCTCAAGCAGAATAAATGGCTAAAACTTAATTCCAGAAACGTTTGTTGTATGATTAATAGTAAATGTACTTCTGTGTGAAGTGCACTGATGCTAATTATCCATACACAAGATACTATCCAATTTCTACTGTAACTATCTGTATCTGGAATCCTCAAGGCATCTCCTTCAGTTGCTACAGTTTCATTCTATTTTATAGAAGGATATATAATTTATCTGTGCCATAAATATTGTGTACACTGATGTATCCTATTTTCTGGCACTGATTTAATATTTCCTTAGCATCTCTACTCAATCTTTAGAGCACCATTTTGCTTCATTTGCTGCTAAAGTAGATCTTAACTAACCTCTATCGCACCCTTTTCCCCATAAATATTCTGCAGATTGTCCTACTCTACTGTTCCCTCAGCCCCCGGATAATTTAACTTTCAAACAACTCAGTTACACCTCAAGATGCAGTTTAACAAGTATTTATTTGATCAGCAGTCTCATTTAAGCATCTATTGTTCCATCCTGTTTCTTCACTTATTCCTATTCCAGCTTTTTGTACAGCTACACAGGGAAATGGTTCAGTAAATGCATTCACATTTTCCCATGTTCTTTCTAACCCTGCTCAGCCCCGAGCTTGACTCACTGTGAGCCTCCCAACAGTTAGGCCAGTGTAAACTGAGGCAGCATGTGAACAAGAGATAGCGACCAAGGGCTGAAGTTTTGTAAAAGCTGGCTCTCATACCAAAAGAAATGACCATCAAATTGCACCCTTCGCTACTCATACTTCACTCACATTTCAAATACTACCATATTGGAATACTTTAGTATTATTAGAGCATTTCCCTCAACAAAAATAGTGCAAAATAGGCCTCTGATTTATTGTATAGGAGAAGAGAAATTCAGGGAATAAAGTTTCTCCTAAGTATTTAGAAATCAAGGACTGGAAAGACATCTTAAGTTATCAAGTCATGATGGCGGCAAACTCCTCATGGTGACATCTGAGTTGCTATTCAGCATGAGACTGGGCTGGAGTAATGAGAAAACATGTATGATCTGGGATGAGGACAAGAATATCTTCAGTCTTTGTCAGCAATCTCCTAATTTGCCAAATTAATCTGATCTTGTTTCAGAATGAGACTATCTCTGTGCAGGCATTCACACCGGCAGCTACAGCCCAAGCTGACCCTCGCTGGATCCCATGATTGTGGTGCTCAGGCTGATAGCCTTGTTTTGCCAGAGAAATGAAGAATTGTAACTCCTCAAGTAGGATGCCCTTAAACTTTAGATGACACAGAGAGAGACTCGAGGAAAGACACATGCACATATGCACAGAGCTTGTTTTAGGCAGACTCAAATAGTCATCGATCTCAATAGTCCCCTCTGAGGCAAGACTGTGTGTACACTTTTGAGTTGCATGACAAAACCTTGTCAGTGAGGGAAGGTGAGGCTAGGGTGTATGCTGCAGATGCTGTGGTATGAAACTTCTCCAACCTGGAGGTCTTGTCAGACCCTGCTGAGAGCAAAACTGGTAATGGGTATTTAAGGCAGTAGTTTGTTGCTTCTGCTTGTCGGGAAGCTTTTAGTATTCAAATCGATGAAAAGCCAAGAGAAAAGACAGTATGCATTAGGGGTTTTGTACCCCATAAAGTCTGAAGCCCTATCCCCTGTCAATAGTTCTGATAAGTTAAGTAACTGCCTACTGTTGCCAGTGCCTAAAGCCAGCTCTGCAGGCAACCATGTTGCATAATTCCTTTCATAAACAGATCAAGCTACACTTTAAAACTGGTTAGGCTTTTTGCCCAGCTTCTCCACGGAAAAGGTTGTTTCTGCATTGCAATACTCTGATAATTAGGAATGCTGAACTTCCCACCTAGATTTATTCATGGCTCATTTAAACATATATATGTACTTGTGCCAAAACTATCTTTAAGTGAAGTAGCTCTTTTCCTTCCCCGGTTTATATCTGTCCTCCTCAGTGTGTTTATGGACAGAAAACATACCCTTTCAGTCTTTCTTTTCCTTGGTCAAATAATCCAAGCTCTTCTACTCTTCTCCTTTAGACTCCCCATTTAACTAAGCATCATAATAATCCATCTCTGTACCTGTCTTGGTCTGAATTCACATTTCCTGAACACTGGCAGCTAGAGGTGTACAGATCTTGAAGAGTCAGTCAGGATTTTGATGAGTTAGGCATTATCTGACAGTCTGGCTATAACCCAGAAACTTAAACAGTCACAAAGACAGACTGTGGAAGAGCAGTAACCAACAGAGCCTGAAATTTCTTCCTTACTTCCCCCCATCTGCTTCTAAATTAAATATCACCCCTCTGTATCCTTTGAAAAAATCCCAGAAGTCTCGCACCCTTTTTTTTTTTTTTTTTTTTTTTTTCAGAAGAGCTTATAAGGATTTGAACTCTGTTTAGTACAAGTATTCTTGATCCTTCTCCTAACATGTAGATTATACTTTACTAGAGTGCTTGGTCCAGTTCTTTTTTTGAAGACTCAAGTAATACAGAGTAGGAAAATCTATCACTCTCTTGCGCTAGGTTAGGTTTTAATGAATATTAAATTTAGCAACAGTTTGCACAAGAAAAAAAAAAGTTTAAAGGAAATTAAAACCTGTAGAATTCTTATCCTTTTTTCTTATCTGTTATTCTCTTACTCTTATCTGAACTCGCCCCCTTTATGCAACAACAGAAGTCTGGGATGTGATTTTACTGTAGGTGCTTTGACTGCTTGCCAGAACTCTAAGCGGAGGAGGAACAGCTTCCAAGTTCGGTATTTGGACAGCCTTGCTTAGTCTCAACAGTCCGAGTTTTCCACTCCAGTCTTACTGAAACTGCAGAGTGAGCAAATATATCTCTTTGCAAGAAAAGAAGTTAACATTTACATCCATTAATGAAGTGATCACAATTATAACTACCCAATTTCCAGTACAGGGATGGATTTATTGTTAGGAAGTTACAGTCTGATGTAGCATTCCAAGAGCAGACCTTTGTGTCCAGGTATATCAAAATATAACCATAACTTTTTTACTAAAAAGTAGTCAACTCATTTCAAAGGCATGACTAAGAGAGTTGCAAATTTGGTCTTTTATGTTTCAAAATGAAGCTGTCATTACAAATATAATCCATGAAATTTCTTAATTTCTTTCCTCTGTGAATTCCAAAGGAGTTAATCAACATGATAAAATGATTTAGTTTAGAGAGGTATACTAGTTAAATGCTTATTTTCCTTTCCCTTTATATTTAAAACAGTTTTGCTTGACAACTATTTTCTTCTTTTTTATCAGAGTAAACACATGAGGTGAAATTGCAAAATGTTATAAAGGAAATGAAAATTACTTTTAAAAAATCAGAAGCAAAGCTTGTCCATCAAACAATCAACTAAATCTGCTGAGAGACAACAAGTTGAAAGGAAAATCTATAAAATAAGATGTGTGGACTCGGTTTTAGGTTTTGGTCAAAAGTTAATCAATAAACTCAATTTAAAGAGGAAAATCAAATTCAGATGAAATAAATACTGAGTACTTTCAGTAGCCTTTAAATTAGAAATAGTTTGAGTCACTAAGTTTGGGATTAGATCGATGTTTTACTTTTTTGGTTTTGAAACTTTTATTCAGACATTAACTACTTTTCCATGAATTATTTCTCTGCATGCCTATGAATACTCCATTATATTTAATGGAGTTAAAATTATCTGGAACACTGGAGTGTAGCTAGAAACCAACCTGAGACTGTTTCAGTTTCCATCTTGAATAGGAAACTAATCTGAAGCTCATAAGAGTTACATGTCATTCACAAATCTGCAGGGTCTTTACGAAGCAGCAGAAAAAGTTTGTAGTCCCTTTTTAGAGGAGACTATTGAAAGGACTACTTTAAAAAAAATGTACTTTCCTGATACTACGACACAAGTTCCATTTGTTGAGATCACTTCTATGCTGACAATAAAAACAAGGCCAGGGAGTGAGTTTAGACTCCAAATTACTGATTGTCCAGAAGGCTTTTTGTCCTGCATCATGGCAGTTTTGGCCCAGGCTAACTAGCAATCTTTGAGTAATACTAGGCATAGTTTGGGGGACACAAAGGATCTGGAGCTATTTCCAGTAAGCACCAGAAGCTGCACTGGGTTTGGCTTCCTCTACCCTACACAGTCTTCCAGCACTACCCCAGAAGGCTTAGCATCAAACATCCATGTGCATCTTCAGCCACAGCCTGTGGAACTATAATACCCAACTTTACTCCAAAGGTCTGCAACAAAATCCTAACACCATTTCAATGACTATGAGGTTAAAACAAAGTAAAACAAAATAGCTCTCTTCCCATCTGAGAAAGTCAGATCCTACATCTTAGGTCTGGAGGCCCAAGAAGCGGCCTGAAGACAAATGTGACACATCTAACCTATATAATTTGGCATCAGGGCCAGAGAACATTGAAGATGTGTTCATGAAGCAGAAGTCAAAAGGAGTTGCACATGATAAAATATATAAATAAATCTCTGAAAGCTGGAAAGAATGAGTACCAGGGAATTTATGAAGGTAAGGACACAATGAAGATGACATTCTAGGTAAAAAAGCATTTTAATGTTGAATTAAGGCAGCTTCTTGGCCCAGAGAAGTGAATCAGAGATCATCTGTTCTTTAGATGCAATAGTCAAGAAAGGACGTGGAGCATCCCTGTTAAAATACTTCCTCCCCCACACTCATTAGTCTCTGTAGCTTCAGTGAATATGATCCTATTTGTGGAGAGATCAGAAGGGTGAAAAGAAAGGAGGGGAGAGCTGTAGAAAGAAACATCAGTGTAAGGGCACATTCCCTTATTGCACCCAAACAGATTCACTTTCTGTTAACTGAGTTACAGTGTCACAGCATTTGAACAGTTCCAGCACTCCCAGCCTCCCCCTGCTCTGAACCTTTCATCATTTTAGTACTGGAAATGCTTCCCTCCTCATGCAGCCCAGGATGCTGTTGGCCTTTTCTGCTGCAAGGGCATACTGCATGTTCAGCTGGTTACCAGGAAGGTCCCCTAGTTTTTTCCTGCACAACTCTACCAGACTTAGAGCAAGATGGGAAAGAAATATTTCGGGAAGTGAGTTAAGAATCACATAATATTTGCATGTATCTCTCTGGCTTAGTCTTAAAATGATACACCTGCCACTGAACAAACGGTTAGAGCAAATAAGACACTTTGCCTTCTGGCTAATTTCAGCAAGTCTCTAATGTGGCCATGTAATGCACCATTATGCAAAGATGTGACATAGCTTGGGGTCTAATCAGAAAGGCACTTTTCCTTGAATGAACAAAAAAATTGCACACTGGTTGTTCCTATTCCATGAATAATATTTCCAAAACTATTACTCCATGAATTATATTCTTATTCCATGAATAATACTAATGATAATACCTAGAAATCTAGAATCAGATATAGAAAATAACTTGGTGTATCTTAAGAGAAATCACAATTTTTCAACTTCTGATAGATGTTAAACTTACATAATTCTCCAGGCAAATATGGAGATCTTGAAAAATATTCTTCCATTCCATAATCAAAATAATTAAGAAAATACATACAGCATTGAATTTTCTACTCCTTAAGGAGGAACTTTTCTTTTTTTCTTCTTCGTGATTGCAATAAATCAAACCACTTTGCAAACCACAAAAGCTTTGATATGTTGTAAAGGCTTCAGAAAAGTCACTTTGTGAGCCTTCAGTAAGTCAATATCTAATGCAGAGTGTCTGGTGGTGACGCTGTAGTTAGGGGGCTGTAATTTTCCTGATTATAATATGAACATTTGGAGAAGAATATTTAGGGAGATAAAATCTAGTTGCTATGGAAAAAAAAATCAACCTAAGGGATAGTACAGTATTGCTTGAAATATGTAAGTGCTTGTCTGTATATAAATTATAAAATTAAAGTAAAATCGACGTGCAGTTCAAGATGCTAACTTGAATAAGTTAAAGATTTTGACTTTCAAAAGCAGCACCCATGTTCCTGCAGACTGGAGGCTGATGACACTGCTAGCTAGATAAGATTAAAAGCCTGCGGTTATCCTAAACTGCAAGTCCACTTCGCAGAAGCAGTGGGAGCCACGGCTATTCTTACAACACCGTGAGCACTGGTGGCTGAGTAAGCTCGCAAACCTGACCAGAGACCTATAAAGGAAGACACAGCAAGTGAAATTTTAAAAAAGGTGTGCTAAACAAGTCCTACAGTTACATAGAAAAGAACATGATAAAGCTTTCATTTGGACAGCAAGTTGCTCTCAAGACATGCCAAGTGATTCTGGAAACTGGAATAGGTGGAATGAAATTCATGTTTCAAATGTGGAGTGTTGCTTTATTTCCTAACTAAATTAATATTGTTCCAGACTATTTGCTACATGTCATCTGCATTCATAAGACAACTATTTATTTTTCCCTCACTTTTTAAAAAGTTTTTTATAGTCTTAGTCTGCCCTGGGTTTGCAGAATGCCTCTGCAGACTAAGCACTGCCACAGTCTAAATAGAGAATACTTGTAATAATAAATGGAATGTGGCAAGCTGGTGTGGTAATTTTATTGTATATGCAAAACCAGCATTCCAGACTAGCTTGCATATATTCATACAGTCTTCAGGGATCTGATGTTTTGCAGATGAAAGTTTTTCTCAGTAGGAACAGAACTATTTTGTTTATCCCATTTCATTGATGTTGCAGGCCTCACTGGTAACTCAGTAACATCATACAGTGAAAGAACAGAGCGGTCACACAAACATCAGAATAAAAGTGGAATGAAAATAAATTTGTATTAGGGAGCATATAGAAAGATCTGTGCTTACAGAGGCATTTGAAATTCTCAGCTTCCCTGATTAGGAAAATCCTGGAAGGCATTTATTAGAGTGCAGGGAAAGGAAAGGAACAAAAAAGGAAAAAAAAAAAATTTAATTGATCAGAAATTCATTATATAATAACGAAGATTACAATAATTATTAGTACTTCACTGATATTGCCCATTTCCAGAAAATTAAAAAAAACGGTCAACTGTTTTGAGGGGTTTTTAAACTTAATTTAGCAAATCCACTAGCACCAGACTTGCTATTCCAAGGAACTGTGTGCCTTCATATGAAAAACAACACTTATACAGAATCTAGTAATTTTGAAGGCCTTTACATCACATATAAAGAGAACACAGTCTTTTAGGTCTCATAACTGTGTGTTAAATCCGTGACTGCCAGAAACAGGAAAGGGATTGTCCCTGTGCTCCTCATTAAACTCCCCTTAGTGGCTGGACACTGGGATGAATGAACCATTAGCTTAACCCAGTATGGCAGTTCTTAGATATTCAAATGTTCACAGCCATAATTAGGACAAAGATTACACTACTGCATGCACCAGCTTGTCATTTCCTTTCACCACTCCCAGTTCACAGGCATGTCTCCAAAGCGAAACATCAGCCTTTGACCTTTACATGTCTTCTCCCAGTGCTATGAAAAAAATGTGATCCATTTTGCTTATCTTCTTCCTCTAGCACATTGTACATAACAGCCATTTTGAAGAAGTACCTTAAATTTGAAGACTTTACAAAATAAATAAACATGCTCTCTGTTCCATAATGTGGGTACTATGAGTAGTATCTTGGCTTTGCTTTAAAGCATTAAAAAGTTATCTCTCAATACAATGTTCTCAGTGTGCTTCCAAATGTTATAGTCTGTTTCTATGATAACATACCATCAGATTTTTAAAAGTATACATCCTTTTCACAGCTAAGTCAGATGTTTCTGATGACTAAAAGTAACTCCATTGGATTCTATGACAAATAATAAAGTTTCTTAGATCTCAAGTAACAACACAAATGTTTGTTATTAATACTTATCAAAGTAAGACAGTTGAAACATTGTTTGCAAAGTACATTAATCATCCTCAGAATAGTTATTTACTGTATATAAGAAGAGAGGCAAAATACGTTCTCTAATTAAGTCAACTCAAAAATGAAATTAATAGGAAAATTTTTCATGGACCTATATAGACTTGATAAGAGACTGGATTTTCTCCAGGGGATTTCTACAAAGCTATGTCCTGGTAAGAGATGTTACATGGGGTGAGATTTCAGGGCCTGGATAACACAGAAGGTTACTCAGGAAAAGTTTTATGCTACATTTAAATCTTTTGAAGGATCTAAATTTTTCAAATGGGTATAATTTTTATAAATTCTCTTGAGTGGTATTTCTGCTTAACTAAATCTTCCACATGGAGTTTTTAGGATTTGAAGTTAAGAGCAAGCTTAGCTCTGTCTTCAGCAGAGGCTATGTGCTTTGTTTCAGCTTGCACACTCAAACAGAAGACAAATAGCCTCAGCAATTGCATTTTAAAAGATCTTAAGCCATTTAAAGCTGCTAGGAGAAGTTGTACTGACAGTCCCTCAATTGAGGTACAGCACAGTGAGGCAGAATGCCAGCTTCTGCTAGCTACCTCCCCGCATACCATTTCTTCACTCCTAAGGAACACGAGGTTTTATTTCTGTTATGGGAAATAATCTTTGCAAGATTTACTCGAAGGAGACAGCTAGAGTATTGCCAGAAGATTAGAAGAAGAAAGACCCTCAAAAGATACGCTGAACAGAAAGAATTGCCCTTATTCCTGGGATGTGCCCATCCATACTTAGCAAAGACACTGTCAAGTCTTGGTTTCATTGCCTTAAAATGGTCCCCAAAGACAGGTCCTGTTAAAACACTTTCTGAAGAATGAAAGTCTTATTTTGAGAGCAGTGCCACCTACACAGGCTTGAAATAAAGGGGCTAATGGCTCTTCAGGGCTTGAGAATTTTTTAAACACCTTTCCTTCATCTAAGAGCGGTCATAGTTTTTTTCAGCACCGTTCTTAAGCATTTACTGGGAAAGGGAAATATTAAATAACAATATCAGTGATAGTATTGGTGAATTTCAGGAGAAGAGTGGATTGTTGTGATGTTAAATGCTTGATGAAAAGAGTTTGTTCATTTATTTAATCATAGAATCATAGAATGGTTTGAGTTGGAAGTGACCTTAAAGTTCACCTAGTTCCAACTCTTCTGTCATGGTCAGGGCCACCTTCCACTAAATCAGGTTGCTCAAAGCCCTGTCCAACCTGGCCTTGAACACTTACAGGGAGGTCTTATGACGTATGTTAATACAATGTATGTCCAGACTACAGCTTACAGTGCCTTGGAGAATACCCCAAGGAAAACACAGATCAAAAAAACACGGAAGTGAGACAAATAAGTTCTCCAAATATTTTATCACATTAATGTCAAACGTCTAAAGAAAAATTTGAAATAACCACATACAAAAATAAAAGCAAATGGATCTCTATTAATGAGATTATTTTCATTTTTAAAATAAACATAACATAAAGGTTATAAAATCCATCATGTCAGTAAGGGAAAGAAAATTAATATTAGTGAACTCAGAAACATAAATTAACGTCACAAATTTTAGTCCTTGCTAGTCCAATTCTCAACTGTCAGCAAAAGTATATTTCAGTTCATTCAATTTTTACAAAGAAAAACGCTTTGAGAAAATGCTTTGTGATATTCTGAACCATAACATTCAGTATTTCCATATGCAGTAAAAAACACACTGAAACATGAATCTAAGACCATATGTGAAATCAAATGTTTCAACTTTATTTTAACCCCATCTTAAGCTTTTGCCCTAAATTACTTTTTTCTACTTACTAGCCTTGATAAGTTTCTCCCTGAAAATTCCTAGTGCTCTTCCTATGTGTGCTGGGTATGGCTGGAACGTAGTTAATTTTCTTCATAGCAGCCCATACAGTGCTGTATTTTAGATTTGCAACCAAGGCAGTTCTGATAACCCATCAGTGTTTTAGCTGTTGTAGGCTGGGGTTAGGAGGGGACACAGTCAAGAGAGCTGACACAAATTGACCAAAGAGATGTTTCAACCTGTATACTGTTGTGCTCAGCAATACAGCCCAGGAAAGTAGCTGTTTCTCTGAAACTGGCTGGGCATCGGTCTGCTAGTGGGAGCTGGTGAATGATTGCCTTTGCATCGCGCTTTTTTTTTTTTTTTTTTTTTTTTTTTTTTCTTATCTTATTAAACTGTTTTTATCTCAACCCATGGGTTTTTCCTCACTTTGGCCCTGTGATTCCCTCCCCCATCCTGCCGTGGGGGAGTGAGTGAACAACTGGGTGGAGGCTTAGCTGCCAGCTGGGGTCAACCCACCACACTATTTTTATCTCTAATGAGTATGCTAGGTCTTTATCAGAACCGCCTGTGGCTTCTCAGGGGAGCACAGAAGGTTAAATTTGGTTGCCCTAAAACAAAGAGCTGTGCTGCTCCTGCTCCTGGAACAGGAAAAGCTGGAAGAGCCAGGGGGATTGGGAGAGACCTAACAAATTCAGCTTGGTGCTCCTGTTCTTCCCAGACACCTGCAGAGAGGTAGATTGAAGCTGCTGTTGGAAGAGGGTGCTCCCATCCTCTGTCCCCATCCTCCTTCAAAGATAACCTATTTTGCACGCAGTCTTACCCACACATGTGCAGGGGCAGCAGCAGCAGCCAGCCTGGCTTTCCAGGGTTCGGAAATGGGAGAAGTAGGCAGCAGTGACTCCACGGTGCTGCCACACCAACAGCTTGTTCTCCTGAGGCGCAGCGTGCTCTGCCTGAGCTCAAAGCCAGCCTTGAACTTCAGAATGCTTTTACTAGATGGAGTAATCTTCCACTGCCTTCAAGATTCCATTGCCCTGAGAACAAGGGTGATGCATCACTAGTCCCTTTCTGTAAACACTGTAACAGAGATGACACCACCGTTTCTTGCCATTCAGGGATTCCCCTCTTCAGCAAAAATATTCTGTTATGAAAAATGAGTGAAAACCAGTCTAATCTTCGTAACCACATCAGTCCCTCTTGACATGTAACTCATTAGTAACAGACAATCTGGAAATGTTATGAGCTCTTAAGGTTTTGAAATTGGTTTGTTTTTCACATTGGAACAACACCTGTATCTTTTTGGTTTCAAAAATGGCATGCTATCAAACCCATTTTTTTTTAGATCAATAATACCAGGTTTTAATTTCAGATCTCTATTCCTATCTGCTATCAGAAGTGACTGGAGTGCCCTGGATCTCATAAACCTTTCTATTGCAAAAACCTCCTCAAAATCAATACCTCATAGCAAAAATGTCTTTCAGACAGTCCTATATTCTCCTGGATATTGTTAAAGTAAAAGAAAAAGGTTGAGAGTTTCTTTTATTTGAACTCACAGATGAATATTTCAGCACTGGTAACATGTTTTAATAGAGTTGTTCTGATACTTACCTGAGGTACTAGTGAAACACTGTTTGGAGAGTTGAGTTTGCACTTCTCACTAACTTATTCCTGAAAATGGGATATTACTGAAGGTTCTCTGAAAGGCAGAGGAAAAAGAGAAAGAAGCAGGACAATAGTTCCCCAAAATGGGAAAGAGGATATGGAAATTTCACAGTAGTCTGAAAGCCAGGGAGAAGAATGAGACCAAAAACCATCCAGGTAGCTACATTTAAAACAAACATCTCACAGTTCAGACTGACATATAACTGACACACAGAGAGGACTGTCATGGTTTACCCTGGCAGTCAGCTAAACACCACACAGCCACTCGCTCAGTCCCCCACGAAGTGGGATGGGGGAGAGAGAATTGGGGAAAAAAAGTAAAATCCGTGGGTTGAGATAAAAAGAGTTTAATAGGGCAGAAAAGGAAGGGGAAATAATAATGATAACAATATCAATAACAACAACAACAATAATAATAGAATTAGAATATAAAAACCAAGTGATGCACAGTGCAACTGCTCACAACCCACTGACCAATGCCCAGCCAGTTCCTGAGCAGTGGCCCCTGGCCAACATTCCCCCTAGTGTATATACTGAGCATGATGTTGTATGGTAAGAATATTCCTTTGACCAGTTTGGGTCAGGTGTCCTGTCTGTGTCCCCTCCCAGCTTCTTGCTGATGGGGTGGTATGAAAAGCTGAAAAGTCCTTGACTTAGTGTAAACACTTCCTAGCAACAGCTAAAACATCAGTGTGTTATCAACATTATTCTCATCCTAAATCCAAATCACAACACTATACCAGCTACTAGGAAGAAAATTAACTCTATCCCAGCCGAAACCAGAAAAATATGCACCTCTTATTCTATAGCATTTACATCACGCCCGGGTCCCACACTTTCTACTACATCCTTTCCTGTCTACTGATATATACACACAGATATCTATCCCTTAGCCTAGGGGCCATCCCTCTAAAATGTCTGTTGAGTTCATTTAGTCCATGATTTTGGGCTCAATCTGTCATAGTAGTCCCTCAGGGCAGGAGAGACAGTGTGTGGTATTGGATTGTTGCATGCTGAAGCCAGTTCTGGTTCCATCACTGCTGCACTTGTCCAGTTCCATCTTCACTACCCAGTTTCATCAATATTCATTCTTCATTAATTTTCATTAATCTCCATTTATTTATTGTAATACTATATTTGTAATACCATTGATATGGCAGATAGCAACCATAGTAGTGATGACTGTGAGAGACTGAAATGTCCTATGACTGTCTCAAAGCTTGCTTGTGTCTGTGCAAACCTCCAAGAGAAGCTGCTGCAGCCTGTGAATTGGTCTGGGGGATGCTGCCCAGAGAAGCGGGAGTGTATTGAAGGATGCACTCTCCACTTCTTGGTGGTTGCATTGTCCGGACTCTTTACAGAAGCCTCAAAGGGGCAGACATGGACTGAGCTGGCGCCATCCTGTAGCCGTTTGTGGCTCTATTGCGTAGGCCAGACCCCATGCATGCATCGATAATCAACTGACAAGAGGCAAACTTTCCTGCTTTTGACTCCGGATGCAACAAAACCTGTTGGACCAGAGAAAAAAACCCAACAACTAAAGGTGAGCAGATATGCTGATCAGCTGGTATGATGAACTTAAAAAGGCAGCAGAAAATCTTGCTCTTTGTGCATCCACCATTGAAGCCAGATCCATGTGCACCCACCACCGAGGAACTGAAGACTGAGGACCACCAGGGTGCCTCATGGTGGTGACTATTCTTACAGTCCTATCCCGCATCCTTGCTTCATTTCTGCCTTTTCCTTTTATTCTGTCCTATCGCTACCCCTCTTCACTTTTTTAATAATAAAATCCTATTTTGGGTATACGGCATTTTACCTTGTTTGTGTCTTAATCTCGTTCTTGAGATCGTATCGAAACCTCCCCCAACATTGGATCAGGACAACGACATACAGTATTATGTAGCAATTAACATAATACAATTCCAATCACTGGCTCTTCTCACATGTGAGGTACACATCAGACTTCTACATTACTCACCAAATGCACCCGGGTTCTTAAGTAAAACAATCCCATGGATGGGTTTGCCTTTGCCTGAAGCAGGAATAACCCAGAATGTCTTCCTCAGCATATTTTTTCTGTGAACTCTAGGGACTTTATCCCCTTCTATAGTACATAAAAGTTTTGAATAGGCAGGATCAGATCGATTGGCAGATGCTCTAGACTTGACTAACCAGGTAGCTTTTACTAAATGTGCATACCAATGTTTAAACGTCCCAGCACCCATTGCTCTCAGTGTAGTTTTTAACAGTGCATTATATAGTTTGATTTTCCTGGAGGCTGGTGCATGATAGGGGATGAGACGTACCTATTTAATACCATGCTCTTTGATCCAAGTGCCTATGAGGTTGTTTCAGAAATGAGTCCCATAGTCTGACTCAAATCTTTCTGGGGTGCCGTGCCACCATAAGACTTGTTTTTCAAGGCCCAGGATACTTTTCCAGGTGGTGGCATGGGGCACAGGATATGTTACCAGCCATATGGTAGTTGCTTCCACCATTGTAAGCACGTGGCGACTTTGTGGGATTGTGATATAGTAAATCTGCCAGGGCTCCCCATATTTATATTTCAGCCATTGTTCTCCATACCAGAGAGGCTTTAGCCGCTTGGCTTCCTTGATTACAGCATGTTTCATACTCATAGATATCCCGTGCAATGGTATCAATGGTTAAATCCATCCCTTGATCACAATCCCATATATATGTTGCATCTCTTCCTCGATGGCCTGAGGTGTCATTGGGCTATAAATAATTCAGTCTTATGTTGCCAGTTGTGATCCACCTAAGCCACTTTGATCTTAGCAGCCTGATCCATCTGCTGGTTGTTTTGATCTTCTTCAGTGGCACAATTCTTGGGTTCATGAGCATCTACATGACGCACTTTTACAACCAGGTTCTCTACCCAGGCAGCAACATCTTGCCATAATTAAGCAGTCCAGATGAGTTTACCTCTGTGCTGCCAATTGATCTGCTTCCATTGCTGTAGTCACCCCCACAGAGCATTTACCACCATCCATGAGTCAGTGTAGAGATAAAGCACTGGCCATTGTTCTTGCTCAGCAATACCTAAAGTCAGCTGGATAGCTTTCACCTCTGCAAACTGACTTGATTCACCTTGTCCTTCAGCAATTTCTGTGACTTGTCATGTGGGAGCAGCTTTTCACCATTGATGTTTTCCTACAATATGACAGAACCCATCAGTGAATAGGACATATCGCTTATAATTTTCTGGTAATTCGTTAAACAGTGGGGCCTTTTCAACATGCACCACCTCCTCCTCTGGTGATATTCCAAAATCTTTGCCTTCTGGACAGTTCATGATGACTTCCAGAATTCTTGGGCAACTGGGGTTTCCTATGTGACCCCATTGTATGATCGGTGCAACCCACTTACTCCACATGGCATCAGTTGTGTGATGCGTAGGGGGAACCCTCCTTTTGACCATTCAGCCCAGCACCAGCAGCTGGAGTGCCAGGAGGAGCTGTGATGCGGTATCAGCTACTTCTGAGGCAGCTTGAACTCTTTCGCATGCTGCCAATATCTCTTTTTCAGTTGGAGTATAGTGGGCCTTGAATCCTCTGTATCCCTGACTCCAAAACCCTAAGGGTCAACCTTGAGCGTCCCCTGCTGCTTTTTGCCAGAGGCTACAGGTAGGGTCATTCTCCCCAACTGCAGTGTAGAGCACATTTTTAACATCTTGTCATGCCTGGACTGGTCCAAGGGCTACTGCATGAACTATTTCCTGTTTAATTTGTTCAAAGGCTTGCTGTTGTTCAGATCCCCATTTCCAACTGGTTTTCTTCTGTGTCACTTGATAGAGAGGGCTTATAATCAGACTGTAATTTGGGATATGCATTCTCCAGAAACCCACAATGCCTAAGAAATTTTGTGTTTCCTTTTTCATAGTTGGTAGAGACACAGCTGCTATCATGTTGATCACATCCATTGGGATATGACGATGCCCATCTTGCCATTTTATTCCTAAGTATTTGATCTCCTGTGCAGGTCCCTTGACCTTTGTTTTATGGTAAAACCAACTTTCAGGAGAATTCGGACTATTTTGTTCCCCTTCTCAAAAACTTCTTCTGCTGTGGTGCCCCATACAATGATGTCATCAGTGTATTGCAGTGTTCTGAAGCTTCATCCTATTCCACTGCAGTCTGGATCAGCCCATGGCAAATGGTGGGGCTGTGTTTCTGCCCCTGGGGCAGTCGATTCCTGGTGTACTGGATGCCCCTCCAAGTGAAAGCAAATTGTGGTTTGTATTCTTCTGCCAAAGGAATTGAGAAAAATGCATTAGCGATATAAACTGTGATGTACCCCTTGGCTGACTTGGACTGCGATTTGTATAGAAGTTCTAGTACGTCTGGCACAGCAGCACTCAGTGGTGGTGTGACTTCATACAGGCCACAACAGTCTACTGTTAGTCTCCACTAGACTTTCACACTGGCCATATGGGACTGTTAAAGGGTAAGGGAGTACTGCTGATCACTCCTTGGCTCTCCAGTTGACAAATCAGCTTATGGATGGTAATTAGGGAGTCTCAGTTGATGCAATATTGTTGCTGGTGTACCATTGTAGTAGTGACTGGCACCCATTGACTTCAATCTTCAGCAACCCTGAAAGAGAAGTGTCCTCTGTCTCCAAGGCAAGGTAGACAGCTGTTCAGTTTCCTCTGTCTCCAAGGCAGCTATACCAAAAGCACACCCCTTTTGGGTCCTTGAAATATCCTCTCCTGAGTTAGTCTGTGACAAGGCATGAAGCCTCTGGGCCAGTCACAATGGGGTGCTTTTGCCACTCATTCCCAGTCAGGCTCACTTCAACCTTGCAGACTGACTACAGACGGGTTCTGTTCTTTTATAGCCGTTGGAATCCCTCTGGAATATGAAGATGGTGCTCTCTGTACAGATTTCCAACACATGGGTTGCATGCACCTGACTTCATTTGGATCTTTGGATAGCTGCTTGTTGTCCAGGTCATCATAAATCATCTCTGGCATGGCTAATTCCCTCAGGAACTGGATGCCTCTCTTCATGGTGGTCCACTTGCATGGGTGACATAGCATCTTCCTTGAAGGGATACCTTTCCTTCATGACTGATAGGACTTGTCTCCAGAGGCTGAGGTCTTGTGCCCCTTTTCCAATCACCATGTCAATGCCCCCTTTCCTAGAAAGGGATTCCAGCTGCTTGGTTTCCCTAGTCTGTAATTCCAACCTGCTATCCCTGTTATCCCAACATTGGAACAGCCAGGTGACAATGTGCTCACCTGAACGACAGCTGAAATCTTTTTGCATATTTTGCAGCTCATCCAGGGATAGAAATTGAGTGGTTGCCACCTTGTTTATGAGTTCTTTCCCTTCCTCCTCCTCGAGAGTGTTTTACTGATTAGGGATACCAATTAAACTGAGACACCAGAGTGAAAAGAGCAGGCATATTTTACTTAAAGTAACTAAATAATATTACAGAATAATACAGAAAACATAGAGTAAGAAGAGGCAGAATAGTGCACTTAACTAGGAAAATACAGGGTAATGTATCAAATCATTACTACCTGAGAAAGAGAACAGTGATTAAGAGAGATCCCTCACCACCCGCACACGTCACCATCACCCAGCCCCGCAGTGGCTGGGCAGCCCCGGTTACAGCGAGGGTTTGCAGAGCCTGTCCCGGCAAGGGGGAAATCCTACGCGGGGCGTCCACCCACAGGTGAGGCTGCCAAAGTCGCTGTGAGCGGGTACAGCCTTATATACCTAAAAATCAGCAAACCAGAATATCTGGCACCTTTGTTTTAAGCGGAAATACCTGGTTTCAATCTCACATTAGGTTCCCCCAGAGCCTGGCCAGGGCTCAAGGAAAAAGCTAAGGGAGTTTCTCTGCTTATCTGATGGGATTATGCTCAAGGTCTCACATCAGGTCTCAGGGACAGACACCTGCCTCCTGACTCTGTTGTTCTATTCACATACAAAGGAAGGGAAAGATACATTCAAGGTAGCTACACCCTCCATGCATATTTCATTAAGGATTACATTCCAGGTTAACAGTTTCGGTTCAGGGCCTGTTGCTCAGGCTTCAACACTTCCACCTTTTACATCAGGATAGGTGGTTTGTTGTAACTTAGTATAATACCTGTTAGCACAATGTCAGTTTAAAATATCCAGGATTCATCTATAGGTCAACTCTGTCTTGGGCCTGTTGTCCAAGCCTTAGCACTTCAGAGAGGCAGCCACCTCTCTTCTTCCTCCTGTTTTTGTGATGGCCCTGCTTTGAAGTAGTCTGCCTTGTCCACTTCTTTCTCCTGCTCCCTCTTAGAAGGATCTCCTTCATCCCTTACTAAATGAGCTGACGTCCGCTTCCAATATCTACTCTTGTGTGTAGGGACAATTGAGATGAGCATGGGTTGGTTCTCTGTTTCAGCTGCAGTGCCCATCACTGGGGTTTGTGTAGCCACAGTGCTTGTCACTGGAGTAACTCAGACAACAAACACTCTGCAATTTTAGCTGGAATGAGCAAGTGATTGTAAAACCCAGGAATTGATAAATTAATTCTTGAGACAATCAAAAACTCTGAGAAAGACTGAAATAATTAAAAGGCAGACTTACTAATGAGACTATTGGAGCAAGCAAGATAATGACGTTCAGCAATGTAGTTATATTCCTGGTATTTGTAGTGGCAGACTTTGACCAACCAGGCATATCTATATACAGTAACACAGAGGAACATTTCTTGTAATTTTTATATCACCACCTACAGATGATGCTCTGTATATTTATAACAAGATTCTCCAGCCCTTGCTGTTCTCTTTTTCATCCTCCCACTTATTTTATTCAAGTAAGAAGAGAGAGATAGGCTAAAAGATACATGTAAAGGATCACAAGCGTTTCAAGAATGCAAGAATTTCAAAGTGCCTCCTGTGCATTTTTGTAAATGTGACTGGCAGGCTATTCACCAATTAAACCATTGGAATTTTAATGCAATGCCAGCCACTGATGTAGAAGCTGCAGACAGAGGTGACCATAAATTCCTAAAGCACATTCACTTCCCCCCTCACCTCAGAGCATGGGGTCTGTTTGATACAGCCACTTCAGAGAAGTGCGTCTTCATATTTGGACAGATGTCATCAGTGGTTGTGTCTGCTTAGCAAAGTGGTACTTTTCTGTCCCACTATCCTGGTCCCCAGGAACATGCCATAGCCATCACCTAACTCCAAAGCAGCACAAGATATACGCCATTCCTTGAGCTATCTAAGGAAGGAAGTCCCGGCGACTGCAGAGATGGGGATGTGAGCTGCGGTGTTGTGGGCAACTGCGGCACAGGTCTGTGGGGAGCACTGGGGAATGTATGCCCATTCTTCACTGCACCCTTTCTATGCATGCCACCAGTGACTCATGTCCTCCTTGCCATGCCTCAGCCATGCCAGCAGAGGGGAATGCAGTAGCCTGGTGGAGTGGATTGAAGGTGCAGAAGAGAGATGTATACAGGAGCTTCAACTGCTTATTCTTTTCAGCCCCCCAGCCTTCCATCAGCTGGAGTAGACTGGTTAAATGAATGGTCCTTGACCTCCCCAGATTTAATGCATCTCTTGTGGAATGTCTGGGGGTTTTTTTGTTTGGTGGGGTTTTTTTGTTGTGTTTTTTTTTTTTGTTTGTTTGTTTGTTTGTTTTGTTTTCTTTTGTTTACCTACCTGTCTCTTTTCTCCCTAGTTTTGGCATGGCAGATTGTATTGGGTTTGGATGGCTCATGTGGCTTGACCCACGAGTCTGTCATCATATATGTTCTCCTCCCATCCAGTTAAAGAAGGGGAGTGATAGAGTGGCTTAGTGGATACCTGGCAGCCAGCCAAGGTCAACCCAACACATAGATGTAGTTTTGTATCACTGCAGATCCTCTGGTTGGAATTGTTTTATGTTACATAAAATCTGACACAAGCAAGATGAGTACTTCCACTCTTCTTGCATTGTCATGGAGGTGCATTTGGTTAAGAAAAATAGCATTTTGAATATTTTAGCATAAGGGAAAAAAGGGCGAGACACTTCAGCTAGATATCTGTATCTTGAAGAACTGCATGCCTTCAGAAACATTCCTACCCCAGCATCTTTAGTGGTCTAAGCTATGCACTCTCCCACTTGTTCAGCATCCCCACCTCCCTGTGTTCAGTACATGGAAAGTGTAGGTGCCTGAGTCAGTGGTGCAAATGCCACTCCTGAAGCTGCTCTACACCTGGGTCTGTCACCAGGCCACCAACAGCGGTAGCACTGAACATTGCAACATATACATTTCCCTTTGCAATTTGCCCCTGGTCTCTTGAGATGGTAATTCACCTCTGTAGTTGACCTCCTCTGAAAATTAAATTTCTTCCTGTGGATCCTGGGAGATCTCTTGCTCTAAACTGGTGCATTTCTACAAGAGGTTTTAGACTTGAAGAAACTACATTTCATGGGGTGAAACAGCTTTGCTGAAAAAAATTACAATCCACACAGGACAATGCTGTATTCTTTCCGCCTACTTGCCTCATTCACTAGAAAAAGTAGAAATCAGTTGGAAAGAATTGGATGTCTCTTTGTGAGAAAACCATTTGGGAGCTTCCTGCGAGCAGGAAGAGAAAGCATGAAATTGAAGAAAGTGTGCTGCCTTTCTCACCTCCTCTGTAATACACAAGACTGGATTCATGTTGCCACCTACCAGCGCAATTTGGCGCTGATGTAGTTTACAGATTTCTATTTTGTTAATTCTATTTGTCTTACAAGACCTGTACTCTTGTCCACTTATGGGAGGTGAGTCTGAACAAGTCTCAAGCAGAGTCAAAGCAGTGTTAACACAAATATAATTAAAATTGCCATCAGAATCAAAAGCATTGTTCTGTTTGCAGGTCAGGAGCCTCATTACTTTTTCATTCTCTCAAAGACCCATTTGTACTCTTTTCTTCTTCCTGAGCTATGGAATCCATGCACCTGCACATCTGTGACTTTTCACGATCTATTTGAGCAGGTCTTGCTTCGTGCTTGGGACATCTGCTTAAGCTGTTTAAATTTAGAAACAGAATATTCTACCAACAATAACTTTAGTTGAATTAAATAGTAGTTATTAGCAACCACAGACTCATCAGGGAAGTTCTCTGTCACCAGGATGAATAGCACTAGAGAATTATTCTAAAATTTCAAGACGTGTGTCGAGTCTTGTTCATTTCAATCAATTAACTCAGGTCCCTGTTAACACTAGTTCCTGTTGATAAATTACTGCAGCTTTGGGACTACAGCAGACGTTGTCCCTATCTTTTATTTTTAAATGATTTGAATTAATTAGTCTTCTACAGGTTATACAACCACAGTCCAAGGAATTCTCTAGTTGGGCAGTTGAATGGCACATGTAACTTCCAGAGCTGCTAAAATAATTCAGATTAGTTATACTGGTATTTAGCTAGTCATCGTAGTCAGCTGAAAGGTGAAAAACTCAAAACACTGACATGTCACATACACAAAGAAGAGAGAGAATAAAGAAAGCAGCCGAAAATATTAAATGTCTATTGTTCATATGCTAATGCACGATAGATATGAAGATTATTATGAATAATACTATTCATTCTTATTATCCCCACTAAGTATAGCATCATTATTTCTGAACTTTCTTTAGAATAAATGTGAGGAAAAGCTTTAATGAATTCTCCTTAGAAGCCAGTTTTGGTGGCAGCTACTGTTCAAAAAAATGTAGCAGGATTTTTTTCTCCAACATAAATACAAGGAATCGAATGATTCATAGGAAAAGTAATGAATTTTCCTGTATTTCATAAAGACACTCTACAGATTCTAGAGCTGTTATAGAGCACAGTTAGCTCTTAATATACACATAGTTTAGATCATTTACTCCTGCAGTTTATGAAATAAATGCACACTGCCCTCACTCTGGATCTTCTTTAAAAATTTGCATAACTCCATTAGGTAAACTTTGATCATAACTTAGCTGTTCAAGTACTTTATGGACAAATTAGCTAATGAAACGGAAATTTGCCAAAATATTTTTAACATGTTTTTTGAGATATAGAAAATAAGAATCCACATTTTGATTTTGATACAAGAACATGCTTAAAATGCCTAAATAAATGACATTTTAAAGACATATGATGGAATTATGAAGGTAAAAGCGAACAGCATCCGTAGCACTGCAGTATTCCATATTCTTGGTCAAGTATTTTTATCCTTATTGCAATATTACTTTTTCTGACAGATCTTACTTATGCTTTTTCAATTATTAGAAAAAGAAACAAGACAAGAAAGGTAACATGGAGATACCTGCACAATTTTTGTTCAGTGTCTAACCAGAGCCCCCCATAAGACGAAACATTGTTCTCTGTCTTAAGTTTGCTATTCTATCTCTACATAAATCCTCTAGATAATCACATATGGCACTCTCCTGCAAGATGGCAGGTGCTCTGTGTAAGATGCTCTGTTTTCTGAATGTTGAGTGGGAGTTAAGAAGTAGTTTGGACTGTGTTACACTATGATGAGCAACTGAGCAGGAATTATTTATTTTCATGTTTACAGTTCTGACTTAGTTGAAAGGGGGAAAAAAAAGGTAAAATAATCAGGGAGGGTTAATTAAGCTCAAAATTCCTGCAATTATTTGACCCCTTTGGAGGAGACAATCAGTGTATCATAACAGTTCAGAGTGCTTAAAAACAGAGGCAATGGGTATGCTTAGCCTTTTTTCAGAAATTCCCTTTCAGGAGGCTCTTACAAAAGATCCAAGAGATTTAATAAGAAAAATTCAGAACAGTTTGTCCAGCTGAAAAGATGAAGTACTTTGGGGAGAATTAGCTCCAGCAAGATACAGAGGAGGAAAAAAACCCCCAACCCGCTGGCTAGGAAACATTTCCTCTTCTGTACTTTCCTAGTCTTTGATATCAAAGCAAGAATTACACTTTGAGTAAGATGAAAACATGTTCTTGACGTTCTGGTATCCCTGGCAAGAATGGGCCCCAGCTCAGAGACAGCAGTCCAGGAGCCTGATTGAATAAGCTTCATGATGCTGAAGCAGGGACTAAGTGCCAGCAGGTTGGAAAGCTTCATGGGGGAATAATGCTTTCTTGTTCTGTCACCAAAAGGGAAATTATTGCTAACAAGCTAACAGTTGTTGTTCTATTTAAATTATGCTGGTAAAATAATCTTTCTGACACCTATTCCCTACACTACATCTAAACAACACATGAGCAGGCAATGTGCCATCCAATAAGTAAAGCAAGACAGCTGTAAGTGCAGGCAGCTTGCAGATGATTCATTTTTATGATATATGGTAATGAGCTGTGCTCTTTCTAGAAGTGCAAGGATTTCTGTTGACCTTGTTCAGTGGGCATTAATGTAAGTGTGAAAATAAAAAGCCTTATTAAAAGCTTGTTCTGTAAGCTATGGCACTATGGCTGGTGAAAGACATGGGATTTTATTTGGTCTTTAACACACAGTCTGTTATAACTTAGGCTCTGGCCGTCAATGGGGGATGTCAGATATGCTCTCACTCACTGGGAAAATCAAAGTGAAAGTGGCAACTTCCACATACTTTGGATGATAAGAATGAACGACATCTCGAATTCGATGTCTGGTCTTAATTAAGATAGAGTTGTAGCTCACCCTTCATTTATTACACCAAGCAGCATTGCTGGCCATGATCCCTTTCCTACTCTTGCTCTAGGGGTGCTGGGACAGAGGCAGAGACAGTGACCATCTTTTATACAGGTACAGGGAGAAGGCATGGGATCAAACAGGCATGACTCTGTGCATTCATGCAAGCCTAATGATCATCTGTCTAATAAAGTCTGCATATGGTTTTGGTTATCCTCAAGCTTCTGACTCAAAAATCCCTAAAAACCCTTTTGCTGGCTATACCAATTCTCATATCTCTCTTTACTGGCTTTACATTGTCTTTACCATGACAATGATGGGAAGAAAGATGCCAACTAAAAATGAAAAATAATTTATTTACCTGAAAGTCTTGTTTTCTGAAAGTAAACCTCCTAGCAGGTTGCCTTCATCCTTTAAAATGCGCATGATTTACTAATATTTTCAATTGTTTAAGACAAGGACAATTCTTACTAATTTCTCAAGTGGTGACTATGCATTTGCCTAATTGTTGCAGTTATCAACTGTAATACAACAGACTACTTTTAGAAGATCACCTTGAAAAAGAAATTAACAAAAATAAAACGCAACAGAAAACAAAATCCTTGCCAAAAGAAAACAAGAATCTGCAGTAACTAGCAAGAATGTAGACAAAGATATAATACTTAGAACATGAACAATTCTCTTAGTAGTGAATAAATGAATATAAGTGCTCTCTGAGCCTAAAATACAGAGTAAGCGTCACTGTTCAGTAGAGAACCCACTAAAATATTCGTAAATTATGTGAAATTCTAAAGCATTCTATCACATTCTTTTTGATCCTGATTTTGCACAAATTCAGATTTAATAGAAAACCCGTTCTTTAACCTAAGTCTGTAATTTACAGAAGAGTTCTGAATCAATCAAAATTAAATTGTAATATTCTTTTAAATCATGTGTGTTGAGCAGCTTGCCTTTTCAGCTTTGATGATAGGGTTGCATGAACTTGATATAAATTGTTTTAACTGAAATTTGGAACATAGGAGCAAGACTGGGGTGTAATTTTTACACTTCATGGAGCCATTTGAAGTTTTAATAAACTCTGTGCAGGGTACAATGAATATGAAAAATGCCAAGTCTGCTATTATCTGGAAATTCACATGTACTCAGAGAGGGATTCCCTTTTTTTTTCTCTCTTTCTTTTCTGACCTTTAAAAAATTGAGATCAGGGGATAAAAATCTCCATACCTATTGGAAAACAAAAATGAATAAGAGAAGCTGGCAAGCTATTAGATTTTGGGTGTCACACAAACTTACACAGGCATTCTAAGGGTGCAGATCCTGTAAATGCTTATGTTTGAGTAATGTGGATTTCACAAGCACTCCTACAGAAGTCAGATGCCATAAAAGAAAACTTGTCAGCAGAACTTGTTGAAAGTATCCAGCAATCCTTACGGAGTCAGGAGGCCCAATCACAATACAGGAAATCTTTGAATAAGTATGAATCAGGAATGTGTCACCTCTACTTTATCATAAAATGTTGCAAATCTTTTTTAACTTGATTGAAGTTTTGAGGGGCAACAGGAATTTATACAGTCTTCAGTTTAACTGATGTGTTGTTCAAAAATGTGTTATGCTTATAGCAAATTTGTCCCAGCTGAAACCAGGACAGGTATGAACTTTTTTAAAGAACTGTTGATATGGTATACAAAATTGGAGGCATGTAGATAAGAAAGGAAGAAGGGCAGAAAGAGCAACTCCTCTTAGGAAGATAGAGGGAGAAGAATGAGGGTGAATAAAACCCTATTGATATCTGATGAAGAGCACGGGAGCTGACTGAAGCTAAGGGTTTGCACCAGGGCACAGTCATGAATATGTAGGTTTTGTGACATTCTGGTGCATTTATATTGAAAACTACGCTTAAAGACAGAATTACAACTGAATTGAAACAAACAACAAGTGCATGTTTATGCCTTAAACAAATGTTTGAATCTGTCTCACTGGGATGACCCCACTCTGAGGAAACAGGCATTTTGAGAACAAGTAAATGATGCCAAATATATATGACTACTGTGATGTGGGTTTTGTGTGGACTGCTTGTATCACCAAACTGGATTAAAATTAAGAACGACCCAAACCAGCTGCACACTATCAGCAAGCCAGTGGTAGAGTAGTACAGTGTCAGCAGGAGCTGGTGCACCACAGCCATAAACAAGTTAGCATAGGAACCCCTCTGCAGAAAAACTGATTCTAGAGATGCTAAGATAGGTTTGTGTAGCTTTGGAAGCAGACTACACTAAGGGGGCAATTACTCAGCAGTTGGACTCTGTGTCTACATCTATACAGCTAAATAAAATAGGGTGTGCTTGAGCACAGCATCATTATTCATCCCCACTGCTTAACTGAATGCACACTGTCCCCTTAGTGTCTGGTGACAGACACTCAGAGGCATACCTTAGACTAAGAAACTAGCACACTCCAAGGCAGTCCCTGGGTCCAATTTGAGGGTCAGTGTGTGCCAAGGACCATTGCAAATGAAGCATAGACAAGACAGATTTGGGTCCCTCCACAGCCCTCCAGTGCAATCCAAATACTTCCATTACAAAAGGGCAATGCAGAGACTCAGGGCAGCTGCTGTGGTGTGGATGCAGTCAGTTTATGTCATTTTATTGAAGGTCACCTTTAGCATTGCTTGACTTAGCTTTATAAACATAGCCTTTGAAAGAGGAAGGGCTATAGTGAACTCTCTTTTGTAGCTGCTCACAACATGAGGAAGTGGATCATCCTGTTCCTGCTGCTGAGGTGGTCTGGAAAGTGGAGATCTCTGCTCTCTGAGAGCTCCAGAAAAGAATGGGTTACTCTCTTCTACAACTCTACCAAAGCTCTGTCTATTTAAAGCCATTTGTCTAACCCACTACTCGAGACTGGAAAAGGCTTGTTTGCTACTCAGTCACTCAATTTTCTGTGGGGACCTGTAAGCTAAAGAACCCTAATGACTGCAGACTTTATTGCCGTCATATTCCTGACAGATGGCTTACAGAGGTCACCACCTGACCCTTGGAGAAGAGATAGTAGAAAATTTGAGGTGAGTTTGGAAAATAGTTATTTTAAAGAAGATACTTACTTTATATTAGATTTTAAGATTTATCAGAGATAGTGGGTAAAATATGAATAGGAAGATATACAAAGAATATATGGTAAAACAGGTATCAGACAAAACCTCCTGGTAACTAGCAGTAGTTGATTAGTAGTTTAGTGCCTGTAATTTCTGGCTGTGAGTTGATCTAGGGAAGTTAGTTTGTTGGCCATATGCTCTTTTACAGTCGTGAATGCCAAAAATGTATCAAACCTCTCTTTACTTGGCGCTATTAACAACCTCTGCTCAGTAGACACTCAAGACTGAAGTAATAGAGATTACTATGGGTTAGGCTACAAATATATTAGCAGTCATGCAATCAGATTTACTGCACTGGGGTCAGCTAACTTTCCCAGTAAAGTCACTTCCACACTTTATAGGAAATAATAAAGGTATAGTATGGCAAGTATTTCACAACTTCCTAGCTGGAGAACACCAAAAATGAAAACATGACATGGAAAAGCTATTTACAGAAGGTGCTTACTTTAATATTGCAGCTCTCCCCTCTGGCAGCAGGAATGTGCACTGAGTGGACTAATAGCATAATATACATCAGGGAAATTCTATCTTGTCATAACTGTATAGACATATTTGCACTTTACTAAACTGCAGTTCTGACAACAGGTGCAGCAATCCCAGTTATATCAATGCCTGAGACAGAAACATAGAAGATTCAATATGAGATAAAAATTGGTTCTAAACCAGTACGTTTAGCATATATCTTAGACAAGCATACCTTAACAGAATCTGAAAAATACTGTACCCATCTACACTTCATAGATTAAAGAAACTATAAATTTGAGATGTACAAGGAAAAGTCTCCATAGGCTCTTCAATTAATTTCAGATGCAGCAGTGTTTCAGCATGGAATAACAAAAGACTAATATAATGACAGTAAGTTGATCAATGCCTCTTCCTCTCCACCACCCCCCCCCCCCAAAAAAAAAAAAAAAAAAAAAAAAAGAGAACCACTTATATTACAAAATTTTGATCCTAAATTTGTAACATCCTACAGCTACACCAGGACACCCCAGGAAGGGAATAGAAGCGTGAGGAGACAGATATTTTTCTTGCTTGTATTCTCTGATGACCTCAAGTATAACAGCGTGGAATATTTGCTGGATGAGAAAGAAATATACTTGTCACAGTCTACCTGACAGCCACTATAGCACCTCAGGGTCCAACCATGGAGCTGTGCAAACATAAAGGAAAGAACGGTCCCACTTCTAAGCACCTTACCATTGCAAAATGAGGCTGGAGCACAGGGAGGCTCAGACACTGCATCACAGCTTTAAACTACCATTGTATGACATAGCTTGCATGATACAGACAGCTACCTACATGTACATGAATGGGATTTAAAAATGCAGTTAACAAGTGTGACATCTCAGTTTTCAGATGCCTAAGTTGAAATGTTTTTTAAGAGTCCTGTTTCAGAAAATGGAGATCTCTCCTCTTCTAGGATATGGATTCCACTAAGTGATCTCAAAATTGTGATACTAGGCTATTTCATAGGGTATATCTCCCATAAGCCTACAGACAGGGAAACGCTCTGGTGATTCTTGGATTATAATACTTTAAAAGAATTTAGAAAATAATACAGCCTGATTTAAAATAAAAGTTTAGCTCTATACCAGTGATTTCCTCTTTCAAATTAAAAAAAAAAATTAAAAATTAAGTTACTGGAAATTTTATATAGCTAACTGATATTGCTTCCATTCATTGATGAATAACTATTCTGTGAATTAGCAGCATATAATGAACGTGAAAATCAGCTGAAAAACATGGCAAAAAATTCAGTCTTCATATGATCTTTTTAGTGCATATGAAATTGAACTGGTATGTCCAGGTTATATAACATTAAGCCATGGTATGAGCCATACCAGTGTTAGATCTAAAAGATGCCTGATCCTCAAAAATTCTACAGATGATCCATAGACCCTAAATAACCACAGCAGAAATATCAGTGCTAATATTGCTTTTGTTTATATATTTCAGTGCTGGTGATATTATACTACCTTGAAATTGCCAGAAGAACTTTTGGATACACAGCTCATAGAATAGAATCATGGAATCATTTAGGTTGGAAAAGACCTTTAAGATCATTGCATCCAACTATTATATTAACCTAGCATCATCAAATCCACCACTAAACCATGTCCCTAAGCAACACATTTAGATACCTTTTAAATACCTCCAGGGACGAGAACTCCACCGCTTCCCCAGGCAGCTTGTTCCAATGCTTAACCACCCTTTTAGTGAAGAAACTTTTCCTAATATCCAATCTAAACCTCCCCTGGTGCAACTTGAAGCCATTGCCTCTTGCCCTGTCACTTATTACTTGGGAGAAGAGAACAACACCCACCTTGCTACAACGTCCTTTCAGGTAGTTGTAGAGAGCAATAAGATCAGCCCTGAGCTTCCTTTTCTCCAGGCTAGACAAGTCCAGTTTCCTCAACTGCTCCTCGTAAGACCTGTGCTCTAGACCCTTCACCAGCTTTTTTGCTTTTCTTGGAACAATCTCCAGCACCTCAGTGTCTTTCTTGTAGTGAGGGGCCCAAAACTGAACACGGTAATCGAGGTGTGGCCTCACCAGTGCCAAGTACAGGGGACGATCACTTCCCTGTCTCTGCTGACCACACTATTTCTGACACAAGCCAGATTGCTGTCACGTCCCACTCAGATGAGGGAGACAAGTGACTCAGATTTGCAAATCCCAAAGGACAACAAGTCTCCAAGTCCAAACATTTATTAACCACCCACAATATACTAATTGAACACATGATAATTGGTTAAGTATATAGCAAGTTGTGGTGAGCAATACAATATGCCTTGAATTTCTTAATGGGAAAGGGAAACGAAGGAGATAGAGGGAATGGGGAAATACAGATCACCGGTCTGGGTTCCTGCGCTGATCCCTCCAGTGAGGGTTCTGGAGGCAGCTGTCTTTTTCACTTGCATCCATCTTCTTCACTTCACTGCACTCTCCAGCCCTGCCCACGCCCCATCCCCCTTTCTTCCCCCCCTTGATTTATACACACTTTCCTTGGGTCTGTCCCCTAGGTCGACACACATAGCTACGTATCCCATGTATGGGGAGGGGTAAGGTGTTTCATGGGATGATGTAATTAGCATGATCATGTTAGCCTTCATTAGCATATTGAGGGATGTTAACTTTAATACGCATTTCATGGATAATGAAGCAAAGATCATTCACTGGACAGATGGCCATAGAAATTTGGTCAGGTGCACCGGAGAAGAGATGTCCTGTCTCCACAGGGCTCCCTTCTCCAGCTGCATCTTGTGTTATTCGGGCAGCCTTATCAGCTTCGACCTCCACAGAATGCACCCTATGATTCAGTTTTGTCTTGCGAGTGTCTGAGGCATTTCTTCGATCAGCCTCAACTTTGCTTTCTCAGGCTGTTTTTCTTAGTTTCTCGCAGGCCTGGTTTCTCATCTCTCACAGATGCTATTGGACTTCTTGGACACCTGGGCGCACAGCCAGCTCATTCTGCCAGCTGTCAATCAACACCCCCAGGTACTTTTCTGCCAAGCAGCTTTCCAGCCACTCTTCCCCAAGCCTGCAGTGTTGCATGGGGTTGTTGTGACCCAGTTGCAGGACCTGGCACTGAGCCTTGTTGAACCCCATACAATTGGCCTCAGCCCATTGATCCAGCCTGTTCAGATCCCTCTGTAGAGGCTTGCTTCCCTCAAGCAGATCAACAATCTTGCCCAACATGATGTTGTCTTCAAACTTACTGCAGGTGCACTTGATTCCCTTGTCCAGATCATTGAAAAAGGTATTAAACAGAACTGCTCCCAATACTGAACCTTGGGGAACACCACTTGTGACCAGCCCCCAGCTGGATTCACCACAACTCTTTGGGCCCATCCATCAAGCCATTTTTATTTTACCTAGCAAAGAATATGCCTGTCCAAGTCAAGAGCAGCTGGTTTCTCCAGGAGAATGCTGTGGAAAACAGTGTCAAAGGCTTTACTAAAGTCCAGGTAAACAACATCCACAGCCTTTCCTCTATCCACTAAGCAGATGACCTTGTTGTAGAAGGATATCAGGTTAATCAAGTAGGAACTGCCTTTCATAAACCCACGCTGACAGGGCCTGATCATCGGGTTGTCCTCTGTGTGCTGCATGATGGCACTCAAGACAATCTGCTCCACAACCTTCTCCAGCACCAAGGGCAGACTGACGGGCCTGTAGTTCCCAGGATCCTCCTTCTGACCCTTCTTGTAGATAGGCATCACATTTCCTAATATCCAGTCAACTGGAACCTCTCCCCCGGTTAGCCAGGACTGCTGATAAATGATTGAAAGTGGCTTGGTGAGCACTTCTGCCAGCTCCTTCAGTACCCTTGGGTGGATCCCAGATAGCCCCATAGACTTGTGTGTGTTTAAGTGGTGTAGCAGGTCACTAACCAATTCCCCTTGGATTATGGGGGCTTCATTCTGCTCCCTGTCTCGGTCTTTCAGGGGGCTGGGTACGCCAAGAACAACTGGTCTTACTGTTAAAGACTGAGGCAAAGAAAGCATCAAGTACCTCAGCATTTTCCTCATCCTTTGTCACTGTATTTCCTACTGCATGCAATAAAGGATGGAGATTCTCCTTAGCCCTCCTTTTGTTGCTAATGTATTTATAGAAATCCTTTTTATGGTCTTTTATGGCAGTAGCCAGACTAACTTCTGTTTGGGCTTTGGCCCTTTCAATTTTCTCCTTGCATAACGTCATGACAAACTTGTAGTCCTCCTGAGTTGTCTGCCCCTTCTTCCAAAGATCATAAATTCTTTCTTCTCCCGAGTTCCAGCCAAAGTTATCTGTTCAGCCAGGCTAGTCTTCTTCCCCACTGGTTTGTCCTTCAGAAATGGGGATGGTCTTTTCCTGTGCCTTTAAGATTTTCTTCTTGAAGAATGCCCAGCCTTCCTGGACTCTGTCCTTGGGACTGCCTCCCAAGGGACTCTGTCCATCAGGCTCCTAAACAGGCCAAAGTCTCCCCTCCAGAACACCTAGGCAGCAGTTCTGCTGACCGCCCTCCTTACTTTTCCAAGAATTGTAAACTCTGTCATTTTGCAATTGCTATGCTCAAGAGGGCTTCCAGCCATCACATCATCCACAAGTCTTTCACTGTTTGCAAAAACCAGGTCCAGTGAGGCACCTTCCCTAGTTGGCTCACTCACCAACTGTGTCAGGAAATAATCTTTCATACACTCCAGAGACTTCCTAGACTGTTTCCTCTCTGCTGTATTTTATTCCCAGCAGACATCTTGTAAAAAAAAAAAAAAAAAAAAAAAAAAGGCTAGCGATTGTGAGACTTATTCCAGCTGTTTATAGAATATTTTGTCTGCCTCTTCATCCTGGTTGGGTGGTCTATAGGAGATTCTCACCATGATATCTGTCTTGTTGGCCTTCCCCCTGATTCCTACCCATAAAAACTCAACCCTGTCATCACCGTCATTCTATTCTATGATTCTATGATTAAGCTCTAACAATCAAAACACTCCCTAACATACACACACTCCACCACCTCTCCTTCATTGCTTATCCCTTCTGAAGAGTTTATAGCCATCCATTGCAGCACTCCAGTTGTGTGAGTCATCCCACCATGTTTCTGTGATGGCAACTATATCTTAGTTTTCCTGCTGCACAATGACTTTCAGCTCCTCCTGTTTGTTGCCTGTGCTGCATGCATTGGTGTAGATGCAGTTCAGTTGGGCTACTGGTCCTGCCACCATTTTTTTGGGGTGAAGACCTAAATCATACATGACCATTCTCAGGCACTTCTGTGGTTTCTAATACATCAATAACCCTTGCATCTTTGCTGCCACATGGATCTCCATCCCCTACTTCCATTGAGACAGCAGATCAAAGGGCCTCTCTAGTAAACCATCCCTCAAACATTGTCATGCCACCCCAGGCTTATCTCTAGCGAGCCCGGTTTTATCCCTTTTCCCTTTCAAATCTAGTTTAAAGCTTTTTCAATAAGCCCTGCTAACTCCTGTGCAAAGATCTTTTTCCCCCTTTGAGACAGGTGTACCCTGTCTGTTGCCAACAGGCCTGGTGTTGTGTAAACTGACCCATGATCAAAAAACCCAAAATTCTTCCAGTGATACCAGGTTTGGAAACAGATATTGATCTGCTGGTTCTTCCTGTTTCTTCCCTTATCATCTCCTGCAACTGGAAGGATAGAGAAGAACACTACTTGTGCTCCTGATCCCTTAACCAGTTGTCTCAAGGCCCTGAAGTGTCTCTTGATTGTCCTTGGACTTCTTGTTGCAACTTCATCACTGCCTACCTGAAAAATCTATAATGGAGGGCCATACCAGGGTAGGAGGCTTTCTCTTCGCATCTTTAACCTGGGCCCCAGGGAGGCAGCAGACTTTCCTAAGAAGTAGGTCTGGTCTGCATATTAGGTCTTCTGTTCCCTTCAGAAGGGAGTCTTCTATGACAATGACCTGTCTTTTTTTTCATTATGGAAGTAGTTTTGACACAGGGCATAGGGACACTTAACCTTGGTGATCCCTCCAAGCTAGATAAACCACCATCTTTGTTGTTGTTTGGTTCCACTTGCAGAGCCTCATACCTATTATGCAAGGACACTTGGGAAAGTGGAGCAGTCACAGAGGAGATGTGCCTGCTGCAATGGGCAGGAGTTTGTCACCGTTGTCCCCTATCGCTTGAGTCACTATGTTCAGCAAGGCAGAGAGCAGACAGGGAATCCTCTGCATCATGAGTCCTGTCTGCCCGTTGGGCCTGCCTCCGGGAATGCAGGGTGTCATTCCAGTGGTCCATATCTCTCTCTCTCTCTGATACTCCTCAACCAACTCACCTCCTCCCGGAGCTCTGTCACTAAGCAGAGGAGTTTCTCTACCAGGGTGCACTGCCTACAGGTGTGCTCACAGCTGCTGGCCTGCACTGGCATAGGAGCTTGGCACCTGGGTGGCAGCACGTTCCCACCAGACCTCTGCCTGGGCAGCCACATCAGTCAGCCATGGTGGGTGCAGAGCTTAGAAAGGCCATGGCTTTCTGCTGGGTGAATACCACTGCTACCTGGTTGAGCTGACAGAGCCTCAGTGCCCTTCCTGCACATCCTTCTGCATGAAGTGCTGTGTGAACTGCCATGCCACACCCTTGCGGATGTGCCATGCCTTGTTGGTGGCACTCCTGGTCTCTAGGGCTGCCTAAGGGCTTCTTTTATACGTGTGGGGGGGCTTTGGCCACCATTGCTCCTGGTGCACCCATGTCTCATCAACCCTTGTCCTGTGAGCTGTAGGCTCCTGGTGGCAGCCCACATAGTTAGACTTAGGCACTGAATGTCAGATGTTATTTGACTAATGCATGTGCTTTCTTGCAGTGATAGTTTGGACTAATTACACTGTAGCTGCTTTCAACTGCAGTCAAAATAATACTTAAAGCTTTAGTTTTTACTTCTTTCCCTCCTAAGAGAGGCAAGGGGGAAGTATTACAGAGAGCAGCAGCAGTTACATTGCTTTATTTTGAAGACAAATTGTGTATCCTTTGAAACACAAGAAAGTGAGAAGATATTCTTTCAAGACTCTGCCTTGTTCTTGTTCCGTGATCTCTTTCACAGCTTACAAAGGAGGTGACAGTGTGCCGCAGCATGAGAGTAGCAAAGAACAAGATGAAGAACTTTCTTTCAGCGTGTTGCTGTACAGTCTGTGGGTGGAGCATCATAATCAGGGCACACGTCTTACATCGCCTGCAGCGACATTAAACTCTATAGGCATGTACAAGTGGAGAAGTAACTCCCAGGTAAAGAAGAGAAAGTGGTACTGATTGATGTCCTTCTTCCTTCATGTGCTTCCCTCTGAGAAAATAAGTATTTCTTATCATCACATAGTTTTTTCCTCTTCTAAGATCTATTAAGAAAAAAATAGAGATGGATATAAGCTGAAAGAATCAATCTGAATAATGCTTTGGTGCAGAGAGATCAAAGAAAAGGTGAAAACACAGAATTAAAATTTTTGAGTTATGGTTGCAACATTTTTGAGTTATTTGTGTCTGTCAACTGAGTCCGCACCTGTGTCTACCTAGCATACCCCAGCCTCAGGAAAAAATGAGACCTTCTAAAAATGGTTAGCTGGGGCATGTGATAATATAGTTTACCCATTAACGAGTCAGTTTAAGACCACTTATGTTCAATTATTACAGTAACTTAGCTCTCATCTTAACAAGGTGTTGTCAAAAGCTAAACACACTTTGCTGTGTGCCAGTACTCACAAGATTTGGAAGGATATTAACCTCTTGATGTGCTTGGTTTGAGACTGGTTATGTTTTTATATATGTTATATATATATTTAGATCATGAAACTAGCTGAGTCTCAGGAACCGATGAGATCCTTCAGAAACTGCCTTTCTCACCTGGTCTGAGGTGTTAGAAATAAGCTCATTCAGGAAGTGTTAAGTCAGTAAGGCTCAAATCCTTTGCCGTCAGAAAACAGAATTAAAGCTAAGACAATTGCTTTTAAGCTTTGTAGCTTTTAAAATAGTGTGGCAACAGTGTACATCACACTGGTTAGTATAATCAGGACAAATGAACAGGCCACATTTGTAATTTCTTTTATGGATGAAACAATATAGTACTACCTCTGAGGGTGTGCAGTGAACTCTCCTATAGAATATGAGGTTAGAAAGTTGGTCATTGTTACAAGTAATTATTAATATATGCAATTTCTGTTTATTTTTTAATAACAAATATTTCAGGTAATTATTAAATGTTTACCAAAACCAAGTACTTTCTCTTAGACTATGCAGTTTAGGAAACATGCTTACTAAAATAGTAATACCCATATGCTTTTAATCTTGAAGTCATTGTGATGAGATGTCAAAAGGCAGCATCAAAAGCAGAAATGTTACTGTCTCTCAAGATCACAAAGGTTTATCAAACAACATAAAGTAAGTTTTTTGCATTACTATTGCTACCATTTAAGTGGCCTGAGATGAAAACAGTCCTGTAGGTGTAATAAAGACCTCTATGTACTCTGTACAAATTATTATGGCTACAAATAAATGGTGGAGCAAATAAAGAAGACTTATTCCTTTAATAGTATGTCCCTGTTCCACTGTGATTTAGGAAACATAATTGTTCTGCATGGTCTGGAAGATAAACGTAGAAGTACTAATGTATTATTCTCATTTAATTATTCTTCTATTCTCATATTACTGTAATTCAATACAAATTTTTCTTCTGAAAGCTAATAGCTTAGTACAGGTAAGGAATTTAATTTTTGTGCTTTCTGCCCTGGAAACTGTATTTTAACAAGAGAAAGACCAACATAAGCCTGAATTTATCTGCAGAAACACAAAACCAGAGAATGGGGCAGTGTATTAGGGTAGTCTCAAAATTAAATTTTGCATTCTTTCTGTGTTAACTATCATTTTAAAAAGTGCAAAAAGAACACAGTGATGCTCCTGATGAAATTCAAAGAGGAAAGATAAATAGTGTGAAGAGCTGGAGGAAAAAAGAGTGATAAAGGATACCACCCAAGTAATTCAGGTCAGTCAGTAAAGGCAATTTTTAAAAGTATATTATTTTGTAGTCAAATAAATTCAGCTGCCTTTTTTCACAGATTATTAAGTATAGACATTATTACTAGTAGGGAGTCATTATCCTGATTGGGCAGCCCAGTCAAGCAGTCAGAAAGCTAATTGATATTATTTATGTCTGCAATTAAGTGAAACAAAATGGTGCTACCATTATTTGTGAGGACAAAAGGAAAGGCAAGTTTAGAAGTTCAACAGCCAAATTTCCTCTTGAGATCAGTGGAAGTGTGACCTAGGCATCAATGTCAGATTCTGGCTCCAACATAAACTAAGAGTTTGATGAGCTTTACTGGGTAATGTGTCTTAGGGAACTGAGTCCCTGTGAAGATAAAATGTTTACAAACTGGGAGAACTTGTGCATGTGTAATGCCTTCATCACCTGGAGCCTTGCTTAAATGTTTTTAATAACAGTTTTAGAAAGTATCAAACATATGTATGAATAGCCAAAAGTACTAGGGATTAATTTATCATATCTGCAAAGGAGGCAGTTTGCATTCACTGCAACCCCCAAGTGTGAAGTAGGAGATTGAAGGTGAGAACATAAACATCCTAATCCCTGTTCTCAAATATTTTTGCTACACAACATCACTGATGTTCTAAAACATGTGCATCCAAAGTTAAATACCTGAACCTCTAGTTATGTATTTACAGATTTTGAGATATGCTGTGAACACTATTGCATGCCCTTGTTTAGGGACAGGAGGTAAACTTCCAAATAAATATTTAACAAATATGATTATGTTTCCCTCCAGTGACTAAAAATACAAGTTTTATGATTTGAAATTTCACTAAATTTGTTCTCTCTCTGTGGTTGAAACTCACAATGGAGGAAAGTTCTTTCGATTTTGTTTTTTTTGACCAGAGCTGCATAATTAACCAAACACTCATATAGAAATGTGAAAACTTTATCCTGTAATGATTTCAGGACTCACTAAAAGTCCCCATCTGTTAAAAAGATTACTATTATTGATAACTCAGGAATAAGCTGCACACATCATCTTTCAAGCACAAAGCCATCATCTGATTTAAAGGAATTAAGATATGAGATGATTAGAATCCTTTGTAGGCCTTTTCTGCTAAAGGCAGTGGACTAAGACATACAGTACAACCTCACAACACTTAACAGTGGAGTTCTGCTGTACTGTAAGTGAAATAAATCTAAATTTTCTTTCCACATTTTTGCTTTCCCCCTATTTAAATACATTTATTCATTTCTGCTTTGCAGGAAAATACATTTTGTACTGTAAGACTTCGTGTGCTCCGGATATAAAATTTGCTTTATGCAAAACACAACTACAGCTGGCACTCACCACCTAGTTCTGTGTGCTGCTGTTCTTGTCCACACTGAGCAAGGACCCAAGTACTCCAGGTAGAATGGTGTTACCACAATCCAGCATGAACAAGGTCTATTCGGTGAGCAGACTAGTTTCTATTCTAGTGCTCTAGTTTTAAGAGGCCTCTGGGCTTGCCAGGGCCATTGAGGAAAATAAATATTATTAAGTATTTTAAAAAAGGTATCTGTGGCTTCACAGACTGAATCAGTCACAGGCACTTGTAGCTCTGAAAACCATTTTATTAACTATCTCTGTCTCTCTCAGGTGATATAGTCTACTTAGCTTCTTGATGTTCTTGAAGCTGAATGGATTGCTGATTAGTACAGCATGACTTTTGCCTCTCATTTCATTTCTATGTCTAGCTTTGGCATTTCTCACACCCCCCCTTGCAATCCCCACCCCCTCAAAAAATTCTCTGACTGAAGCCATAAGGCAGCAATCTCATTCTCAGGCAAGTTTCAGCATCTCCTTATGGTTCTTGGAGAACTTCACATTTCTTGCCAGGCCTAAGTATGGATGGGAGTGTGAGAGTAGGTGTACAGGACTTTTCAGCCAACCCTGCCTGCAGGAAGAGTTAGTCAGAGGTGCAGAGGATCCTCACGTGGTAGGGAGGGCTGAGGGAACAAGTGTGTGCGCAGAGGTTGGGTGTACTATTGAGAACCCAGCAAAGCAAGCGAGGAGATCATTTTTATATGCATTGTTTAAAGCCTGCAAAAATACAAAAGGCTTCTTCAGAGTATATGAAGAAAGTTCAGAGTTGTTATGAATCTGAATATATCTGCTTCTAAATATTTCCATTTCAGCTTTTTTCACAAAGAGCACTGACTAAATTTGCAGGTTGTTTTCTTGGTAGCTTAGTTAGTTATTTGTTGACTGATTTCAGAAGATTCACTGTTCTAGGTAAGATAAGGGAAATATAAGAAAATAAACACAACAAATGTTAAATTAAGGACTGAATCACGGTAGCACAGCATAACTCTTCCACCTTAAACTGTGGAGACTTGTCTCACTTTAGAAGGGACACTCTCTCAACCCTGAATTCCCCAAAGGTACATTTCCTGTGATACAGTTCTCTTAAGAGAAGCTCTTTTAGACTATAGTCTGTAGTATTTCTTCTCAGGTCTTCTCTTGTCACTAGAGAGGTGTAAACTGGGCATGGTTTACTTTGACAACATAAGATTTATGATCCACCTGCATTGTGAGAAGCACTGACACTCTTGACTGTCATTTTAAATTGAGTGCATGTTGAACCAAGTTTACATTTATCATTTCTGCTAGGTTCCTTCTTCTCTTGTCACACTAAATCAGTTACAGAAAAATCCTTTTTTGACTGGAAGTTAAGCAGGAATATTAGCATTGCTTATAAAATGATCCAAAAAAAGATCTCTAACAAAGCAAAAACTTGCTAGCAGTTTGCTATCCCTTTCATCCTCATAATATTGGCTAGAAAAATTACGATGGCCAAGAGATGTTAAATGTGTCAGCTTGCAGAAAGCAAGAAGTAATCACTTATGCATGTCTTTTTGTAATCCAAGCCATTTAATTTACATATTCACTTACAGCTCAGCTGGGTCATAAATTCTTTTTACATGGGGGGTACTTTATTCAATTGGTTAAAGAGTCATTTATTTGCATATTTTATTGCTTCTATATTTATGGCGCCATTAAAATCACAGGAAATTTATAAAACATCAAAATACCTGCTGTAGGAACCAAACCTTGCAAATCTTTCTTTAAAACAAACTGTTCTAAAGGGTGATGCTTACCACTTTTCTATACTCCACAAATATGAAACAAGGCTTTAGTACCTTCATAACCGTTTAACAAAGAAAGCAGTCTTCTGGGTCCAAACAGGTCTTTGCTCCACTTCCATTTCTGATATGAAGAGCATTCCTTTCCCTAGGTGTATAGTCCCAATCCTCTCTATTTCCTCCTCTGCAGTGGAGTTTGCACCAGCATTCTTCATTTTCCCCAGCTGTAACATGAACAACAGGTTCATGTGACACTGAACAGGCATCTGTCCAAAGTTCAGAACTCAAATGATGCAAAGGCACCACAAAATCCAGCCTTGCCCTTCTTTTTGACAGCCTGATGTAGCTTTGAAGAAAGTTCCCTTAGTCCACAACCACAGACAATTATTTAGAAGTTGTCTTACAGACATACATTTCCCACCATTTTGAAAAGTATAAAATATATAGAAGTGTTTTTAAATGGAGGCATTAATATTTTCACTACAATAAATCTCATAAAGGAACAGACACTTAAACATGAAAACACAGCAAGTATTTTATTCAATATAGCTGTCTCCTTTGTGCAGCACAAGCTGTCTGGAAAGCAAGAACTCTTCTCTGGCATTGTCTGAAGCTAAATGCACTTTCAAACACTGAGTCTTGTTTTCTTCCTGGAAATTTAATTGCAGCAGTAGGTTTCTATTAATCTAAAAGTAAATGGAAATATGGAACCGTCAGATTATAGGGAATGAACTTAAAGTCTTAACAGATTTACCATTTGTTCAGCATTTAGCATACAAGATGGGGACATTTTTTTTGTTGTTTTGTTTTTTTGTTTGAGATGAGAGAAAAAGGAAGAAGTCACAGTAAAGAAGTGATGACTACCAGGATTTAAAAAAAAAAGTTTCAGATGTCAGTGAAAAGTGAACAACATATTCTTCTGCAGCACCTTTGAACCTAATGCATGAAAACCAACCTGTCTCAAACCCATCCCCCCAACAAGCAGATAAAGTTCTTGCCCTTCTCTGAACAGAATCGACACTCTTCATGCAAACCCCCTTCACAGAATTTGGCTTCATATGTAACTCAAATAATAAAATTCCTTTTGCCAAAGACAGTAGTGCCAAAACGGTAAATCTCAAACTGTTCAAGAGGGTCTCCTTGCCTCTCACGAGCAGCACAAGCCCTGGGATGGGTTGTAACCACTGTACGATCTAAACCCTCCACTATGAGAAATTATGACCCATTAAGGTCTGGTGATGTTAGTCCTTGGGGATTCAGCTCCATTGACTCCCATCCCACACAGTCCAGGAACCTCTGAAAAGCAAACATCTCCTGCCTGTGATTTACTTACATGTTCCCCATCCCCTCATCTGTCAGAAGTATGAGGTATGCTGCTAAGAGTTTTTGTCCAGTTTTAATTTTGCAGGGTGAGAAGATTACAAAACTATAGCCTAAAATTTCCCTACCTTGTTCACTCAGATGATTATAAGTATCATTTGCTCAGGACTTCCATAAGGAGTCAACAAAATTGGAATCTGTGTATTTCAACATCTGCTGTGAAAACCACTGAGGGACAACTGGTAGAGAAGTTTTTGACAAAGAGGTGACAGAGCTGTCACCTGACTAATAATAATTTCCATTCTTTTGGAAATCTTCAGGCAAGGGGTCCATTTAGTTGTGAACTGAATTGACTAGACACATCTGTCTTTTGACTTTCAACAAATTCAGCTCTGAAATTATGACTTATCCAGAAATCATTTGCCATATGTTGTTTCTTCATGAAAATATATAATCATAGCTCAATTCAGGTTGGAAGGGACCTCTGGAGGTCATCTATCCCAATCTCCTGCTCACAGCAAAACCAGTTCTGTGCTCAGACCAGGTTTAATGCTTTTGGGTCTTGTAAATGTCTGAGAATAGAGACTACACAACGTATCTGGGGAACGTCCTTCACTGTTTGGCTGGCTTCATGGTGAAAAGATACCTCTTATATTCGGTCTGAACCTCTCATCTTTCAGTTTATGCATGTGGTCTTTAATCCTCCTACCATGCATCACTGTGAAAAGATTGACTCTGTCCCCTTGATGTCCTCCTTGTAGGCACTGGAAGATGCTGTTAGATATCCCCAAAGCAGCTCCTCCTGCAGGTTCCCCTCAAAGGGGAAGAGATCCAGCTGTGGCCATCTTGTTGGTCTCCACTGAACTCGTTCCAGTATATTTATTTTTTTCTATAATGGGGAGCCCCAAATAAGCCTGCAGTAGCCTAGATGTTACAAATGTGAGTAAAGGGTGATATTCCCTTTTGTCCACCAAGAGATGATGCTCCTGTTGATATAACCCAGGATGCTATTGGCCCTCATTGCTGCCAGGGGCACTGTTGATTCACACTCAGCTGCTGCTCAGATTGACCCATTAGCCTCTTTTGAAGGCAGGTGCAACATTTACCTTTCTCCAGTTACTTCTCCTGATCTCCATGATCGCCCTCAAAATGTGTGAAGGATATAAAATAAACAATAGCTGAACTGTGTTTACACTCCTTTCTTACCTCTTCCTACAAGTTTAGTGCCTCTCTATATGGCATTTTGTTAACCGTTGTGTCAAGTGGCCAAAAGAGTAGCACAAAAGAATCAGCAGTGGCAATACCAAAAAGCATCCCACATCATATGGAGATTTTTCATTTCTCATTGAAACAGTTGTAAGGGAAAAACATCTGGACAAACCCAAACACATCCTTCATAGAATCTAACTTCAAGGTCGCTTCAAGGTTGATGCAAAATATATCTAAATATTTGTGTTGGCCAAACAAAAGAAATACTTTGTTTCAAGGCAGCTTAACATTAAGTTGCATGAGTGCTCAAAGAAAGTTCAAACAACTCATTCTCTCTAGTTTCCTTAAACTGTTCTTTCACATTGTTCTTTCACTGGCATGCCATTACCTGCCTTATTTATTGCACCTCATTGATTACACTTCACTAATCCAGTCAAATTCACAGAAAGAAGTCAAACTGAGCATCTCAGAAACATGTGATAAAGTGAGGTGTACACAGCACTTCGATTTGAAGATCCGATATCTTTCAATCTGAGAAATGAAAAATTAATTTTAATAAAAAAATCAAAAATAGATGTAATTAGTGAAAAATACCACATAGTAAAATAATCAGGTTATTAATCAAAAAAGAAAGTCAACAGAGACAATTTATCAAGGTATAATAGTACTTATATTTCAAACTGGAAGTTTAAAATGAGAGTTACAATGCTAGAAAAATATTTTAGAAAAAACATCAAGGCCTCTTATCAACTAATTTAATATAATTCCACCTTCCTGCCTTTTTGATATGCCTTGCCATCCTTTCTTTTTCCAATTTGGTGCCACCTGGAACATATAACACAATGCTCATTTTAATGGCTTCTCTCAGAATATAGTATTTCCATTGGAATAGCTAACGCCTACAGATAAGGCTCGAGTCAGTAATGTAGTCAATTGTGAATATAAAATAGACAAAGGAGGTTTGATGTAAGTTGGGAAATACTAATCAAGCGCCATGAATCAAGTATTAAACACCACCATTACCTTTAAACATATCAACACAAAGCACAAAATTACTGGTTTACAGGACTCAAGCAATGACTGCGTGACTTTGGAGGAGGTTTGGTTATGCGAGATTACGAAGAGAAAATGCAGTTTTTGAAACTAAAATACACCACAAAGACAACATTTTTTTTTAAAAAATCACTAATTTTGCTGGGGTGGGTCTCAAATTAAATGTGTTCTGAAAGTTTTATAATCAATCAGAAGCACATCTTGATGAAAAGAAGACCAAAAAAAAAATCCATTGATTGCTTTGGATGTGTTGCTGTTTCTTTTCTATGGAAGGGAAAGTCACACATGTCCTTAGGGGAGAATTCAAAGTTTTCTCTGATGGTGTTGGGCTGAAGAGAAAAGTGAATATTGAGACACCATGTTCCTAAGTTCTGGAAATGCCATGTGGACTTGAAATACATGGTTTGCATTTGTAAGTGCTGTCACGTAGATGGTGCCTCTCATCTGAACATGACAAGAACAGAACAGCTCATGCCACCAAGGACAGCTGTTCAAAGAGAGAATGTAATTTGACACAAGGTATCAAAATCTGAAAACACAGAGGATTTGAGAGAGTTCGGTTTCCCATATCTTTTTGGGTTTAATATTTTACACAGTCTTAAAACTTCCAGTGATTGACCAACACATTCATTAATTGGAAGTGGGGTTTTGTAGTCAACAGATACTTTTCAGCATAAGTTTTGGTTTATACTTAAATAGATGGAAAACAGGTTTTTGTTCCCCAGTTTCTAGCGGTTACCATTCTTAACAGCTGTGTTGTTAGAACCTGCAGCTGCTTACTAAAATTAAATTCCTGGCAGTCACATTGTTAGCATGATTAAGAAATCAAAAAGACTCCAAAAGTATTATAACCAACTGCAGAGTATTTCAAGGTTCTCATCTTTGAAACAAACCAAACTATAGGCCAAAATGTTTGCAGGCAGTAAGCTGATTAATGCCAGTAATGGAAGAAACACAAAGGAGCACCAATTTTCTGAAGTTAAATGTGAGGTAATTGTTGTACCTTCTTGTGATTTTACATTTACTGATATCAAAAAACCCTCAAAACCCCCCAAGAAGGAGAAACTACCTAGAAATATGTGACTTGGGCCAATAAATAATGAAAGCATAAAGGGAAGGAAGGAAGGAAGGAAGGAAGGAAGGAAGGAAGGAAGGAAGGAAGGAAGGAAGGAAGGAAGGAAGGGAGGGAGGGAGGGAGGGAGGGAGGGAGGGAGGAAGGAAGGAAGGAAGGAAGGAAGGAAGGAAGGAAGGAAGGAAGGAAGGAAGGAAGGAAGGAAGGAAGGAAGGAAGGAAGGAAGGAAGGAAATACTGCAGAAAACCACAATGAAATGATATTTGCTGCACAGAAATTTGGGCAGGTCTTTCTTTTGTGGGCATGAGGAGCATTCTCAAGCTGAAGTATGAGAAGAAGAAATCTTGGAGAAAAACCAAACTGCTTGGACAAGAGTGTTCTGAAGGAATTAAAATGTGACACTGCAGAAATGCTAACTGTGATATGTAACCGGTGCCAAAGGATGGAAGGTGACATACCATCATACTTTAAAATGAACTTTTGGATGTATCCTGTGACTGACAGGATATTTTGAGTTTTGAAGTGGGAAAAACAGTATAAGTAAAAAATAATTGAATGTGTATACACGGGTAAATATGATAAACTTTAGAGGAGAAAACAAAATGTTTGGAGCAGTGAGTTATGCCCACAAAACCATTAATTTTGTGAAGGAGTCCATGCAGTGTGAATAAGGTTATTCAGGGACTATACAGGTACATATAACATTGATTTCCATCAACGTCCTTCCCCAAATTCTCTTCAAGAAGCTACATGGGCATAAAAAAGGAAGAATGTCTCAAAGGTTCTCCCACTGATCGGAGGACAGACAACAAAGGGCAGACATATATAAAACAAATTGTCATAATTGTGGGCAGCTACCAACAGGATGACCAAGAGATTAATTCCAAAGCCTACACTGTTAAACAAACTCCTTAACAACCATGAAAAAAGAAGATGAAAGTGTCATGACAAAGTTTATTGATAAAATAAAATAATTTAGCATAATAAAAATTTGAACTGTCTGTAAGAATTTCTTGATGAACTTAAAATTCTGGCTGACTGGCAATAAAATGACAGATTAGTTCAGTGCTGAAAATGCAAATGATGAAACAAGTAGTGAAAAAAAGCCCTAAATAACTATACACAATAATTGGTTGCAAATTATATTTTACCACTTTGAAGGAAGACCTAGGAGTTTTTGTAGATAGTTCTCTGAAAATGTCAGCTAAGTGATGATCAAAACTGTTAAAACAAAGTTAGGAATTATTGGGTAAGGAACAGAGAATGAAGCAGAAATCTTCACCATACCTCAGTTATACCTCCCTGGTGGAGATGCCTCATGAGAACCTTATGACTGATCAAAAATATCTGAGTGAAGGCACATAGTGCAACTGGAAGGATGAGGAGAAAGGCTCACCAGAAATGTCCACAGAATGGAGTAGGGTACTTCAATTTGCAAAAGAGCCTTTAAATGAGGAACACTTCTCTATTTCTCATGATACATGTGTTAAGAGGCACCTAAGAAATCAACTGGCAAAAAACTTCAAAAGAACAAGAGAAGGAACATTTTCACATCATCAATCCTACAATCAGATCAACTCAATCTGTGTCAAAAGAAAAAAAAGTCTATTAATGTCTGAAGCAAATAATGTGGACCTGCACTTCTGTTAGTTTTCAAAATACCCTTTCACTAGTTGCCAGTTTTGAACTAGAGTCATTACCCTTTAACACTATCCAGCATTAACAAGGGCTTGAAACCTTCCCACTAGGTATTCCGAGATGTTACAGAAGCACAAATAAGGTTATTGTAATGCACTGTTTCATTTTATAGAAAAGAGAAAAAGGCAGCTCAAAAGAGAAAATAAATACAAGGAATTAAAATATCCATTTGCCCTGAAAATACATGTGTTTAAGAAAAAAAAACACTTGTGAAATAGTAGAAGTCAAAACTAATGTCAGATGAGGAGCTCTAAAATCTGTAGCAGTCTCCAAAAAGGGAGATCAAAGGAAATTATAGGCATATACAGTGAGCACTCTTTCAGATATACCCTGGTGTGGGTCAGACAAATCAAATGTCTGAAACTTGCTTATATTAATTATTTTACAGTCAATATATGCATGATTTATAACTTCCAGGTCAAAGTCACTGAAGCATTTAGCTTTATCACCACAAGAATTAATCTTTGAAAATAAGAAAACTATTATCACACTTCATCTATCCTTTTCCCTGACAGAACAACTGGCACTGGTACCATTACTCCATTCTCTCCAGCCTTTCATAAGTTAGTGGAATTTGTCCTGGGATCTTCAGGTTACTGGCCTGATAGAAAGGATATCAGTGATTCCACTGTGGCACATTCTGGATAGACCTTGTTTTACATTTATATGTACATTTACGGAATACTCTAACAACATATAGATCATCTTCTCATTCACAAATCTCCATTCAACTGTAGCTTGTGGTATCTCAAAGAGAAACACTTTTCTTAAACATTCCTTGTCTTAAATGCTCACTCTAGTAAGAGATCAAAAAGCTTTTGTCTTCCTCTAGTAACCATTGTTTCTTTACAACAGTGAATAACTAGCCACAAGATAGCAGTTTTGCACTCCTAAACCAAATATTTGCTTGCATACAGAGAAAAAAACCTGTGACAATATATGTGTGGTTCAACACAACACGTGGAGATAACTGTTACAGTGATATGTTTTACCAGCTAAGACCATCAAGGACCAACTAAGAGCACTAAATTAACCATCAAGGCTAACTTTAAGACATAGCTCCCTGGTGGAGTAAACTCACAGCCAATTTAGAATATGACTTTTGAGGACTGACTACTGTGAATAACTAATGGTAATGATTGCTAAACATTAAGTTTTTGGTAATGTACACTGTTAATGAATGTCAAACAAAGTTTTGTTCTGAAGTGCTAATCAGGCCTGATTTACCAATCTTCTACACACTTGTGATGCCTACAGCATTTCCATATCTTTCAACTAACATAACAACATTGTTTCTTCTAGTAACATTGCCAACTCTGTGCTCCTCTATTTCTTTCACATCACTGAGCAAACATTTGACAATATACATTCTTGCTCAGATATTTCAAGGGACCCCATTATTCACCATCCTCTTACTTGAAAAGTGACTATTTATTTCTACTTTTCACTTGTTTATAGTTTCTGCCTCTAAGTGAGACTGTTTCTTTCAACCAAGCTCTTCCACACTGTGAATCTGTACCTTAATTCAGCCCTAACCTCTCTGACATATTTCCCTCACAGGGATTAACTTCAGTTTAACACCCAGGAAGAAAAAAAATCCCTAAGAAGGTATGTTGTGGAGGTGCATTTTCTAATTTTTTTTTGTTAGTAATCTGGCAGAATCTCTTAAGAACACTGCATAATTTACAACTTAACCTCTTAAACTTCAGTTTTTATTCGTCCATGTTTCCATTACCCCTATGTTCTTGCTCAAATCTGAATATTTTTTCAAGTGCACAATTTTCTTTTCCATCCCTTCTGCTGTGTTCTTGGCAGTACTTGGTTTTGTTTTGCACTGCCAGCCTTAACACTGAAAAAGCAGCAGAAGACTATCTTTGTCATAGATCACTAACAGTGACCTGAAGTTTGATGTGTGGGCTAAAAACAAAATTTGGTTTATCTCCAGATTGCATTAGAAAGTCCCTCCCTGAGTCTGCTATACTGTCTGATTTCTTCTGGTAGTTATGAGCCATTCCTCTGCTTTCAAAATGTCAGTCCACGCAGGAAACATTTCAATATTCCCAGCCAGAAAATGTCACTCCAAGCTGGATTTCTTTGTGAAATTATGTAAACAAAAGGCCGTCACAGCTGGCAAAATTGAAAATTCTGTGAAGTTAAACATGTCTCAGAGGCACATTTCCTGCCTTCTGGCACTGATCCTAAGGAGCACGATTACTCTGTGCATATCTTCTAATAGTGTATGCTAAAAATTGGTCTATAGTAATAGTATCAAGGAGAGGTGTGTTGGTGATAAGGTTAATTTGTTTTGAACACTTTATTTCATTAAGATGTAAATACGTCAAGTGAAGGAAGAAATAGAAATAATCATCCCTGAAGAAAAGGAACCTTTCTCTCCATCAAACTCTGCAGGGAGCATCCATGCAGACAGGTTCATATAGATTTTATATAGAAATAAATGCCTCTTTAAGCAAGTAAAACTCAGCCATAGCTAAGAGGAAAGCAGAAGAGTGACCCATGGTATATTAAAACACAAATAAATTAACAAAATAGTCAGATGTTTCCTTTATGATTACTTTTCATAAACATACATGAGGAATAAGACCCCCTTGAAACTATTCAGTGCAATGAGTTAGTACAAATAACTGTTTTGCTTAATGATCTTTGTGTTTTTAGCAATCAGTGCTCCTTACTTTGAATCTTAACAGAAGGTTAATGCCTTCTGAAGCAATCGCCCATTTGGAAGGAGACTGATTAACAGGTTGCCTTCAAGATTGTGGTGTGTATGGGTCTGTGGGAAAAGGTCTGAACTTACTTGCCTACTTAGAAAATAGGCAAACTTTGGGTTACAAATGCCCAGAAACTGCAAATTTAAAGGACAAATATAAGCTGAGAAAAACTGCTTTGAATTTAACTAGACAATGTTGCTTCAGCCACCAAATAGAAAAGCTGTGAAATGCAGGGGGTAAGGCTAGGGGGAGAATAATAGTAGGGCAAGGTGAGAAAGAGATTATCTCCTCTAGATAAGAGAGTGATACAGGTTATTTATTACCTGTGGTAAATGGAGGGACTGTCAAGAGCAGAAAGTAAGATTACGATGTGCCTTAAAAATAATATTTCTCTCCAGTCTGGGATTTTTAATGTCTCATACAGTTGAAGCTTTCCTATGCTTGTGGTTTTTTTGGATGTGTTTTCTAGCTTTCCTTGAGGATCAGGAGGAGGAGTGATTGTTTCATAAAAATCCTGATCATTCCCTGTTTTGTATGCTTTATGAGCTCCTTGTTAGAATTAATTCTGGTGGATGGTAATGAGATAAATTTTTCCACACTTCTCGCAGGAGCATTCAGTAGCTTGTTGGAGTGCATTATACTACAGCATATGTGTGTTACACCCATCTGTAGGATTTTGGTAGTTTTGTTACAGACAGTACTGCAGCTGAGGACAATACCACTTTACCTGTCGCAGTCAAGACTTCACAAGGCACTGTTGTTTCCTCCCTAAACAACCTCTTGGTGAGAAGAAAATAGGGGAACACAGAAAGATACTTTGGAACATTAAAAAAAGATTAAGATACCCTTTAATAAAAATAAATCGGGAAGTGAAACAACTCTATTTCTATGCTAGTATTGTAGTCTGTATAGATAAATAATTTGCATGGGGAAGAAACATTCTTGATTTTTTATACATAAAGACAGGTTATACACTAACCCTTACTTCTCAGGAGTGGACTCTTGGGGCTAAAGTAATGTGATGAAAATGTCAACTTGGTGCTCATCAGCACTAAGCAGCAGAAACGAGATGTAGGAGTTGGGAAAAAAGGAGTGAAAAAACGTCTTAAAACTGTATAAAGCCCAGAACATCTTAAATACTCTGTACAGTTCTAGTCTATGCATTGCAGAATGTGTACAGTAAAATTGTAAATGATAGGAGGAAGGGCAGCAAGGGTAATACAGAAACAATCAGTGAAACACTCAACAGTGACTCCAGCATGGAAAGAGAGACAATGAAGGAGGATAAAACAGTCATGAGTGACACGGAGACAGGCAATAAAGAACAGACAGTTATTGTCTTCACAACTAGAACTGTACGAAATATAATTAATATTTGGGAAGTTCAAAAGGAACAAGAGGACATCTTTCAGATATTTATTGATAGTGCATAGTTATGTGTGCTGGAAATCCTGCTAGTTAACATGGGTTCAGGGAGCCTTTGAAGAATTTATGGAAGAAAAATGTCTTAAAGAATACCATATGACGTATGAAGTTCAGGTACTCCTCAGGCTTCAGACTGCTAGAAATCGAAAGACTTGGTTACTGGACTAAATTAGACTTCTGCCTCATTCAGTAAATCCATTTTCTGTCAAGTTCTCCCTTATTCAATCAGGATGCCCACTGAATTATATCAGGGGCCTCAGCAAGTGCCTTCATTTTTTTTTTTTTTTTTGTACAGTCATACAGCAAACAGATGATGACATCTTTTAGATATTTCCCTAGCAAAAATGTCATGAATATCTGTTAGGTGATATTCTAGGAATTGCTTTGAAGAGAACAAAACATTATTGGGGTACTCAATCATAGTTATATCACCAGTCTCCTTACCAGCTACTGTGATTATCTGTTTACACAAGAATCTGAATGTAAACTAAGAAATTTTAATTTTAGTCAACTCTCTGTCATTTTCTGTAGTAGGAAGGCTCTTACAGGGAAAACAAATGTTTCTGACTCTTGTAAATTTTCAGTGAGTATTGAAAAAAGCAAATATTTGTCATTGTTTGAAGCCAGAAGGCAACTGAGCACCACACAACCACTCACTCATTCCTTCCCCCTCAGGGATGGGGAGGAGAAAATAAAAAAAAAGACTTGGGAATTGAGACAAGTACAGGGAGGGATGACTCAGTCATTATGGTCATGGGCAAAAACCAGAATTGACTGAGGAAGAAAAAGAACATCGACTTGATTTGAACACCACCGCCACCACTTTATTTTCCAAACAGAGTAGGACAGTAAGAATTACAACCACATCTTAAAAACACCTTCCCCCAACCCTTCCCTTCTTCCCATGTTCAGCTTTGCTCCCAATTTCACTAATTCCTCCCCACCAGTGGTGCAGGGGGTCAGGGAGTGGGGATTGAGGTCAGTTCATCACTTGTTATCTGTGCTGCTCCTTCTTCATCAGGGGGAGGACCCTCGCACTCTTCCCCTGCTCCAGCATGGGGTCCCTCTCTTTGGAGACAGCCCTCCACAAACTTCCTCTGATATGAGTCCTTCCCATGGGCTGCAGTTCTTCATGAACTGCTCCAGCATGAGTCCCTGCCATGGGCTGCAGTCCTCCCAGCAACAGACTGCTCCAGCATGGTCTTCCCTCAGAATCCCTGCTTTCTTTGGCCACTTCCACCTTCTCTGGCGTAGGGTCCTCCATGGGCTGCAGGTGGGCATCTGCTCCACCATGGACCTCCATGGCCTGCAGGGGCACAGCCTGCCCTCTCACAGGGGCTGCAGGGGAAACTCTACTCCATCACACCTCCCCTCCACCTCCCTGCACTGTTTTTCCACTGACCTCAGTGTTTGCATAGGTATCTCCTCACAACTCCTCTTCCTTCCAGGTTCCTCTTCTTAAACGCCTCTCTGGTAACAGCCACTGTCTCAGCCTTGGCCACAGGAAGATCCAACTTGGAGTCATGGGAGCTTTGAGAAGCTTCTTACAGGGACCACCACTGTAGTCACCTGCTCTGCTATCAAAACCCCTGCCAGACACACAAAACCAACACAGTATTTTACATGAAGTCCCTGCTCTGAAGTCCCATGATTCCTTAAGAACCTCTTATTTAATAAAAAAAATATTTCTTGAAGCTTCAAAAATGTGCCAGATGATAAATAAAAAGAACCTAGTAAAAAGTTCCCATGACTTGAATTTTTAAATTGTATGGTGAGGAAAAAAGAAATTGTGAATGTCATAGTTTGTAGTACTGAATAAAATGGCCTTGATCCACAACACATTATTGATATTACTGGTAGATGCATTTTTCCCATTTAATGAAAATTCTCAACAATGATAACAAAAAAAAAAAAATCAGCAGAAGTAGAAAAAAAAAAAAAAGGAGGATGCTTGGCAATGAGTTGTATCAGTGCTCCTTACATTACATAAAATTCCTTACATGACTCCTAAAAATAGGTAGAGTAGGGCATATCAAAAAAATAACACTTATATAGGTCTTACGAATTATTGTATAAAATACATGGTCTTTCCATTGTCACTTGCCAGAAATGCAATGCCTACATACACCAAGGTAATTTAATGTCCCTCCACATGCCTCAAGGCTTAATAGGATATTTTTAACGTGCAGATTGCATTGCATTTTGTTATATGCTATATAGGGATACATAACACGCAATATGGAAGTACATCAAATATGTAACTCCTACACTGGGCTGTATTCACACCAATAAAACATTTTGCCTTTAATTTCACTTAAGGAAAGATATAGAAACAAAATACTATGAAACTTTTGTAGGAGAAATATGTCAGCTTTTGCTCCTCTCCATGGCCTGAAAGTAAAATGATACCTACAGCATTTTTAAGCAAACATAGGTTTTGACAAAAGCATCACGCCTGCTCACAAGACCGCTGAACTAGTCAGAGATGCAAGTTCTTACTCTTAGCATGGAGTAAAAAGTCTGAGAACCAAAATTATGTTTTTGACATCTGCCTAAAATTTGGATAAGTTTGTAATATTGTTATATTTTCCCCACCCAGACCTACTCATGAAATAAAGTGGATTCCCCATCAATTTTGCTTCTGGTTCATTCCACAGGATTACATTGCACAATATCAGAAGAAAACACAATATTATTCACTTGGTCAAGAAACTGGAACCAAATAGTATTAATAGTATGTTCCAATGTCCCATCTGATAAATTTCAAAATTAGAGGGAATGTTTATACATCAGAAAAACTGAAAAGGGGAACTGGCACATAGACTGTGAAAGCACTTTGTGGAAAAAATTGTTCCAACTCTGCCTTCAAATCTAGATTTTTTAATGTTCATAATGCCAAATGGACAGAAGCAGGACAGGCTATGCCTGCAGATTCTCCAAGGGTAGCTTGTTTTGCAGTGGTGCAAACAGGCATGGAGTAGAACAAAAGATGTCTGCTGTGGAAGGATCCTTGGAGACAGCTAAAACAGGAAAGGGAGTGATGGATGCAGGAGCCTACTGACCTGAGAAGGAAAGGAACATACTGAGACCTATGTGATACCTGTGGGAAGTTTTCAAAATAAAGGAAGTGAAAAAGGGGCACAAAGATCTGTGAGATGGAGTTCCTGGTGCTTATCAGTCTTCTCAATTCCCAGCAACTATGAAGTATGAGGTGTAACAAGTGCTAAAATGATGTAAGCAGTAACATCAATACAGCCATTGCACTGATTTGGCAGTTCTTGCTGTGGGGTGAATCTTGGATGGTCATCTGTTCTAGTATTCAGTGAATTTCACTGTTTCATATGGACAGTCAATATTGTGGATGCAGAAATCAAGTTTAGTCACTCTGGTGAAACTAATTAAAGAGTTGAAAGCCTCTTGGTGATTGCATTCAGTTTTGATTTGGCAACAGCTGGAGAAAGCTTATATATCACAAATGTTTGCTACACACTAATTCACTAATCATTATTGAGCTGGGAAGATTGCCAATAAAAGAAAAAGCAGTAATTTCAACAGCTGAATATAGACTTATGTAGTTCATGCCCCAGTTTTTTTTGTTGCAGTGTTGCATGTCATACTGGTATGCTGGTTTTGTAAATGGCCTGATCAAAAAAATATGGTCAAGAATATCTACCAGGGTGAACTCCTTGGAAATTTCATTAATCTTAAACACAGTCAACAGGTTAAGCAAGCAGTGACTCTTATTCTAGGAAAACTTAGGCATTTTTTTTGGTACCTTGCCTACATATTACTGGTACTTTGGTACCTTGTCCTTTTTCCTAAAAGAGGAAAGAGGATGGGGATCAAACTACGTGATTACTGGTTGTAACATTCAATGTCATGACTAAAACTGAAGAAGTTTATTTTTGGAAAAATAAAATAAAATAATCCATTAAAATTACATGGAGTATTTCCAGCCCTGATATTGCTTGCTTGTAAAAGTCAAAGTGCCAGATGTTTGACTTGATGGCACGAGGTCGAATTTCCCTGATAAAAATCCCCAAACAAACAAATTTTTTGCTCTTGTAATACCTGAATGGAATTGTCTCAACCTCCATATTCTATTCTGGGGAGAAAACTCTTTAACACAGAACTAGATTTTAATTTGAATAACACTGAAGCAACTTTTGCCCAGTTTGAATCCTATAGCAAATAACTGTTTTGTTTATTGTATTAAAATCTGAACAGTTCTTAAAATGTGACAAATTACAGACCCAAATTTCTTCCCAAAGAGCTTCTACTTTGCAAAAGAAGAGGTAAAAGGAAAGTAAGGACTGAGTCTCTCATCTGTTCCTCTTTATGGCTAGTTTTCCTGCTGTAACATCCTATGAAAGTACACTTTTCAGGGAATCACGAGAGCAGATGGTTCAACCAGGTCAGTACCACACAAAGGGGAGTTTTCCATCTGCAGAAAAACACCAAAGACTGGGGACTTGAGGTGACTGAAAAATTCAGATTGTCAATAAATTTTTCACTAGAATTTAATAAGATCTTGCAGTCAGCAACAAAACAAGGGGATTAATGCAAGGATTCAGGGTGTAAAAATATTATGGCCAGATCAAGAGAATATTGATAGCTGCATTTTGAATAGCTGGGAAGGGGAATTATATGTGCATTAGCACAGAGAAGACACAGTCTTATCAAATGCATCGTAAAATATTTACTTGCTTTTTTTCCTCTTCTCACCCTAAACAATTTAATCATCTTTTCTTCAACTATCAGAAAAACTCTAGCTAAGACTGAAAGCAAAACTAATTTCTGTAGGATCAACTGGGCCCAAACAGAATAATTAATGACTTGTACTTGCATCATACAGTAAAATGAAAGAAAGAAAGGACAGTTTTCTTTATAACTCTCAAAAACAACCATGTAACAACTAGTGAATTGTATCCTTGCCATAAAAGCCTAAAAGCCTGGGGAGTTCCAAACGTATAGAAAAGCAAAGTTTTTCTCATAGATCTGCATGTTTTAGTGTAATTTCCATAGTTTGTTGCTTTTTTTTTTTCCTTTTTTTTTTTTTCCCGAGAACTATATTAATTCCTACTTTATTTGGTGTGAGCTTTTTTGTTTTGTTACACATTGATATGAAAAATAACATTATGTTTACGGATAACACAACTATAACAGAGTTAAAGCCCACGAATGTCTCAGAAAATGGTAACAGCAGTATTATTTACAGCATAAGTATGCATTGATTTACTGGATCCTGAATATTGGCTGATACTGACATAATTAATTAATCAATCAGCCATAATGTTTGCAATAAAGAGATCAGTGCAAAAGAAAATGTTTCCTTGACCATTTCATATACACATACTTATTCACCACAGACATAAATCCATATAGATATGATTTCTCCATTAACAGGATAGAATTTTGTCTTTTGGAGTTAAGATCCTCCCTCATGGATATATAACCTAACAGTAACCCAATAAAACATCAAAGCCCTGCATTGAGCAGGGCACTGGAGAGATGACCTCCTGACATCCTAAATTATTCCGTGTTTCTGTGATTTTAACTGACCTACATATGTACACATTTTCAGAAAATCACAGTCTCAACAAGCATGAGCAATGCTACCCTAAAAGATGGTTTTCAGAGATGTGATATTGCTTTGCTGATGAGTTCAACCAAAATATAAAGAGAGCCCAGGGGCCTTCAAGTAGGTCAGAATATTTGATTCTTTTCCCGCTGCCCTCCTTTTGTGTCATTCTGAAGTACAGCTGTTTTGATCCTATGTTATGTCTTTGATTTTTCTGAATAATAAATGTAACTTTGAAAAACACTCTTTATAGAAAAGCTTTATGGTCTTGTACATAATATTTCATCTCTCCCCAAACAATCAATTATAGTTAATTTGAAATAATTAAATCCAAATAGTTAAGATGACTGTGACTTCTACAAAGACATGACTATTTGAAAAGACGATGTACAGTTAATGAATCCCAGTGTAAGATTACGGGGTCTTTCCCATACATGATCACAAAACAAGCTTCACTTTACTTGTATTGCTCCATTTTGTGATAGCAGTGTTGCCAGACAAAGTATAGAAAGTCACTAGTTTCCTATGTAAATGGAAGCCCTCTTCAACAACGAAGGCCACTGGTGGCTTTTATCTGTCTGCTAAACAGAAGAAACTTCTGAAGTGTCTTTTCCACTCCTATTTATAAGGCTTCTCAACTTTGTTTCTAAAGGGAACCAACCACCTCAGTCTTAAAAATAAGGCACATATTGTAGTTCAGTGGCTCTTCTCTCAACAATTTGCACCATTTGATCAACATTCTTTAAAACTGGGATTTCTATAGGCCCCAGTACCCGACCATAACACACATTTCAGCAGGAGCAGTGCCAGTCACAGAGGCATATACGATACCAGTTCATCCTCCTTGGCATCTCACTGCAAAATAGCTAGCAAAGATTAGACTAATTAAGTTTTCAAGTGATTTAATACTTTATTTAAAACAAAAAAATTAAAAAAAAAAATCTTTAATCCAAGCTTGTTTATCTATATGAGTCTATGAGGCTACACATTAAATTTGATGTTTTTGCTCTGTTATTCATGACTTTCGAGAGCCACAAATTGTACAGGCTTAAATCACCAGGAATGTATTGATTTGGGAAGATGCTGGAAGATGCTATTAATCAGTATACCAAAAAGATTACAACAGTTTCTCATCCCTTCTCTGTCCCTTAAATCACAGTTAGCCTTTCAAAGCAGGATGACAGAGTGCAGTTGATAACTTACCTGGAACAGACCCACAACTCTTCTCCTGGTCAGCCTAAACTCCATGTCTCCTAACCACAAAGCAACACTGTCTGAGGACCTCGCTGACCACAGCTGTTAATGCCTTGCTGAATAACAATATGCCTACATCATACAGACAGTTCTCACCAGAGACAAGAAGATACTAAGGAACCATCTCCCAGGTATTAGTGCTGCCTTAGAAGAGAAGAGGGAACATCAACGTGGGGGAAGGAAAGGCGGTCAGGAAGAGCATAAAGAACCACAGAGTTGTGGTAGGAAGAAAGGATTTGGGGAGGGAAATTCATAACAGATGCTGGCTTCGAGGGAGGAGATATGGTGTATGGCACCCTACAGTTGTTGGAAGAAGCCCTTGAGCTATATGCCATTGTGAGGATAAATAACAGGTGCCTTAAGTAGACAGAGGTGGAAAGGAGAAGATGGAGATACTACCTGCAGTGACTTCACTATGTAAAAAATTACCAAGAGTTCTGAAAATAGTACTCTTATTTTTGACATGCTGAAGTGGTCTTATTCTCTTGCATGAAATTTTCACAGTAACACATACACTTGTCTGTTAGGTGCAGATCTTTTATAGTTATCATAAAAGACAAAACCCCACATAGGTATTTGAGCCGATATATTAGATGGTATTTACTTTGGGGATTGAAATTTTTGGTCAGAAATTTTCAAAAACTGCTTGATGAAATGCTGTATAAATTAGCACACCGGATTGAAGACATATTCCACCTCTGCTTTAAATTTTTACAAATTGCATTTACTGCAAAACCATATAGGTTTCATTCCTCTTTCTGGATTGTAATACAACACAGTGTGCTTCTGAAGCATTCAGTATGCAAAGCAGCAGCTCATCATTCCTTAGTCTGTTTTATTCTCTCCTACATCATTTCCCAAAGAAGTGAAACAAAATTTACTCTCTTCAGTCTGCTGACATTTAGAAAGCTGATGTCACATTAGTTTTCATATATTTCCAAGTTCATTCATGCTGAGTGAACCTTTTTAACATTAGAGGTGCAACACAGGTTGCATGAAGCCAAGAAAACAGCATTTGATGACTCCTAAATTGTCAATATTTAGAAGTTTCAGAGTAACATTCCAAGATGCTTCCCAAATTCACATAATAGTTTTCAATTACTATTGTTGAATTCCATTTTCACTTCACATATGAGGAAGATTGATATTGTAAGATAGAACTAAGTCTAAAGAAGTGGAAGAATAAATACATTTTCTTCTCCAAAAGAAAAGCAGAACAGTAAAAGATGTAAATTAATTTTCTCCCTATTAATCCCATGCAATTTCCTTTTGCTCTGAAGAACCTTCTACTTTAATTTAAAATATCAAAAAATTTTAAATTGGCTTCAAATACAGGAAATAACTGAGGTCTGTAACATTTGAAAATTAAACAAGGATTTTTTTTATTTTTTTTTTTCTGTAGGCACCCCCTTCCTCTGTGACCCCAGTCCCTTCAAAATTGCTGCAGAGAACAATCTTTGTTTTTGACAACACTGTTATAAACTCTATCAGAAGATATTTAATGCTCCCACTGAGTTAGGCTTCAGCTGCTTTCTCTTTCAAAGGCCCTCCCCATGCATTCTTGTTTCATGCTGGAATGTGTTGTCAACACTGATTTAAAAGGTTTAAGTGTTGTTTGTGAATAGTCAATGCCACCTCCAGCAACTGGGAGAAAATGCTATTAGTCAGAAGACACTCTCTTATGAACCCTGATCCTGGCTGTTGTCTCTCTCCAAGCACATCAGCAAACATATATCCCATTCCTGCTCTACAGCAGCCATCCTCACGACATTGCCGCTTCTCTCTTCAGAAGGATAAACTGACATTAGAATTTTATGGTGGAGATATTCATGACAGCTATGTGGGCTCCTGGTTTCTAAAGCAGGGAGCAGGGCAAGCCATTCTCCATGTGGGTTAAGGAAAAAAGAATCATAGAATCATAGAATGGTTTGGGTTGGAAGGCACAGTTAAATGTCATCTAGTTCAAACCCTTGCAATGGGCAGGCACATCTTTAACTGGATCAAGTTGCTTAAAGCCTCATCCAACCTGACCTTGAATATTTCCAGGCATGGGGCACCTACAACATCTCTGGGCAACCTGCCCCAATGTTTCACCATCCTCATTGTAAAAAAAAAGTCCTCCTTATATCAGAATCATAGAATCTTTTATGTTGGAAAAGACCTTTAAGATCATCGTGTCCAACTATTAACCCAGCATGAACAAATCCACCACTAAACCATGTTCCTAAGCAACACATCTAGATATCTTTCAAATATCTCCAGGGATGGTGATTCCACCACTTCCCCAGGCAGCCTGTTCCAATGCTTAACCACCCTTTTAGTGAAGAAATTTTTCCTAATATCCAATCTAAACCTCCCCTGGTGCAACTTGAAGCCATTGCCTCTTGCCCTGTTACTTATTACTTGGGAGAAGAGAACAACACCCACCTTGCTACAACATCCTTTCAGGTAGTTGTAGAGAGCAATAAGATCAGCCCTGAGCTTCCTTTTCTCCAGGCTAGACAAGTCCAGTTCCCTCAGCTGCTCCTCGTACGACCTGTGCTCCAGACCCTGCACCAGCTTCGTTGCCCTTCTCTGGACACGCTCGAGTCATTCAATGTCCTTTTTGGAGTGAGGGGCCCAAAACTGAACACAGGAATCGAGGGGCGGCCTCACCAGTGCCGAGTACAGGGGTCAGATCCCTTCCCTGTCCCTGCTGGCCACGCTATTGCTGACACAAGCCAGGATGCCATTGGCCTTCTTGTCCACCTGGGCACACTGCTGGCTCCTGTTCAGCCAGCTGTCAATCAACACCCCCAGGTATTTTTCTGCCAAGCAGCTTTCCAGCCACTCCTCCACCAGCCTGCAGTGTTGCATGGGGTTGTTGTGACCCAAGTGCAGGACCTGGCACTGAGCCTTGTTGAGCCTCATACAATTGGCCTTGGCCCATTGATCCAGCCTGTCCAGATCCCTCTGTAGAGGCTTGCTTCCCTCAAGCAGACCAACACTCCTGCCTAACATGGTGCTATCTTCAAACTTACTGAGGTTGTACTAGATCCTCTCATCCAGACTGATAGAGGCCCTGAGGAAAACCACTTGTGGCCTATTCTGCATCTACCCTACTTTAGTTTAAAAACATTTTACCTTGTCCTATTGCTACAAGTCCTACTGAAAAGTCTGTCCACATCTTTCTTATAAACTCCTTTTAAGTACTGAGAGGCCAAAAGGAACCCTTATCCTCTTCTGCAGCTTCACCGTAAGTCTAATAACGGTTTAATTGTTTTTAACATATGAGCTGCCTTGAGCAGCTGAGGTCAAAACATCAAATACAATGAAAAGGAGAACCTGCTGTCTCATTTACATGACCTAAGAAAGGCAATAGAACGAAATTTGACTGAGCAGAGTATAATAAGATCTGTGAGTTACAAGTGGAATGGGAATTCTCTATGCCCTGTCCTGATAAAGGCAATTAGGGAGGCATTATCACAATAAAACCAAGTGTTCTTCAATAATCAGGTGCACTTCTCGTGAATATACTAGTGCTGACAAATCACGGTCCAAAGAAGGCAGAGGCAGATAGGCTGGTGTCTGAGCATCATGTGAATAAACATCTTTTTTAAAGAAAGAGATTTTGAACAAGAAAATACACCAGATAAGTGAGATAATTTACAAAAAGAATTAGCCACCAAGGACAAGAAAAAACTGGACCAAATGAGGACATAATGAACAATATGATGAAAAATAAACATAAATAAGAATAAACATACAATAGAAGTCTTTGATTAAGCAGCATTTTTTACCATGAGATTGCTTATGCTTCTGCGGTATTGTAAAGCGTGGAGTGCCAAACATTTCAAGCTACCTGACAAACAGTTGCTTCCTGGGCAGAAAGTGCTCATTCTGCATTCATTTTAAGTTTGAAAGAGTTTGTTAGAACTTCTTTTTTTACAGTATCTTGAAGAGAGGTATGGAACTAATCTTTGAAAAACTATACATGGAAAAATATAATGGCTAAACTGTTGATAGTGCCTTTCCAAGGTGTTTTAGAGAAGCCATGAAAAGACTGCAGCTAGCAGAGCATTTTTGGTATCAAGATACCAAAACTAAACATTTTTGCCATCTATGACAGTTGTACAAAAACTGGCAGATGATTTCTGTCAAAATTAGCATGCTAATAAGACCAATACTAAACCGTATCTTTCATCTGGTACCTATTAGTCTTTATAGCTGAAGTCAAATTATGACTCTTGCCACACTGTTCCTTATCACAGGGCACAATTGTGTATCAGGGTACAAGATACTCCTCTTCTCCAGGAGTAAAAATAAGGCCTCAGGCATCCACACATTTTTTACACAATATCTTGTCTTCTTTTGCAAGATTATAACTTTACCATTCATATGGTTTTCCATGACAGTGAAATTACTTGTGCAGTGGTATTTATAGCTCTCCTCCCAGCCTTTTCTTCAGAGAAACTGAGACCTTTCCATGATTAAGAATTCCTCTTCCTCATCATGACCATGCAGCTCCTGGCATGAGAGTGGACAGGAGTAAAATCTCAGATGTCAGCTTCCTAGAGTTCTCAATTTTCAGATTCAAGATGCAACTCTAAATGCTATGTCATGAATATTCATGCATCATACTCTTTGTGGTACTCAGGATATGCAACCAAACCTGTTCTCTTGCATATTAATCACAAGAACCATGTGTGTGGTGGAAGAACTAAGTGTAAATCTGAAAAGAGAATGAAGACAGGGCAACAACTGCTGCTGCAGTTTTTGACGATGCAAAACAGAATAAAATAGGTTAGTCCTTTGCATAAAAAAATATACCTCTCCTACTCAAGGTCAAAAGTTGAGTTCAAGTATTTAATGAAGAAATGTCTTTATTATTATAATATAATTACTATATTAGTCCTAATCAGCAAACAGCAACAGATTCAAGGACTGCTATACTAATGAACACGGAACATAACTGTGTTGAGGAATGAACACTTAACGCAAAAGACAGAGAAAATATTAACTAGGAAAGTGGAAATTCAAAGGATGAAATTCAAAGGGTGATTCTCAAGGTCCTGGATGTGTCTTGGGGCAATGCCAAGTACAATACAGGCTGGGCAATGAGTGGATTGAGAGCAGCCCTGAGGAGAAGGACTTAGGTGTGGGAGATATGCAAGTTGACATTGGCCTGTCAGCTCTGTGCAGCCCCTGGAAGCAGCTAGGATTTGACGAGAAACAGGCCTTGGGAGAAAGATAAGAAGCTGCTGAGTTGTGCCAATGTGGCAGGGAAAAACAACGGACAGCTGCAACACTGAACTGTGAAAAGTTACCACTGTGTGAACAGTGTGTGAACAAGTTGATTGGTCTGCACAGCATGTGTTAGTCTTATGCTGATAGGAGAAAAGGTAGATAGCTGTCTAATTGCTGATTTTCTAATTATGAAGTAAGAGCTTTAACCATAACATAAGTATGTACTATTGTAATAATAAAGGGTTATTCCTTCTGCACTTCATGGAGAGACCATGCCTCAATTGCCACACTTAGGGGTACTAGCGGATGGAAAAATGAATATGGACCAGCCATCTGTGCTCACATCCCAGAAAGCCAACTGTATCCTGGGCTGCATCAAGAGAAGTGTGCCCAGCAGGTCAAGGGAGGTGATTCTGCCCCTCTATTCTGCTCTTGTGAGACCACACCTGGAGTACTGCATCCATCTCTGAGGCCCTCAGTATAAAAAAAACATGGACTTGCTTGAGTGGGTGCAGAGGAGGCCACAAAGATGATCAGGGGGCTGGAGCACGTTCCTTACGAGGACAGGCTGAGAGAGTTGGGGTTGTTCAGCCTGGAGAAGAGAAGACTCCAGAGAGACCTTATAGAAGCCTTCAGTACTTAAAAGAGGCCTACAGGAAAGATGGGGAGGGACTCTTTATCAGCAAGTGAAGTAATAGGGGGAGGGTAATGGTTTTAAACTGAATGAGGGAAGATTTAGATTGTATATAACAACAAAATTCTTTCCTGTGAGGGTGGTGAGACACTGGCACAGGTTGCCCAGAGAAGCTGTGGCTGCCCCCTCCCTGGCAGTGTTCAAGGCCAGGATGGGGCTTTGAGCAACCTGGTCTAGTGGAAGGTGTCCCCAGTCTTGTCAGGAAGTAGATGATATTTAAGATCCCTTCCAACCCAAACCATTCTATGGTTCAATTAGCTGATTTTAATTTAGAAAGTCAAAAAAGGAGCTTCAGGAAACAATCCAACTTTTGTAAAGTGTAAAAAACAATAGAAGAGTAACAGGTAGAGATTCAAGCTACAGGATCAGCAGGAATTGGAAAGGCAGTAACTAAAGACAGCAAGAGAAAACAAGATAGACTTCACATTTTCAGAAGCAGGAAGCCTTCCAGCAAATACATTATTCAGACGGGCTACCAGGAAACAGAGTCATTCAGCGAAGCTAAAGTCTGACCTTTGAAATCATTGCTGCTTCTGAGTAGTTCCTTACACCTTGAAAAACCCCATTGATTTCAATGACTGGTTTCCTAAGGAACTCTAGTAGGAAGTACTGTATAAGGTGATTATCATGAGCTAGCCCTAATAATCTGTTTTCTTTAGTGCTTTGTGATTAATAGAAGAGAATGACAGGAAGATATTGTGTAGAGAATACATAGTCATTACTGGATTAAATATTCATGTTTGTGAGTTGTAGTGCTTCTGTGCCCAAGTATTTTGTCATTATGTAGTTAACATTCCTGCTGGCTTTGTTAATCAGAAAATAAATTGGAAAACATAGGTGAGCATTATGTTAACCTCAGAAGGTCTTTTATCTGAGTGATATCTGAAAGAATAAACCCACCACATCAAGGCAAATGATCAATTCTGATCTTATTATTATGTAGTGGATTACTGAGTAGCAGTTTACTGAGATGTGATTCATGTATTTGAGTCAGATTGGAGGAAAATATTTAATGATATTTGTCTAAAAATCAGATTTTATTGACACCATCATTAATCAAGCTATTAAAGTGTACTAAAGCCAAGCTTTTGATTCAGGAGATAAATAATGGCATAACTATGAAATATATTTATTATTATATGATCAGTCATAATTATGTTGCTCTTAATAATCCCCCTTGAAGAGATTTTTTGTTTTCTTTGCAAAAATACAAAGTCACAAGGAATGCACCAAACTCTCTCCTTTCTCCCCAGAATATAACAAAACCAAAATCACAACACAACAATACATAAATAAAATTCCTGGGAGCTTTTGGAAGAAGCTTCATAAGTCTATTAAAAGGTCTTAGTCTGGAATCACTAATAATGAACTCGTTCCAAAACATAATAGGTAATATCAAAAGGCAAAAGTGGAAAGTAAAACAGAGAGAAAAGGTGGTTACTGTAGTGCAAAGAAATGAGAAGGGATGCATGGTGGTTTGCTATGCAAAGGGATGTTCTGAATGCGGGAAGAAATATCTTGTCCTTTATTCAAGGTGAAAAAGGTACAGCAGCAAGGGGTGAGAACCATAACTGGTACAGTGGGGGAAGAAGATGAACTGCTGTGAAATAAACCAGAAGCTCAAATTATGTGAAGGTCAAAGTCTCAGATTTGGCAGTGTGACCCAGATGCATGATTATTTTCACGACTGGTGTCAATGCCCATTAAAACCTCCCAAAATAATAATAAAAAACCCTATCACTGGCCATTTTAATTACCATTCTGGTTGTTATTTTGGGCTGCTCTTTCTTACAAGATCCCTTCATAATTCAAATTAATTTTAATTAGAAAATAATGAAACATACTATACATATGTTTTACCTTACAAAGTTTTACATAGTTTTTTTAGAATTACAATCCCGATCCCAATCCCAGATCAAATTATAGTCATATAGAACCAGTTCAATGGATCATGTGAAAAGAGCAGTGGTCTCTCCTTCCAATGTAGCTCAACATGAATAACTAGCTTAGGCACCATGAATAACCTGTTAGAGTTCACAAAGGAGACTCCTCTCACTAATGAAGTTTCAAGTCCCAGAATGTCTAGACAAGGGTATCCCCAGCTGCCTTCAGTGAAAATATGTAGAGGTATTTTTCAGAGAAGTTCTCATTGTGCTGAGATTTGAGAGTAAATGAATACAAATATAAACCTTTGTCTGAAAATCCTAGGCTTGTGCTGTGATTTAACCAGCTTTCTTCTTGCAAGAAGAAAATACTGAGAATCAAAGTGAGCAAGAGACAGAGTCCCTAACTGAGTTTGACATAAGCTTTAGGAAACATCTTGGGAGTCACATTTCTTCTCCTTTTAACTATCAAAGACTGTTTCTTAGGTATACAAATAACTTCCCACTGGTTTAACATTACAACTAGAAGATGGCTGACCCTGCAATATGTTATGCTCCTGTGTTTACTGTGAGATAGTTACCCTCTATAACAGAAATTATTTACTGAAAAATTTAATTTGTTTCAAATCATAATCCAGTAAACCACAATAGAGAGTATTTACAGCATTAATTTCTAAATCATAAAGTCACAGAATAATTAGGTTGGATACCTAATTTGTTAAAGGTCATACGGTCTACCACCCAATTCAAAACAGAACTATCTTCAAAATTTGATCCAACTTCAATGGCTTCAATGTGTCATTTCAGGATATTACTTTCCTGTAAACAAACTCCATCCAGACCCTCAATGATATGTCCAGTAAGTTAATTCTCCTGCTACCAAAGATGAACACTCTGTTTAATATTATTTTTATATCTTAATTTGGTTTATATGTGTCTTGCTACACGTTTTATATGTGCAATTAGAGATGTGAATTCCCCCTATATCACACAGGCAGAGAACACCCATGAACACAGACATGGGTCTTTGCAGTACGCAGTGTACAAATCTTCTGTTGACTTAGTGTAAATAACAGAGTCATCTTTGGATGAAAAGACAAAAGGATCTTAGTGAGCAGCAGAGACTAAAGTAGACACGAATATATCCACAGTTGTCTCCCTCCAAATCTACGTTTATTGCCTGGATCCCACTTTGATTCAAGATACATCCTTTTAAATACAATTCAGTAAAATAAAAGGGATAGAAAACCTGTAAACGTGAAATGTTTTAGGATGAAAAACCATATCTGTAAATTACTATAAACTTATTGTGGTATAATAGAAAAGCTTGATTTGAGATTGATTTGAGGTCCCCTTATTGCCTTTTTGTCTGCTGTATAATTACCAGTTTCTTAATGCATGTAATCAACATTTGTTGCTTTCAGTGAATTATGTCTCACATCATTGTACTGACCATGCTACTACTGCCGCTGTTTTGTTCATATTGACCAGACTTGATAGGAAGCCAACCTTCTTTCAGAAAGAAGTCAAATCTATTGCTGATTTATGTGGAAGATTGAAGGCACTCTGGCTTTTGGGGCAACATAAAAGTTTGGATGATGTTCGTTTTCAGTGACAGATTGTATGAAGCATGATTTTAATAAGACGTAGTCGGCAAACAATTCAGCATCATTTTCAACAGTTTACATAGAGCAGACTACATAATCACAAATGAGGCACCAGTCATTACATACAGCAAATCATCTGTTTTGCCTTCTAAATCAAAGGTCAACATCCTCAGCTACTATTAATGCACATAATTTCACTGAAGTTTATAAAACAACAGAATTAACACAAATCCAGTTCAGAACTGAGCTGGTGACAGAATTTACGTGAAGGACAGACTATTAAATATTACTGAAGTTCTCCAAAGATGTTACATCAGGAAGCTATAAGCCTCAAGTGAAATTTAAGATTCAGCATGTTAAAAATGCTGACCTTAGAAGAAAAAGGGCTTGCTTTTTTTTTACACTGGGTTAACAACTCTTTTACATTTTAATTAAACATCAGGAAAATCCCAAGAAGGAAGTGCAATTCCCAATTCTATATTCAGTGCTATGAGGGAAGTCAAAGTATTTACAGAGCATGCAAGGATGCAGTTCTTGACAATATGTCAAACAGCAGTATAGTTGAATACAGAGCCAGAGAGATTCATAGAAGGGATTCATTTGGGATTTCTTCTTGGTTGCTTAATAAGACAATTCAGCATGCTTCTTTCAACTTTGGTCATCTAGTCTTTGCATGCCTTTTTAATTGAATTGACTGTTCCCTGCTCATTGTAGGGGGGTTGGACTAGATGACCTTTAAAGGTGCCTTCCAATCTAAACTATTCTATGATTCTATAATTTTGGATTTTGAAAAGAAATATTTTTATTTCCTTCTACCTTCTCCAGGTCCAATCTATGTATACTTTCTGGATGAGTCACTAATAACAAAGCATTCCACACCCAAAACTGCAGTGATCTGGAATATTAAAGTATTTGGACCACTCTGGAAGAGATCTATGCCAGTAATACATTGATCTTTATTACTATGAAACTAAATTAATGCATGTCGTTTTGAAAGCTGCTAAACAAGAAGTGTTTTCCAGTGTCAGCTTAGCCAAGTGAACCCTCATTGTCCACAGAATTACATAAAGTAGCTATAATAGAGTCAAGAAAATGTCACTCCCAGTACTATGTCACCCAAAATAATTGACACCAGATGTAGAGAAAAAAATATAAGAGAAATGGAAGCATATAATGATACTTTTCCTGATACATTGTACCAAGGTGGAAGGCTGTTCCTCTCAGCTTTTTATTCTGCAACTTTGTCTAACTGCTTTTTGAATCCACACAAACTCTTTGCATTCACAGTATGCTGAAGCAATGAGTCTTATGGTTTAAGGGTGCGTGGTGTGAAGTAGTGCCTCCCCCTGTTCATTAAAATCTTTTACTCAGTAATTGTCTCCTGCCTCCTATTAAGAATGAACAATTTCTCTGTTTGACTACTCTATGATTTTGTAGGCCTTTGTCATCAGCTGCTTTACAGGCTACAGGATCCCGGCCTTCTCTCATACTGCTCCACAGACTTGCTTTTCCTTGTGAATTTTCTATCTTCTTTTGAAAACCATAGACATTGTTCACGACACAGCTATGTTGTGAGTTCACAAGGATATCCTTTTCATTCTGCTCTCTCTGCTTCTCCTAATCTGTCCTTGCTTTGATTTTTAAATCACTGTTGAATACTGAGCTGACTTTTGCATAGAGCCAAATGGGTGTGTGGAATGGGAGTGTCTGGTTCATTATCTGCTTAAGGAGACTATTCACTATAAAAGCAATAACATATAACAAGTAAAGTTATAAATTAAACAGACAGATGAACAACTGTATAGGAACAGGTGACCATGGCGAAAGTAACAAAGACCAAAGCTCTTTGGTCACTGGTTGATGGATGTTAAGGGATCTACTCTGAACTGAGAATTGCCCTGAACTGTGTAACTGATAAGGAGTGGAAATATGATTATTGTGAGCATTACAGAATATTGCAGGGAACTTGTATGGAATTTCTGATAGGCTTCCAGAACGGGATTGTGGAATTGTGCAAAACTTATTATGGAATGTTAAGGGAAAGGACCAAAGATGAGGAAAGGGAAGGCTTTAAGTCACAGGTCTATAGCTGTACATGCCAGTAATTTGCTACTGGCCAGACTTGTACATGTCCACTGCATTTGGCTGCTACTGTAAAATCTTTAACAAGAACATGCTATAATAATTCTAAGATCTCTTTCTGGAATGGTGACAGATAGAATAGATACAACAACTACCTATTAAAAACAGAAGATTTTTTTCCCCCTTCTATCTTACACATATCTATGCTGAGTTCCACATGCCATTTTATTTCACAGAACTGCAGAATCAACTAGGTTGGAAAAGACCTTGAAGATCACCTAGTCCAACCTTAACCTAACATTGACAGTTCCCAACTACACCATATCCCTCAGCGTTATGTCAGTCTGACTGTTAAACACCTCCAGGGATGGGGACTCCACCACCTCCCTGGGCAGCCCATTCCAACACCTAACAACCCCTTCTGGAAAGAAATGCTTTCTAATATCTAGTCTAAACCATCCCTGATGAAACCCGAGGCCATTACCTCTTGTCCTATCACTTACTACTTGTTAAAGAGGCTCATCCCCAGCTCTCTGCACCCTCCTTTCAGGGAGCTGTAGAGGGCGATGAGGTCTCCCCTCAGCCTCCTCTTCTCCAGACTAAACACCCCCAGTTCCCTCAGCCGCTCCTTGTACGACCTGTGCTCCAGACCCTGCACCAGCTTCGTTGCCCTTCTCTGGACACGCTCGAGTCATTCAATGTCCTTTTTGGAGTGAGGGGCCCAAAACTGAACACAGGAATCGAGGGGCAGCCTCACCAGTGCCGAGTACAGGGGTAAGATCCCTTCCCTGTCCCTGCTGGCCATGCTATTGCTGACACAAGCCAGGATGCCATTGGCCTTCTTGGCCACCTGGGCACACTGCTGGCTCCTGTTCAGCTGGCTGTCAATCAACACCCCCAGGTCCCTCTCTGACTGGCAGCTCTCCAGCCACTCCTCCCCAAGCCTGTAGCACTGCTGGGGGTTGTTGTGGCCCAAGGGCAGCCCCCGGCATTTGGCCTCATTGAAACTCCCCCAGTTGGCCTCAGCCCATGGCTCCAGCCTGTCCAGGTCTCTCTGCAGAGCCTCCCTACCCTCGAGCAGATCAACACTCCCACCCAACTTGGTGTCATCTGCAAACTGACTGAGGGTGCACTCGATCTCCTCGTCTAGATCATCAGTAAAGATGTTAAACAGGAGTGGCCCCAACACTGGGCCCTGGGGGACACCACTCGTGACCGGCCGCCAACCGGATTTAACTCCGTTCACCACAACTCTTTGGGCCCGGCCATCCAGACAATTTTTTACCCAGCAAAGTGTGTGCCCATCCAAGCCATGAGCAGCCAGTTTTGTCAGGAGAATGCTGTGGGAAATGGTGTCAAAGGCCTTACTAAAGTCAAGGTAGACAACATCAACAGCCTTTCCCTCTTCCAATAAGCAGGTCACCCTGTCATAGAGGAGATCGGGTTTGTCAAGCAGGACCTGCCTTTCATAAACCCATGCTGACTGGGCCTGAGCATCTGGTTGTCCCACTTGTGTTGTGTGTTGGTACTAAAGATGAGCTGCTCCATCACTTTCCCAGGTACTGACATCAAGCTGACAGGCCTATAATTTCCCGGATCATCCTTCCGACCCTTCTTATATATGGGCATCTTATTGGCCAATATTCAATCTGTCAGGACCTCCCCGGTCAGCCAGGACTGCTGGTCAATGATGGAAAGCATCTTGGTGAGCACAGTCATCATTTCTCTCATTCAGCATCACTATGCTCATCTGTGACTTTGAAATATGTTGTCATTTTTCATACCCTAGGTAACTTTGTGCACTTGTACATTTTACTACACTGAGAAAGCTGACCATCAATTCCAGCCCTTAATTTTTTGGGGTTTTTTTGAGTTACTTATCTATGTAGTCATCTTCTCTATAATCCCAATAGCACTGTAGTTTCTTAGAGAACCTTTCTTCTCAGAGAACAGATATCACCTGGATTCTGCTTCAGATATGTGCTTCAGATATCATTCCAGACAACCGACAAATTTGTGAAGTGCTTTGTAAGAGCCATATTGACTCTTCTCCAACAAGCTTATCCATGTTTTCCCATTACAGTCTTTGTCCTTCCTTCCTTCCTCCCTCCCTCCCTTCCTTCCTTCCTTCCTTCCTTCCTTCCTTCCTTCCTTCCTTCCTTCCTTCCTTCCTTCCTTCCTTCCTTCCTTCCTTCCTTCCTTCCTCCCTCCCTTCCTCTCTCTCTTCCTTCCTCCTCTTCCTCCCCTTCCTTCCTTCCCCTCCCTCCTTTTCCTTCCTCCCTTTCCTTCTTTCTCCAAATCATCTTTTGGTGATTCCCATTTTATCCCTATATTTGTTGAAAACTTGGGCAGTCTTCTGTCATAGTTCATACACTTTCTTATTCTCTAGATGCCTGCTAATGATATTTAATATCCTCCTTCATTCATCTGGAGCCCTGTCCTGCAAACTCCTACCTTGACTGAGACAAAGTTGCTTAGTAGTATAAGCACCTTTGACTTTTGGAAATGCTGGACCTTTTCTGCACTCAAATACTGAGCTCTTTAAATCTTACTTTATTAATCTTTCCTCTGGAAATTTAAATCTGGACAGAACTAGTCCTCCTGTTTGTTTTTCCGTCAAATTTAAACAATCAACTTGCATTCAGTTGATCCATACATTTTTGCATATAGTTAGAATATTATAGATTAATCAGTTATCTAAAGCACATCCAAGACAGGGTCACATGTTCTTCTTAGTTTATGGCTCAATTAATGAAAAACCGAAAAATCTTGTTACAGAAAAAAGTGTTAGACCTTAGTATTAGCAATAATGTATATTGCCTAACAAGTGTTTTAGAAGTTAGTATTTCTCATAAAGATAATATTTCTAACAGCATTTCTCTCTGCAGAAAAATTAGCCTGTACTATATCCAGATCTGATAGCAGGGTCAACAGCAGGCTTCTGTCACTCACTACTGCAAGAGAATTTTTTGTTTATTCTTCCCCCAGTTATTCCAGTTCAGGGAGTTGGTGTTTTAACCGTGGAAACACTTCCAGTTTTGTACTGCCAATTAAAGACAGTAAAAGACAACACTTAAGCCACCAGTTCATTCTTCATGAGCAACACACAGTTCATAGTTCAGTTTCAGTCATTGTTTTCCAGTTCTGTTTCTGTAAGCCCACCCTGCACTAAATTTCATCTTGTACACCCCTCCTGTTAATTCTTCCATTCGGTTGCCCATACTTTACAAATACCTTATACACTGGTGTGTTTAACTGACCACTGCCTCAGTCTTTGATTGGGCATTAGTTGCATTGCATCCCAGTTATCACTGTTATCTATATTAGCACTGTCTTCCTCATTGATCTTTCATTTTCTGCTTAATGATATTATTTAATCCACTTTCACATTTAAATTACTCTTTGCTTTGGTGGAAGTTTTATGTCCCGTTTAAACTAAGCCATCATGTAGTCTGCCATGCTCTGTTCTCCCTCAATACTGTTTTGGCTGCAATCAGAGGCAACTGATGCAAAGAAGTTTAATTTAAATTTTAATGATCTAAGAAGTTGAATGAGGTGGTTTTGAAATCCAAATACTGGCTAAGCTAAACACACCACAAAAAAGATGACAGAGTGGTTTACAAAAGTAAAGGGTCAATTTTAGCAATTATTTTAAATTGTGAAATTGTTTGGCTGTTCTCAGGTTAGAAAGAGACTGTTTCAGCAATAGAATAGTAAAGTTTTGTCCATTTGTTCTTTATTGCATGGGATGGGAAAACTGGGTAATGAAGATTAACATGGAACACATTATTCTGTGTTAACTGTGCCAATGACATTCTACAATTATGAGGTACTTGAATTAGGGACTAGGTCAATCATCAATAAATTTAAGAGAAATATTTCTATTGATTTAAAAAAATATTTAGATTGGTCTGTAGTAGCCAGAGTCTAGAATTTGATGCAACTCTCGGTGAAGTTAATGCTGCTGTGAATACTGATTAAGGGGAATAGAAGTCAGTTTAAAATACATCTATCTCAGCTAACCTTCTGTACAGCTTAGTGTTCTGTGGTCTCAAACAAATGCATATCTGAATAGGGTTATGCACAATATTAAGGATAGAAGGTTGCTTTTCCTATTAGAATTTCCTTAAAAATTACAGTAATCCTCTACACATTCTGAAAATTGAGAAATATATTACTTCAACAGCAGAGGTTCTAAGATGAATTTTCCTTTCAAATTTATTTCATATTCCCTTGAAAAATATTTTTTAAAGGTTCACTGTTTTTCGGAGGGATCAGACTGAAGACAACTATGTGATATGAATGATGAGAGTCCTAAAGAAACAACGAGAGAGAGAGAGAGAGAGAAAAACTTACTTGAGAAATCATCTTTTTTCAGATTCCCAAAAATATTACTCTGAAGTATGAGATTTGCTCTTGAAGCTCATTCAGCAATTCTGCCAGAAGTCCAGTTCTCAATTCTTATACCTATCTTGTTTTTTCTTACACATATCAGATGATGCTGTGAAGTGTCCTCTTCCCACAGAAGGGAAGTCCCTTAGAAAAGAGACTTTATTTATGCTTAGTCTTCAGACATTTTTTCGGTATGAGTTGTATGGTGTAGAGAGAGCTTTAGAAAGAAAATTTTGCTCTGAATTGCAAGTAAAAGATAATAAGTTTCTGTCAGGAACTCAGCAGACACTTATTTATGCCCTTATCATAATTTTTGGACTAACCCTTTACTGGAAACCCTTAATAAGAAGCTGTGAGAATTCTAACAAGTAAATGGCAGAGTTAATTATTTTAAATATATTTTAACCCACTGAGTTATAATCTTCATTAATTAGTTCTGAAAGGTTATTTTCCTTTCACATGTTTTAGTTGTGAAGGGAAATTATGGCCTGTAAAATAAGCCTGACAGAAGAAAAAAGATATTTAAAAGAAAAGGTAAAAAATAAGAGAGAAAGAAACCTGATTTTTTGGTTTGTGAAGTTATGTCTTGAGCCTAAAAGTTTCTGAAGATGAAAGCACAAGGCGAATTATTTTTTTTTTCTGCCACAAAATCAGGATTAAAGCTGAGAAATTATTTTTTAAAAAATGCATTCTAACCATGCTGCATACCAAGTGGTCATCAAAAGTTCATTTTATAGCTATAAGCTACATGTATAAATTATCTAATATTTCTTTTAGAACAAGAAGCCCAATGATATCATTAAAAGACTATTTTTTGTGATCACGACAAATATATCGTGGGGCTTGTTGACATATTCAGAGCTAGAGGCCTGAGTTTTTACAAAAATATCTTGTTGTGACAATCTGAATCAGAAATTAAAGAAAAATAGTTTCTTCCAGGAAACCTCCTATGACTCTCTAATCCCTTCCAACCTGCCCCAGTTCAGAAATTCCAGCATTTACCTATGCGATCCCTGCTTCCTTCAGTACCTCCTCCTACCATGCCGTAACCATCCTTTCTCTTCATCATCCTTTAAATTGCTCTCACAGCTCCTAGCTGCTGGATGGTAAAGATGCATCTAATACAGCCCATTCTGAGCCATTCAGTGGCTTGTTGGCACCAGCTCAAATTAAATAGGCTACAGCAGCTATTCCTCGAGTGGGGGAAGGAAGGGGAGAAAGGAACAAGCTGAACAGAGATCTCTCTCCTCCCTCCGTCTTCTATAAGAAACTAAAGGAGCACAAAAGCTTTGTGATTTTTATTGAACTATCACATACATCCGAAATCATTCAGTATGTTCCCAAGTTCTCTGGGAAGAGAGGGGAGAAGATGAAAGGGACAGACAAATAGTATGATTTTAAAAGCCTCATTTCCTTACAAAACAAGGTTTAAAAAAATCAATAGATATGTTCTCAGCAATGATGGTTCTAACTAGATCCCAAGTAGTACATCCAAATCCTTTGTCTTAAGTAGACTTTGCAGAATCTGGATAGTAAAGAGAGAATTCAAACATCAATGCCTAACTGTTCTCAAACATGACATCTTTTGAGGCTTACTGCATTATTCTGTCATAGACTGACCCAAAACTGCACATTTTATGCAGAACTGAGAGAAATGTTGAGCACCAAAGGGTTCTTTCACTTAGTGGAGAAAGGCATAACAACAATCAATGGCTGGAGATTGCAGCTAGACATATTCAAACTTCTAATGAGGCAATATTTTAATTGCAGTGGTGATTAACTATCAGAGCCATCAAGTAAAGTGATTATATTTTTCTGGTTGTTGAAATCCTTAAATCAAGACTGATGGATGTTCTGAGACAGAGGCTTGAAGCTATTACAAGTTATTTGGCTTACTACAGAGCTTAACTAGGTGAAATTGTACCGATGGTGTTATATTTAGCTCAGGGTAAGTGATCTAGTGATCCCTGTTGGGCTTCAAATACATGAACTGATGAAGTGAAGCTGACATAAAGACTTGGAATTTGCAAACAGCCAGAGTTGAGGGAATACAGGATGCTTCAGTTTGGTGGTTGAATGGCAGAGAGGAGTCGCCTGAGCTGAACTGAAACAAGTTTTATGCAGAATTTGAGTAGTGGTAAAAAGGAATGGGAAAGTAAAAACAGGTTAATCAAAAAGGCTACATTTAAAACCTTTTGCTGTAAGATTATTTTCTTTTCATCATTGATAATTATGGAAAGTTTAACATTTTCCTTCGAAACATTGAAATTAAATATTTTCTATTAGAAAAAATTCCAACAACAAAAATAGTCATGAATTACTGCAAATGTGAAATTAATATCTGATTTTTATAGTTCCTTTTTTTCTGAATATACATTTTTTCAGAGAAAACAAATATACCCAGTTAAGCAAGCAATGCAATGTATATTTATCAGAAAGGTCAAAGGTGTAACAATAAACATTACCATGGTATGTCCCGATTGATAAAGAAAGGGTGGATTGACAGAGATTACTTTAGGGAAAACTATAAAAATTATTAGTATGACCACTAACAAAAGGTGCCCTAACATAAATTAAAACTGAAGTTAGTTTTAAATAAAATCTTGGTAATATTTCCCATAGATTTTCCATGCATATGAAATTAAGGAAGACTGATGTTAGTGATGGAGCAATTGAGACTTGTGTCAGACAGGGGGAACGGTTTATTCAGATTAACATATTTATGCAAATTAATCCAATTTAACACTTGGATAAGTGTCTAACCAATATTTATACAACTGAAATTCATCAAAATAATACTTAAAAGATGCTTAACAATCGTTTGTGATGTTTTCTTAATTTATCTATAACTTGCAACTACTTTATATTAAAAAATTTTATACAAGAGAGGGCAGATTTACCTACTAACAAAAAAGGTTTTTCGACACCATGGTGGTGAGTGGCTTTCTTTAACTGCGTTTCTCACATGGCTCTCCTGTGGCAATGGAATAATATGCCAGAGCCCTCCTCCTCCCACTGACTTTCCTATATGGGAAGTTGCATTCCTCCAGGTTTGTTCACAGAAAAAAAAGCCATCTTTATTTCTTGAGATTAAATAAATAATATCAAGGACTGTGAGGATGCACCTAAACTTCCCATCTTGAGAGACTACTATAATAGTCTCTCAAGAAATTCACCAGAAGTGATCAAATGCGTAGATTCATCAGCAAACTCGCAGCTACCTTGAACCTTTGACACTGTCCTGGTACAGACATATTCTTTCTATTGTCAGTGCCAATTTTTAATCAGCCCTGGTAACTCTACTCGGTAGCAACAAGAATTGTTCTCATGTTTTCACACATAAATGAATTCTAGACAAAAACCACTCCATGTCAATAGGCAGATTCAAATGCTGTTAAGATAGGACCAGTATGGTATGTCAGCCTTGTTTGCTTTCTTCACATATTTTGATTATGGTGATCTGTGTGCTATACACACAAAAACATCTAACACCTTAAATTACTAATAGCTTTTAGGTCATCAGTGAAAGCAATTGCACATTAAATCACAGTAAACATGGCAAGAAGAAAAACAATACATCAGACCTGAGAGCAGTGGTATATGAAGTAAAAAGAACAATGAGAACACCAAAACAAAAGAGGTTCTAGTAATGTAGAATATTTTTTCCTACTCTGTGTTTTCCATCTCTGACATTTTAATCCTTTAAATATCAAGGAAGAGATTATGTGATTAAAATCATATCTAACACACTCTAGGTTGCATTAATCCTTTCTCATATTTTTCTGAGACCTATACATGCACAGAGACACACATACATACAAAGTGAGCAGTAGGAATTCTTTTCTTCCCCTAAAATGGATCCCCTGTACATTTTGCATTTACAAAGGATAATGGATTTTTTTTTTTTTTAAGTTTTCACTTAAGTTTTAAGCAAGAAAGCTAAGACTCATAAAACTGGATTAAAAATCCCAACAACATGTGTTGTCTTCTGCGGTTACCCTCAAATCTTAAACATCATGAAAACAGTTCCTAGGGCTCAGAGCAGTCCTGATAACTTTAGATCAGTTTAGCTTTGTCTTATTATACAAGATCTCAACTTCAAGCTTTACCTTTCTAATTCCAAGTTCAGTACTGATACTGACTTTCTTCAGAGTACTTCAAGACACTGCTACCACAGATACCTTGAGACTGCCCCTTCACTCCTCAGGTCATCATTAAAACAATGTTAAAACAAAAAAATCCCCCAAAAATAATAGTGATATTGCACTAAATGTAACCTTCAGTAGAAGTAATTTGGAAATGCATAGAAAGATTTCATTTACTATTGGAGCTAGCTATCAGCATCTTTTTATCATCAGTGAGATCTATCAAGTCACTTAAAACTCTGTCTAAAGGGGGAGGGAATAATTTCAGAGGCTACAGCCTTTTGAGAAGAAAAATGCAGTCTTCCGTGAGAACACACGGAGCTAAAGACACTTTGAAAATCTTCAGACAATTCCTGCCAGTGAGTTTAACCTAACACACTGCAGAAATGAATCAAATTATTCTAGAGAAGAGCTGAACCTAGTAAATAAAGATTTGTGATGCATGCAAATATCCTACTTTTGGAAGATGGTATTTAGTACTGCAGGCACAGAAATCTGCCTGTAATGAACCACATCACCAAATGAACTGCAAGTATAGTAGACAGTCTTAAGCAACTTTTAAAAAACAACATTTCCTTAGGGAATGCACCACCAGGTTGTCTGATTAAGAGAAAGGCAGCACTTCTCTCTAATATAAAGCACAAGTGTTTACTCAAGTCATTTAAACATCACATATTCTGCAGCAGCAGCAGGACTGACTTTCTTTAAGCCACTCACTATAGGAGATAGTGCAATCATGGTTTTGACAGAGTCTTCTCCAATGCATATCCTGACCTCAGCAGCTCAGTGCACATGAAAACGGAGAGTCTAAATTTCCTCTCATTCTCTCTTAAACAGATATTGCCCACTTTACTGAATGCTGAACAGATACAGTACAGGTGAGAGACTCTGTTCAATTCATCCTCTTGAACACTATGAAAATCACCCAGCAATATAAAGAAATAGGCTGGTCTTCAGCTCTGCTTCATGTGCAAATTCATTCTTCCTCCATAGCCCCATGAAGATCCTTTTCATTCTCACGTAGCATGACTGCAACTTGACACAGCTCCATAAGAAGAAAAGCTGATATTTACATGCATCACTAATCACTTTCTGCTTATTCAACTCCTATATTTCTGGCTCCCTTTGACCTGCATTTCAACTAAACATTGGAGATGCTATTAAAATCAGACTATGCATTTTCCTCCTTTAGGTGATATTTCTGTTGCACACAACACAGTTTTTGCTATACAGCTATAGAGCCCAAGGATCAATTCTAAATCCACATATCATGTTCAGTAGGATGCTTTGCTAAGCTTCTGAGATAATGAAGTCAAGCAGTTTGTCTGGGAAGCTAAATCCAACAACTTCACCTGTCCACCTGGCATGAAATTAGTTTCCAATGGAGTTGAAGTTAGTTTTCAACTGGAGTTGGCCATGCCCTGCTGTACTCCACAAGGGCTCATGGGGAGGTGCTTGTATTTATGCCCCTCTAACCTTTGCAGAGAAAAACATGATGCTTGGCTCTGCTGTGCTGCTGTGCTGCTGTTGCTAAGGGCTTTGTCCCTGTGCCAAAAAAGGCAGGAGTCACTCTCTGTTCTCCAGCTGAGGTACAGTAGTCTCTTTGGTGGCTCCTCACTTTGCAAGATTCCCCTTCACACACCAAGGGAAGGCAGACTGAGGACATGTGTCAAGGATTTCCCGTTCAACAACTTTGTGGTGCAGGTCACCCCAATAGCACCAGCTGTCTCTGAAAGGTGGCAGCAGACAGGGAAGGAGAGGCCTCTGTTGCCCCACATCCCACTGGCCACCTCTGCACTGTGAGCTGAAACTGTCAGGACCTTTCCTCACACCAATGTCTCAGCCATTTCATGACAGAATATGATGGCTTGGCATACACCGCCATGTACCGGATCAGTTAGTAGGTCAAGCTGGAATCAAACTGGTCAAGAAAACCTCCTTGTGTCATAACTTCGTGGGCCATGAAGTCTTTGCATAGTGCTCTGTGTCTGCCAGAAAATTTATGCACCTATTGAGATCAGAGCATCATAGAGTCATAGAACCATAGAATACCTTGGGTTGGAAGGAACCTTTAAAGGTCATCTAGTCCAACTCCCTAAGTAAGGGAGTAAAAAGTATGTGCCATGGGAATTTTCTTAAAAAGTACATTTAAGGCAAATGTCTTACTACAGACCAATTTGGTAGTGGTTTTACTCAACTGGAAACAGAAAAAAAACCTACACCAAATGAATTTCAGTACCTAGTATAAAATCAAACAACATTTGCTGCTGCTGCATGATCACTTTACTTGGGTTGAAGGCTTCATAAAGAAACCCAAGTTTCATGGGGGCTTCTAACATTTCTTTAGTGGCTCACTTCAGCTGCTCAACTATTCTCATCAGGCCAAAAAGCTTCTTCAAATGTGAGTACATCAGTGCATTATGAACTGCACAAATTATCGCTTTAATTTTATACTTCATGTCGAATAGGCATAACACCAAATGTATACGATTGGTTGGTTAAAGTACGGTTTTAAACTATTTTCCACAACCATTCTATGTTTTACTAGTCTCTCAATCAGATCTTTATGCAACATGCAGCTTAGTTGATTATATCACTCTGGAAACTTCCTTGCATTATTTTGAAATGTGAACCTTTTTTATTTCAGATTACACTTTTTTTTTTTTTTTTTATTTTGTCTCCATGTTTAGAAGGTGATATTATGTACTTTAAGTACTGAATATAAATTCAGTGGCTGCATTCTGATCTTGAAGATTGTATTCTCACTCTGTCCATGGGCTGCCTGTCTCACCCTTTTTGAGTCTCAGCCTTTTATGTGTCAGCATCCTTTACTTTAGTATTTTAATAATGGAGTAGCCTGTAGTCAATACAGGGGATACTCGTATGATAGGCATGGATCATTTTTCACAAAACTGCAACTCCTTAGCCTTCTGAGAACACTCTCTCTTTACTTGATGCATGGTAACAAATGGAATGAAGTAATTCTGCATGCTTCAAAATACTGTAAAACTAGAAGATGAGCAATAGCAAATTAAAAAGGCATAAGAATAGAAAAAGCACAGTTTTTGCAAAAGGGGGAATGCAGTCATTTTTGCTAGACAATATTTTTTCACTAACAGATTCAGGAGCTGTTTGAACAGTCTGAAGCAACATAGATCTGTAGATACACAAAAGCAACTGAATCTCATTTGATGAAGGTAAATAGTGATGATACACTTCCCCTTAAGTACCAGGGTTTTCCAAATTACAGGCACATGATTACTGACACCAAACACAAAATTTCTGTTCAGTGAAAACACCTCTCTTTGAAAGGTTCTTATTCCACACTTACAGCAGTCATTTTGTCTGCATTCAGAAAAAGAATAACCAGGAAGAGAAGACAAGTATTGTTTAAGGAAGAGGGTCGGAAGGAAGGTCAACATGAAAGCTTCCAAACATGCTGCAACAACTGTTACTCCAAAGGCTCACGCATTCTCCTGCTTTTGCCTGTGGCTAGTTGCAGAGAGATAGAGATGAAGTGGACAGAAATACAGTTATGTTCTTCATGGTAAATGTTTCCTGTAGCAAAGGGATTTCCTGAACCAGAAGGTATATTTGGACACACATTTTAATAGTCATCAGTGATTGTATTATCAAAAATTCATATAATACAAAATGGGAATCCCTTCATACTTTGGCCATCTGCAACATCTTGTGATACTGCGTGGTGGTTTGACGTTGGCTAAATGCCAGGTACCCACCAAGTCGCTCTATCACTTATCCCCCCTTCCCCCTTTTTGCTCAACAGAGTAAAGAGGAGAAAGAAAATAAGATAGGAAAAAACCCCAACCCCTGTGAGTAAAACAAAAGCAGTTTTAATATAAGCAAAGCAAAGCAAAGGTCTGCATGCAGAAGCAAAAAAAGAAAACAGTTTTATTCTCCCCTTCCCATGGACAGGCGCTGTCGGGCCTTCTCAGGAGCAGGGCTCCCATACACGTAGCGGTTGCCTCGGAGGACCAAGGGTGACCCCATCCCCCTCCTCCTTTCTCCCAGCTTTATATTGAGCAGACATCATATGGTCTGGAATATCCCTTTGGTCAGCTGGGGTCAGCTGTCCTGGCTGTGTCCCCTCCCAAGATCTTGCCCACCCCGTCCCATTGGGGGGTGAAAATGTTGGAAAGAGCCTCGGTGCTGTGTAAGCACTGCTCAGCAGTAGCCACAACACCAGGGTGCTATCAACACCCTGCCAGCTCCCAGCATAAAACACAGCACCGTGAGGGCTGCTACAGGGGAAAAACAATTCTGGTTCAGCCAGACCCAGTACATACTGCAATTACTTTTGTGTCAACTGAGTTTATAAACCTGCAGCCAGTATACCTTTAGGCACTTCCTCATTCCTGCAGTGTGAGAAACACAGTAGTTTCCTCTTTACTGTGGCATCCATGCCAGAAAGGTCTCACTTATCTTCTCTAAAGTGAACTTTAAATACAGAAATCAAGGCAAAATGACAGCCTAGAAAGACAAACTGAAAAGCCAGTACGAGACTTGGGTCAGTTGGGATTCTTTTCCATTTCTGACACCAGATCCTAGTATTCCATCTCACTGTTTTGGGGCACTTGGAATAGCGTTACTGCAGTTTCCGAGAGCAGACACGGTAGACAAAACTCATCCCACAAATGGCCATTTTGAAGAGATTCTGAAAAAGGTAACAACAGAAGAAAATGTATCTAGCAGGAAGACAGACTGGTGTCCTCTGTTCTTTGTGTGTGTGAAAGAAGAATCTTGAATAACCCGCAGGAGTTATATAGTCACTCTATGTGTTAACGATAAAACTGCAGCTTATTAACCATAATAAGCTTACAGGAACATTGTGTACTAACAAGTGCTATTACCATTGTCAATGCAAGGATGCTGCATGAGAATAACAATGAGGAAAGATGATATATCATTATTCTGGGGAAAAAAATAAAGATGTTCAGTTTAATTTCTCCTCTGGTGAATCTTTTCAAAACTAGTGATTGAATAAAATCTTTTCCTAGAGCAATGGCAGAAAAAAAGCCATGAATTTTCTGAGAAAAAGGGAGACCTAGTCTAAGATCAGAAGATATAAAACAAGTAAATGTTTTAGACATTTTGAAAAAGTAAACAATATCAGCATGTAGACAGAATTAGAAAAAAAGAATATTTGAGCAAATGATAAAACAAAGAAAAATAGAAGTGACAATAATTTCACGTATTACAGATAAGAAAAATCTGAATATATTTTAAAATACCTTCACACAGAGTTCTAAGAGAAATTAATGAAGGAAAACTGGGGGATGGGAACAGAAGAGAAGAAAATTACAAATCTTAATAATAGAACCTGTCAAGAGGGGGATGAAAGTCAAGGTGCAATACTTATGACTTTATGCTTACTGAAATGGCTTGCAAGTAATGCATCACCTTCCTCTTAAACTTGGCTAGTGCTAGGTGCTTGACAGGAAGTCACAAGGAATTCTACAGTAAACAGCTGCAGAATAGCTTGATCGTTTTTTGCCTCTGCTCCATAAATTTGGTGGCTGGTTTATTCTCTGAACATGAATTTATAGTCCTGAGCCATTCTCACTGATTTAGCTAGAAGATCGAATATCACATTCCTAATATAAAAATATTAATAATCTTAGTCCAGTCTAATGGGAGTATGGATGTTATCCCCATCCACATAAATGCTTCATCATTTTTGATACCTAGTAAATTCTTGGCATCAGTGATATTTTGTGAACAGAGGATTTAATGGATTAAAAAGTCCTGAAAGGAAACACTGTTTTTCGAAACATATAATTTAACTTTAAGCTATATTTACTGAAAGGTAGTTGTCAAGCATGTACTTTGCCTTATCAGTCAGTATGATTAGTTGTTCAATGTTTCAGAGCTTTAGTGCATGTCTAATAGCCTATTAGCAAAAAGAAAGAAAAAAAATCTTCAATGGTTTGGAAAAAGTTATTATCTAGTTTGTTCTAAACCTTTGACACCATGAGCCTGTATCTCCTGGATTTTGGCTGTTCACTTTCCGAAACTTTTTGTCAATAGCTATTTTGATGAAGATTTACTACTTTCAAAATATTCACAGCTTCGTTTCAAATTGAAATCAATAACACACATTGAAGAAGAGAGAGAACCCTGCATTTCCCTTTGGAATAGAAACTAATTTTAAGCTGGATGGTGTCAGGAAGATTTTATAACAAACACCTTTCAAATTTATCAGCAACCTCTTAGTTGCCAAGTATTCTGAATGGGTGACCAGTAAGGGATGGTTTGTTGTTGGTTTTTTGTTTTTTTTTTTCCCCAGAACATGGCTAGTTTGGGAGTACTGCAGCATGACACAGATGGCTCAAGGACTTCAGCCTTGTAAACCCCTTAAAAACAATACACTTTTTATCTCTCAAGAGGTAATTTTTCTGCTTAATAAGTAACAAACAGATAATACATCTTATCACTGGTGTGCTTTTAAGTTATTTTGATAACACAGAGGAAAATTACTTATTATTTTACTGCTTGAAAGGGTTTTGTTTTGTTCTATTTTCTGTACAAACATTCAGTGCGGGTAAGAATGCATATTATATTTCTCCAGACAGATACTGCTTCAGAAGAAGGTAAGTCTTAGACAGCCTCATAATGCAATTTGTAACTCTAATATTTGTTAACCTCAGGATTTGTCATGGATGGGATTTGTTGAATTTGTTCATAATTTGTTATGTCCTATACTGCGTCCTCACAAGGGTGCAGCTGGACAGCCGGGAGGAAGCCTTATCCTGGCAGCTGTGTTTTGAATCAAGTTGGTCCTCCTGGACAAAATGCAAGAGTTTGCCTACTGTGAAAACAACAGAGCATGCGAAGACCAAGCAGCTTCCCAGGGACAGAGACAGGCAGAAGAGAGAGAGGTGCCAAGCAAACACAAAGGTGGAGTGTGCGAAGACCTCCAGAAACAACGGAAAGAAAAACTTGTTCTCAGGGTGCACAAACTGTGCAGAGTTTACTGCATGTGGGAAGTCCTGCGGAACTGTTTAGAACAACTCAAAGAGAAAGAACCTGTCTGACAATGAACTGATGTACAAACTCTTGTCTTTGCTTTAGTCATTGCCCTGAGCACTGGTTTAATTAGTTCTTCATTGGTCTAGTTTGTATTCACATAAAACCTAGCTTCTGAGATTCAAAGTTAGTTTTTTACTTTTGTGTGCTCTCTTCAAGGTAAAAACTTAAACAAAATTACCCTGGTCAGCTCAGGATCCCTACAGGCTTTGACTATTCTTAGGTAACTATTTAGCCCTTTGCCAAAGACAGTTTGTCAGTAAAAGGGTAAGTGTATGGTAACCAGACACAAGTTTCCTAACTACTAATGGTCTAAGGCAAAGCTGATCTTTCATTGAGACCGAACACCTTTATTTCATCAGTTTAGAATAATCAAAATGTAGAAGATAGAGAAAGAATCCCCCAAAGGGCAAACAATTTTAAATATCATTCCTATGAGAACTATATCACTGGATTATCAATTAGCCAAGACACATTCAGGACAGGAGGCACAATAGAAGCTACTGAAGTGAGCTTTGACAAGAGCACACACAAGACCTTGTACCAATCTTCCAGACACACTGTACTGTGGACAGGAAAGCAGTCATATTGGATTTATAACTATTCTCAACCTTTTGTTAAAAAGAGGTGTTTTCTGGCTTTTTCCTTCCCATTTAGATGGAAGACCACACTGGAGTCCTGGGTACCATGGTAAGATTTTCGCTACAGTATCTGATGAAGGTACATGACATACACTCAGTGAGTGTGCACATTTCATTGCCTCTCATCACCCCCTCTGCTGTCAGACTAGAGTGTATGCGTTTGGAGAAGAGGGTGGGTACTCACAACATGCAAAGAGTCATATCAATCTGTTTCAAATCGCTGACTGACGGACCATATCTGGCAAACTTAGGTGGGCTTCTTACCTGTGATAGCTGACCTGTCACTGTTGCCACAGAAAGTGTAAAGGTAAAACAGAACTAGACCATGGTAAACACTGAGAACTGATGCCAACAAAGTTGCTGATGGAGAACAAAGAATTACCAACGGTAGACAGGCCTAATGTATCAGACCTCCGGCACCTTTGGAAGTTATATACTATGAGCTTCACTGCATCAGCCTTCCAATTCCAAATTTTCAGGATACTGTGAGCTTACAAAAATTATTTGATAAGGTATGCAGGTATGCATTATACCTAGGCAGAAAAAGAGGCTATCGTAGTAGAATGGGAAAAAATCTTTTAGTGGTTAATCATATCACTGAGCAAGTCTTCCTTCTTGCCTTCCTAAACAGAGGCCTCTGATGATATCCTAAAAAAAAAAAAAAGTCTGTGTTCTATCATTTTCTGAACCTTCAAAGAATAATTGCCATTCCCCAAATTCTAAAGGATACAGCAAAAGAAGAAGTTGTTTTAATGCCCTAGAAGTCTAAGAAGACCAAATATTTCTGTAATTTCATTGTCTTCATGGAAACTATTTGATTTACCATGTAGAAAGGTGGAATTCTGGAATCTCAACAGAGGCTAAAAATCTTTTGTTGTTATTTTTAGGAGTATAAAGTGAATTAGAGTGAATTATATACCACTGCTCTCAGGTCTGATGTAATTCTAGAAGGAATTTTTGAACGTTTCTTTTTACAGTAATAAACCCACTGTGAGGCCACAACAGCTGAAAAAGACTTGTGACATAGATGACAGTATAAGTAACGTAATGGTAAATAAGCATGAGTTTTGGATTATATCTTTCATAAGATGAGAAATATCTATTTCTAAGATGAGACATATTGTATTTCAGCTAAGCAAACAAACACGTTATTAAGGGATTTATTTAGATGTTCTCCTATGACTACAACCCTTTAACCAAACGTTATACAAAAAAACCCTCAAGTTGTCCTTGAACGTCCTTAGCTTTTGAAGCAGAGCTGCCTGATGAGGAGTACTGCCAGAGGGCACATGTAGTGAACACTGCCACTGAAACTAATGACACTGTAGGAGACATCATGTTTATAATGAATTCTGTCAGGAAATACAAGTTGGCCACCAAAGTCAGGTGTTGATGCAGCCATTTTCTGTTAACATAAAAAGAAGCTGGAGAAAGTAGCTGGAATGTTGACAACATGGTCAGAACACTGAAGGACTAATACTTCTGGGGAAACATCCAGCATAGAAAGGAAACAGAAAAGCACTTCCCTTTAGGGACCACAAGATCTGGGACTAATCAGGTAGAGCTCCTTCAAGAGATGACAGTTGTCTGAGACAATTAATTATAGACCCCACTAGGAATAGGACAAGGAGTCTCCCACAAGGCAATAGTTGTCACTTCTCTCAGCCTTGAGATCACACTCAACTTTTGTGATTCTCCCCTCCACAATCTCAGATCAGGAAACACTGTAATAAAGATCCTTCAGAAAAAAATCTTTTCAAGGCAGTTTCTCTCATCCAAAATGAAAAGCTGCCAAAATTTTCCAGCCTTTGAAATTCAGGTAGGAGTTGTTTCCCCCTTGAATTTCAGCAATATAAGAAATCTGGCAAAGGGATAGGAATTAGACTTCAAGTGTGTCACCTGACCGCTGTAAGCTGAGGATACCTACAGAGAGCATGAACTTTCAAGAAAGTATTAGCTGCTGTAATATGATGTAGGTAGGGGATACAGTTTCACTCAACCTGTGTTGCATAAAGACCTGACCTTTTTATCTTTGGTGTAGAGGATTTAGCTCTCAATGGAGGCAAGCTTAACTGAGATCTTTCATTAATTCAGAACTCATTCCTTCACATGGCTTCTTCCTAGCAGGAAAAAAGTTTGGCAGGGAAACAAAAAGTACAAAGTTAAAGGCTGCTAGCTGAAGGCACGAAAAAATGAAGGTTTAATGGCTGTGGATGTCAGAGATGCTCCCAGCAGCTGAAAGGAAAGGTCAAGAACTGATCACTGATAATTTTTAGTGGCCTTTGGCTTCATTCTGAGATATGATCTTTGCTTACTTTAAGAAAGTAGAATAGGGCTTGCCAAGGAAAACAGCAATGCAGAGATTCACAGTCAAGTAGAGTTGGCAGCATGTGTCCCTAGAAACAAACATTTTAATGAACACTTCAATACCATTCCTATACTCAAAGCTCTATAAAAGGCACAGCTAACTGCATGTCACAAATGTGATAATAAAATGCAGCCAAATAGAAACAGAGTCAAATATCAGTTCTGTAAACAGTAAAACAAATAGAATATTTTTAGTCCTTTTTCTGAACCACAAAATAGGCTGGAGATTCAGCTGGTAAAAAGCGCTAATTATCGTGACTCAAGAAATCCAAGGATGCCTCAGGAAACGCACATTACTAAAAAGATGTTCCGCACATATACCTTCTGGCAAGGTCTCAGGTTTTTGGCTGACTTGACTGAAGGATTTGGCATAATTAGAACCCTTGAATAGAGTTAGGTAGTGTCAGGAGTAATATCTCATTCTTCAAACAGATAAAGAACTAGATTGTGCTGTAAGGATAAAGCAGCAAGCAAATGAGGACACTGAGAAATATGATTGTGGGACAACCGGAAATTATTTAAACTCCAGGAAGCAAATCCTGTGATTTCAGCTATCTTGGATTCAAAAAGGATTTATAAATAAAGTAGAGAAACTTGCCTGCTGCAGGCTCCTGGGATATCAGAATGCAAGAGCAGTGCCACTCTAGCGCAGAAAGGACATAACCATTGTGCAGAGGCACAAAACCTTCAATTCCTTTCAGACACATTTAGCTATTATCCATACTGAAGTACTAACCTTTCTCACCTTTGTACTTCCTTGCAAAGCATGGCAGGAGGCCAGTGAAAGGATGTCTTTAATGATACCAGAGTCTATTGCAAAACTCAAAGACTTTAGAGATTACAGCAGTCATAACTAGTTCCACACACAACATGTCCCAGAGGAGCATGAAAAGTGGGGACAATAAAGGAGAAATGCAACACAAACAGTCCTCAGGAAATGCTACAGTAAAAAGATGGGAGTTTGAAGAGATAAAAATTTCCCTTCAGTGCAACAGATGACCTGCTTACCCTCGACACTGTATTCAGAGTGCAGTGCACAGCCATAGTACATTTTATAACCCCCCAAAATAACCACAAAGAATCACATTGAGCTTTATATCTATGCCGGTACTCAGGTTGTCTATCAGATCTGTTTTACATCCCTTCTGTGTGCCAAATACAACATCCTAGAAACAATACTACCTGCTTCACCTGGTGCTATGTAGAGAGACTATGAGGTCCCTTGTACTTACAGTGTAGAGTTGTGACCCACTAACAGGAATTGTAATGATAGGTGCAGGTCACACCCAGGTTTTCTTTTCTCTGTCCCTTCTCAGAATAAAATTAGCATAATTCTCTGAAACATCTGCTATAATGGACACTGGAATGGACTATTACAGTGTAAGCTACCCACAGCAGTACATTGTTCCTCATGCATCACTAGCAGTTGTCTGTGCCCCAAGAGAGCAGGATGCTGCATTTTGCAGCTGGAGTTCACAGGGAAGGTATCAGATCTGCAATGAATAGCTCTCCCTGAATCAGAAAATGCCCCTTTACACATGCCAGCAGGAAGATTATCTCACAATACTCTTTTCTGAAGTATTTAATGTTATCAACCTGCTCTGGAATACCTGAGTGATGTCCTGGCTTTTCTTCTGTAAGTGTTACAAGGTGCTATTCATCACTGAAGGTTAGTAGCCGGAACTTAAAATGACCTATAAGGAAACAAAACCCATGCAAACAATCCACTTCACATTTCTAAAAAAAAGTAGTCTCTGGTTTTGGTCCTTGGTCTCTGAAAGAGGTTAGTCAGAGTCAGATTTGTTCACAACACAAGTCAAAATTTCTACAGATGTGAGTCAACCTTACTCTTGTAAACACCTTTCTCAGTAATGGACTAATTCTGATTGTTATAAATCTGGAGCACTTACGATGATAACCCTCACTGCTGGCATTTTCTGAGAAGGTTCAATGCCATGGCATAGTCTTTGTCTTCCTAATACCCACAGTGTTACACTGTATGATACTCAAGTCAAGCACTTGACACAAAGCTCCTCCAGAGGTGCTGTGTGTAGGCTGCCATACTAATTTCAGTTATAGCCAAGAGACACAAATATTTTCTCCTCCACTACCCTGTCTGTGTAATCTAAATGAACCAAAGATTGTGAGAAAGGAGAGTAATGAAAAAATGGTACCAGGGTATTTGTGGGTTCGAGTGACAGTACTGTGATGCTTAATTACACTTACTGATAATTTCGAGAGGCTGAAAGCTCTGAAAACACACACGTGAGCATACACACACACACACATACACGCACAGAGGAAAACCTTGAAGTTTAGTACATTATTAAAGGAAGTTTGCTATGGGGTATATTCACAAGGTCTCATCTTTACATCTGAAGACACTGTGCTAAAAAGTGGAATTGCCATGAAGGAAACATTAACTCCTCCATGCTCATGGTGATCACCTATGTCTTGAAAAGGAATCCATCCACACTGCTCCCAGCTGCTTGCCCTTCCCACCAACACTGCCCCACCACACTATGTCCCCCTGCTGCCCTGTCTTCCCTACTGGCTCTCAGATCCTCTCCCTTTTCCTGAAAAGTAAACATAGGGCTGGGCAAAAAGCATAAGTCACCAGTTACCAGCGGGTCACCACCTGTGCTTCCTCCTCAAACGCCTTCTCAGTTGTCCAGTGCCTAACATGGATGCACATACCTATATTTAGCTTTTTTTCCTAGCAGCATAGCTTCTTTGTATCCTGCCTGTAGATAAGGCACTGTCTCTCAGTGTTATTGTGCTTACAGCTGAACAGCAGTACAGCTTCAAGGCAGCACAACTTTCAGAAATAGTGCAGCCATCTTATTAACCGAGGTTCTCTGTAAAGATGCCCAAAGTTTTCTGCTGAGTCAGCATGGGATTTAATATACAGACATTAATCTCACGTATCCATAGACTGGCTTCCTTCTTGTAGCTAGGGGGTGCCGCCATCCATGGACTGCCCCATGCCCCTTCTCACTAGCCCCAGAGCCAGCAGCCTGGCACAAAGGAGTTCATGTGCAGTGCTTTTTTCTCTCCCTGATCCTCCAAGCTGCCCTCCACATCAGTCTTGCTTCCTTTGTCACGCTGTAAGACACAATAGCTACCCACTGGCCCTGTCCCCAAAATTTGCTACTGAGTTTGGCCTTGAGGGAGATAGCAGAAGTCACCACTCCTCATCCCTGATTTCCTTTGCTACCCACACTGACAGCCCCTCATGCACACTTGACTTCCCAGTGCCTAACCATTGTTCTCTTTATCTCCAACACTGTGAGTTCAAAACAGAGCCATAAGACAAGAAAAAACAGACTCATCAATGATAAACACTTATCTTTCCCCCATCTCACCCATTTTCCTACCCATTTTGAACAAAAAGCCTCAAGGAGCTATTCTAGACTTTAAAAAAATTTATAAATAAAATGGAAGAGTTTGCCTGCTACAGGCTCCTGGCGGATCAGGATGCAAGATCTACGTGTAGGCTTCTCAGGGGTGGATTAAACAACCTCTCAAACCAGATTCTGCCCTTGGGCTGTCACTTAACCACCACAAGTATCTCGTTTACATGACTCTCTGCAGTGCATGACTTTTCAGTTTTCTCAAATCTCCTGTCTTATCAGTTTCAAGCAAGAGGAGTTCAAGAACCTACCCCTGAATTTGCCACAAAAACTACATTTATTAAAGTTTGTTTTCCAGCCATGCTTACAATTCTCAGCTGATACCTGTATCTTACTGTGATAGGTGATGTGTGGAAGCAGAGTAGGAGACACATCTGAAAATCTATATAAACAAAATGGGTGGGGGGAGAATGACTAAACTCAATAGAGAATGTACTACTGACACTTCTACAGCTGGAAAACTAAGACCACAAGGTAGACAGAGAGTGGCTGCAGAGGACCACTGTGGAATAAAACTAGCATTAACTCTCACCCATCTACTCTCAACCCTGCACCTGCAGGCCACATCACCAGTTATCAAGGCTCAGAAAGAAAGTCTAAGACTGCAGTTCTCAAGCATGTTTGTGTAAATAAAACTGATTTTGGATCAACCTCTCATTTGTAAAAGCACTAGCCATAATTCGCACAATTCAGTTTTCATCATCAGCTATCCAAGTCCCTTGTGGCTCTCAACAAAAACCTGTATCAGGTTCAGTTTTGTCAGTTCTGAAGATCAGTAGGCCCATTTATTTAAGAACTTAAATATTGACTCAGAGCTGAACAAATGTTGAGTCTGTCAGTAAAGCAGTGACAATTCTTGTACTGAAATAAAGGCATTTTTTACAGTTTGTGATACAGTTTTAACAGGGAGTGACTTCTTAGCTGTTTATTCTGATAATGCATCTTCCAATAATACTGAAAATATATTCTTACTAATCAAAGCAATGGATCACATCATGGTCAGAGTGTGGGTATTAATAAAAACAACTAGAAATTTCAGTCCTGGATAAGAACCGTGACTTCACTTGTGATTAATATAATTGAGATAAAATTATCTTAAAGGAAGCATGATGAATATCACCTCTTGGATTTTTCTCAGAATCCTGAATTTGTCCAACTAGTATTTTTACCCATAGCCACACAGGCTGCTTTAAATGTGAAAAAAAGGAATAAAATGTTTTAATCAAAGCCCACAAGTGGTGTTAGAAACCATGAGTTCTCCAGAAGAGGTTATGGTTGACTTTAATATGATTTATAGTACAGACAATGTTGCTTCATCCCTTATTCCCGCTGTTTCAGGGGCTTTTATGCTTTTATCCAAGGCAGTGCAATGAATGGTGCTTTCTGGGGATTACATCATAGTTGGTATTGCTGCAGCTGTCCTAAGACAATGACTCTCATAACTGAGTTTTACAAAAATAACAAACTGCTTCTAACCAGCTGCTGAATACTCATACAATAACATACAAAAATTGTCAGTCCATTTAAAAAGTGATACTCTTCAAAATTGCTAAGAAGTTCTGCCCTTGTTTCAGGTGAAAAAATGAGCAAACCATAAAGAGTTTAGACTGTATATATCTGTAGCATGTACAAAATACCTATTGCTTTAGGACTTAAATTATATATATATATATACACACTATATGCATATATGTATGTGTATGTACGTAACTTAAATTTTAAACATACGTGCTATGCATAAAATATATAATACATCTTTTAAAATTTTTATATACACATATATAAAATTTAAATCCTGAAGCAATAGGTATTTCTTTTGTTTCTCACTTTCAAATGTTGTTTCATTATCAAATTTGACTTAAATTAATCTTAAGAACTAATTCTTACAAACACAAAAAGGTGCCATTTCATCCAAAGTCTTGGTAATTTTTCATTAAAAAAAAGGAAACTCAAACCAGGATTCATCCTCCCCCCAACCTCATCTTGGTTACAAGACTCAAGAAAAGCTTTGTTTTGCCATGATGAGCATTCAGTTTTTCTTAGGATACACTCTCTTAATCCCCATGATAACTGAGCTGACTAGTTCTAATTTAATAAGCCTGCAAGCAAGCATATATCACACCATATTTATAAAGTAGGATGTTCAGTGATATAGTGTAGTTTAGACCCAGCCAGCAACAAATAACCATATGGCCTCTTGGTCACTCCTCCTCCCCGGTGGGATGGGGAGGAGAATCAGAAGAAAACAGTAAAATCTCATGGGTTGAGATAAGGACAGTTTAATAAGACAGCACAAGGAGAGAAGAAAATAATAATAACAATAATACTGATAAAAGAGTATGTATAAAGCGAGTGATGCTCAATGAAATTGTTCACCACCCAGGACCCCACACTCAACCCCTTTCCTAGATGCATCAACCCACCCTGTGGCCAGATCCCCCAGTCCTGTTATATCCTGAGCATGACCTCAGTACGGTATCAAATATCCCCTTGGCTAGTTCAGGTCAGCTGTCCTGGCTGTACCTCCTCCCAGCTTCTTGTGAAAATTAACCCTATTTTAGTTGAATCCAAGACATACAGTCAATTTAGAAACTCTTTTCTGAATCTGTCCTAATCTGAGTTATCTTGCTTGAATATGGTACTGTAAAATTGCACAGGCCTTTTCAAAAGAAATCCTAATTAGTGCTGTGATAGAAAGCAAAAAAGCAGATTAACCGACCTCTTTGGATATCCACAAGAACTGACTAAGATCTGGTTTGGGGCAATATACAACCTCAAAAAATATTCACCCTCAACTACACAACACTGCTCACACATGTTAACATTTGCACTTTCCATACCCACATTACATCAATGGGTTGTCATCATCTTCTGACTAGTACACCCAGTCCTGCTGCTTTGTCATTTGCAATTAATAACACCTTGTGCTATAAAACAGGCTCCTCCTTAGTAGGAGTGTGAGCTTACAATTAATACTATTAAATTTCAGCCCACTTTCGTTCTTCAAAGTAATTTAGTGTTTCTTGTGTAAAACCCCAGGCTTCTCAGAACAGACAATATTTCCCAACTATATCTCATCAGCAAATGTAATTAACACAGTTTTCTGTGTAGATGAGGAGGGAAGGAGGGAAGGAAGGAAGGAAGGAAGGAAGGAAGGAAGGAAGGAAGGAAGGAAGGAAGGAAGGAAGGAAGGAAGGAAGGAAGGAAGGAAGGAAGGAAGGAAGGAAGGAAGGAAGGAAGGAAAACACAAGGAAAATAATTACATTGCATAGGATAGAATGAGTGGAGAGGATGAGGTATAAAAAGATCTTTTGACATATTATTAAGATCCTTATGTCCATATTAAAAGAAAGAAACACTCATGATAATTGCAGTAATGTCTTCTGAACTCACAGCATATCTCTATAAAAAATGGAAACAAGCATACTCTAGAATAATACATGTACTATATTCTATCTCTGTTAAAAAATACACACAACTGTAAAAAAAATAAAGCCACTGCCAGTCACAACAAACAGCTTGCGTGTTTCTTTAAAAGAGTCGTGGCTCCCAGAAATAACAATTAAGGAAAATGGAAAAAAAACCCCTGTTTTGCAAAGGGCAAAAATAGAAATAAAATTAAGAAAAAAAAAAAAAAGAGACAGTGAAGACAAAAAAAAGGTGTTGTTCCACAATGAGAAAAACACAGATTCATACGAAAGTGAATTTTTTCGTAGAAATGTTGAATATAGGTATACTAAAATATTTTGGGTCACCTGCCCTGAATTTTGGTATAAGAATCAGTCTTAAATATTTAATTTGCTGAAAGGTATTTTCTCAGCCAAAGGAAAGGTCACAATTTACAAATTAGTAAGAGAGTCATATAATCTTCCATCCATACTAAACCATGGTCAGAACACTGGCATAAATTCCTATCCAATCAGCAATGGCTATAAATCAAAATTGCTAATATATGGATATAATAACTAAAATGTCAATAAATTCAGATTTAACAAGGCTAATACTTAACATTTCACCATTTTGCAATGAATCATTCATAGTTTTGTTTGAAGAGTAAGTTCTGTACACATCTTAATATGGGAAAAATTACAATAAAGAAAAAAGTATTAGAAAACAATTTTTGTGTCATTTTCAAGGTAGTTGTTTTTTTTTTTTTTTTTTTCCCTATATTGGAGAGTTGCTTTTGGTCATAAAAAGCAGACCATCTCAATTTTCCTACATATCATTCTTGTTCTGTTAGCATAATATATTTATCATGAAAGATTTAAAAAAAGGTTAGTCACACACGCTCATTATCTAGTACTTCAAACCTGAGATGATTTGCAAAAAACCTTTCATTACAAAACATTCAAGCTTCCTTTGAAAGACATGCTTCATAATTTTCACCTTCATAGGACAGCCCAAACTTCTTTTTGAGGTATTTTTTTCCTAGAAATTTCTTAATTTCTAGAATGACAGATCTGGCTTTACCAATTCATGGATTGAAACCAGCAAAAGTTGGGTGCTGTATTTAGCTTCAGAGTAAGGCACAGAATTTCATTATATCTGTTTATAGTTTCCTCTACCTCCGTCAGGACAGAGAACCCTTCTGCAGATCTATGCACTTCCTACTTATTTCTTACAGCTTTGGTTATAACATGCATTTAGTTTCTGAATGTTATTTTGTATTGCTGAAGCTGGAACCACCACTATTCAGGCTTTTTACATCTCTGGGTAGCTAGGGTTTATAAACTTTGGTGGATCACTGTGCTTTTATAACCTCTGTATTAGACTACCCAAACTGATGCAACTTGACACATAACACCCCCCAGAATCCACAGTAACTGTTTAGTGGTGTACTTGATGAAATGGCTTTTGTCATGTGCAGCTGTGTTGTGACACAGCAGAACTTTAATCTGCTTTTAAATGCAGTCAAGTATATCGACTCTCCTTTAGAAAATCCCATGTGATTAGCTATCTCAAAAAATTGCTCTCTGTGGGCTCTAACATGACAGCAGAGATCAAGTGAAGAACTTTCATGCATGGTCCAAAACTCATCACCTAGTGTGTGATGACCAGAGATGACCAGAGACGAATTCCCTTTGAAATTAAAGTGAGTTAGGGGTATAAAGAGAAGTATCCCTCAGAAGCTGAAGGTAAGCCATTTCAGAGAAGCATATTACATATGTCCGCTACACTTTCCAAGAACACAAGCTTGTGGTCTTATGGTAGGGCACAAGATACCAGCTGGTGAAATTCCTATGCCCAGGTAAGCACAACAGTCATTGTTTATAGTCCATGTGGGCAATAAGGTGAAGTTTCTTACAGAAACAGGCACGGTGATGGGGTTGCTCTGAAAATGACTAAAAAGGAGGTCAGGCTCCAACATTCTGTCAACATTGTTCACTACGTAAGCATGAAGAGTATCTCTATAATAGAAGCACTAGAAAGCAATCTCTAAGCTTTCCCCAAGACCAAAACAATACTGTTTTATTCTTACAATAAAGGAAGGTACAATTCTGAAAGCATAGTCAGCTTCCTATTATGTGCAGACTATGTTTATGGCATGTGGATGAATTATACGTAGGTGTCTAAGTCAGGTGGGTCCAGGTCAGCAAGGCATATTGACTTAAACTCACTTAGCTTAAACTCAATGTCCAGTGAATGTGATTTATTCTGCTTCCAGATCTGTCTTAGGTCCAGTGAGAATGTTGCCCATAAGAGGCTAAATCCAAGCCAAAAGGAATGTTACTATAGTTTTTTTCCTTTACCTGGACAATTTGATCTACATATTTTCCTGGGTGATGAAAGTTAAGTGTAGGAAGCCAAGTAAATTTCACAAGTACAATGGGATTTTCCAATAACACTTTACTCCTGTCCACAGTAGACATACTATTTCTTAAAAATTATTTTTAAATTAGTACAACACAGCTACCCTAAGGTTTTACAAATTAATTCAGAAGCTCTTTTACAAAGCAGCAATGCATTAAACCATGCAGGAGTTGGCTGTAAGAAAAAAAGCTATCAAGCTACAGTCAGAGTACCCTTCCTTTATTTGAAATCCTGTTTACAATCTAAGTCACCTGAAACAATGGATAAAATCAGAGAACACTGCATGAGGAATGTGTTTTTTGTGTCAAAAACGTGCCTAAATGCTACTCAGGGAGCACATGCTATCAGCCTCATGAGAGTTACAGGTTTTGTGGTCTAGCTGTGCACTTTTCAAAATAATTTTTGCAGTTCATCCAGCATGCCATGCTTTTTTTAAATGGGTAGTTGATCAGAGGTTGTTTTAGGAAGTAATTAGACAATTTGTTCAACATTTGGAACCAGATTTGGATGAGTATTTTTAAAACTTTCTTTGATGAAGGCACACAACAAGCAGAATACAATTGAAGTTGTTGCTGCTTCAGGTGAAAGACATGGATAATTGACATGACTCTGGAATTGACCAACTCTAGATGCATTTACAGTTTTAAAATACTGAAGATGAGTAATGTTTTCCCACCGCAGCCAGCAATTGTTTTGTTTCTTTACAGCCATACATGTCCTCCCCTTTGTCAGTATCAGTGGATTTACAGAGAATTAAGTGTTGACAGGAATAATTTCTCAATACCAGGATTAGTTCTGCAAGCTTCCATGAATCTACTGACAATGAGCAACACACTCAATATGAAAAGTTTTCAGATCAGGTGCTAAGATTTACCCAAATTTTTTTCCCTGAGTTGGCATATATTTTCATAGTTTTTCTGAGCATATTGTGTTTTATTATCTGGTTGTGAATGGTTGTTAAGATTAGCAAAACTGCTGAGTGACACTTAATTTCAAGGCCATAAAATTTTAGTGGTCCCTACTGTATGTAGTTCTGACAACTCTAATTCATGAAAAGAAGTTTAACTTCTCTTCCAGAAATAAAACACAGCAGTGAAGATCCTATCATTTTATGTCTCTGGACTGTCAGATAAAGCTTATATATCTTACAGTGCTTATCAAATGGCAGGCTTCTGAGAAATAAAGCTGACAATTAAGTGAGTTGGAAAATTAGATGAGTGAAAATTCCGGAGTCCCTGTCAATATACTGATTACAATCAAACGCCTGAATGTTGTTTGTTGTGTTAATATGAGAACACTCACAACAGAGCTGGGGGTGTCGCTAGACCACAATAAGCAAATATTTTATGCTAATTAGAGGATGAAGAGCTCGTATCTCCATCTGTTGAGACCTTGCACTGCACACAACCTGAAACTTGCCCTAGAACAATGTCAGCAGAGCCAGATGAGCAGTTTGGCAAGATTCAAATTCCATGCGGCTGCATCACAGTGAATTTCACCCATGTGAAACAATTTCTGAGGGTCCAGATTCCACCTCTGCTAAGATCCCAGCCTAAGTACTAAGAAGGATTAGGAATGCTGCGTTTATAAACTCAGAGGCATACAGGCTTTGTAATCTTCAACAATGACATTAGCACACAGGTATGTAAGGTAGAGTAGCAACATTCCACAGAATCATAGAATGCATTATGTTGGAAGGGACTTTAAAGATCATTTAGTCCTACCTATTTGTGACATGTACAGCTGGCATTCTCTGACACTTGCCTGTCTAACCCTGCTTCCCATTCCTTATAATTTTTCCAAACTTGAACCAACTATATCATGTGTCAGCTCCAAGCAGGATTTAATGAAGGTTTGAATACACTTCTCAGAGCTTCCACATCATAAAAAGGATGGTTTTTTTAATTGAGAAATAATATTTTAGCCTTCTGGGGAAAAAAAAAAAAAAAAAAAAAAGCCACTTAGTGTTTGAACACTAAAATGTTGCTCTCAGCATGGGTTTTGTTTTGTCTTCTCCATTATAAACCTAGTTCTTCAGAGACCTTAATTATTTGTTTGACAGCATCCCCAGTTACCTGGTCTTATCTTGGCTTCACCCCCTAGGAAATAAGGCCCAAAGAAGTAAAAGCCAAAACTGTCAAAAGCATCCACTGATGCTGGGCACCTACTTTAACAGCATAAGGCCATCATCCTCCTGAACACTTAGCATTTCATAGGGCCTTGTATGTTCAAAGCACAACTTTAAGTGATTTCAGCTGCAATTGTGTGCCCAAGGCTTCCACAGATCTACTCCTGGATATCTCATGCTGAGCACACAGAAATACAAAACTAACTCACAGTTTGTGGTCAGCAGTGAAAGAGCTGAGTTTTTGCTCTTGGCTCTGTTTGAATTTCCTTTGCTTTTAAAAAGGACTAAACCAGAGCATCGTGCACTACACAAACCTGATTCATTTTTAAAGCACAGTTAATCTTGTAGGGTAACTACTTGTGGAATGAAGGACTGAGGGAGGCCAGAAAGTATTAGTGAGGTTTGATTTGCTTGTCTGTGGGGTTTTTTAGAGGGATAAAAAGCTCTGTGCAAAAGCAAAGGGCTGAGATATGTCAGCAGAGTTTTGACAGTGAAGTAAAGAAAAAAGTATGAAAAGGAAAGTATGGGGGAAGTTTGGGTGACCTGTGAATGAGGTCATTCATTTCTCTCTTTAACATCTCTTATGAACCTTTGATGTCTCATCCCAGCTGATCTGATCTCTGATGATACCCTGTCTCTGCAGACTGACTTACCTGCTTGCATCCCCCAAGCCAAAATTCACCAGAATGTAATACCTTCACCCCAGATTGAGACCAACAACACTTTCATACTAGAGACTCTCATTAAGGTTAACACATGCCTTGATCATGTAAAGTGCATGGGAAAGAAGCATCACAGAAGAAGGATTTCCTTTCTTGTGTACTTTGTAGTGAAGGTAACATCATATGTCACAAATACTCAATGAATCTGACAGGTAATGTCCTCTACCTGCAAAGAAACATGGAAAAATACACTTTAGAAGCCTTGAATTTATTTATATCTATTGATTCAGCTACGTTTTCACTTTTGTGCTTTGAGAAAAGCAGGACTGTTCAAAATGGGAACAGACCATTAAGGAGATGGTACTGCATTAGTCCACATTGCCAATTCCTTTATCAGGTTTCCACTGCTACTATACATATGCAGTTATTATCTCTATAGAAAGAGAGTTATCTACTGTGTTGTGTATTGCTAATTTCATATGCAGCAGAGCTTGGTAGATTTGTGGATACTGTGCTCTGTCAGAAGACATTTGGGACCAGAAAATATTATGGAGCTTAAGCTTGTTAAACTGCCTATGACATGAATGAGAGCTGCTTGCAAAGATGAAAGACAGAGGGTGACCTCAATGAATACAAAATAAAACAACTTTTAAAAAAGGCTTGCCTGTAAAGAACTGCATCATTAACTGACTGTGTATCTTGAAATTGTCTGTGGGGACATATGTATGCATATATGAAAAGAGAAGAATGCTTAACGCATCTGGCCTTGAAACATCAGTACAAGCTCAGGAAATGCTTGAACTTTAATTTTTTATTTATTCTTTTCGAGGAAATTCTAGATATTTTTTAGAAGTTGATTTTTCAATAGAACAGAAACATTATGTATTAGAAAAATTCTCCCCACCCCCATCATTCACCTGTGACAAACTGAGACAAGTTTGTGGGGAAATGTTCTCAGTTGAACAACCAACCTTCCTTTCTCTGTTTCACTTTCAGTGCATGTTCCTACAGCCCGATTTACAAGTCTTCATATTGCCTATGTTTTTTTCTTTTTCTGTTTTAACTCCCCTCTCCTTTCCTCTGAATAATTTAGGGTTGGTTGCCTGAATATATAGTGTATGATCACACATCTCTTCATAACAACTGAATAAAATGTAATTTTTAGATGCACAGTTCTGCTAGTTAGGATCAATTGTTCATTTTCTCCCCTCAGGTTCCAGTACATAATTGTTCCAGTATTTCTTTTACAGGTTGAACAAACTTATTTTACTGAGAATTACAGTCACTTCATACGTCTCAATTCTTACTCCTATTCTCCTTCTGATTATGTGTATTTTGCTGTTGCTTATAAGCCCTTGAATCAGAGCTCTATCTCTTTCAGCATAGCAATGCTTAATACTCTGCTTTTTCTGAAAAGCTCAGAATATAATGTAGCAGGATTTTATAGCATTAATATTCATTTTGACCCCTATTTCCAAAACCTTATTTTCAGCCAATTTAGTCAAACTTGAACTGAGGCAAAATTTCACCTGTCATTTACAGGTAGTTTAAGACAAATTTTTTTTAAATGCTTCAGTGGATTGTCCAAGTGACAGATTCCATTCACATCTCCCTTTTCCTCCCCATAAGTCTTAACTGTCAGTGAAAGCTCTATGTAAATTTGTCACTCTGCAAACTAGGGCTTCTTGGGACCTTCTCTGCCATTGCAGCTCTGGGCTGCTGCAGGCTTTGCTGGAACAGAAGTCTGGGGACATGAAAGTTCAAACAGAAGTAATTTGTTTCCTTATATCTCTAGTCTAGCCTCAACCTACTTGCACCCTCTTTCTTAAACTGGTTTATAAGATGACATCACCTAACTCAAAATGCAGGAGAGAAAAATTGAAAGGAAGAAAGGAAACTTTTCCAGAAATCTTAGGAAAAAGGAGGAAGACTGAAAATGGAGATGATGATGGAACTAAAAAGTAAATGGCATTTCACAGAATGTGGGGTGGAAGTAGGGGAAGCTAAGCTGATGAGGAGAGAGAGGGAGCAAGACCTTTTGGTAAGGATGAGACTGAGCAAAACAGAAATCAGGAGCAGGGAGTGTCTAGCACAGAATAATAAAACAGATTAGGAAAGTGGAAATCTGGAAATGACAGGGTGAAAAAATTGGGACTGGAAGCCAGGAGAAGTAAGAATACAAATAGCTTAGCTAAAAGACTGGAGAAGGGATGAGACACTGCAATATTAGAAGACAGACTGGAGAAAAGGGAAAAACCTGACACGTGAGCCCTTGAGGAACCAATGACAAAAGACCCTGCAATACAATACAGGAGGTCCTTTGGCATCATCGGCAGCAGCACCCTGCCCACATTTGGCACAGGCCCAATGATAACAGTTTGCCACATTCCATTAAACACTTAGTTAATTCAAGTGGGAAAGGTCTCTGCAGAGGATGAAGAAGTGTCCATTCCTGCTGGTGACCCCAGAAAGTGTAGATACAATGCCATATGCTCTTATGAGTTGAGTGTTTATTTATCTTTTAAAAGCCATATGTGACATAAAAGAGTAAACTATCTATTTTTAAAAGACTGCAGAAGTAAATTCTCATAGATTACAAACTCACCAGCCACTTATATATACACCGTGTTTTCATTCAGCCTCCTCCAATATTGCACCAATACATTAATTTTTTGAAGGACCCTGCCTCACTCACCGTACTGGAGGACTAATATTCTGGGAACAGACACATATGTCCCAAAGATCCACATATACAACACCTGCCTCATTTGTTATAGAATGGTAACAGAGCATGGCAGGGACATATAAAGACTTTCTCCTGCGAAATCACCTCTACCACAGACTATATGCCCCACATGGCACAAAAGCTAACATACAGCAGAAGGGCAACATAATATTTTCTGATATTTTTCACTTAACGTCTTTCCAATGACAGTCATACTTTACTCAACATTTTTGCTGCTGCACTTATGAAGCATCCTGATAGAAAACTTGTAAGGTAGTCAGGAAGCAGACTGTAAATTAATTCATTAACGAGTATTGAAAGTTTTCAAAGAGGAGTCTCAGTTTAATTAGGATTCACCTTTTCTAGTGATATAAAATCAAAGTAACCCAGTTTTACTTTGGCTTTATATTCTAATATTTTATATAGACATGTTTAAAACACCTTATAGGGCATCTGCAAAACTCTCTAAGTTCTAAGTAATATTCTTCAGAGTGAATACTTAATTTGGGCTAAAATCCATATTTTATATCTAACTTTAAAATTTTTAGGGACTTCTGCACTATGATAGTCAACAAAATGAGGATCTCTGCTCAGTGTGTAGCAAACAGAAGCTGACATCAAAGGAATACAAACCCTTTCTGTAAAGGCACAGGCTTAGGCCTACATACACACCTCTCTCTCATAAGTTTAATATATTACCATGTAAAATCCACAGCTTTTTTCTTTTTTTTTTTCCACTTTATGGAAAGGGTCTTTTTCAGGGATTTCAGTCTTCATCCTCTGATTGAGGACTTTGTAGCATTTTGGCATGAAAGGCAAGATGTAGGGAAGACTTCTCTACATTAATGCCAGTTTGGAAAACATTCACCAAACATCTATGTATTCCAGTCTCAAAATTAAAGTTCATTATCTAAGAACTTTGTTCTTACTGCAGTGAGCCTGTTTGCTTACATCTTTCTCTGTTACATTCCCTCGTTCTCTTTGATTTGAAAACCTAAAGGTCTGACCCAGACCAGAACTGCCTTCATAGAAGAATGCCCAGTGTCAGTCTATTTCATTCTCCACATCCCTTATCAACATGTGCCAAAGGAACCTGGTCTTTATTTTCTGCTTATTTCTTCTTCTTTTGCCTCAATACCCATCATTGCATGGGAAGACTTCCAGCTTTGTACAGTCCACTAATGCATTTTGAAAATATATTGCCGGTATTGGTATATCTGTAATAACATCAAGAATTCTCTAAAAAGCCTGAAGTACTTCCTAAAGTATTGGGCTAGACATAGTTCTGTGTTGCATGTTTGGGCAGAACAGCATAGTAGAAATGTCCATCATGTTTTGATCACTGATTTTTAATAGCATTTAGGAAAACTTTAGAAATTAAGCAAACAATTCTAAGCTCCAAAACCCACATTGTAATTGATGAGGCAGCTCTGCAAAGTTAGGTTTCTATGAGACTAGTCAGATGGAATTTCACCTGCAAATAAAGGAACTAGTGAAATCTTTTGTGAACAGCATTACTAAACCAAAAGTTTTCAGGTTGTTTAGCACAAATACTTCCCTGGTAGGAGTATGTTACACAAGAGATGATAAGACAGGCTTACATGCATAAATATTTATTTGCTGGGCATATATTGATGGTCCACTTTAACTATAATTAGAGAACAAAATAATTTTTAAAAACCCACAAAGTAGGAGAGAGAGAAAGAGAGAAAAGGGAAAGGGACCACTTTGTCATGTGCAGCTGGGAAAAAGATGCAATGGGTGTCTCCATAGGTAAGCATCCTCTTCTGAGTATATTCTTCAGTGCAGCAGTTGTTCCCATCAAGTACATTTCCAAAAGTAACTATATAGTTTCAATACATACTACATCTGTCTATTGGTTGCTCTTGTACGTTATACTAATAGTGTCAATCGGAGCATGCTTTGACTGCTTGGCCATTAGTCCTTGTGTATGTGCATTACTGGAAAATGCTTACTGGATACCTGAAGACTACTATGTATTAATGTTATCTACTAAACTCTGTTCTCTGGCATCAGCCTAGAAACTAAAAGTTATGGAGCTGGGGTGGAAAAGTAGGAAGGACAGTTTGCACATTAGTGGCAATCTTTCTGCAGAACCCAACATAACATACAACATTTTAAAATTCTGCCAACACAAATCCATGAGGACTTTCAAACACATGGAGAAAAAAGACACTGTCACAGCAGCCTTGGGCATGAGATGGAAGGCTATGAAGTGAAAGTCAGACTGCAGTGATGCAGCTGAAAGGCTGCACTGAAAGAACGTTACTGTGGTTAAGACACTGAAGCAAGTAGGTACCATTTTCCACTGAGCAATCTAAACTTCTAACAATAATGTTCTTGCAGAGAATATTAGTTGCAGATAGTACTGTAAGTCCCTGAATCTGCTTCGGGTGTCTTCCCCAACATCACAGGCAGTGAATACAGTTGCAAGAAGTGGTGGAAGCAGAATAGTACTGATACCAGCAAAAGGTTACTTCTGCAAGCATAACTTTCTCCTTTCTAAAGTCATATTTTAAAGGTTCTCTTTTTGGCAGCCTGAGAGTATTTTGCTTTGTACTTCACTCAGTCATTGTTTGGGGGAAAACAGCATAAGGTTTCAGAACTAACTTGGTCACTTGCACAGAAAGTGAAGCCTCTGTTGGATGGTCAGAAGGAAATCAAGAAACAAAGATTTTGTGCATCAGCTGCAGCAGAAAGAATTTGATTTAGATTTCATGATGTAAACCTGAAGTCTCTCACCCTGTTACTCTAATTGACCATGCAAGGTGGCAATGAGTGACTCATTATATGAAAGGAGGGACTCCTTGTCATGTAATCATCCTTTCTCCCTGTTTTCCATCAACCTCATCATACAATAGTAAAGGGACAACAAAGGACAAGATCCTGCCAGCAGGCTTTGGGAATCAGAAGAATGATAGCTGGTTGACCTTCATTTGCCTCTTCCCAGAAGGAAAAAATGTAATTGGAAATCTGTGTGCATAAGTCCATAGAAAAATGAAGGGGGAAAGTGCAGACAATGCAGATGTATGGAAAAATATGTTACACACATGCACAGAGTTCCCCATCAGAAAAGGAAGTCTGAGCCCTGTCCTAATAAGGAAGGAAAAGGCCAAGAGGACCATTAAAGGAGAGACTGTCAACATGGCCCATGCAAATACCTGTTGATGCCTTGGTAAAAGAAGAGATTTTTAGAAGCAGCGATCTACACACCATATCTCCTCAGGACTAAATGTGTAGAGACAGAAACATTAAGAGTGACATAGATGAAGTCTGAAAGGAAATGTTTTTGTGTAGAAACGTCAAGCTAGAAGAAAAGTTAGTACTGATAACAAGGGACATGACTGATTACAATAAAACTGGTTCACACTTAATAATGTGTTGTTTGCATCTTGTGCTCTGATAACGAGGCTATGAGCAGGGTTGCAGCACATTGCAAGTGCCATTACTCTTCTTGTTATATGTCATGAAGATTGACTGTAGCCAGGAAGAAAACCAAAACAACAGAAAACCAGACAAGGAGCAGCAAAATTGTCTCAGATTTATGGAGCCTGAAATAAGCAAAATTTTGAGCAAAGGATCACACTGTTACACAGAATCATTAGCTTGGATGGGATCTCCACAGATCATTTAGTCCAGTACCCCCTGCTCAAAGTTAGGTCAGCTAGAGCAGGTTGTCCACCATTGTCCTGGGTTTGGAATGTCTCCATGGATGGAGACTCCAGTAATATCTCTTGGTAACCAGTGCCAGTGCTCATTCACCCTCACAGAAATAAAAGGGGAAAAAAAAGGCTTTTTCTTATGTTTAAATGGAATTTCCTGTAATTCAAATTGTGTTCATTGCCTTTGGTCCTGTCACTGGATACTACTGGGAAGAGTCTGGCTCTTTCTTCTTTACTCCCCCCATTAGGTATTTGTGCACATTGATGAGATATACCCTCAGCTTTCTCTTCTCCAGGCTGAACAGTCTCATCCCTCACAGCCTCTCCTCATATGTGGATATTCCAGTCCTGTAATAATCTCAGCACCCTTTCCTGGACTTACTCCAGTAGGTCCATGTCTCTGTTGTACTGAGGAGTCCAGACCTGGACACAGCACACCATATCTGTCTTATCAGTGCTGAGCAGAGGGGACTCCCCCAGCCTAACCTCCCCTCATGCAGCCCAGGATGATGTTGGCCTTCTTGGTTGCAAGGGCACATTGCTAGCTCATGCTCAACTTTGTGTTCGCCAGGACCCCCAAGACTTTTTCCTCAAAGCTGCTTTCCAGACAGTCAGCCCCCAACCTATATTGGTGCATGGGGTTGTACTTTCCCACGGGTAGGATTTTGTACTTTCCGTTGATGAACATGAGATTCCTATCGGCCCATTTTTCCAGCCTGTCAGGGTCTGTCTGAACAGCAGGACAACTCTCTGATGTATAGACTAGATATTAGGAAGCATTTCTTTACAGAAGGGGTTGTTAGGTGTTGGAATGGGCTGCCCAGGGAGGTGGTGGAGTCCCCATCCCTGGAGGTGTTTAAGAGTAAGGTTGACTTAGCACTCAGGGATATGGTGTAGTTGGGAACTGTCAGTGTTAGGTCAATGGTTGAACTGGATGATCTTCAAGGTCTTCTCCAACCTAGACGATTCTGTGTAATTCTGTGTATAAGCTGACAACCTTGATGAGTGTGCACTCTGTCCCATCACAGAATCAGAGAAACACAGATTTAGGTTGGAAAAGACCTTTAAGATCATGGAGTCCAACTGTTAAAATAAAACTGCCAAGACAAGCACTAAACCATGTCCCTAAGTGCCGCTTCTACATGTCTTTTAAATACCTCCAGGGGTGATGACTCAGTTACGTCCCTGGGCAGCCTGTTCCAATGTTTGACAACCCTTTCAGTGAACAAATTTTTCCTAATATAGAATCTAAACTTTTCTTGGTACAATTTGAGACCATTTCCTCTTGTCCTATCACTTGTTACTTGGGAGAAGAGACCAGCACCCACCTCGCTACAACCTCCTTTCAGGTATTTGTAGAGAGTGATAAGGTCTCTCCTGAGCCTCCTCTTATCCAGGCTAAACAACCCCAGTTATGCCAGCTGCTCCTCATAAGATTTCTGCTCTAGACCCTTCACCAGCTTCGATGCTCTTCATCCAACACACTTATCATCTTATCATATTAAGACAATAAATAGTATTGGTGCCACTACTGAGCCCTGGGGTATACCACTCAAGACTGACCTCAAGCCAGACTTCACATTACTGATCACAACTCTTTGATAATTGTCACTGTTGACTCCTAAAGGATGTGAAAGGCTTTCAAAAAAACCCAGGGTTTTTTTAGCAATTGAGAGGGACAGTGAGGACAGGCTAGCCACATCCCTCATCCTTCTGTGTCCCAGAAGGAGTCCTGGATAAACTGTCTGGACACACACATCCTAGTTCCTTTGAGCACATGGTGTGAGGAAGCAAGTGAAACCTGTGAGAGAGTGAACATGAATGAGAGAAATTTTATTTAAATTTCACCTGCCCTCCCATAAGGTCTTACACTGAGTTTTATTACATTAGTAGCCTACACCATCTTAGATTTCTTTTTCAGTCAAAAAAGTTTAAATAGAGATGAATGTGTCAGATGTACAAAAAGAAAACATCCATGAAAAATGTGATATATTTAAGTCAAATTGTAATTGATTAGTCAATGCTGAAGTGCAAAATGAATACAGGTGATAAAGTACTGATGTACAACTTCTAGTATCTGTATGGTCAGCCACAGACAGACACACAATAAAACAGCTTCAGGAATACACATTCCTTTTGAAGCTTTTTTTTTCCCACTTTAATTTCCATATTCAAAAAGTACAAAGGACACACTTTAAACAAAGTGGGAACTGCATTAAGAAATCTGGACTTTCCTGTGTCATACATTAGATAGTTTTAGTTTTATTCAAAGATGCAATCTATGTGCTTCAGCAGAAATGTACGTTTCAGATCTCACTATGTATCTACAACATTCTTTCCTTTGCACGAGTCAAGGATGATTTCATACTCCCACCTTGCTGCAGCAGTGATTTTCCACTATGCATGTAAATGACATCTAGAAACTGTGACAAAATCTGTTTGCACAGATAAGAGATAATAAATTAAAGTAAATATACCACTGTTCAATCTAAATTCAGATAATTTCCATAACTAGCTATCCACAACAGAGAGGAAAAAATTCTGAATGTTTTTTTCAGTACATTACTTTACAACTAATTTTCCTATAATAATAATAGAATAAAACACCTTGGGTAGCATAGTTTAGAGAAGACATTTTCAAGTAGTGTAGAAGTATATTAGATTATCTGACTTTTTTTTTTAAACCTGTGTTTCATATTATCTGAGATATAATAATGTGATTACAAATATGACCATGTACCTAATTGGATCACTTTGACCTTGTAAAACCATTAAAATAATTTGCAGTACCTGTAGTGTATTCAAATACAACCCCACATGGTATTATCAAGGCTGCAGACTTAAAGCGGAATAAATAGAAACCTAAGATTTTGGCATCAGGTTACCTGATTAGCATACCAGAGCTAAACAAAATAAAAATATTATCTGCATGCACTGAAGCAGAATTAGTGTTACTGCTACAATCTTCCATCTTCAAAGTGTTGATTTTGGTGATTTGCTCTGAAAAAAGTCTTGAAACCTTATTTGCAAATAGGCCATAGTCTCAAGGTCTCCAAGTCTCCAGGGCTTCATAGAAGTCCAGTGCACTTCAAAAATTAACTTAAAATTAAATTTATAATTTGAATGTAATGAATGTGACAAAATCTGACTTCTGTTGCCACAAGGTTTTACACTGATAGTCATGTAAGAATTGGAACCATTTTAAGCTAGAAAAAGTGATTACTCTTGTTTCAACTTCTCCAAAAGTCACTGAGAACCACAGGACAGGTCAGACTGTCAGACTGTCCTGTCCTGTTGAGTACTTTTTTGTTCAGGTCTCTCAGCCACATCCTGAAAGTCTCAGGATGCCAGACCTGGGGATTAACAATACGAACAAAAATGTGCAGAGACTACAGAATGGAAAAGTGGGAAGCCAGTAACATGACACAGAAGAGCATGAAAGCAATGACGTGCACTTCTGTTTCCATCCCCCAAACACAGAACTGATGCTCCTAAATCATCAGAACTAAAACTATTTAAATAGGAGATTTTTTTCAGATCAATGAGCAAAAAAAAAAAAAAAAAGTTTGTTTAGGATTGATTAGATGATATTAATCCAATGTAACTTTTTTCCTGTCCTTCTGCTAGTGAAATTGAAAACCACTTTCTAGTCACTGTGAATTAGGATAAAAGAGACACAAAACCCGAAGGATTAAAATTACCACCTCAAGGGAGATGGTGGTAAAAGTCAATGGTAACTGCATCCAGCCAGGTCACTATAGGAAAAAATAAAATAATTATAGCAACATACAACTCAAGGAGAACGCCTAGTCTAGTGGAGTTCTAAGGCAATAACTCTATCTTAACCTTACTGTCAGCAGAGTTTGTCTTACTATAAAATACATCCACATTGTTTCATTCCACAAAATTGTCAACTCACAACTCTCTGTCCTGACTAGAAACTTTTGCAAACACTCTGAGACTCAATAAAATACTGAAATATTTTGGATTTTATTACACTTAAGCTCACCATGAGTTGTATGTTATAAGGAAACCAGGTAGCATTGCTTCAGTGGGAAAGATTGTACCAGGCCCAGCTAAAAATAAGACTCATCTAAGAATTTTACTGGTCTGGGATAGAGATGATATCGGTTTAGAGACTTGGATCTGGCCTTCTTATATCCCATGTACCTGCCTTTCCTATTAGTCTTCCTGAGAAGAGGAAAAGACACAACACCCTCACTGACGTTTAGTAAAACTGACCTAATACAGGGGCTCAGTTTCTCCAGATTCTTCATGAAATTCCACTGTAGTGATGTTTTTCTATCATTAAACTATCAAAAGGAGATGAAGAAGGAAAAACAAAGAAGGAAAACATGCACTCACCAAATAATTCATCTTGGTAGGCAGATTCCATTATTTCCTTCGTCATCACATTAGGTGATAAATTTTTCACTACAGTTTCTATGCAATGGTCATCTTGTGGATCTGGTGATTTAGGGACAATACCTTCCTTTTTTCATAACAGAGAAAACTACTTGTTTCAACAAACAGAAGATCTGTTCTAGGGAACTTGCTTGTGTAAGACCAGCCACTCAAAATTTGTCATGTACTTTCTGAGAAGAACCTGCAACACTTAGACTGTGGAAATGCATTCTGAATGCCTCAAACACATTTTAAAAATGATATCTAGATTTTATTTTTTAAAAACTGAAACTCAGTGCTAAGTTATTTCATCTGGGCAGAAGTTTAATTCAGGGTCAAACTCATCTCTTTCAAAAGTTCCATTCACCTGTCTGCTTTCAACACGAAGCTGCAAGGAAATGGGGGAGAAAATGAATACAATATTCAAGCAATTTATTTCCTGGAAATGGTAATATTTTTTGCGATACATTTTTAAGGCAATGGGATTTTTGGGCTGCAGCAGAGCTGACAACACAGAGGTGACTGCAGACATTTCTACCACAACAAAGGTCTTTTACAAACTGCAGTAAATTTAAAATGGCACCTAACTGATGATGAATGCAAGTGCTCCTGCATTTAACTTTGGTATCCGAATTCTGAACTCTGTAAATTGCTGGCTATAAAATGAAGGAAGTTCTATGTCACAATGTGCATAAAAGAGTTACTGAAAAAAATACAAGTACTGCATCTTGCCTGCGTTAATTGCTGATGTGGGCTAAAGAAGTGCTGCAAGCTGAGATTGTATGCCTTCTGTTTCTTAACACAGAAAAGCCCAGAGGTAAGCGGAGGTATTGTTCTAGTTTGGTTTGGAAAGCAAAAAATATCTGTAAGAATAGAACAGAACATTTATATGTATCGTGTGAATTGCCCCTGCCTGTGGGAAAATGATGTGTTTAGAGGCTGTGTACTAAGCGAGCAACTACCTGTTTTCAGATAACAACTACCTGTAATACATATATACAAACTCATGAAAAATTCCCATAGATAAATAAATCACAAAAAATTGTATTCCCTTCTTCAGTCAAAACCCCTATAGAACAGAATGGAAATTAAATAAGTGGAGTTCTACAGAAGTGGTATGGCTTTCTGAACAAATCACAGGAGAATCTACAGCATTTAAAAATAATTCAAGGTGTCTGGAATACATAAATTTATTCAGGGGCTCTCATCTCATTGGGCCTTTAGAGAAAAGTCTCTCACTGACTTTAGTTTTAGTTACTTTATCTTAATGTGAAACAACCCATGTTCAACACCAATAAATTAGTGTTTTCTCAGGTTACAATGATTATAAATCCATTCTACTGTGCAGACAAGGAGTGAGTACAATTAGCCGAGTCCCAGAGGGCCTCAGAACTAGCATATAAATCTTTGCACATTCTTAAACTGACAGTACTTTGGCAATCACTGCTGATAGGGCTCTAAGGAAAGCCACAGCCTGCAAATCACTGTACTACAGGAGCACCAAAAGGAAGCTGAGCATGTTTGCTTTGTCTGAATGGAATTGCTCATAAACCATGCACAGAAATATGGCTCACATCTGTTGTTACAATATGATTTTGTAAGGAAATTGATTTTAAGAAGTGATATTTTGTTAAGGAAAAGGAAATGAGGAGGACTCTGTAAGCCTAAATTGCATTTCTCCAGAATATTTTTCTCTGCAAGTATGTTGTTGCAAGTATCTTCACACACTATTTTCCAGTTACGCTTCAGCATCGGGACACTGACCATTCCATCATTACAGATACAACATTCCATCCTGTGCCTTGCAAACAGCTGTCAACCATGAACTTCTGAAACAAGTTTGGGAAAAGAAACTGAGACTCATATAACCTCAATCAAGCTAGGAAAAAAAAAAAAAAAAAAGCAGTGTTAGGGCTTTTTGCAGTTAAGTATTATGCTGCTGTCTCTTACAGTGTTCTAATCAAACTGTGTCCTCTCAATCAGCTTCCACAGTCTCTGAGACAATTTAATTAAGTAATATCAGTAACCTGAATAAAAACACAGGACTAAAATTTAGATTCATAACTCATGTAAATGCTTTTTCTCTATTTTTCAGTTGTTTAGTATTAGTCTGAGAATCTGACCTAGATCCAAGTCAAGGAAAATCAAGGAGCAAGGAGATTAACTCATCCTATGGCTGAGGCTTCCTTCTCTTCTGTATTTTTCATGTTTGTTATTTCATGGAGGGTTTAAGACCTCGATTTATTGAAACCAGGATGAATAAATGTTTGGAACCATTAGAAAGATACAGAAAGTGAGTTTAAAATTATTGCAGCTCTTGTACAAAAAAATAAAAAGGCAACAACAATAACAGTAGAACAAGGAGCTGAATTATATGCAACTATATGTAACTTTAAAAATGGAGGAGCAGAAATTTAACTCAGAGACTGCTTTATGCATGGGACAGGTTATCCCCAGATGAATGCTTTTTGACAGAACAACCATTGAAATTACTTATACTCAGGAGTGTCAGGTTACACTTGGGGATACATTTTGCAGGATCAGGATCTAAAACCTCTGTCTCTGAAGTAATTTGAAGAACATTAGTCACACTAATCTGTTTCAGATTTCATTTGCACTTGAAGACATATCTTAAAGGTATTCAAGCAACAATAAACCGGTTGTTCTGAAATGGGGCAGAAGAGCAGATTATTGCAGGATTTATGTTTTCCCCTGCAAGTTCTCCTACTCTACAGAGTATCTGGATAAATTATTCAGTAATAAAAAATACTTGAAACATCTCCTTCCATGTTATCATCTTCACCATTTAATGAAATATCACCCCAAATTCTAAAACAACACAGCAAGGTTTGTCTATTGAACAATCTAAAATCACTTGTCTGGAACACATCGGAGGGAGTGTTGCCTACAGGTCAAGGGAGTCGATCCTGTCCACCTGTTCAGCACTGGTGAGATGCACTTGGAGTACCGTGTCCAATTCTGGACACCCCAGTATAAAAGAGACACGGACAGACTGGAGAGAGTCCAGTAAAGAGCCTTGAGAGCTGGGACTGCTCAGCCTGAAGAAAAGTAGGCTCAGGGTCATCTTATCAATGTATATAAATATCTGAAGGGAGGGTGTATAGAAGACAGAGGATACTCTTCTCAGTGATATCCAGTGACAGGACAAGAGGCAATGGGCACAAAATGAAACACAGGAGGTCCTGTCTGAACAGCACTGTTTTACTATGAGGGTGACTGATCACCAGCACAGGTTGTCCAAAGAGGTTGTGGAGTTTCCATCATTGGTGATATCCAAAAACTTCCTGAACAAGGTACTGGGCAACCTGCTCTAGGTGTCTAGGGTTTGAACAAAACAACTTCCAGAGGTACCTTCCAACCTCAGCCATTCTGGGATTCTGTAGGTTAAGGGAATGTTCTTCACTGTGACACCTAATATTTAGGCTTGAGTTCAGAAATACAGCTCATAAGCCTAAACTAAAACCCCAAGCTACTTTCATAGAAGCTGGGGAAAATTAGTTTTTTTGGTCTGAAACTCATTACTTTGTTTCAGGAGAGTAGTGCAGCTTTATGCTTATTGTACTACTTTCATGAGTACTACTTGCCATCATCACAGTTGAGGATAAACATCATTTAAACAGGAATGCAAAATTTAGGGGATCGAAAATTAAGCAAGCCACGCATTTTCTCTGGGTTTCATGGACACACAACAGTTAGAATCTTATCTCTTTCTCTGCTGCTAAGCATTCTGACTAAAGCATATTGGAAAAAATCTGCATAAAACAGTATGGGAAGCAATAGCTGGAATTGTACTCACTTCCCTCTCAGGGGAGTGTCCTATGTGACAGGATCATTATTTCTTGTTGACTTTACCTCTGCCCTTCAAACCCTACATTTCTCTCCTCAAAATGGAACCATATGCCAAAATTAATAGGGGCATGAATCTGGAGCACGTGGATCTAATTTCAAATCAGGGCTGAACGATGAGAAATGAGTTTGAATCCTTCCCTGTCAGCAACAGGAGTTTTACCTGCAATGAATAATGAACAACTTAGCTCCAGTGACCAAATATTTGAAAGATTACTGTGTTTTATGCTCAGTACATTGCTACTGTAATGTGTTATTCTTGCTTAGAACATCCATTCCAGATTAGGCCCCTCAAAGAACTTGTGGAGGTCTACCTTGCCTGGGAACCCTGAAGAGCAGACAACTGCTGAGATACTCAGCTCTTCTAATATGAGTGGCAATTTAACATACAAAGCTATAGGATGTCAGCATTTCAGAAGTTTTCTAGGGAAAGTGGAGCTTGTTATAAGTATGGATTTTGGGTAAGTCTGTCTGTTGATCTTATCTCGAGTGCCTGACATCTTAACAACTCCAATAATCTCAGTATATACACCTATTTCTGAAAAGCATAGCATGTAGGTATAGCACCCCAGTCTGATAATAACAAAGTTAGCAGTATAGGATTTCTCTATTTGCTACTTAGCAACCTATTTTATTTTTCACCTGTATGTTCTTTTACCAGAACAAATAATCCAGAAAGGTTGTGTAGTTTCCACCCTAGGAGGTTTTAAAGACCTAACTAGATAAAGCACTGAGCAACTTCTGATCTCAGAGTTGCTCCTGCTTTGAGCAGGAGGCTGAAATAAAGATCTTCTGAAGTCTCTTCCAGTCTCATTTTTCCTGTGATCCTATGTAAGGTTGCCTGCTTTATCTAAATTTTGCAGCAAGTTTTGCTGGTGCTTGTGTAAAAGTTGTGAGTAGAGGATAAAATCTGACTGTGCTAACATTCACCCCATCACCAGGGCATTTGACTATGTGTAATTTTATTCTGATAGAAAACACCTGCTAATATGGTCCTTTCTTAATGTTTCAAACTGACTGTTTTTTGAGAAAGTTGGATGGAATAAACTCAAGGCAAATTTTGGGAGGGATATTTTGTCTGTACAAGCATACATAAACAGTGTACCATGGGCATTCACTAGCTACTTCAAAATATCATTTGCATTTTGAGTTGTGCAAATGATCATCTGAGTTGCATGAAGTAGCTCTTGGTTCCCTCATTAGATGGCAGATACCTGAAAAAGAAAGGCTGCCAGATTGATTTCAAGCTCCTTATGTTTCTGCTAAGAGAGCTAGAGAAATAAACTGGGAATTTTCACATAAAAAAAAGAAAAAAACAATTATCTTCCTTTCTGTTTGTCTGAGTAAATTAGCCCAGCTGAAGTGTGCTGTACAGAGGATCTCTTCCAATACAGAAGATGCATACATGTCAGTTCTTAGCTACTTACTATGCTCTATATGCCATACCCTTCAGTCACAATGTGCTTTACATGCTGTACAGTGCTGCAACTGTGCAGCTGCACTTGGCATCAAGAGTTGCTATGCCTTGCCTTTTTGCTTGATTATTTGCATCAACATTTGACATTTGGCCTTGAGACTGGGCAGTCTCAGTCATGAGCTTTCTTAGCACCATTTAGAAAGTATTTCTCATGTCCTGCAAGAACAAGCCATCAACTGGGACTGCTACCGAGAAGGAAATTATTCTAATAGAAACCATGTTTTAAAACCCAGTTTAGCATAAAACCCAAAACCTCTGACAAGCATGCTGATGATGTGCCCCTTGCCAGAGTAATATGATTTTATTCTGATAAATCAGAATATAATTCTGATAAATCAGAATACAGTTACGCAGGACAATGAGAACTCTTTATGTGAGAGCAAAGTGGGAATGAATGGATATTGGGAGGGGTGATGAGCCAGCTGAGAGCACATGGGTGAAGGTTAGAGGTAGACAGTCCTGCACCAAGGGGAGGGAAGAGGCAGAGTGAGAGAGAGGGTGCAGGGCTCTTTCTGGAACTCAGTGACAAAGGCCCAACTGCAAATAGCTTAATAAAATAGCTGTTTTAATAAGAATTTAAAAAGATATACATACATTCCATGCAATATCTTATGTCCCTTCAGATGCCAGGAACCCCACATTTGTGCAGCATTGGATGGATGGAATCTGCACAGCATGTTGTGTGAAAATCCATCTGGGGTTCATCTCTCACCTAATCCCCATCCACTTTTCTACCCTGTCCGGTGCAGAACATGAGCAAAGTTTGTCAGTGTTATACTCTTCTCAGCAGTGCCTTGCAAAAGGACAATGAGAATAAACAGAATTACAGGAAGTTCCATTTAAACACAGGAAAAATCTTTTTACTGTGAATGTAGTCAAACACTGGAACAAGATGTATAGAGGGGCTGTTCACTGGGTCTTCCTTGTTCACCCTTTTTAAAGATGGAGGTTATATTTCCCTTTGCCCATTCAGTGGGAACTTCACTGGATTGCCACAGCTTCTGAACTATAATGGATAGTGGCTTAGCCATTCCATCTGCCAGTTCCCTAAGGACCTGCAGATGCATCTTATCAGGTCCCATGGACTTATGTACCTTCAGGTTCCTTAGATGGTGTCAAACCTGATCTTCCCCTACTGTGGGTGGTTCTTCATTCTCCCAGTCCCTGCTTGCCTTCTGTGACTTGGGCGGTGTGGCCGGAGCACTTGTCAGTAAAGTCTGAGGCAAAAAAGTCATTGAGTACCTCAGCCTTCTCAATGTCCTTCTCAACATCTAAAAAGAGTCACCACCATGGATCCAGCAGCATCCTGTTGGTCCTCAGTCTTCAGTGGTGGGTACACACAGACCTGGCTTTGATGGTAGATGTACACTGAGCAAAGTTTTCTGTTGCCTTTTTAAGTTCATCTTACCCTCTGATTAGGATATCTGCCTACGTTTAGGTTTTTTTTTCCCCTCTGGTCCCACAGGTTTCGTTGCATCCAGAGTCAAAAGCAGGAACATTTGCCTCTTGTCAGTTCATTATCAGTGCATGCATGGGGTCTGGCCTACACAATAGAGCCACAAACAGCTACATGATGGAGCCAGCTCAGTCCATGTCTGCCCCTTTGAGGCTTGTCTAAGGAGTCCAACAATGCAACCACCAAGAAGTGGAGAGTGCATCCTTCAATACACTCCAGCTTCCCTGGGCAGCATCCCCCAGACCAATTCACAGGCTGCAGCAGCTTCTCCTGGAGGTTTGCACAGACACAAGCAAGCTTTGAGACAGTCACAGGACATTTCAGTCTCTCAGAGTCCTATGGTCTAAGTAGCCAAACCCCTGGCTGTGACACCAGTCCTGTAACTATTTGTTGATTTGTCAGATTCAGCTGGCCCTTCCCTTTGACCAGGAGGATTGATGAAAAATCTACCTGTGCTCCAGAGTCCCAGGAGCTACTACTACAGTGTTCCAGTCCACTACTCCCAGGGCTCTGTAATCCTTCATGATACTCCTCAGACTGCTCCTGGGTGTATCATTGGTGCCCATGTGAAACAACAGTAGATAACATTTAGTGAACTGTATGAAGATTGGTAATCTCGAGGTGACATCCCTGATACAAGTTTTTGGTAAGAAGCACACCTCTCTAGAGAGTGACTCAGGTCAGCAGATGGTGCCTCCATACCTCTCAGGAGAGTTGCCTACTAATGTCATCAGTTGTCTTTTCTTAATTGTGCTGGTTGCTATATGGGGGGCAGATCAGGCTGCCTTACTCAGCTCCAGTGTCTCTCCTCATGTGACAGGTTTTTCCTCTTCAGTCTGCAGAGTGGTAAAGGGGTTCTGCAAGGGCACCTCAGGATTTGGGGGAATCCTTTTCTTCCTGCAGGTCCTTGCTGTTGCGAGCTTCCATTCTTCTGCATTATTGACCCTCCTCCTTTCTGTGTGTTCTGGTGGGGGAGTTTCTGATTGTTTGGCCATGGGCTGTGGGTCCACTGCAGACTACACCTGCAACCAGCTATCTAACCCCTTCTCAGCCTCCCTGATGTTATGCAACCTTCTCACCACCTCCTGCAGCTCAGCCACATGCTGCAGGACACCCTCCACCTGGGGACACCTTTTGCAGGCAGGTCTTCTCTCCATCCCTGCCCCAGGAGAAAGCTCCAGGCACTTCCTGCAGTCTGAGGTCTCTTCAGCACCCCTGTCTGGGTGGCAGCATTGGCCATCACTGGGGTAGATGGTGCAGACCCCCCAGCCAGAGAGGCACTTTGCTCTCAGAGGAGTACCTGCCATCCTGCCTTGAGGGCCAGGTAGGAGGAGTGCACTTGGCTTCTGCAGATGGTCACAAAATGGTACCTGGTCACTGGGTTTTGTCAACTTCAAACCTCTCCACTCAGCCTTTGAAGAGGTGCCCTCCCTGCACGTCCTCCTGCACCAACTGCTGTGCCAGCTGCCATGCCAGGCCCTGTTTGACACAATCCTGGTGGCTGGACCTCCCCAAGCTGCCTGTTGTGGGAGCAATGGGTGGCCACTGTGACTCCTGTCCCCACCCACACCTCCTCAGCTGCTCTCTCTAAGGAGAGATGCTGTCTCCTGGCAGGTCTCTGCTCTCCTAGGGTTTCCCTCAGGTAAGAAAACCCTCCCTGTACGCTGCGATCCTGGGCTCTGCCGTGAAATGTGCCTGCACCTGAGCTGATCACTTCAATGAGTGTCTGTTGGTGGTAGTTACACCACATTTAACTTTATTGTTGTCATTTTTACAGCTAGTGAATGAACAATATTCTAGTTACTATTAACTTTGAAGTAGTAGGTTTGAAATACTTTGGTGTCTTTAAGCTACAGAAGAGATCTTCACAGCAATTTATATATTCAAAGCACATCTCCAAGCAACTCTGCCTGCAGCTGTGATTACTCAGCAATTATTTAAAAGAGGCTTCAGGTATCACAAGTTGGATCCCTAGATAATGCACTTCCAATTCTGAAGATTTCTGCTTAAGTAATTTGCCCTTCCTCATACACCAACTTCGTGGCAGAAGCAAGGACAGAAGCCAATTTCCCAATCTTACATTTATCTTCCTTAACCTTCTTTTTCTGCCATCTCCTTTATTCTCTGTGAAATGCTTAACTTCCTTATCAAGTGAGGCAAGGACCCAGGCACTTCTGCTACACAACCTTAATTCATCCCAGTGCACTAGACAGATGTACCCTGTGCAGTGAAAGACACGTGCTGTCTTTTGGAAGAATAACTGTGACCACTGAATAAAGAGATCATCAAGGAGTGCACAATCTGAGAGCTAAATTACATCTGTGCTAACAACCCTGGTTTCCCACGTTGTGTTAATAACCCTGGCCACTACCAAATGTTTCCTTCCAGCACTGTGCACGAGTATGGAGAAATCCTCTGTGCCTCTCAACATTTAAAACCATCATGAAAGGAAGCACCATATAGCAACAGAGTTCATCTTCCTTAAATCAGCAAGGGTTTTAGATCTCCTATTTCCACTTTAAGCCAACATACAACTGTAGCCATAACACTCTTCCATATGGAGAAACCACTTCCATGTGGAGAAACTGTGCTCTTTGCTACCAACTTTCAGTGATTTGTTGACTATAGAGAAATGGCAAGGCACCATCTCCTGAGCAGTTTTACAGATGTAACTACATAATACTTTTTCATTATCTCAGCCCTACTTCTATGCTTGTATTTTTCTATCTTTGTTATTTCTTGCTGCTAGTGTTCTTAGGCCTGAATGAATGTTCAGTGCAGTTTAATCTTTGCTATTGGGTGTTTTGAAACTGTCTTGATTTCCACTAAACTGTAGAGGAATTTTGACATGAGTTCAGGACAGTCAGGATTTTATCCAAATATATAGAAACATTCTTTTTTCCTCCCTACTTTTAGACTGATCACACTGGTCAATCACATTCTATATGTCTAAATTAACACTCCTCTAGTGGTCCTCAAAGACTTCAAGCTGGTCCTCAAGGAGCAATTTTTTCCAAGATACCAATTATGTGTTTCATAGAAAAGAAGGAAAAAAACAAATGTGGGGGAGCAACGCTAACTCCCATGATATATCCCTCTGTAAGTTCCACTTACTTACACTGGAAGAAAGTTTGCTAAAACAACATGGCAAAATAATCCCCACTTAAGATGAATTCCCTAACAGACAAATTCTATGTATATTTACAAGAACAGCACATGATGATAGATTTTCCAAGATTTTTTGAGAGGAGGGGGGAAGATTCCATACACACAGAGTGCAAGCAAAAAGAACTGCAGTGCTCAGTTGTTCTGTTCTCCTTGCTGTACAGGAGCAGTATTTATTTTAAACTCCATTTGACATGATCACACTTCCAAACTGAAAATATCTTTATTACTTATTGCACGCGTGACTCAATCACTATTTATGGTTTCAGGTTAAGTGTTCCTTTGACTTCAGCAGTGAGTTATCTATTTTTAACAGTGTTGTCAAAATCTTTGCTCTAGATATAAACTGATAATGACTTTTTAAAAAAGTTTCTCATCTAAATTGTATTGCCAGCATTTCACTGTTCTTTCAAGAATTCTGTGGTCCAGAATCACATCTGAGTTATGAAGTGCTATATTAATTTGTTTAGTTTTCAAATAAAATGACTGTAATTTTCAAAGACTGTAGAGGCACAAGTTTCTGCCAGAGTCTCTCTCGTAGGAGTGAAGTGAGTCCTTGCTAAACTAGCAGCAAGACTAAGAGCAACAGGAAAGGACTATTTTGAAAGCACCAAAGCTGAGTTCCTGTTTGCAGTCAAAGTAAAGCTAGAATAGTTTTCTGCTGCTGGGGAAGAACAGGAGCCTTCAATAATCAAGTATTTTCAAGTAGAGGCAGAAAATAATACCTCTTGGAATGCCAAAGCTCTGTGGTACCTTTTATGATTTTAAGTTTGTTGTAAATGATCTTCTATTTGCTACTTTTGAGCTCACTGCCAGTGATCTCCAGGGATGGATTCTAGTTCCTTTGCAATAAAAGCATGTTCCAACCCGCAATAATCCCCAGATTGAGCTAATTGCTAGTAAAGAATGTGTTATCAGTCAAAAATCTCACTGTCACGTAGCTAATCTTGAGCATTTTTGTTCTTTTGCAGGGGCCATTCTTTCACTCACTTTTCTTTCAAGGCCCTTATTTCTCTCTCTGCTGAAGGGACTTTATAAGGGCAGCAACCCTCATTTAAATATAGAAAAGGTGTAGCTAAGAGTGAAAAATAATTTCTGTGCAGGTAAAGATTTTCAGAAATGTTTAAATGACTCAGGAATCACAACCCTCACTAAAAATAAACACAAGGGCTTTTAAAAATACCCATCTATTGTTTCTTTCTTTCCCCTGAAAAAAGAAGAATTTCTGCTGTTGGTTGTATAGAGCCAAGATTAGCAATGAGTGGTTCAGTGTTTTTTGAAGGTGGACTCATCTGTTGAAATGTAAAACAATTGAAGTTATTCCAGGTCAACATATATGGAAAAATATTTCATTTCACAGAATAGGTCACATTTTCCTGCTGAAGAAGTTCTAATTTTGCTTAAACAATCAGTATATGATTAAACAGAAACAGCCTGAAGTGAATATTTCATTGTAAGGAATTTTTTCCTCAACTGCACTCAAAACAAAAATTACTCAGAGCTGCTTGTAAAACTAAACCAGATTTGGTCTTTTACACTCTATTATAGTCTCACAGTTCTACTACAAACATTCATTATGGGCAACTAGCTACTGTTGCCAACTAGCTCATATCTTGAGTTTTAATGCATCATCTGACCAGTCTAAATTTCAGCATATAAAAATTACTTGTTACTATTTTGCTTATAAATGTTTACATCTCCATGACAGATATTAAAAAAAATAGCAACATTACATCCTGAGCAATCATTTCAAGTGCTGTTGTGTTACACAGTACTTCTAAACAAACATATTATTTTCAAGTAATTACTTGAAAATAGTAATATTATTTTCATATTCATTGTTTTGCATCTTAAAACAAAACACCAATCACCTAAATTGCATGGATTTTAAAAAACTATATAGAACCTCTGAGAAAAAAATGTTTCACTTGTGTGGCAACAAAATGTCTGTCATGACATTCTTATTATAGAACCCTATAGCACAGAAATCAACATGTGAGACAAATGTTATCTCTGTTGCAAGACAGCACTTGAATAAATATTTGAGAGCAGTAGACATAACAGCACTGTGGGAATGCTTATATCCCATATAAATAAGGATAGATTTATCAGTTAATTCTCATACTAAATATTGAAATAGGTGGTAGAAAGTATCAACATAAATATTCTTATGGGAAAAAATTTCCTTCTGTTATCCAGAGTATAAAGAGAATAAACCATGTGTTTAATTTATTCAAAAAATGTTATTTTTCAGTTTTGTTTAAGATTTTTTTTTTACAATCTTCTGTTAATTGTATTGTTAGTAACATGAAACCCTTTTGGTAATATTTTAACTTTACAGGAATCTCAGTAAATTCTCTTTCCTATCTTAGCTCTTATGATTTCTTTTTCTTCAAACTATCAGTTAAGCTACATTAGTCAAGTGTTTCTCTTCTGGGATCTGTTGTTTATAATAAATCTATTGGCATAAAAGGGGATTTGTCTTCTGTTTTAAATCTCATGTACACATGTTTGTTCTTCCTACCCTCCGCCTTCCCATTTTCTCCAATACAGATGATTATCACTTCCACTTAAAAGTAAAAACAGGGTGGGGGGAAAAGGCAGTTCTTAAAAGCTAAGTTGGAAATCAGTTAACAGCTATTTTCACAGGATTTTTTCCAGCCTTTTATGAGCACTCTAACAGAAAGCAATGATTATTTCATAACACAGATTTATGAAAACAAACCAGACAAAAATTCACCAAGGTGCTGTGAGGATATCATGGTAAAAGAAATTTTCCTATGATTTTTCTTTCACAAGAGGATCAATTGTGTAAAAAGCTGTCAACAAATCAAGGAAATAAGCTGCTTGTTCACTGAGAACAGGACAAGTACTAACGGGTTATATTACTGAAGCGTGGGACATCTAGGGTACCCCATAGTATAGTGAAGTTAAACTACTGAAATTTTCTTCAGTGAAGGTTTTCTTTCTTTTAATTTTTATAATTTAAGATGACACTTGCCAAGGCAGTTTGTCATAAAAAGCAGAGTTGACCTATTTTCAACATAGGTGACTGCAAAGGTTTTTGAAGACCATTCCTCGCTAAACTACAAAAAATAATCTATTTGCAAGATTTTTTTAACACAAGATACTGAAGAACCACATATTTAATTCAATGCCTTTAGGATAGTATCCCCAGTTTTCTAAAGCAAAACAAACAGGTGATACTTCTTCAGAAGCCCATTACATGGAGCCCATGCGTGCATTTTCCCATGCCTGCATGGTGCTGGAACTAAGCAGTGAGCCCCCACTCATGGGACTCCATTGTGGCCACAGGATAAATTCCCTTCTCCTACACAGGGAAAAGGATTCTCCTGAAAAAAGTACTAGCACATTTCAGGAGCACCTGCATGTGAGGAATTCTCACATGTGGGGTCTGGGTTGACCCCATTACCTCCTTGGCCCCACTCCCACCCTCAGACCCAGGTCCCCAGCTCCTGTGCAGGAGCCAGTCCATGCAGCACCAACACTCTCTCTTATCCACTATCTCAGAAAGTTCACATCATAGCTAAAACAAAGACACAATCACCCCAAAATTTGGGGCAACCCTTACAGTTGCCATTTTCAACTTTTTTTTTCTAACCCAATATAACTTTTGATAAAACTTTAAATTAAAATGGCAACTGTTTGGTATTTCCAACAAAAAACAATAGTGGTTCGGAAAAGCAACAGAAGCATTTTCATGCATTGTTCACTGGTGAACAGGGAAACACTGATCCATCACAGAATGGCTGCTACCTCACCAGTGCTAGAACAAGAACACTCTCACTTCCCTCTCAGCTCCAGCCACTTACTTTTCACATTGATTTTCTCAGTGCAGAGCTCAGGTAACCATTGTTACCTGTGTTCTCTGCCATCCCCAAAGATAGTGACAGACTTCCAGGAGAGCCTATTAGACTTGCTAAAAATAGCACATGGCTCCCAAAACCCCCAAATGGTAAGACATCTACTACATTAAATGTTCTACCATAACCAAAAGAAAGTACAAGTCTCAATGAAGAATTTATTTTGTTCTCAAAATGGTCAATTAGAAATATTTTCTTTCAATGCCACAAACCCCATTAAGGTTTAACACTAATTTCTATATATTGCACAGGCTTAACAGTAATTACTACATACTACACAGAGTAGGTTAAAACTTTTGAGACATGTCTGTTTTGGGGAAAGACTCTGAACAAAGAAATGAGCAGTCACACAGGAGCACCTGGGAGAATGGTGGTAAGGTTGGGAGTTGCCTCAGGGAAATTTCAGCTCTGTGGCCTCTACACTTGCTCAGATGTAACATCTTCAGAAGCTTCCTATCTTGAAATCCACCATATGCAACAGTAAATTCATTGAGTGGATGGATGCTATCAGTTCTTTTCAAGTGATCTTGCTGTAGATGCCATGAAGAGGTTTTATAAAAGAAACTCAGAAGTATACCTGCAAGTTTGTTGCATGCCTTGAACACCATAAGTCTATTGAAGTGTAGCATATTGTTCTATTACACCTAAAAAACCCATCTATGTCTAGTCTTTCTACTCTTTCTAGTGTGAACAGAGCCTTAAACACTATCAGTTTTGGTACACAGCAGTGCTATGGGAAGGTCCAGAGATGAGGGAGATGGAGAAGTCACCACATAAACCCATTTAAACTAATCATATGTAGGCGTGAAAAGATACTTGAAATGTATCTCTGAAGAGACATCAGGCAGTTTGAGATGGAACTTGATGCTCTGTGCACTTAGAGTTCATTGCAGCAGCACGAGGTCAGTGTCAGTGCAAGTGGGAGTAGTGCAGCTGCCGCAATGTGATATACACCAGCCAGGCTGGTACAGGGTCACCCCTCAGCACAGGTTATTTGCCCAAGGAGCACACCAAATTGGTGCTTACCTATCAATGGATACCCTTCAGGAAGATAACAGGTCCCCTTTCATCACTCTGAATGTTGTGTGTCACTTCCTCAGGTTCACTCTAAGTCAAAAGAAAATATTACCTCCATGTTCCATACTCTGGCTCTGCACAGGCAGCTGCTACAGGTTTAGAAGTATGCATTAATTTCTGAACCTCCTAATTAAATACCAAAGAGTAAAAAATCCCCGTCACCAGATGTAGAAAAGAGGTCAAATCAATTATTAAATTGAAAAGCTATAAGATATGTGTGTGGGCAAAACAGAATGAGATATAGAGTTTTTGACCTCTGCATTTCTGGTTAAAAATCTACACACAGTTTTACAGTCAGTCAGTTATAAAAAGTATCCTGCCATTTGACACATCTCTGTATTCCAAACTTCTAAAGGAAATTTATTCGTGGTTATATCTGAAGCCCTGTCTATGTGTCTTGACACTTTAAATCAAAACACCAGAGGAATATAATGATTTTATTTCTAATAATTTAAAAAAGGTAAGTCCTGTGTGGCTCTGTGTCATTTGTCCACTGTGAAGTCTCTCAGGAGTCATTTCTAAACCAGTTTTCAAAACTTGATGGTGTTTAACCTGAAAATGCAACTTCTTGCTCTGACAGACCAATATCTTTTTGGTGATTCCCTTAACATTGTCCATCCAACCTTGATTTGCTGTTCTTCAGGGTCTGGGCTGTTTGTTTTTCCCCTGAAAATGTTGTTTTTCTTAAAAAGCAAAAATACAGCCAGTAACCAACAGCCATAATATCCACACCACAACACAGTAGGTGCATGTATCAATTAGCCTTACAATTGATTTGCTCTTTTGTCCATAACAGAATGGCTGTGTAGTTCAGTGCAAGCTGAAATCCATCTAAAATTGTATGCAGAGCCAATTTTACAGGGCAGTCATCCAATGTGTGAGAGTGACGCCTCCATACGTTAATTTCTCTTTTCCTCACAGACATAATGTTGTCTCTGAGCCCATCTCTATATTTAGGTGGCTGCATCCACAGGTGTGTCATCCTCAGTACCAGTCACAGTCAGTTCAATCTCAGCCCATGTTAGCATACAGGCTTTTGCTATGGTATCAGCTAAACCAGCAGAATACTTCCTGATGAAGGCTGAATTTCAAATAGAAACATCCTTTTTTTACACCTATGAACTATTGCCATGCTCTATACATTCAAAATAAGGAAAATCAAGGCAGAGAGAGAAAAAAAGACTTGCTTGTTTCAGTGTGTGGACAATCCCCCTGAACTGCAACAAACCACCTAAATTAGCATATTTACTAAAAGGGTTTTGTGATGTAACTTTCATCCCACACATCTAAATCGTTTTTCCCTATGGTTCTTCTGTTCCTACTAACACTATAGAGACCACACAGAGACACACTGACTGTGTATAAAAAGAAGCCTGAAGAAAGTAGAAAACAAAATGTAAGAGACAGAAAGATATAGAAATTAAAATATTTGCATATTTAAATCTACTCAGAAATTCAGAAGACAGAAATGTAGTACAAACAACTTCAATGTGTCCAAGTTTTATGTGTTAATGTGCTCTTAGGTATAGACTTGTACTTCACAGAAAGCAGAATCAGAGCAGAGAGCGCCAAAGCATCCAGCAAACTTTCACTCTGTGTCCCAGAACAACTTATAGCAAATATAAAGCCAATAGTAAAGCACAACAGCAGCAGCCATGAGGACAGCGTGAAAGCATCATCAGCATCTTAATTGCCTGCAATATTGGGAATTCATCAGAAAGCATTTTCAGATAGATCTTACTCTGTTCTATTGTAGAAAGCTACAACAAAACAAACATCCTCCCCCAAAAAGTATCTCACCTAATATTATCAAGATAAAATTTCTAGAGTTAAATCTAGTCATGAGTTAAACTCTGGACCATATGTGAAGGACAGACCAGTAAGCTTCCAAAAGCGTTAGCACCCATAAATCCCCAAGTTGTCCAACCAAAAGACTGTCCCCAGCTGAATCCATCTTTTGGTGTCTCTATTTGTCATGCTCCAGAAACAAACCCAAAGACATGCATGAGTTCAACCCACAGTAGAAAGAGGGAAAAACATTGCGTAAATGGATATTATTTCATCTGTATGCCCTGTACAGAGGACACCGAACTTCAACAAGTGTGCTCACCTTCTCTAAGAAGTTATAGTACTGACATCCAGTACCAGACAGTGTTGCACAGACTTGAAGTTATAGAGAAAAGCAGAGACCTGTGCTGCTATGGCTGGCCATCACAACCATTTGCTCTGCAGTTGTGCTGCTAACCACCAAAGCTGTGTTGTTCTCATTGTTCTTCCACACTTATGAATAAACTCATTAAAACTAGTACTAGCTGTTTCCACTCATTCCTGCAATACTCAAAACCTGTTCATACAGCCTAAAGGACAAAGTTCCTACTTTTCTCACTTCAGTCCTGTCACTGCTCTTCTCCAAAAGGGAAATGGTACTGTGAAACGAACTGCTGAAACCTGTATCGGATGAGGACAGCACAGCAGAATTAGATAAATGCCTAAGAAGCAGAAATATTTTTCTTTTTTCATGTAAACATTCCTAGTGTGAGATAAAAAAATTAAAAGCCACTGTTTTCGGGGGGCTTCTGAATTTTTGCACACAGCTTTTGAGGTTAAGTATCAGTTAAGCATATTTATCCTTGTAGTGCTGAATGCTGCCACAAAAAGCAGAAGAAAGAAGTTCATGTAAGTTCCCTTCTCAGCAGCCTTTCTTCTAGCCCACTGGAAGAAAAAGCAATGCAGGGGCTGGAGTTACAGATGTAATCCTCACACGTTCTTTGTCAACATGGAGAGAAAAATATCCCCTTCTTAAGGCTTCTGGTGCTATCTATTGCTTCTGTAACTCACAACAGCATTATGAAGATTTCTCAGACTTAATAGCACTTTAGAGAGAGGTAAAGGCTAAGTTTTATTATACTGGCATAATTTCTACTCTTTTTCCTCACACAAACACACACTACTGAGCCCATGGGAAACATTAACAGGAATAGTCTCATTTCTTGTTCCTAATACCGACTTTAATTAAATATTGCCTTTTCCCTACTTAACTAGGTAGCATGGGACACAGGAATTATTTGAAAGGACTCAGGAGTGGACTCAAATGCTGGTGCAGTTCCCTGCAAATGGAAGGACTAATTTTCTGCCAGCTTATTTTTAACTATTCTCTGTGACTTGGTCCTGCAATGTGGTAGCCAAGATTCCCATCATGTAAAGCAAGCATAATTGCACAACTGCTCATATCATTACAAAAGGCCCCTCCACAATGCACACTCTTCACAAAAATGCTTACACTGTACTCACAGTGTATTTTAACATGGTGTTTTGTCAATTATCAGGGCTAGCATAAAGGACACAGCCAGCATAAAGATGAACCAATAATCAAGTTGTACTTGATACAAAAAGGTCAGTACATGGGTGAGCACTGGGGGTACAAACAAGTCAGTCAGATTATACATAATCAACATCAATCCCACTGACCCAAACAACAACACCACACAACCAACCATAGGGGGAATAAATGGTGAAATGCAGTCTCCCATAGAATGGATGGGAGACAACCAAGTCAACAAACCAAATACCAAGACCAAGGAAACCACATACTGAATCTCTACACAGCCCACATTGACAAAAGCCAGACCTGACTGGAGCCCAGTCCCAGGGAGACAGGAGGTCCTTCCCCAACAGGAAACTCTGCAAAGTGCATCCACCTCACAGACAGACACTGCCCCTGCCTGCAAGTGGTCCCAGCTTTTATCCCCAAGTGGGACACCTGACCTTTGCTTACTTAATGCAGACACCCGGGGCTCATTTACCCAATGGCTCTCCCTGCAAGGCCGGCCCCACCCTGGAGGGAAGCCTAAAGGTAAACTCACCCCCCCTTTGTGAAGGGCTGTGGGAATCACCCCTATGTCAACCTTAATCTGGGGCTGGGGGTTGAAACCCCAGCATTTCACATGGGAAAAAAAAAAGGTGTTTCAAATGTTTGTGACATGGTCAATGTTGCTTGAAACAGAAATTCTGAGACCCTTCACTTTTTACATTTATTAATTTATTACTGTTCATGAAACACTGGTCTGGAATTGGTCAACCCAAGATAAGGAATAAAGACAGTTAATTTACTGCTGCAAGAACAGACTTGTATAAAATTTGCTTCCCTTGTCAATTTTAGGTAACGCAACTAATGTATCTTCAACTAAGAAAAATACAGTTAAAAATGTTTGGGGTTTTTTACTTCTCTCTTTTAAAACCTAGTTAATGGACAAATCCCTAACTGTATGTTTCTAGGAGTCTGCCTGTAAATAATCAAAGTTAATGCTTGTACACATGGGGATACTTTTTATTTAGTAAAGCCTAATGGGAAAAGAGCAATATATAACAAGAAAAAAACCTCCCTTCTTGAGACAATGTGGAAGAAAGATAATAATGTTCTGTTTCCATTAAAAAATAAAACAAAACAAAAAAAAAGCCAACAAAAAAACCCACAAAACCCAAACCACCAACCACAAGGCATAAAAATAAAATTATTTTCAGAATAAACAGCATGGACTCTAGGTGCCCGAATTTCTGATGATTTATGGCAACACTTTAGTCCAATGATTATTTTTATAAGTACACTGAGGGAAATGTCTATACATTCCTGAAATATCCTTCTTTTTTCTTTTTGTTTCTGTCTTCTTAATATATACTTCCAGTCTTCATATTAATCCTCACTAAACAGGGATGAATATAAAGAAGAGATCTGTTTTTCAAGTTTGGTATGTTGGAGGGCAGGAGACTGATTCAAGCCTGGTAAACAACAGAAAAAACAAGCCACAGGCAGTTTGACCAACAGTTTTTGTGATTCATAGAGGTGCCTGGGCAACATGTAATTATTGGAAAAACACAACTACTCAAATCATGCTCTAACTCCTGACAACACACTGTTCAATCTATTGCCTTTGTGCTAACTTTAATGGGTTGCTTCCAGCAGCTGCCTCAACCCGTTGCTTCAATTACCACCATGTCCTCCCAATTCTGTGTTGCTACTCTTTTCACTGAAATATATTACCCGTTTGAAATGGGTATAACCCATTCTTACAGGTTATTTTGTGGTACAAATATTGTTGTGACAGTAGCTGTGACAAAGCCTGTTCTAGGTGTTTGAGAGCCCGTGACCACTGGATGTGCGTTGCAGAGCTGAGCAGTCAGGACTTGGCTGTGCACTAGTGGGCTGCTGGTGAATTCCTAGGGCAGTTGCGTTGCAGAGTTACAGTGCTAGAAAGCACCTCCAAAAGTCATCTAGACCAACCCCAATCCACATTCTAACAGCTGTTCTACCAACTTGATCTTGAAATCTTCCAGTAACAAGGATTCTACAAGTACCTACATAATCTTTAACAAGGATTCTACAAGTACCTACATAATCTTTTCCACGGCTTTGCTGTCCTTTGAGGCGCGTTTAGTTTTTTTCTTTTTCTGAATCTCCATGATCATCTTTTTTACTACAGCTCAGACACTTTCATTTTTGCCTTTTCTACCACAGAAAGGGATACATATTCCTTCTTTACATAGCTCTTAACATATTTGAAAATTTACCCTCCTCCTTCAACTTCCTTTCTTTGCATTGAGCTATTCCATTTATCCAGCACTTAGTTTTCCCTAGTTTTCTAGACTGCAGAAAATTCTCATTGCTCCCATGAGGTTTCAGTTCAGTGAATTCTTAAATTTCCAGTCAGAATAGACTTATTTTTCCTGAAATAGTCTCTTTGACTGAATTTATGAACAGAAAAGGCCTTATCAATATTATGAAGTAATCCCTCTGCCGTACTGAAGTCCTTCTGCTGACCTTGTCTGGTGTCTTACTACAGTATGTATCTTTCCTCTGCAATGACAAATCTGTGTTTGTGCAACTGAATTATTGTTCCCTTAAGAAAATGTTAGTTTCCTCGACTCTTTTTCCTTAAACCAGTTTTCCAGGGAGTTTTATTTACCAGTTGATGATTGAGTATACTTTTCCAAAATCTAAATTTTTTACTTTGCATGTTTAATTCTGCTGCAGAGCAACTGTTTTTATTCTGCTGCTGTTGCTGCTGAGTGTCATGATCTCAATAATTTCACCATCACTTTCACCCAAGTCATCGTTTACTTCAACATCCTCAATGAACATCTTTTTTTATAGTTTGAATTATGTCACTGAGAGTTTCCTCTGACTTCTGTATCAAAAAAACATTCCCAACATACCCAGAATTTGCAGGACAATATGCTACCAAATACATTAAATTGCTCAGTAAATATGAAGTTTATCGTTTAGTAGTAGTAGTGATTCCATATCAGCAGCTAAATTCTGAACCAATAACCAAGAGTTTTACCTGCTAAAAGTGAAGTGAAAATGTGAATGAAATGCTTGAAAAGTGCCCAATATAGTTCATTGCATCACAGCTTCATATGCATGGTAAGGTCAACAAGGAGAAAATCTACATTAATTACAATATCAATAACCTCTCTTTACCCAAATGTTACTTTTAAATGCAAAACTTTTCTGCTTTATTCTTTCATTTAGTTATGGAAACCAAAAACCTTTCTGAAAAAATTAACAAAGTACAAAGTACTAGTCAATATCACTTAAAAAAAAAAATCAGATCATCCATCAGTGTCTTTTAATCCCTTCTTGTGAAAGCACATACACAGTCATCATCAGGTGTGTCCCCATTTACTCTCCCATTTCATAGCCAGATCCTTGTGTGGCTTGGTAAAACTGTCAACTACATACTGCCCAAATGGACTAACACTATGGGACTATTGATTTCTGCAGAAGGAAAATTAGACTGGAAAATATTTTTTTTTAATATTCTTCACCTATTTATACACTTTTCCTTTACAAGATATGGGGTCTAAACTTTCCAAACCTAAGAATAACCTTAGAAATTTTATGCTTCCCCAAACAGAACCAACAAGCCTGTATGCTTTGCCATTACAGTACAGACTATTACACGTTTAGATGCCTTGTTTATTCAAGTATTCCCGGATATAAGACATTGAAACTGAGAGCAGAGGTAAATGAAATGGCTCTTTCATAATGGTGCTGCATAAATGGGGGCACATCCACATTCTGTCTCTCTCTAATGTTTGACAGTGTAGAACCTGCCCAAAGATAAAATTTATACCCACATCTGAAATCCTTTATAGCCTAAAACAAGAAAAAAAGATATTCTGGAACCATTGTGCTCTAAATTATATAATTACAGTTAAAAATAAAGTAGAACAAATTAGAAATGTTAGAAATTAGAAAAAAAAATCAAAAAATCTAAAATTAAAAATTTTTCACATTGCCAGATCACCAGAGAATAGATTTTTTTGTTCTTTTCTCTTTGTTTTCACCAGGTATTTTGCAGCTTTATTCTGCAAAATTTTGCTAATTAATTTACTATAAATAATATCTTCAGGCAAACTTGAAGTGTTACAAGTCATTACTGTTGGCCAAAACACATTTCCCTTTGCTAATATTTGGTTTCAATCAAAAATTCTATTCACAGAAGTCTCCATAGACCGATTAATAAATAATTACATAAAAAGGAGGGGTGTAGGATTTTTTTTTTAATGCAAACTATATTCAGAATACATAGATAAAACTGGCTAATTGTTAAAGGTCATGAGAATGAATATGACCTGAATACATTAGAGATGCCAGTAGTGAAATTATCAGAGTAAAATTGCATTTGCTCTCTTAAGTAATGTATTAATAAATACACAAAAATTAAATAAGTAAAGCCAGAACAGCTGTCAGGTCTGTAACATTTCTTTGTTAATTTTTTTATTTGTTCTCATCATGAGGAAAAGCAAAGCACAAGCCATATTTTACTGTGTGCTTTTGAATACAATGGTAACAGGAAAACTAGCTACAGAATAATGTAAGCAGAGATACACAGTGACTGGTACATGATCAGCTTTTTTTGCTGGAGTTTTCTTTTCGTTTTATTAAAAACAACAACAGCTGAAGAAAGTCTGATCTGGTCAAGACTAATAAATCAAAGCTTTCATATAAAGTGTAGCAAATGTTTACCTGACTAGTTTCTTCTCCAAAGACAACATTGTCTCTTAAATGTGGAATAAGAAATTAAATGCAACTTGATTGAAGCAGTTTAAGGACCTGTCACTACAGGCCAGTGTCTGAGATGTTATAAAGTCAGGGACATCTGCTTCAGTAATGTGCAGGTGTAGCAGAGCATATTACACAGTGGTTTAACGTTGCTTAATACAACTGCCGTGGTTTAATTCTCTCTTTATTGCAGTTACATGTTGATGGACATTCAACAGTACATATGTCTTTCACTCAACTCTCATGAGTTGGATCATCCAAACTGGTCAGTGACAGGGAGGATTTCCTGCTCTTCAGAAGTGAATGTGCATAAACCATATATTTATAGCAGTAGACAAAAAGGTAAATTCTGTCTATGAATAGCCAAATTTGAGTCAGCAGTCATAAAATACATCTCTGAACATTTATGTTTGCCAATATATCTTTTTAGGAATTAGTTAAAATGGATTTATTTTTTCGTGATAATAGACAGTGTTTTTCAATAACGAAAAATAGCTCACACTCTAAGACTATTAGTAGTCTGTTATTGGCTGGTATGCATGCAGTCCCATCAGAGCTCATTGTAAAAGTCAGGGCTTACATTGCTACACTAAGTTCCCTTCACAATGAACTATTTTTAATTCCCTCCAGACATGTCAATCAAATAAAAAAAATTTTGTCCCTCTTTTTGTACAAACAAAGCAAGCGATATTAAATATTTCTTAAAAAATGGCTAAGAGGAAACCTGGTCATACTGCAAGCAGAAATAATTTACTTTAGCTAGTGACTGTATACCACACTGATATATTGAGCACTGTTTTTTTCACCAACATTATGTACCTTCAGACAAAAAATGAGGAATGCAACAGTGGAGTTGGAGAGCATATGTTTCCTCTAAATAACAAAAGCATTTGCTGTGATATAATGATCAGAAGTTTTTCAGTTACATATTTTCTCTGTGAAATTTCAAAAGATTTGTTAAATCCTGAGTGAAGTGCAGAACAGGGCATGGAGATATACTCTGAAAGCACAGCTCTGTATCTTACAAGTGAAAATTTGGAATAAATGTTTCAGGAAAAAAGAGATTACTGTGATGAGATGCAGTCCTGCTTGAATCTCTGAATATGACTTGGTGTGTCCTTGGAAGGGCACACCATACCTGGACGCATGTTAAGATGGCACAGTGCCTCAGTGCAGCTGCCTTGGACAAGTGCTAAGGATGAGATTCTGCTCAGTGAATAATAATGAAGAAGGTCTCTGCAAAACTCTCCTCTCTCTCTGACAGATTTTTAATATTCAGAAATAGGTGGATCAACACTGTGTAGTTTAAGTGGCTATTAGCTCCTGAAATAATCTAGTTTGTTAAGGAATAAGCAAGACGTCTTGCTATGAAATAGTAGTTATGCTCCGTTTCAACTGTGATCCTCTGTACCAGCTAAATTTGTGACTGATTTTATTCCATACCTGAAAAGATTAGAAAAATAATAAATATTTAGGTTATGTAGGCATACAAGTTTTACCATCTCTGGCAGCAGTATATGTTTTACTCATTATACTTTTTTAGATTATATTTGAGACAGGCTGGTTGGACTAAAGTGCATACCCATTGCAAGCTCTGTTACATCTTGGCTTAAAGAAAGGGAGAACCTTTGGGAAAATGTATGTTACCATTGAGACTTGTCTGTGTTAGTAATTTGTCTGATCTAGAGCTTTTGTAAACTTGATAAACACAGCTATCAGTGAGGGATGGCACAAGATATTTCTTACCAAAGTAGTGATAGAAAGGACCATGATTTCATAGGTGTCCATTTCTGCACATAATACTTGGAAGATAAAATACCTCAAGCAACTTCTGTAGGCACCATGAAGAAAGAACTACTGGGGAATATGAAAGTAAAGAGTATCTTTCTGAATCAGTGCAGGTGCCTAACTGGTGCTGAGAAGTCTCATTTTAGAAAAAAATCTCCTTTGGCACATATAGAAAAAAAGTACATTTGAACTAAGAAAGTCCTTAATGATTTAGACTAGCCCTTGACTCCTTTCATCATTTGTTTAAGGGTGTACGTAGCTCCATAAAAATAAAGAGACATAGCACATCCACAGTTCTCTTTGTAAAAATGACACCTGCAAGGTTTTCACTCATTGTACACTCAGGTGAAATGCCAAACAGCATCCTTAACCTTGGCCAGTAATCACAGCTACAGGAATCCTTTATTGTTCTGTCTTAAAGTGTTATCTATATTGATAAAAATAAAACCAAACAACAATATTCCCTGTCATTGGATGACAATGTATGAGATGAAACAGAAAACCCCCCCATTTGAATGGAAATGCTACTTCTGTGGAAAAGGTATTCATTATTGACCTTTAAAAAATAGTTTGTGTCTATTGCTTGCACACAAAAAGACAAATTCTTAGTATCTCCCTCTGAAGTTAAATGGTACCTTGTAGAGTAGATTTGTTTATTTGTTTAATATGAACCACCATCCAAGGAATTTTCTACTCTAAAATATTTTGTTAATTGTTCAGCTATCATTTTGAAAATTTGTCAGCGTTAGCTCACTGCTCACTACAGCTCAGTTACACAACTTACTAATTGATATGCTTGACATTACTTACTAAAATACTTTCCTATTTCTACCAGTGAGGGGACTCAGGCAAATAAATTTAAAAACATATGTAAGTATTGTCAGCAGCAGAGATTCATCTAGCACTTTACTCCAGTATCTCCTCTTCTGACATCTCTCTCTTAAAATCTCCTTATTGTACCTGAAACTTCTCATTTTATTAAAAAACCCCTCACTCTCATGACTCATGACAAAAACACTGATACTTACATTTTTTATCTCAACTTTCAGGGCATTCCTCCATACATGCACTTTTTATAATCACATCTTTTATTGGTGTGAGGATTTACCTCTAACAATGTTGTTTATTATATTTCAATGGCTTCACAGAAGAACAAAGTTAGAGCTATTCGCTTGATGTATTTGCTTCTAGAACTCAAAACTTCAAAGGAGTTATAGCAAAAATGATGGAGAAATTCCAGTGAAATTGAAAATCAGTAGTACAATACTGTGGTGTACTGACCCTCGGCATATAAATGCCATACACATTTCCATCGTCTTTTACAAATTAGTTATATCTGAAAAAGATGCCAACACTTAAATTTTAAAACTTGTGTCATTCAGCATCATCTGATGCTGAAAAGAGACTGGTGAAATAAATCTAGATCACTTTTAATGATCCCTGGTACTGAAATGGATATTTCAGCACAGTGGATATCTTATTTCTTGTTAAAGTATCTTGCTGCCCTACGACGTGAAGAACTTTGTTTTCCTGGTGATGTCAGTGAAAAAGAGGGGGGGTTTCCTTCACTTTTTTTTTTTTTTACTATCACCATAAGCAGAATTTATTAACAAATTGCTGTTTTGTATATCACAAAAAATTACTCTGAACTCACTTAAATTTAGAAATAAATATCTTAAAATTTTGGTCCTTCCCATACATATGTCTCATGTATGCCATGGTTCCGTACTGTGTAAAATATCTTTTCTCTTAAAACAAACCAAGTACCATTCAAGATGTCTTCACTCTACACATCACCTCATCTGTAGATTTTTATTCAATTAACACCTACTATGAATAAGCCAGAAATAACTAAAGCGAGGCAGACATCAAGCATTACCAAGGCCACAAGAGAAACTCTAGTCTAGCAAGAAAGATGGGACAGTGCAGGCCTCACTCTCCAAATTTTCATCAGGGTAGAAGATGCAGTAAGAAAGAACATTTCATGGATGCTGATGGAGCCCAAGAAAAGATTATCAGAGAAAAGAAGAACTGAGATGCAGACTGCATTAGTGAGACTCCCAAGTGTAACTACTGAGTATAACTGCTTCTTCAGCCCCTTTATTCTCTCATCAGTTGTAAAGGAAAAAAGGGAGACCTTTCAAGCGTGTGGAGAAGGATTACTTCATAGCTTCTCAGCACATGGCAAAGCCAGCACCAAATAAACTTTGCGTAACCTTTCCACAGCTTTTTGTCCTTCCTCCTGCCTTTCACTTGAATGGCCCTGATGACCCTTAACTATAGCTCAGGATCAATCCTGCAGAATACACAATGCACTTACATATTTTATGGTTTAATGGAAATGGTATTGAATTTCTAGGAACAGGTGGGTTTTTTTCCCACTTCCAATGGCTTTGGTCCTTCTCAAATGGCTCTTAAAATGTTACAAACATTTATAACAAAAATTACAGGATAGTTGTTTTTCTGCTTGGAAATTATTTCAGCATTACTGTTCAGTCCTTAGAAACATTAGGCAACCAGATTTAAATTATTTTTGTCTGGATGAAAAAGTGTGGTCCAGCTCTAGCAGTCTCCATGCAATTCCATGAGAGACTAGAATATCTTTTAAAATGTACAAGCATTCAGAAGCCTAGAAGCAGAAATACATCCTGAAAGCAAGTTTCTTTACACAGTCCTACAGGCTGTTTGTGACAACCTAGCTGTAAGCTTTTCCTTTTTCTCTTGAAGTTTTAAAGAAAATGAAATACAGATGAAGGTCACTTTTTATTACATTGTCCCCTTGTTGTGAATGGGTTTATTTCTTTCTGCTTTTACTGCTAAGAAACCGTGTCTCAGCAGTAGAGATAGTAAAACACTTGTGTTTCCCTCACTATACTGCAAGACTTCTAACAGATGGGCAAGAAAGTCTTGGGGGCTCTTGATTCATACCTAAGATAGTTTTAGGAAGCCATAGCAAAATACAGTCTTCACCTGTCCACTAATATCTCCCTAAGGACACCCACCAGTGGGAAGCAACCAAGAGCCAAGACTTGATGCAATGAAGAAAGGTTCACTGCCTGGGAGAAGGATCCTCCTACCTGTCTTTCCTCTATGTAGGGGGAGGTGCTCAGAAGATCTTGCGATATACGGGAAGAATAGAGGCACGTGAAAGATCTCGCAATGTACGGAAAGAACAGGGAACTAAAGATCTCGCGATGTACAGAAAGGCGTATATAAAGCAATTGCGCAGTTAATAAATTGAGCAAATAGCAACCACCATATTGGCATTTGTGCTTTTGTTCCCGCAAAGGTTTTAACCTCCTGCAAGGGTTAGCTGTGATCTGAACGCCACATTTCTGTGGCTTGGCAGAAGTAAAGACAGCTAATGCCTTACCACAACACCTCTAGTGCTATATGTACCTCTCCAGCAAGTTCTGACTGCAAATCAGCTGCACCTGCACATTTTTCTAGAAAGGTTAAAGCCAATTAGTAATATTACCGACACATCTCCCTTCCAGAGCAATAAGTGGTGCATGCTTAACATAAGCACACATTTTTTGGACAGGTGTTTTCCCAGTGAGGTTTCACATCCTCTTTCATGTGTTCCTGGAGAATTATTCTCCATGCATGTGCATAGGTATGCTGAGAAGCTATTCATGTTTGTGCCTCGGAGGGGTAAAGTAGACCCTATTAAAAAGCTAGACATTTCTTAAAAAAAAAAATCTTACATATTTGTTGTTCTTGGTGGATTATGGAAAAAGTTCTCTCTTGAGGACACATTAAATAATACGAAAAAAAGCAAACAAACCTTTTCACCATTCTGGATGATTAGATCATGGTTTTCTTCTCTCAAGTATAGAAAAGAATTAGGGAAAAATCAAAACCTGTAACTAGAGTTGCGACAAAGAGAATGCGTGCATATAAATAGGGTCAAACAGGAACAAAAATGGGTGCTTTCCTCTCTTCTGTCAGCTGCTGCTGCCAGAATTCAGAGAAGGAAAGACAATCCTGAAGTGGTAGCAGCAACATAAAGTACTGAAGGGCTAAAAAGGTGTCATGTATATTCATATGCATATGCCTCCAGGACCCCAAAAGCCTTGACATGGTATATCTGATGGCCGTTGTTACAAGGGGTTAACATTTTAACTACATTTACATATTATTATACGTATTGTAATAGATATTGTAAATATTTAAAATAACAATTGATTGAGTGCCCTTTCAACCTTTGAACTGCTTAATACATTATCATAAAAATCCCTAGGATGACTACCAGATATTTCTCCAATGCTGAAAATGACACTGAGTTTATAGTTCTGCCATTTAGAAAGCCAGCTAAAATATACGGAATGGAAAGTGAGTACACAGAACAGCATAGGAGAGCTCCTGTTGTGGGTCTGCTAATGACATCAGATGCTGAAGAGTGCAGCAACACTCTGAGATAAAAAGAACGAAGAAGAGTTAGATTGAACAAAAAGTGATGGCAAATATCTAATAAGTATGCTTTCCATTTCCATAGCAACTTCCATCAAAGGAAGAGAAAGCACTTTAAAACATCAATCAATTTACCCTCAACACTACTGTGTGGCAGGCAAAATATATATTAGAAGAAAAAAAGTTGCTTCCTAGTGATTGCTGGGCTCTATTTTAGGAGTCTTTTTTGCTACCTCTGCACTAAGTTTCTCATTAACATTCAGACTTCCAATCTGTGTTTTTCATGTTCTCTCACACGGTCTGTGGCATAAGAGGAGTGATCACAGACATTGGGATAAAACATGAAGATCTTAGGAAGTAATGAATTTATCTATTACTGAACACCAGATCAACCTAGCATAGCCTAAGCAGTCTTATCTACTGTAAGTCATTGCTACAAAAGACTCTTTACAATGGCAGATGTCAGAACATAGTGGCTTTCAACAGTGGCCTCTTTCATTAAGCTTTCATTAAGCATTTTGCCAGTGCAAAAGCCATAGTTTGGCTATCTGTATTAGGAAGGCAAAACATCCATGCTGCAATGCCCAGCGGGTCAGCACCATGATCCAGTATAAGGTACTTTGTACCTGGAAATTATAGGTCGTTTTAAAATATTTTAAAAATAACCTTATGGAGTCAATGTGTCTGAAAATAAAAGAGAAACCAAACAGACCTTAAATTAGTATGTGTGACACACCTGTTCCCAACAAGAAAAAATAGATCCAACCTGGTTCCTCCTGCTCTTGAATTTTAGATGTTGGGGATCTAAAGCTGGAAAAAGTCAGTTTTGTGCTCTGTAGCCCACACAAACAGAAATTGAAACAGTCTTGACAAAGAGTTGTGCTAACTATGGGGGTTTTTTTTATTGTACAGATGGCTCTGCTGGCTGGAATGAAATTGAAGATGACAGGATTTTGGCCTTGAGAAAGATAAGATTTCATTATCAGGCTGAATGTTGCATGATCTCCACCACTGAGGACGAGGTTAGAGTTGGTCATGGCCAATAAACTACCTCCCTTTCACTGTCTGGATAGGTTTCTTGGGCATAGAGAAGGTGAAGGTTAGGATTATGTTAAGGGAGTCTAAAGAGCAAAGAGACCATTTCTTCTTGTGTGTTGACTCTAAGAGTTTTTGAAGAACACAAAGGCCCTTTTGTTCAGTACTTCATATCCACTTTCCCAGAAGAAGTGGGTTCTCTAGCTATAATCAAGCTGATAGCTAAGGGTAGCATTTGGGAACCAGTAATTAAAGGTTTTGGCTGAATGGCCTTTCAGAGTTCAAAAGAAAGTAGATGTCTCTCATGGGCAGTATTTTGTCATTTCTACTCACAATGGATCTGTGGGATACAATGAAGTTGAAAGTAAGAGTTAGGGTTTGAATTTTAAAATCTGAATACTGAAGAGTTAATTTCCTTGCTGGGGTCTAAATGACTAAGTGATGGCAAGAAGGCAGGTGCCACCTTCAGTATTTACTTTTCTGGAGGAGATGGATTCCCTTGGCTAGAACGAAAAGGTTAATGTTAGGAATGGTGTCAGGATTTGCTAATCCGGAGATAGAAAAATGTAGGTTTTCAGAGTTAGGCAGAGTGTCAACTATGGCCAGTATGAGCTCCTTCATTGCTGGGGTAGCTCCCCTGCATTTAATTACACTAAGAATGAGGACAGGGTAATATAAAATACAAGGTATCATCTTTGCTGTATGCTAATGGACCTGGGAGTAGGAATACGTAAGGTACCCTTTTAAGTCCCATGCCTTATATGCATATTTCCTGAAGAGATAGAACCTTGGGCTATAATTAGAGTTAGGGCTACTGGTTCTATGTCAAAGGCAGAGATCTCAGTTTAATGATCAGTGCTTCATTCATGTGTCCTGGAGTAAAGACCAGCACTGATGCTGTCATTTGTGGCTGATTCTTTATTCTTTCTTTCACTGTTGAGGTAGTTCTGCTAGCTATAGTGAAGGCAAGAGCTAGTTAAAGATTCAAAAACCATGGGCTGAAGAACTTCTCTCCTTGAACTCTGTGTTACAGAGGTTTTGATCTGTATTCAACAAAACTGCTGTACTAAACTGAGATCTTGTTTCAGCAAGAGTCATCAAACCAAGTTAAGTCTGGTGTATTAAATATCATACTTAAGACTGGATACATGGTTATAATTCTCAAATTAATTCAGAGTTTATGTTAGAAGGCAGAAGTCAGAAGTTGCATTCAAAATTAGTAATGGGAGTTCACCAGGCTTCTTTTTGGCTTTGGGATACCTCTGAGCAAGGGTAAGTATTTTGGAGAAAAAAGGTTTAAGAACTTAGACAATGTTCTACAGAAGAAAATGTGCACAGATTGCTGTTAAAAAAAAAAAAAAAATATATATATATATATCAGAAGAACTTTTTGGGAAGAAGAATCAGTCCCTAGTTTATTTCCTGATCTTACTGATGAGAGTTGAATCATGGACACACTATGGCAAGAGAAGTAGCTTCTGTCATAGTTACGGCTCTGGTTTCAAGAACAAATTAAGCCAGGAAATAAAAGCCTGCATAGTTCACATAAGACTTGATCACATTTCTACAGGCTTCAGATGACTGATTTCTGCATTCTCTAAACGTACTGTTATGTTAGTGAAAGTGCACCACAGGCAATAAGGAAGATCTGTGCTACATTTGCAAGTATGAATGAGCACAAAGCATGCTACACCTTCACCTTTGTAATTCATCATATTAAAAATAATCATGGCAGGTTTAATTATGTGGGCATCAAAAATAAATAAGTAAACAAATAAATAAATAGCTCTCAGACTTTTCTGAGCATTCTGCTTTTTTTCTAAGCATCACAAATCTGTTAGTTAAGAGTCCAGGATAAAATCTTCCTTACAGCAGAAGACATTTTGAGATGAAAAAGCTTATTTAGGAAAACTGCTAAGACTCTGTTAACAAAGAAAGAAAGAAAGAGAGGATCATACATATCATTACAAAGTCAACGGTTTCTCAGTGTGTAATCATTGTTGACAGAATAAGCCATACTTCTATAGTATATTCCAGAATCAATTTTGTTCTTGGCAATTTGAGTCAACTCTATTCCAGCTGCAAACACTGTGACAATAGGAAGTTATTTTCTAAGCTGAGGCTGACTACTCCATGCTACAGTAACAGAGTAAAGTCTTCTAAAGATCTCACTTAAATCCATGTCTATTTACTACTGGCTTACTGTGTTTACACTGCATACAAAATTAAATAGTATGTCTTTATATAGTCATTAAAGGACCTGGAACAGCAGCTGCTCTGAAGGTAGTTCATATCTTCAGAGTGGAAGGTAGTTCAATATCTTCAAAGTGGAAACAAAAATAAAGTTTTTTGTTGTTGCAAAAGGACAATTATTGCAAAACCCACATTTAAATTAAATCTTTTAAGTTAAAATGTAATATTCTTTCAGTTTAATTATGGATAAGGAGCTATGGATTTGAAAGAAAACACCAGTGATGCTTCAGAAGGAAAACAGTATTTCAAACAATGGAGAACCTGAGTGGTTTTTTTCTTTCAAATTGCCTGTCTCTAGGTATGGAAAACTTCCTTAGAGTGGATGCAAAAGAATGTGCAAGGCTCTCTGCAAGCAGGGAGTCTATAAACAGGGATATTTCATTGCTTCTTTGCTCATTCATAGTATTGTACTGGATATAGATAGCAAGCTCCTTTTTTCCTATCTGCTGGCTTTGTTAGAGCTCACTGAACTTTCACAGATACAATGAGTGAGAAGGCTGAAACATGAAGATACATGCTGTAAATTGGCAGAGAGAAGAGCGTGGTAGATGTATTGATCACAGTCTTTCTAAAGTAAAAATATACGGTAGTTTCAATGAGAGATTCTGGCAGTGGTATCACTGAGCAAGAATATTCCATGGCTTGTAAGATAAAACCAACAATGTTATGTCAGGTCTGCATCAAAACTTCTTCCACATACGTACAGAAAGTCATTTTAACCACTGCTTTTGTCACAATAAAAGTTGCAAGAAGAGAAGACATTTCCCCTGACTCCTTTTAGAAGATCTTAGGTGTGGGCTGTAATCCCTAAAGCAGATAATATATTGTGATCCAGGTTTGCTGAATGCAGATCAACATTTTGTTGCTTTCCTTTCCTTGTGAGACTCCCTGCCCCAGAGCAAAATATTGCAGAAAGAAATGGTGTTATCTGAAGTATACCTTTTTTGAATATATGATATCTCTGAAAATATGGTACTTACTGCATTCTGGAGATAATATTTACAGTGTCAATATTTAGCTTCAACAAAAAGACAGTCATATCTAAAGATTCAGGGGCTTGTAACATGTAAATAGCACTGAAAGGGCTTTAGGATCTTTGAATATTGGTAGCCATATACCTGCATCCATAATTTTCCCCGTATATAAATTAATAACATTCTTTGAAATAAAAATAGAAATTGTTGGTTGATAGACATTATAGACCCCAGTGACTGATCATAACTACAAAATGTGCGTGCATCCTAAAATCACAGTTACAGAACTACATATGTTATCAGAAAACCCTTAAGTGAATCTCTCCAAATAATATTAAATAGTAAATGTCTTCAGGCTGAGATCTTCAAAGTTTTCACACATAGCAGTTATCACCTATCACTGCAACCAGTAAGTAAAAAATTTCAAAATACATTTTTCTGCCAAATATGTGGAAAATATACCATCATTACATTTTCTGTACCACTGATGCTACCTACAAATCTGCTTTGGTTCTCCTGGAATATGTATTTCCACATTTCTTTTGCAAGAAAAAGATGAGAATCAAACCTGACATTTTTTAAGTCTTAAAGAAACTTGAGAATTTTTCTTTTCTCCCTGTCAGAACTGAAATTAATTACTGTAAAACCTGAGGATGGGTAATGGTTTTCAAATGACTAATATTCACTGGTTGTCAATATTCTAACTGTTTTACAAGAGTGGAAAGTTTCACATGGAGATATAAATAATTAGTGTTTTCAGTTCAGACTTTGATAATTTAAATTGCTTGATTCGAATGCTAAATTCATAAAGCTAGTGCTGATTCTTTGCTTTTGAATTAACATCTCATTTCATATTGTTGATCATGGTAGTGAGTATTGCACAGTGGGGACCAGTTTAAAGTTGTGCCTTCATCTGTAGATGAAGGAATGTAGGAGAGAGCTGCATGGCTTATTTTGGTAATGACCTAGGTTAAGCATTAATCCACAGTATGCAAATTGCAGCATTAACTATTATCCGTACTAATCATTATGTCTGAGGTTGTCTGAAGTGAAATCAATCTGTGGTATGTTGTGATATATTAGTGTTCATTGTCAGCTTATTTCAGAAGAGAACTATCAAGACATGGTTCTGTTTCAAATAGCCAGATAGTCCTGTCTATGTAACCCTCACTTCCCTCAATTTTGCTCATTCCCTAATGGTAATATTAAATTACTAAATAAGTAATGACTAAATTAAGACAAGTGAAGGCTGGATTTTTATAAATCTTCTCATGTAGCATATATACACATTTGGGGTAGAACAGTATTTTGTCTGTCTTCAGTGATACTCACAGCATATTTTTTAGATTATTAACTGATTTGATGACTGTATCTAATTTTCCTGGTCACTATATTGTTTAAGCTCTTTTTTAGAGATGCCCATACTGGACTTTAGTTTGCATACATGAGCCTCATTTTTATGCAGATAACACAAAATATTTGTTCTGAATTTTACATAATACAAACTATTTATATTTGTTACTTGCACATTAATTTTTAAAGGTCCTGCACCACAATTTCAAAATATGATCTGTCTGGTTTTGAATAACTTTCTGTAGGAATTGCTGCATAGTAAAATAACCTCTGAGTATAGATTGGTTTTTCAGGTAATCTCATGCTTGAGAATTGCCCCAAAAGAACTTTTTTGAGCAGTACAAATATTTACACAGAAAATAACCACACGTGTTTGCATTTCTATGATTGAGTATGTTAAATAAGTTCTACTAAAGGAACTTACACATGTCACCATTTGTTTTAGCCAGTTACTAATAATTTATATTAGGTGGTCTCTGGTTTGCATCTGATATCTGATAGAAGACTGTGAGACTGGACACACTCCAGTGATTTAATGATGTAAGCAGACAGCAACACAATAGCAGACAAAGGAAGAAATTAATTTTGGAAAAGAAACAATGTCAACAAAATCTGACATCTTAGATAATGTACCTCAAAGCCATGATAATACCTTGTATTTGACAGCTCTGTAATATCCTTTATAGTCCTGGTTCTCCTTTTATTTTTTTATTTTTTATTTTATATACTAGTACCCACTAGAAGAGTCCTCCCATCTGTCCCTTCATAGCTCCCTCTTCACCTGCTGAGGCCAAGACTTATGGTGGGACTCCAAAAGCAGTAAATGTATGCCTCTGCCGTGCTCAGTGCTGCTCTCAGGTCTCCCTGGGGAGGGAGAAGGCTTTTTGGTAGGAGTCCTGGTGCTCCCTGAGGAGTAAGGGAAACTTTAGATGCTTTCAGGTGGCCCATAACCCCTGCAATCTGGTGCACTCACTCTCTCACCCAATTGCTGCTGCTCTACATTTCACCTTTTAGCACAATGAGGGCCTCATAAGGCAACTGCTTGAGAAGCACCACAGCTCCAGACCCCTGTTGTTTTCTTGGCAGGGTAAGAGGCTCTCTGTGGAGCTGACTGCCTTTATCTAAAGGCTCTCTCTCCAAACTGACATTTAGGAGAGAATTGTCCCTAGAGACTGTCCTTTCTCCTTTCCACCCTTGTTCTCTCAGTTTTATGTTACTGATGGTGAGTAACACAGTGAAACATGTAAAACATGAAACATTCCCATACAGCACTTGAATCAAAATCCCAAATGCGTCTGCTCTGGCATGCACAGCCAGTTCAAAAAATAAATAACTGAGCATAGAGAAACTTGTGTAAAATTACCACAAGATAAGCATAATCATAGTTATGCTTACATTCCTCTACTGTATAAAATCATGATGATCAAATGAATTAATCAGGACACCACAGATTCTAAGATGCAAATGTTTAGGCTCCTCTCCCACATTGCACTAACTGGCCAACAGGATGAGCGTGAGCTGGCAGGGAGCAGGCCCATTAAGAAAGCTCAGAAAGAAGATTCCTAGAAAACCTGGGTCAAAGCTCAAACTCTCCAGAGGATCTCCCCTGGTGCCTTTTCAGGCTCTGTCTTCTATGCGCAGCACCAGTGGGCTTGCTGTACTGGTGTTTGACCAGTGTCCATGCCTTACAGCTTGGACTGCAAAGCATATGAGCATAGTCAATGCTACTTAAGGGAACAATAACTAATCAGATTTAGGAGATAGATTATGTTGCTTTCCGTAACTGAACACATTTCACTCTCCTACCTAATCATGTCCTCCTTTTTACTCAAGAACACAGGAACACTTCACTGGAAACTGAATGGAGATGAAAATATAAAGCGGAATGACAGCTGGATTTAAAGCCCGTGTATAATCAGGCTGTGTGAATGAGATGAAGCCTCAGCTCAGTCTCCTCCTCTCTCCCTGCCCAGTGGGTGCTGAGAAGCAGAATTTATCTCACAGTAACTATACCACGATTGCCATTTGTAATTGTCCTTTTTCAAGTTGTAACATCAGAAAATAATATTTCAGGGCCAAATGTGCTGTTTAATCACCCCTCTCTATTCAGTTTTGTGAAAGCTGTTGTTGCAAAAATAGGTTGGTGAGTACAGAATTAACATAAGTCCCTGACATGGATTTTGAAGGAGCAGTTGTTTTACTACCTGTCCTTCTCTGCTGTAATTTTCTCATCATTTGGTGCTTCAGAAGGCATGAGTTCAGGAAACTTTGATTTAAGAGCGTTCATGCTTCCAGCTAACTTTCTGGACTTGTTTTATGAGATCCATTTCAGAGGCTAATCTATAGCAAGCCTTTCAATATATAGAGCAGGAGGAAGCTGTGTACCTGTTTTGACATTGGTGGTCACCCATGGAACTGTCCATCCTAGAGTATGCATACATGAAGAAAGCTGTCTGAAGATCTGAAAAGTGAAAATGAGGTATACCACTGTTTACTAACCTATTTTAAATCCAGTTTCTTTTTTTCGAGGGTTGGAAGGATGAGTAGTTACATGAAGCTCATCAGCCTGAAAATGCATTAAACAATAGCCAGAGCTGAGTCTGCTTTTCACACTGATGGGTTTTTCTAAACATATATGAAACCTGTCACCCCCAGTGAAGGAGAAATTCTTTCTCCAGTTCTCTGCAGAAGGACTTTTCTTTATAAACTAAGGCAACTTTTGTCAAATTAAACTAAAGCATTAATCCCTATCCCAGGAACTCCTAAACCCCCTCCTTGTGAACAATGCTTATACCAAAAAACACACTACTATCAAAAGTTTCCTCATCACTTAGATCTTTGTGATTTTACTTCAGGGAAGACAGAATTGAAAAGGTCTGGGCGATTTATGACACTACAAAAAGAAAGGGAGGGAAACATTCAATTTTAAGAAAAAGCAAATAAATTAACAACAAGGTATCTTCTCATCAACATTACACACAGAAGAAGCTATCCTGTGAACTGCCCTATATTTTTCTGCAAATATATAAACCATCTAGCAGACATCACTAGGAAAAAGATGAGGTGTTTTCTTCTTGTCTTTTTGTCAGGTAGTCTTTTCTATCACTGCAGATGATCTGACACAGTATCAGCTGCTCTGAGTTAAGGACTTCATAAACAAAATGAAGCGCGCAGTGGCATCAGAACTGCTCTTACTGCACCACCACCAGAGTCATCAAGTACACTTCTGAAGGTTAATGTGACACTTATCTGAGCACAGTAGGCAAGTGGGAGCCAAAGGAGTTGAACCAAGAGAAGCATATGAAAAAATCCAGAGAGAAAACGCTAAAATAAATATTTTCTTACTATTAACATCACTTTAAAGTAGCAAACTTAACAAAAAAGGTCTGTGGTTGGCAGAGTGAATCAGTTCAGAAAATCCTACTCCGATTAAGTTCAGAAATTCATAACCCCCCATTAGTCTGGCTCCTGAATCATGGCAAAGAGATCCTTCCTCTCCCATAGCAATATGTCCCTGCTAATTCTTGTCCCGATCCGATATCGGGGAGGGTTCTTAAACAATCCCGAGAGCCAGATTAAGACACAAACGAGGTCAGATGCTGCATAACCTTATGAACTTTATTTTCTATAACAACTAATAAGAGTGATAGGACAGAGAGGAAAAGAAAGGAAAAGGTTGGAATCCCTAAGCAAGAACACAGTAGGGGCGCAACTAATTACCACCACCACGACCGGGGATCCGGCGATGTTCTGTATGCCCGATGATGCTCCATGTTCCTGGCTCCGAGTTGGTTCCCCTCTTCTAGTTGGTTCCCATCTTCTAGTTGGTTTCCCTCTTCTAGTTGGTTTCCCTCTTCAAAGGAGTACACAGTCTGTCTTTTTTATAGTCCCCATCCCCACAGTTTGTCCGCCCATTTCCACGGGGCTCGTTGTTGTAGGTGCCACCCCGTGGTCCTCCGTGCGCGCATGCCCGGGTGTCCATGGTGGTTGTACTGGCGAGGGGCAGATCTGTCTCGCCGTCGTTTCCCCTCCACCCTGCTCACGCGTAGGGACAGCTCGATGAGGGACTGCTGAGACTGTTGATGTTCTCGTCTAGGGCGGATGTGGTTTTCGTTGGGGACTGTGTGTTTCCTTCAAGGTGTACTCCTTCATGCTGAGTCAGGAAGTGGTCATCGTGGAGACAGCGATGTTGAGACATACTAAAAGTCCAAAAAGTTCCTTACAATTCTTTAGGTCTTTTTCTTCATCCTCAGCCTCAGAGTCCCAGAATGAGGGGCAAGGAGCAAAGGATTTCCTTGTTTGCAACCATACAAATTTGTTCAGACCCCAGTCTGTCCTTGGAAGGGTAAATACATTCACAGAGCCTGGTGCCTCTTTCCACAGAATTAAATTACACAAAGAGGTTAAAATAAAGGTGTGTCAACACCATAGAGTACTTAAGACTTATTCCACTGACTGCTAGGCAGAGCTCTCATTTCTTTCTGTTGCTCTGATGTGTTGCATCATCCCTAGGACTGATCACTCTGCTACATTGTGAAATATGTCTGAGAAGAGCATGAAAAGAAACTCCAGTATATATTGAGAACATGCAACTGTAGCATCATCAGAACTGTGCTAAGCCACAGCATATCACTCTCCAGAATACCATTTCAGTCTAGGAAACAAGTTCCATAACTCAGTCCTGCTGATTTTCCTCAACCCTTACTTTCTGAAAGGGATAATAAAAAATCTACTGCTGTGATTCAGAGCTCTGCCTGAATAAAGATTAAGATCATATTTCATCCTTGTTCATGAATGACTTTTGCAGTGGAATAAAACAAATATCTACTTCTGTCAAACCATGCATGAAAAGCAATAAATCCCCTCCTGGTTATAAAAGGAGAAGAGATGGGTCCTACACACGTGCAGGGAGAAGCCAGCAGAAGAATCTGAAGGAAAAGATCTTACATGCAAAGAGGCCAACACTGTGCAACACACAGAGTGATGTTCTGGGCAGAGACCTCGGCGGTTATGTTGGGGTGCTGCCAAGGGCTCCCTCCCACAGGCAGCCCAAGTGAGCACACATGGGAGCCATGCTCCGGAAGGCCCAGGAGAAACAGAGCATCTTCAACATGCAGTGTTGCAGTGTCCAGCTGGAGAAACATCTGCATCCTTAGATGAGATGAATAGACATGATGTTAGGGCTAAAAGTGAATGCAAGGTTTCAGTATTTAAAATTACACACAAAAGTATCCAGGCATATGCATGAAAACATTTGCCATGTTTGTAGAAGTTTTTGTTCAGCAAAACCTAAATGTTCGCCCTCTTTTGTATGACATGTGAGAAACTAACTGTAGAAAAAATAAGCAGTGAAGAGCATACTAATTCAGTAGTGTTTTCATTTAGAGTTTGTAACCTCAAGCAAACTGAAGATCAAAGAAATGGATAGCAAAACAGAAGCTAATGACAATTTTCTGATCATGCCCAAATATTTCTCAAGGGAAAAGGAAATTAAACTGTGTCTGGACAAGTATTTGCTGCCTAATGTAAAAACTGTCCTGCTTTGTAGAAAGAAACAGCGAGTTTCATCTTTGGTCTGAGAACTGAACATTAAAAGTAATTTACAGTCCTCTATGGCATGTCCATGATACTGATTGATACTTGGTCTGAAGAAGAAAGTTTCAAGGAACAAATTGTATTTATTCTTTATGAGTCCAGATGTTTGAAGTGGCAGAACTGAGAGCAGAGGCAGTGATACATGAAATGCAGTAACAGAAGCATGTCAGAACATGGTAAGATGTGTTGTCTGACTTGGTCCACAGAAGCCCAGTGAGTACAAAACCAAAATTAGGAACTGCAGTTTTGAGGCTGCAAGCAGTGCTGTCTGTGTTTGCGCTATAGAAACCTGCCAGTTGGACACAAAACTTCATATGTTTATTGACCAGAAATGCTTTTTCAAATCAAGTGATATGCTACCAAAGCCAAAATCTGGAAAGCCGCAAAAGCCTCTGACACCTGCTGGGTGCCCCCTATGCAACCGCAACGCACTGGGAGACACAGAGCATAGAAGGATACCATTAGAGTCATTAACACCACATCATCTTTTCCATCTCACTTCCCTGTAGAGGCCGGCCTGTGGACAATCACACCACTGCCAAATAGTCCAAAACTTAAATGTAAACTCACAGAGCTTTCAGAGAATTGAGTCCCTCTCTAAAACACCAACATAAGCCTCTCCAGTGTTAATAGTAGCTTTACTTATCCATGGTTGGGACTGTGCTGGTTAAACAAAGCCTGTAAACAGGGAAAGCCCTGTTTAGGAGTATCAGATCAGGCCTCAGATTTATTACAAGGTATTGCAGGCAACATAGAAAATAACTAATTTCATAAACAAATCAGGTTTCATCTTTAGGGACGTAGGTTTTCTTGTTTTGCACTACTGAGTGCTTTTCTGCTCCAATTTCCTCACTTCTCAAGGTCACGCGTTTCCTCCTGAATGCTAGCCCAGCTTTGTTTTGAAGTGACAATGCTTCTTAAGTTTGTGGCATCAGTAACTGGTATGAGCTCATCTGGTATTCTGTGTGAAAAACCTGAGTCTGCAACTACTCTGCTAACCTCCACCTTCTCTTTCTTAAGAAAACTTGATAATTTTCCTTACAGCAATTGGATCAAGCATTTTACTGAGGCTGAAACAAACTAGATTTAACTTTCTTTTCCTAGAAAATTAAATTTTCTCTGATGTTTTAACTACTGACCAAAATCAAGTCTAAAGGTGCATTGGACCAAGGTCCAATACACCCTGTCACCTGCCACATCAAGGCAAAAGCAAGCCTTATCTTTATTTAAACAAATGTTTTCCAGTGTGTACCTTGAAGGTTAAAGTCTTTTGTAAAGACACAATTACCGACAGTATATCTCTCCCTCTAGTAGTATTCCAGCACTCTCATTCCAGAATAATAGCTATTTGATAGTTTACCTAGATTTTGTAAAGTTATCATAAGTATATCCATCCTCTGTTCTTTGCATCCAAAATGTTTGAGTGTGTGTATTATATGTACTTATACACATAATTCTTCTTGCCACCATTAAATTCAGTTATTCAACAGGAGAATCAAAATGATTCAAAATCATTGTTTATACAAATCCTCAATTATTCATCACTTCTAGCTCTAAGCAAGGACCATCTTCTCTTCAAAAGGACACAAAACAGTAAAACTGGAAACATGACTCTAAGTGGTATATATTCAGCCTGCCAGGGGAAAACTAATTTGAAAGTTAGGGCTCCAAAGCTGCAGTCCACCCCTGAATATATCTCTTTATTTCAGTATCTTCTATGACCAAAGTGTTGAATCAACCTATCTTTTGAAAGCAGGCAGGGAACAGGATTGAAGTTTGCGCTCACATTTAGTTTTGACATTTCATGGCTTTTGAATTTTTACATTAAAAACTTCAGTTTCAATGCTCTGCTAATGGTATTTTCCCAGCTATTATTCTCTTTGAACACAAAAAATGGGCTAGTGTTTCTGTCACCTGTATGTGGTGAGTTGACCTTGGCTGGCCTTCAGGGGCCCACCAAGCCAATCTATCACTTCCCCACCTCAGCAGGACAGTGGGAGAAAAAACAGCCAAAAGTCTGTCAGTTGAGATAAGGACAGGGAGACCGCTCACCAGTTACCGTCATGGGCAAAACAGACTCAACTTGAGGAAATTAATTTATTGTCAGCTAATAACAGAGTAAAATAATGGTAAGTAAAAACAAAATTAAAACCACCTTCCAACCACCCCCACTTCTTCCTAGGCTCAACGACAGTACTGACTCTTCTACCTCCTCCCCCCAAGAGGTGTAGGGGAATGGGGAGTGGGAGTTGTGGACAGTCCATAACACTTTGTCTCTGTTGCTCCTTCCTCCTCATGCTCTTCCCCTGCTCCAGCATGGGGTCCATCTCATGGGAGACAGTCCTTCACAAAATTCAACATGGGTCCTTCCCATGGCATGTAGTTCTTCAAGAACTGCTCCAGTTTGCTTCCTTTCTGTGGGATACAGTCCTTCAGAAACAGACTTTAGACGCATTCATCACAGGATATTCACAAATTTCACTTACATCAACAAAAAGATTTCCCAACACCAAAGTCAAAATAACATCATCACAACACCAACAAAGGTCAACAATTTACACACACTCCACCCCTCATCCCTCCACTACAACTACAATAAAAATTCCCCACAATTATTACGTTGTCTGACAATGTCCAGTCCATGTTTTGATTGTTACATCTTGCAGTTACTCTCTGTATCTTGAATTCCTCTAGAGCCCCCCTTTTGGGATCCAAGGTTCACCTTGACTGACAGCCAGGTACCTACCAAGATGCTCTCTCATTTCCCCTCTTCAGCAGTTCAGGGGGAAAAATTAATATTAAAAACTTGTGGGTCAAGATAAAGTTAATGAAGAAAAGCAAAGGCTGAACATGGAAACAAAACAAAACAAAAATATTTATTCTCTACTTCCCATCAGCAGGTGATGTCTAGCCACTTCCTGGGAAGTAGAGCGCCAGTACACATAGCAGTTGTCTTGGAAGACAAACGTCTTGATTAATGTAATTGTCCTTCTTTCTCTTAGCTTTTATTGCCAAGGGCAACATCATACGGTGTAGGATACCTCTTTGGTCAGTTTGGGTCAGCTGTCTCAGCTATGTCCCCTTCAAACCTCTTGTCCATTCCCAGCCCACTTGCTTTTGCACGGGAGGTTGGAGAGACAACCTCGATGCACTGTGAGCACTTTTCAGCAGTAGCTAAAACACTGGTGTGTTATCAATGCCAGTCTAACTACAGCTACAAAACCCAGCACTATGAGGGCTGCTATGAGGGAAGTTAACTTCATCCCAGCCAGATCCAATATAATTTAACAGGAAATTTTGTTCTCACACAATGGTTTTCAGATTAGACTAAATTTAAAGTACATATGGCTGGGAAAATATTGTAAGAAACTAAGATGTGTGATAGTGGATCAAACAGAGGCTCTAGTGATCCAGTTTCCTACTTCTCCCTGTGGCCAGGAGCAAAAGTTTGTAGGAGAGGTGTAAGTATTGTGACAAATAGGAGGTGACCTTTGCCCTGGCATGAGGAAGTCCATAGCCTTCCTGAGGCAAACCAGTACATCTGGAGACTAATCAACAGACCTATTGTCTCAGTTTGACTACTCCTTCTTCTGTTCACTTTTACTTTTATGGTCCTTAATATCCAGTGGCCCAAAACCTTAATAATCTGTTTCAAAATGCAATTATTTCCCAACGTAACTTGCATTGCTTACAAAATGCTTCCTTCATTTTAGCGATCTCAGCAGGTATTCCCTAACTCTTGGATTACAAAAAACAATCACCATTTCAGGTTTATGGGCTGCTGTCATATCTTCAGTCATCTTCTTCCAAGCCAAGGACTCCAACTGTTCTGAGTCTTTTTCCTCTGTGAAAGTGGTTCCAAGCCCATGGATCAGCTTTGCTACCATCTCTATGCTTTAGTTTGTCTTCATTATATTAACAGTCTCCAATACAATTTGGCTAATTTCTTTCCACAACTTCTTAAAGTATCTGTGAAAAAGTTCATAGGAAACATATTCTGTATATTTCACATGGGTGACTTCTGCACAGTTTACACAGATTAAAGTGCCATCCCAAACTTCATAATTTTAGGATACTTAAGATATAGAACTGCCTAGTTTGAGGTGATGTATTTAGCGTGTAAATATTTACCAGAAGATGTGTTTGTCAGAGGCAGCATTAAGATTCTTATAATCATCTTAACTATCATATTGTCTCTTGAGTATTTAATTGTGTATTCATAACAACATGCTTTTTCGGTTTTTGGCTTTTAAAGAAATCCTACATAGTATGTTAATTTCTGAATACTGTCACAGGCATTTGGTGTCTGACTCAGACTCATACCTTGCATTTATGGCAATGCTTCTGGCCTATTCAGGGACATTCTTGGAAGATTCCCATAGGTTATGATACCAGAGATAAGAGAGGTCCAGGAGAGCTGGTGGATTTTCAAGGATCACCTCCTCCAAGTTCAGGAGCAGCCCACCCTGATGAGTAGGAAATTAAGCAAAGGTAGCAGAAGGCCTGCAGGGATGAACAATGAGCTCCTGACAGTAGAGATGGAAGCAGGGAAAATTTGCTCATCTCAAATTCAGTCAAATTCCTGTAAAGGATATTGGCTTTTTGGTTCTATTAGTTATCATATGTAAATGTAAATTTACATATGTAAAACATATGGGAAAAAAATTCAATTTTGTGTAAATATCAGCTGCCTCTCTGTCCATCTGATGACTATCAGCTGCCTTCCAGTGCAAAAACTTTTTTTTTGATTAGATGAGATAAGGATGTTTATAGCGGTAGCAATGCTCATAACAGTTACGGGCAGTTCAAAATGAAAAAATGTCAAGAGCGGTTGCAAATTTGTCCCTGTGTGGACCACAGGCCACCAGTCTGATAATAACTAATGTGTTGTAACAAACATGAAGTATCGGAGCATTAACAGGGCAAGAAAGGAAGCTGAAAGATGTGAAGATGTGTTATTCAAAAATTCTGGGTGAGATCCAGTTTGGAATTAGGGCATCTGAAATTAGTTTTCTATATGTGCACTAGCTCTCTAAGGACCTATTACCCTGAATGGAGAGCTACTTGGTGCAGTCAGTGGAGCTTGGAAAATGCTCAGTGCATGCTAAAATAGATGTCTGCTGGATGGCCATTTGAACCTCATTCTCTTGAAAATGAGGACAGATGAGGACCAAATGGCAAGATGATACTGGTGTACATTAAGCACAGAGAAGTCCAGATGTATGAAGTACACTAGCTCCCAAAAGTCTCTCAGGTGACAATAGCTGAAAATATGACTTTATGTAAAAGACTAATTATTTTTCCATGGTCTTCCACAGTTTCAAAGTGAGAAACCTGTGAATACAGTTAGTTCGTGTTAGCAGATACAACCCACCACAGACGAGCTGAAAGTGCAGCCTCATGAGGAAAGGAGCAATGTCCTGGACTATTCCTAGCCCTTGAGAGCACACCTCATCACCACACTAAAGAACCCCAAGGGAAATTAGACCTTTCCTAGCAATGAAAAAGGCCACACTTAATGTGTGGTTTTCTAGGTCCTGTGCCCTGGGACAGCACCTCCCCTTTTGGGAGGTTAAAAACTCCCAGAAGATGTGAACAAATGAACAGCTGTGTAGCCATTGCAAAGCCATAGCAAACGGAAAGTGAGATTTCACTAAAGGTGGTGTTGGTGTGACCATTATTCATGGTACAACCCTGAAGAATTAGCGATTGCAAACCCTCTGTCTGAGACTCCTCCATTGTGCCCCTCAATCTTCCCTGCCTGACTCAACAGTGATGGATTTAAGAGAGGCAGAGCCTGAGATCCCACATACTTAGCTCTGGAAATGTGCAAACCATAGCTGTGGTGGCAGTCCCAGGAGACCTCACTGTTTGTACACAGTCTCTTTCCACTGCAACATATTCGCAATGGAATTTGGCCACACTTGTGGCTAGCTGATCTTCCAGCTCTGCATGGTCTCTGCCTCTCCTCCAGCACAGCTAGGTGAGATGGAAACCCGGACCTGAAAGCTTCACATGATAGTGTCAATGCCAGATACTAGGACAGCTGCCTTACAGTATGCCAGGAATTCACTGGATTCATCCTTCTACTTTCATATCTGAGTATATTGGCACCTACTGAATCAATTCCCTCCCTGCTGACCAGAAACAACTCAGTGCAGGGCAGGCAAGCAAACTTCTCATGTGATTTCCACCACATCTGGTCCAAGACTGTTCTACAAAGCTTAGTGTCCCAAGACCTGTACTATGTCAATCCCTGCTTAAATATGTCCAGGGAATAATACTGCATAAAGTACATTTACAGCCGTAAGACACCAGTGGTTTCACACGTCTACTTAGTTCCCAAAAGCACAATCCACCTGGCTGACAGCACAGGCTAGAAAATAACACAGGAGAGGGGCATCCTTTGGTAGTTGCAGCAGAGACAGTAGCTCCAATCCTTCACCATGGCTGCAGGCTCCATTTTCCAGGGAGGTGTTCTGTTGTCAGGAAATCAGACTAGTTGCCTACTGAAAACACCAAATATTAAAGTCTACTGAGACTACTGTGCTCACTGTGATAGTGCTTAGTCAGTACATTAGCATGTAAGCACCAAAATATTTAATATGTACCTGAAGAGGAGTCGTCTGTGCAATTTCAGGTTGGATTTCTGTTTGAGTAGCAAGGCAACTATTTCTTCCTGGACTTCTGATGCAGCCCTTGAGTATGAAGTAATTTCCGATGTCTTTAGCAGATCCTCTTGGTTATTTGCAAATTAGATAATGAATTAATTTTTCATGTTTTTAACTGATAGAACTTGGCTTTTCACAGATACCTCTTCAGTTTGGGCTAGAGTTAGCTGGAAAAAGTTTAGCTGGAATGTTTTTCCACTGAGAAATGTAATTGTTTAAAATAATGAAATCCTATAGATTCTGCTGAAATTTCATCTGGAGAGAAAAGGGAGAAATGTTCAGATATTTTTGACAGAGTCAAAACATTTTGTCATTTTCTTTATGAAATGGTTTTTAAAATTTGTTTTATTTTGTAAGGAATACTGCAACATAGCACTTAAAAATGTCAAAAATCAGAGTATTTTTGTCAAAATAAAATATTTTGATCAACTCTAAAAGAAGTTTTCTGGGTGTTATGAAATTTGGAAATCTGCTTCAGGTTCTCTTTTCAATCTGAACTATGCCAAATATAACCTCTGTTCAGCAGTGCCGAGCACACCCCTCTCTTCATAGGACAGGAGGATCAAGAAACCAGCAAGCAAAGACAGCTGTAAAATACATGTGACTCCTAGAATTTGAACCTGCCATCAGTTATAGTTGTGAGGAGTTGCACATGACTGCATATAAGCATTTTAAGAGAGAGAAAAATCTGTCAGAATGGTGCCAGAGCACCCAAGGGTGCAAGGAGTAACAAGAAGCTGATGCAGGTGAAAAGCAGTACAAAATTGGTATAATTATTCGTATAGAGAGATTTAGTCTGACATTGCAATACATCTGTGAAAACCTTATGCCACTATAATTCATGCCAGAAGAGTTATATAGCTTCCAGAACACAATAACTAAAGCAAGATGGGACTCCAGAAAAATCAAAACAAAAACCTGTATGGTGATACAGGGGAGATTATGCCAAAAAAATCTGCTTATATCTATTTGGAAACCAATGCAAAGAAACATATCTTTGTATGTATCTATACTGATTTTTCCATATGTCTCTATCTGAAGCATTTTGTGTTACGCTTATATGCAGCAGCATGACATGATAATCACCCTGAGAAGATAAATAGATATATAAAGATGCTCATTAATTTTATACAGAATAGAAACAAGAATTCTGCATCTGCAGTCAGCAACTACAATCCTAAAAGAACGAATGCAGAAATACTACTGCTGTCATGATTATTTATAGACTTGAAGACACGTACACATGCATATGTGTCAGATGTTTCTAAAGGCTTTTTTAATTATGGCTGGCTGTCTTACTGGCATGTGCAATCTTGCCTTCCAGCGTTTTCCCACTGAACAGTAATAAGGGACATCCTGCAGACACCACCAAGGTCCACAGGCATCTGCCAGAAGACAAATGACCACATTCTAAACAATTATTCAGGATTATGCTTCATTCATTACACTACACCTCATATTATTAAGAAAAATTTCTTTTATAGGAGTTGCCCTCAAAATTCAATGAAACATTAAAAGTACATTTATGTAGTAAGCCAAATAAATTATTTGGGCCAGAATTCATTCCAACTAACTTCAACTAGAAGCCAAGTCACCCTGGTCTCCCTTTGTACTAAAAGAATAGAAAACATTGGAATAGAAAATAGCTGCGCCTTGGGAGGGCCCAACAAACACTTAAGTCAGGACCTGGAGGTGCACTTCTCTCCACTGGCTACATTACAAACCTGGAGTGCCTGTGTGTAAGACACAGAGTGAATCCAGTCCTCAGCGGAAATTCTTCAGTTTGTTTGGAAACCCAATTTCTCTGAAATCTTTTAGGTGCCTTGTCTGATTTGCAACCAGCCATGAATTCCAGAAATAGCCTTAGAATACTGGTTTGATTAAGGAGCAGGCTCCTCTGGAAATAGTCAAACTGAGCTATTGGTCGCCACAAATCCTGACTGTTTGGTTTGGTCCATTGTTGCCTGCCCAAATGTATCACGCTAGGACCTCAGTTTAGTTAATGTGTGAAGAATTGGATAACCCTACCTGCTAATGATGATGTAAACATTTTGCTTTTGTTTTACTTCTAGAACACTTACAAGCAAGTTGAGTAACAGAAACAACATCCTTAACCTGTGTAAAAGGCAGGATGCATAGGGCAGCTTAGCTCACTGACCCATGGATTCTTCTCTGCCTCTTCTGCTGCTCTTGAGGTTTCCACTTAGCCTGGGCTGCTTCCCAGATAGCCTCACAGTCTGAAAAGGGAGATTCATTAGTATCTGACTTCTTTCACTTCTACTCTCCCAGGCAGAAACTGTTCTAAATTACTTTCTCCTCCAGTAACAAAAACTGACACATATAACTTCAAAAGATTCAGAGCACAATATATACATTTTCTATGCGTTAATATTAAAGCATAGTAAATAAAAAGGATTTTTAATAGGTAATGAAAACTTAATATTATTTAATCATAAGCAATGCATTTTCTTAATTACCATAGTTACGTGGATTTTTTTAAAGCAGAAAATCGTTGTGAAACAGGAAAAAATGAATTGTGAAGTCCAAAATTCCCCTAATTGTTTTATAAAGAAAAAGAAACGCAGAAGATCTTGGGAAGAGCACAGAAATATATTGTACCCATTGAATCGAAACCATGTCTACTGTCAACAGCAGAGATCACCTTACAAGTATCCTAGAGTAGAATCAATATTTTCATTGTTCACCAAAATCTCTTCTGTCAAAAAACTCCAAAGATTTCTTCTCTTGTATGGATCTTTAAAACAAGGTATACACATCCCCTGCAGCATTTATTAGTGGGTTTTCACTACACTGAGTAGATGCCCACGACAATATTGTTGTTTATATTTGGTTAGAATTTCATCAAGATGGAAAATTGCTCTCTGTGCCATGCCTGAAAGTTTTCCTTCTTGCAACAGGTTTCTCAGATCGATAGCAATAAATGTCTCTTCCACACAGCCTCAAGGCACAAAAAATACACTAATGGCAAAAGATAGGCAGCTTCACTTTTGAGCTGCTCTCATTTATGACACATATGTAGATCTGGGGAACTGTAGTAACTCTATTAAAAAAGAAAAAGGTGAAAGATAAAATAAGAGACTTCCCTCAAAATGAGAAGTTAAATGAATGAGAAGCAGTGAACTAAGTGTCAATTACTCATATAATTTTAAGTAACGACATAGCCTGGGTGGTTAGAATTTATGCACCTGATTATTGCAAGGAAGGAAATGTTCAGGTACCAGTTATGTAAGACATTTCGCATTTAAATCTACAGACAGCATTCCCATGTAAAGACAACTGAAATTCCATGGAACTGAAGAGCCAAAATCCACTCCACACAGGTTTACTTGGAGTTCTACACATATGAAAAAACAAGTATAGCATAATAGTTAGAGATGAGACTCATCTGATGAAATATCTACCGTAGCTACACCTGCACTAGTCTCCTGATGCTTGCTTTACAAATAAATTATTCCTAAGAATGATTGTTTTTCTCTCACCTAAAATACATCAGAATAAATGGGTTTTAAAGCACCTTTCTCTCTGCTCACTACAAACAGATCTTATAACAACTAGTTCAGGCAAACATGTCTATAGTAGTGGGTGAGATGAATGCCATCATAGGCTACTACAGCAGGGAATTGTCTACCAGCAGCAGGGAATAATGACAGATTATCCATCTAGGAGCATTTGGGGATTATATGAGCAAAGGTGTAGTTGATTGCTTTATTGAATTTCTCTTATAAGACACGTGATCTTTTTGCCTTACCAAGCTCAGAGAAGAGCTCTTGCACTACAGGATAAAGGGTGGTTTTTTATGCTTCTGACATACAGTTTCTTAATGTTCAGGAATTACAGAGTTTTGCCTCAATTTTCTACTGAGGCCAGATTATCAAATATTAATAAAGCCTTTTTTTTTATTTTTCGGCTGAACTGCACAGTGTAGATATGTAAAGCTATACAGAGATACTTTGAAAATTCTGAATATACAAAGGGTGCTGCAATTTTTTTGGTAGTACAATGAAGAAAAATAGGAAGCTGTCATCTATCTCTGCATGGGTCTAACCTTTGTCCTGGATACAAAAGCTCGCTCTGTTCTGAATACTTTATCATTATGAAAGATGTAGCACTGACGTTGCAGGAAAAGAGCTTCTGATGCAAAACCAGTGACCTGACACAATTGTTAATAAAAAGTACAGTTTAATGATTCAATAGCAATGAGTATCCTTCATAAGCAATTTAAAAGGAAGCCTATAAAAACATTAAAACTCAGCTGAGATTTTCATTCATGAGACCAGCATTCTGAGGACTCAGAAGAGACAAGAAAAACTTGCCGAATCTTGGTTGAATCAAATTTATTGTCTGCATACTATGATGCAAGACAAACTACCCTCTAGATTTCTGAATGGCGTGAGTTTCCATAGTTAGTTAGTTTCCATCATGAAAATGTTAGCATGAGCTACCTGTTCTGACACAAACAAGGACACCTCAAAGTACTGGATGTTTTGGGGTTTTGTGTTCATTTTTCCTCAATTAAAATTAAGGGTAACATCTCTTCCATCTTTTCATAGACACCTGTCCAAAGAAACCATTGGAAAGACCATTGAGGACTAAACTCAGAGAATGTTGTACCAACAGTGGCTGAAAGACTGAGGACAATTACAGTAAAGAAGAAACAACAAGCTTAGCTGGAAGGTCACTGTAAAATTTAGAAAAAGACTGTTTTAATTAAATGAATTTTGTGAAAACCGAGCGGAACAGAAGGAGTTGGTGGAGATTACTTTGGCAGCAGGAAGGTAAATTTTAGACTTCAGTTGAGTAAGCAAGAAAAGGGTACAGATGAGGGCTGAGGAAATTTTCTGCAGTGGCATGATAATGTCTAGAAGTGGTTACGTCTACACCGTAAGCTTAGCTTAGGCCTGATCCTGAGTCTGTCCTTGTCTGATCCCTCATAACACAACTGTAGATAACATATCTGTACTTGCAGCAAATTTAGAGAATATATCTGTTTTCTTTTTTGGTTCTGCGTGCGGACCTTTGCTTCACTTTGCTTATATTAAAACTGCTTTTGTCCTACCCACAAGGGTTGTTTTATTTTCCTATCTATTTTCTTTCCCCTCTTTGCCCTGTTGAGAAAAAAAGGGGAAAGGGGGTAAGTGATAATGGTGGTGGGTACCTGGCATTTAGTCAAGGTCAAACCACCACAATACAAGAAATTTTGTACAGTGTATGAATCCTCACACTGAGATTTCCAGCTAATTCTCTTGCAATATGTAAAATCCAACGCCTACTGAAAAGCTTCTTTCTCTTTCAGACACAGCTGATGTTTAGCTACACTCTCATCCTCTGTGACAGTTCCCGTTTACCAAAGGAAAAAGAACTGAGAGAAGAGCACACTAGGAAGCAGATGATTCCCATCACTTGGATGTATATTTGCATTCAGAATAAACCAACTAATTCTTGGGAAGGAAAACGACCTTGCAGTAAGGTAGCTGTGGGAGAGATTTTTGGATGGAATTAGAAATCTCATAGACATAGTAGAAGCTGAAGTTTTGGACATTGATGGTGAAGGAAAAGCTTAACAATAACTATCGTCCTAAACCAGTGGAAATGTATAGGCCACAGGGTTGTAGTTGTATTTGGAGCGTAACTGGATTTTAGTTATCAGCATAGCTTATTGTTATCTATGATTTCTAGCAGCTAAAGTAGTTTACTGTTGCACAGAATTTTTAGCAATTATAACTTTCAGTTAAGCAAAAATTCTAGTACAAAGTGTAGCTTTTGTATTATATGGGGTCTTCAGTTACTTAGTCACTGGTTACCTAGACCCTCTGCAGATCAGGTCAAATTCTTAATAATCAGCATGTGATACAATAAAAAAAGTACTTAGCTGTTAGCAACAAGAGCCTGTTAAAGATGATGACATGTGAAAGAACAGCATGTTGTAAAGGTATCTCTCTTCCGATGACATTAAAAATGTCTAATGCAAAAAGATTCTCTTAGATTATCCAAGGCTATCTGCAATGTGTAGGTGAAGTGACATACTTCTCTAAATCTGTTATCAGTGTTACATTTATCATTGAGAAAAATGACCAATTCACAGATTATTTAAAGTAATTTGCAGCAAAGAAATCCATGCTTTCCTCTGCATCCTAAATTAAGAGTAATAATTTTGCATTAATTTCTGACAACAGTTATCTACACATGGTGATTGCAGTAATCTAGATGAACAAAATATTGCAAATCCTTGTTAGAGGCAATATTCTGATTACCTGTTAAGCCTTGAAGAGTGGTCACCATACACTCAGTAATTATCATATTTGTAATTTCTGGATAAAATTTATTCCATGTCCATGCATGTTCACAGAACTGGAACACAACAGCAGTTTACAGGATTGGGAAGAGGAGGAAAGAATTAAAGTCATTTTTATGTTATTTAATTGGTAAATTACATAAAAGTGGGAGGTTGACAGGTCTAGATACATTCTTGGTCAGTTCACAATGATGTCTGTAACATGTCTACTCCAACAAATGCTGCTCATCAATAACTCCTAAGAAAAAATATTTTTAATCCTCTGAATGTTAATATATACATCATATATAAGTAAAACAGTACAATCATACACAATTTATGCATTTGTTATTTGTTAAAAATAGGCAGCTATATTTACAGTATCAAAAGTCATTGCAAGCATAGTTAAATATATTGATAATAGAGATGTTAACTATGATGTACTGCAACTACAGAATGCCAGTCTAAGGAAAGAAATAGTTTACCATCTGCTATCTTATTTCCTGAATTTTATTTGCATTGTGATTTGTATTATTGAGTTATTAATCAAACGCTTATCTAGCATGTGATTTTCCAAAGGTGAAAGTAGCTATAAATACTCACAGATTGGAGATTTCATGAGGTGAACATTTCCATTTCTTACAAAAAATATAAACTGTAAGCAGGATGTTTTAAAAGTATTTTCAGGTATATTCTTTCCACATTTATTTTATCATTTCATAATAAAAACATGATTTAACTATATGAGATAATATCTTAGAAATTTAAAAATGCTAATAATTCAGGATGGTTTATTTAGAGAGATAAAATCTTTATGACACCCAGAATATCAAAGGATTACACAAATCTAATTGTATTTAAGTGAAATAATAATTACTGTTCTCCTATTGCTGTAGAATAATGATTAAATAAATATTGAATTGTAGTAATCTGCCCCAGAAGCCTGATAAAAGTACATTGCATCAATACCAAAATCATTATCTAGCTGAGAATATTTAACTTTCCCTACTTTTCATTTGAATACCATAAAAAGTAAAAGAAAATAAAATTTCATTGGTCTTTAATTAATCAAAGGAGCCTAAATTTTAGGCAAAAAACTAACAAATAAATTCTGCATGAAGTAGAAGCAATTAGACTTAAAATATGAGATTTAAAAATATTAATAAAAACATTCAAGATAACATTTTCACTCCACCTTTTAATATATATTTGTTATTACGTATACATTAATTCAAGTTAAAATTTATATTTTTCACTGTTTTTATTGGTACTTTGATCCATCTTTTCCTAATGAAGTTGAGAAGCTCTACCAAAATGAGTTCTGGATGCAGAGGTCCAACACGGGACAAGACAGATGTTGACATCTCCCACCAAGCGATCAGGGCACTCTGGTGCACGGGGGAGTCTTAGCTTCATGGCTTTATTCAGATCCATTTTATATTCAACAATGAGTGGAAGTAGAAATTAATGTTCTAGGCAAGTGCTGATGCCACAAAATTGTAAGAGGGAGGCAGGGGTAACCCCATTGTTTCCTCCCTGACTCTGTAATAAGTTCATTCTTAACTCACTCACCCAGATAGAGCTGCTTATAGAAAAGAGAGATTCTTCCAAGGAGATGATTTTGTACCGCCTCAGGCTAAAGAGAGGGCTGATCTAGGATTTCTCACTTCCCAGAAAAGTAAGTACTTACTATTAGATAAGCAAAGGTCAACACCATCCATACCCCTCCTACTTTTTAAAAACCTACTGCAGGATTTTCATATACTCTGGGACTAATTTCTTAGGTTACTGTGAGGGACTGAATAAAAAGAGTAACTGGAAGTTGAAGTGCTGATTGGATTTAGGTCTGAGGTATGTGTGGAAATGCTTGGCCCAGGAAAGACAGGTACTTATAATCATATGCAAGGTCTAAGTACTTGAGAAACTTTACAATCAAAATGAATCAAGGGTGCAACTTCTGGGTTAAGCAGTAAGGTGCATTTTGTACCACAACTTCAGGCTTGAATTCAAGCACATAAGCCCTTTCTTGTGTTTAGTCCCCTTCTTTTCCCCTCTGCATTCCCAAGGGGCAGAACACAGCCAGCTCTGACAGCGTGACATCCCCTATCTCAAAGAAAGAAGATCAAGGAATAAATGTTCCTTACTGCAGCAAAATTGTACTCCTCTAAGTACTGCACTAATGCTCCCCCATACCATGGCTGCATGTAGAATTACATTCAGGACTTCACATTCTCAGCAGCTGGGAAGCTACACAGGACACACATATTTACAATTAAATTTTTATAAGGTCTCTTTATCTTTTACCCTAAAAGCACCCTCCTTCCTAGTATAACAACAATAGAATATGAACACAAACACATAATTACAATAATGGCTGCTGACAGTAAAAAATGTTGATATCAGTTAGTTGCTCAGAAAATAAGGCTCTTAACAATCCCTTGTTAGAGTTCATTCTGTCAAAAAAGAGATCGCAGCCATACTGGATGGAAGCAGATGGTTGGGATTACATACCTGTTGGGAGGAAGGAGAAGTAATCCATCTCTAAGTGAAGGATAGAGGGTGAAGGGGAAAAGATTCAGTTGTATGCACGAAGAATTCAGTGACAGGAATGTAACTCAAGTTCATCCCTGTAGGGGATTTCTGACAAAAACCAAGAGAGGAATTGCGTTGATGGTGTCACTTTATAGTATTTACCACTGGGTTAATTTATATAACTGCATGCTACATTTTGTTAGTAGCAGTGCAGTCTCATGCAGTACATATGCTGTAAGAATTCTTTGTTTCAGTGTTACTGGTGTAGGAATTACCAAGTGAAATAAGTGCAGCTGCTTACTTACACTGGTATATATGAGAGTTAAATTCAGCCTAAGAAAAATGTACCACTATCCAAATAGAAGACAAAGTCATTGGCTACGTTTCAAGCACTGCAGGATTGCAGAACACAGAAAGTCAGCAGCAGCAATCAAGTCATATTTTCCAATCAATTACTCCAGTAAACATGGTGTAACAATTAGTGACTGAAGACGTGAGGCTTCAGTGAACAACTTGCTACAAAAAAATTTAAAGTCATTAATATGAAATAGAATGGTCTTATGAATATGAAATAGAATGAGCCTTGAGGCTGTATTAGGTCTAAGGTAAGCAGTTCTTAAAGACTTTTTAAGGAAATGGTTTAAATTTAGCAGTAGTGCAATCAGGAATGTAAGAATCACTTAAATCAACCACCACTTGATAACGTATGTAGGACATGAAAAGTCTGATTCAGGCAGGATTGTAAGACTCTGGCTGTACTGCTACTTTAACCACGGCTGAGACCAAGTCCTGGGCACTGCAGTGTGATCCTTTCTACCGTTCAAATCAATAGAACTGTCTCTGGCCATTTTGGGGCAAACCCAAATTATTTTCTATGACAAACAATTCCTATGCATAGTTGAAAGTTTAGCACAGGATGGGGACTACTCTTAACACGCAGTTTGGTTATGTCTGCCTTTTCTGAGTGGCTACTAATGGTTTCTAACTTGGACACCAGCTATAGTGTATTAGCTGGACTCAGTGCTGGAGTACAGCTCTTGCCACAACTCAGTATGTGAATGCAGACGCAGCCATTATGCACTAACGAACACGTATTTCAGTGTCTCACATGAAAACAGTCATGATGACCCATTGGTTCAGCAGTCTTTAAGTTGGATTTTAGAAGCTGCATAGTTCACTGGCTATAAGGAGTAAAACAAACAAAAAAAACCCCAACCAAACAGAAATCTACTCAGAAAAATTATTAGATTCTTGAAAAACTAAAGGGCCACACAAAGTGCTGTAGAAATTGCTGTATCAATGGCATTCTTCTGTTTTCACCTTCCTTGATACATAAAATTACTCCTTTCAATGATCTTGCAGATATTCCAATATGCCCCAGTGAGCACTAAAAAAAATAATTTCACCAGAGAGAAACCATAATATTTAAAGTATAGTCAATTTTCCAATTCTGTTCCACAGTCAAATATTCCTTGCTGATTTTTTTTTTTGATACATTGTCTTTATTTTCCTTTCATTCATGTGAGAACACAATCAAATCTTACATTCAAAATAAGCATGGGCCAAGTATACAAATAAAATATTACACCATTTTCTGATATTTGCTTACTGCAAACCATTATGCATGTTCATGTATTAAAGGCACAATAAGATTTTACTGTGTGCTTAAATTATAATAACTAGAATATTAAGGGTACTAGTATTATCTAGTACTAACTAGAATATAAGGAATATATATATGTGATAGACACTTTAAGTCTTATCCCTTATCCCATCATATATACAGTATATATTGTATAATCACATATATATAAAATATACATCATATAAACATTTCTAGAATCTTGTCCAGCATTGTGAAACTGGTTATTGTGCTTTTACCTTTTTAAATTTTGGAAAATAGGTTCTCAAGTCACATTGTTCATGTAATGGGATCTACGAGAAACACATTTTGACATAGGATTCTTACTCCTTGCTATCTTAGTAGCCATTTTCTTTATCCAGAGTTTGTCTTGTTTATAACATTCTACATAAGATCTTACAAGGCTGAGTAAAGTGATACTCATTACCCAGAAATTACCTGTCTTCGGATCACTTTGGCTTTTCTACTATTTTGTCATTCTAGCCATTCATAGACATCCTGGATTGAATAACATTACTGGACTTTTCATGAGCTCAAACTGATCAGCTCCCTAACTTCAATACAAATTCTTATTAAACCCTATGATGATCACCATATACATCCGTCATCAGCATATTCCTAATTTTTGCACCAGAATGTTAAGGAAAACCTTGGATAAGATCTGTAGCAAAATGAGTCCTTGAAGAATGCCAAGCAATAATTCAATTCAATCAAATGCTCTATTCAATAACCTCTTTATTCAATATGACATGTTGTTGTTCCTGTTTCCAATACAGAAAAATTCCTCAACGCCTTAAAGTTCTTTACTAAGTTGAGATAAACATTTTCTGTATAGGACTGTATAAAATTCATCACTGAAGTACCAGGAAATTAGATCTATTGTATCTTCTTTGACTAGAAGTTGGCTTTTCAAAGGAATTTTTTTAAAAAATGTATAACAAGGACAGAATTTTATTTGCAGGTAAATAAGCCAGAAGAAGACATGAGAAACAACTTCCCACACAAAATTTCTATAACATCTGTTTCTGACTGCAATAGCAGCACTGTGGAGACACAGAGGCTGGCGTGGTTTCATATGGCCCAACAGCACCAAAGATGACCTCTGTTTAGCAGGAAAATATATGATGCCTTGCTGCCTGGGTCTAGTAGAATTAAGCTGGAAAGAGGAACACTCCTTGCTAACACCATAATTATAGCACACAAACCAGAATTTCTCTTTTCAATTAAGTAATTTTAAATAAAAAGGAGGGAGGAAGGAAGGAAGGAAGGAAGGAAGGAAGGAAGGAAGGAAGGAAGGAAGGAAGGAAGGAAGGAAGGAAGGAAGGAAGGGAGGGAGGGAGGGAGGGAGGAAGGAAGGAAGGAAGGAAGGAAGGAAGGAAGGAAGGAAGGAAGGAAGGAAGGAAGGAAGGAAGGAAGGAAGGAAGGAAGGAAGGAAGGAAGGAAGGAAGGAAGGAAGGAAGGGACAAAATACATATCTTAGCAAGCCACAGTCTTTTACTCAGATTATTTCCGTTTCTGTGCAAAGTGTAATAATACTTTGTGGCGTTTTGGGCTTGAGAAGGGAAGTCTATCTTCATTATAATCATTGCCAGATTCATTACAATCATGTTAAATCATAAAAAGACTTGTTTGGAAGCTGTCCAGGTTGATCTTAAAAGCTTTTCTGGTCATTGAGAAAGATAATAACAAATTGCATGCTAACACTTTTCATCAGTACATCTCAAAACACTTTGCAAACTAGATCGTGAGCTCATTGCCTTTATATTGTTCAGGAAATGTGAATAGGGAGTGGAAGTGACTAAGCATATGCCAGTGGCAGTCCCAACTCTAGAGTACAGACTGAAAGACAAGTCTGTAAGTCTTCCCTCCATCCAATGTTCTTCAGAAATCCACATACATACATGCTCATATTTTACTTTCAGTTAACCACTACAGGCATTCATTTGCTGCATTCATAAGCCTACTAACCTGAACCACCTGTGATTCACTTGAAATTAGAAATCCATTTTCACCTGAAAGCTGTAGATAGTCTGTTTGTAAAACTCTCAGAGAGGGAGTAACAGGCTTCTCCCTCTTTAGTAGTGTGAATTGTTAAAATTGAGTTTCTAGAACTGAAACTTGATCACACTTCTGGGTTAAAGCAATTTATTTTATTCACTGTCATCACCTCAGCTGGTTGCAGGTCTTAGTAAGGAGATCAGGAATTTAATTTTCTTAGATATACTACATAACTCACTATTGAATGGGTTTTACAAGACAGCCCTTTCACTGCTGTCACCACAAAGCTAAATTTAGAGACAAGTAAATACCCATCTGTGAAATGATGGCTTCCAGTGGTTTTGAGTTCAGAGGTCTACATTAAGGCTATGCATCAAAGAGCACTTCCCAGCACTCATCTTACTTGTACACTGACACAGTTAGAATGATCCCTGGCACAATCAAATTCACTGAGATACATGTAGCTTGGCTCGCTCCATGTTTGGCTGCTCTTACACTTCCCAAACCATACTCACAGAGGCCAGGACTGTGGCTGTGAAGACCAAGGCAGAAGAAGCTTTGCGTACTTTGAGCTTTTCCATATCATCCATCATTATATTGTCTCCCCATTCAAAAGACTCACATTTTCTCCAAAACTCCTTTTGTGTTAGGAAACTTGTAAAATCCCTTCCTGTTACCCATTATGCCTAACCAGAAGTAATTTTATCTACAGGTGGACTGTGGCCTTCCTCCTTTGTTCCATAATATTTGAACAATACTTTTAGACACTTCCTTTGTTGCCTATGCTTGTTCCAAATTTTTATGTCTTTTTTTTTTTTTTTTTTTGCATTTTAGTGCACTCCTCTGATACGATCATTCTTATACTGGTGCACGATAATACTTTTCTCTGATTGTATACTAAATGCATGAATGGACCTAACCGGAAGAATGTCAGACTAAACAGGCAATAAAAAAAAAAAAAGTCATTCATGACCAGCACTCATTTTAATCAGACTAGCATTCATGTAATTATTTCTAGCAACTCTTTAAACATCAGATGAAATCAAAATGGCCAAGTGATAAATGCCTACCTCAGTCACTGTCTGTTAGATGTGAGACAAGTGGTTGAAATAAGAATGAGCTGGTAGACCTGAGGAGGTTTGATGAATTTTGAAAGTATAACAAAGAGCACACAAATTCAGTTGAATCCACCTGCAAGACTGTTCTTCAACAAAGGCAGAAACAGTAACAAACAGGGATATTAGTACACAAGCATGCCTGAACAACCATTTCCCAACACACAGACAGTTACGGTGCCAGATTCTACATCTGACTACATTGATAAACTGAATCATAGAATTCAAGATTGTTGTAGCCATAGGATTCATCAATACTCCCTGTGAATAAAAATCTTTCAGATGTTTATTTACAGTGTTATTTTCAAATAAAAAGGTAAGAATGTGTATCAGCACTCTTGAAGTCACATGTGGTCATTCAGGTAATGTCTCACTAGATCACTCCCCTTCTAAGCAGTTAAAAACAGATTTCCTGGAGTGTATGTGTCCACATTTAGGTGGAAAAGAATGAAATGTCCCAGAAGTGAAGACTCGGTCCTCTGTCCTAGACTGGTCTGAAGAGAACATTCATAACAAATCCCGTCCACAAGAATCATCACTGCAACAAACTGCTTTTTAATGTGACAGTTCAACACTGCAGATATTAGCTCTGTTGTGGAAAACAGTCATTGGCAAACAGCAATAAACTCTGAAGTTTTTGAAAATAACCGGTGTATCTGTCTTTTATTTCAAAAATATTGAATAATGCTAGAGCATGTTTCAAGAGAGTGCTAGAAATGTCATCTTCTCACAAAAAATAATACCGAAATAAACTTGAATAGGTGTCATTGCACCTGTGCTAAAGATGAGGTGAGTTTCACACACTGCAAAAGTATCTAACTTTAGTTTGCTTCAGCTGTGCTTTTGACTGAATTGAGTTATGCTTCCCTGCCACAAATACAAAACTATCCTTCTTTCAGTCAGTATAGTTGATAAGGTATACTTCTTCCTTGGTTTTCCTTGGATGTAGTGGCACTTCAGTGTTTCTTGTATGCCAGACATCTAGATCCAGAAACAAATTTATGTACCATGGTACATAACTTACGATCCATGTGATCCTGTGAGATAACCTTTTTGTGTGGTGTATGGCAAGCACATTGGAAATGATCCTGAACTGTCCATTGAGCAGAGCAGGAAGCCAACTCCAGCAACCAGATGAAAATCTGACTGGTTTCACATGGAACATGCAGTGTGCCATGGTAGTCTCCATCCTCTGGATCTGAGACTTAAAGTCAGTTATAGAATATCATGCATTTGTGTTCACTCAACCAGACAAGGATTTGACCATGAGAAGAAATAAAGGTTGAATTGCTAGTAATCTTCCAGTTGTTTCCTTGTACATGCCAGCTATTGTTTCCTTCTATATCTTTTAGACCTACTCTTGTATTCCCTGTCTTCCCATTCATGCCTGAACACCTGGTATGGTGTTCATACAGGCCAGATACACAGGACAGCTGTTCTCTAAGCCTGAGTATCCCATCGGGCTTCAGATAAGATAGGTGGAGGAAAAACCTAATGTTGTTACAAAGATATTAATTTTGCTGCTCGGTAGGACAGGCTGTATGCAAGCACAGAAGTACTATTCAGATGCATAGCAGTTCTAATTTATTAGCCTAATTCTTTTCCTAGGCTGGCCAGAGTGCTGCTGGATCCTCCTGTAGGAAGAAAAGTATGCTTCTTAATACAGCATCTACTGTTTAGGGTGTCAGCTTCATGCACCAGTAGTTTCCCAAATGAAGCAGGAAATTTTTCATTTAGTCTCACCTGCTGCAAGGTGAGAAGTTTGACACTTGTCTTTAAACATTTTTTTTTATATTATTAAACATAAAATTCAGTTTAATTTTAGTTCTAAAGGAATGTAAGCTTCTATGGGAAGCAACTATAAAAGCTCAGATATTAGTTAGAAAACCTCACATAGAACTGCAAAACGCCCACAGTCTTTGCCAGCATCAACTACTGTCATGCTGAGCAATTGCAATACATGTAATTACTTATGATTTTGAATATAGATCAAAATTGGCATAAACCTTATGTGTAAGAGTCACAAAATGATGATTGAACAATATGTCCTGAAATGTTTTTAGCCTGAATCTTTTATGTGCCTCAGCAGGCCTTGCTAAAGGACAGAAAAGAAGTGGCAGGTGGATGTGAGTGAAGTGGATAGCTCATCAAAACTGGAGACTGAGTAGGTTGTCAGTCAGCTTTCACTCCAGGACACATCAGCAGTGTCTACTTAATTGCACTGAGGTTGTGTCTTCCTTTTAGAAAATGTTAGAAGGCAGAAATTTCATTGGTGACAGTACTGGACTTCTTCACAGTAGTGAAGAACTGGGCTTCCTCACAGTAGTAAGAAAAGGGCAAAAATATCAACGTGAAGTGATTTCAGCTCATGCTGGCACAACATATTACATAGTTAGGAAAATCCCTCTGGATATCAGACAAGTAACACCATGTCAATTTGGCTATAAATTGATGCTCACACCATCCGCAGTATGTCATTTTGTTCCTGCCTATTGTTTTTAGTGCTGATTGTCATCACTTTGTCATTGCTCCAAGACTTAGTGAAGTCCCGTCATTTCTACAGTCACAAAATGAAACTATATGAATAGTGCAGTCAAGTTTAAGATAATGTGAGAAAAACTCCTGGTGTAATCGAAGGGACATTGACAAGTCATCTTATTACCCTGTTAATTACTTGCAGAAATCCAGTCATCACCCGCCCCTCTATTCTTCTATATGAAATAAAGGTGATTTTTTTTTTTTTACCTTTGTTGCTGTACATCAAACAGCAGTCCATCAGAATACAATCAGAAATCTTCACCACCCCAAGAAACAGCTGCTTAATGCTTAATGAAATGGTGTAATCTTTGGCTATACATTTATTAAACAATCATTTTGATCTTAGACACTACAAGATATAAGCCCTTCAAAGCTGTAAGTGAGGCAGTGATGGAAAATAGCAAAGGGGATAAATATAACACTCTAAATTTTTGCCTAGCTTCTGTCACAGCTTCTGCTGCTGGGGAGGAAGTCAAGCATGCTTATGTTTCAAATCACTTGTTACCACGCTGTTCTCTATGGGACATATCAGCTTTGTCCCTAAAAACTTTCAAATGGTAAAAACTCTCTTAGCTTTGTCAGTCCTTTTTCCTTGATGTCATGCACTCTGTTCTCAACAATCTTAAACTAGAAAGTATCCTATTTTGGCCTTAGAGGGTTCCTGGATCACTCTTCATTTCAGAACCAGTGCCATCAGCTCAGGTCAAATTATGCATTTTACTTTAAGATTTTTTGTTTGGTTGTTTTTTTTTTTTTTTCCCCCTGGTTCCACCATCCTTAGCTGATGACTTCCTCCACCCACCACTGTTTCACACAGAGGAATTTCTGGCAGCAATCTGGTGGAGTGGAAATATGCAGCTTGCTGTGGCTTTCCCTTTAGCACAAGCCCCTGACTGCCTTTCCACTATTCTGCTGCCATGCTGCAGAAGTACTAAAGCCTGTGTGTCCTCTCTCTCTAGTAGAAGGGTACTCTTCATAGCAGAATGAGCTTTAATACAACCACCCCAGGTTTTTTCTTGTGTTAGATGTAGGATTTTTTATATTGGACTAACACAACATCTTTGCACCACTCCTAGAGAAACTTTCCCACGCCAGTTGTTAACAGGAACAAGGCCCTTTCTGCTATGATCCAGCTTTCTCAGGGTATCTGACAGACTCTAGCAAATGGGTTCACTTTAGTGTCTGCTTTAAGTAGTCTCCATTTCTAGAGGAAGAGCTGCTCCCTTACCAGTCAATCACCAGCAAAGCTGGATTCCATCTTCTCTTGAAGGCCTGGTATGATTTCCAAATGTAGGACTGCATGAATCTTAACTAGGTTTTCTGCCTTTCTGGGATATGTACTTTCATAGGGAATCAAAGGGTTTTCTCCTAACACTACTATTCACATGGGTCAGTAGAATCCCATGCAACTGATTCTCTTGCTTTTTCCCGCCCTGAGTCATAGTGCTATTGCATTTTTAGGCAGTTTATGAGCCATAGCAACGATTCACAACAAATGCCCTTTAGTTTTAAACAATACATGACCTGGAGGAGGTCTAGCAAGAGAAAAGCCTCAGTTTTATTTGAAATTCCATTATTGTCAAACCTCCAACACGAGTGTGATATTAAAAAAAAAAAATCAAAAATACTTTGCTAGGTTTCAGCTGAATCATTTCCCAATTTCACTCAAGCAGTGAATATACAGACAAGGTCAATTAGCTTCATTTTAAGAAGTTAGGAAAACTAATCAGAAAATTCTTCTAAAACATGTATAAAAACATACACATAGGATAAGGATGGAGCTCGGAACTATATTTATCAAAAAAGCCAGAAGAGCAAAAAGCATACTCAATTTTAAGTAAATTAAATCAAAACATCAGTGAAGAAGAAAAATCAAATACCCATAAAGTTCGTAACTGGGATTCGTATTTAATAAGATAATCATATTTATCAGTGTAGAAAACTCTACCATTGCTCAGAGTCAAGGTGTATTCATCATACGTGTTTATTTTAGTTCGCTATGTTACTCTTCCACCACTTCCCCATTTCTTTCTCCCTTTTTCCTTTTCTTTGTTTTAGCAGATCTAGTTTACACTTTAAAATTCTTGAAAGAAAAAGTTTTTATTATTTGTATTATTCTGTTTAGACTACAAGATGATCAACATATCAGATGAACTTTTCATTGCCCTCAATAATTTTTACATCATTCAGTACATAAAAAATATATCAAGATGAGATTAACAGAAATTGCAAACAGCCCCCCTGAAGAAAAACATCAATTTACTTACAAACTTTTCAGGTTTCTGGGCAATGGAAAATATGTGTTAGGAATTTATATAAGATTTAGATCACATGAGTACATTCCTTTCAGACAACATGAGAAGGGCAGAAGGTGTCATATTCCCCATATCAAGGAAAAAAGCAGTGCTGCTAAGGACTACATGTTCTCTCTTTTACTGTTCTAGCAGTCTTACTCAGTATGCAGTTCCTAATGAAGAAGAACACAAGAGTTATCTTTTTCTGTCTCTATTACTCAGATGCTTCTCCAAAATAAACATTTTGGAAGTGTTTGTACCTTGAATCTCTTTGTTCATGTCTTCTCAGCTTTCTCTGTACATTGTGTTTATTATATTTCAGATATGGATAACATTTCTAACTACGCATGTGTACACAGAAATTTTTTTATTCATTCAATCTTTTTCTTTTCTTGATGAGTATCTTCTGCGCTTATTTTTTTAATTAACTGTTCACTTTTCTTCAGAGTTGGGTAATACTCTGTTTATCTGCTTTACTGATGTTCTTTTCTTCAAAACAAAATATAGATTTACTGATAGTATAAAACTCCTACTGGTTTTAAGCTTAGAAACTGAAACACTGGCCCAAATTTATTCAACAGAACTTGACTTTTACTGGTTTCATTAGTACCAGGATGTCAGCTGTAATTTCAAAAAGGAGCATGAAAATTTAGCTTCCATATTCTTAGAACAGTGCCAGAAACATTTAAAAACAGACTAAGCAAATTTTACTAACCTGGATTTTTTTCTTATACAGTATAAATGCAGGCACAATTTTTATTCATGTATTTGATTAAGATACTTCTAGTATAGATACATTTCCAGATCCAAAATTATACTTTAAAGACTGAGATTTGCAGTGATATGTAAGGTCTATAAACCCATTTATTTTTTAATTGTGCATTTGCAAAGCCATTGAAACAACTCATTTGTTACACTACATACTTACCTACATCATGTTTTATTGATATATAAAGTTGTTCATCAGATAGGATTTTTCCTTTTCTATTCTTTCCTTTCCTGACTTACTGACTGTACTGACTAATAGTTATAGAGTATTAGTAAAAATGGAGAGGGAGACCCAAAACAAAATCACCAGTGTGTTGCCAGCTCCTTAGTATCACTAAGTTCTTTAAAGTATTTTCTGTTCTGGAAGACCTTGACAGGTGATCTACACTAGAAATGTTAAGTAGTCTTGAGGTAAAAGACAAAAAAAATTCATCAGTAAATGACCAGGTAGGAACTACTAATGAAAGCAGAGGATTCAACAGCATTATATTCCCTCCCTCATTAAAACTTTATGATGATGTATCTTTACCATCTGTACCAGATTTAGTATTGTTTGATATACATGTAAATGATTTAGAATGTGGCAAGGGGGAATATTGAGGCAGCTGAGTTTGTAATGAATCCAGTTAGAACCAAAAGCAATGTGAAAAGCCTTCAGGAGACCTGAACAAATGACAGATGAATGTCCATACCAATGAAAGCAAATGTTAGAGGTAAAACAATGAAATATTTTAACCACATTTAGGGTTTTAAAGTAATTATTGCAGGTTAGAAAGTAGACATGAATGTCATCGCATACTAGTTAATTAAGATTTCCACCCAGTGTGCAGCAGTAATCAGAAGCAAAGGAAATATATAACAAGATTACTGAAGAATGAGATAAAAAATAATTCCTAAATTGTTATAATAGAAAAACAGCAAGCAGTGGCTCACTCTCAATTGGATTGCCATCATCGAGTCTCAAAGTTAATGGAGCAGAAGAGAGTTTTCCAGGAATACACAATGCAAACCTAAATAGGGCGCATGACTGAATATTTACATGAAAATTTTAACTTTTTTCACTAATGAGAGAAGTAAGCATGATAAAATAAAAAACCTGTCATTTCTACATAGAAGATCTATCAGAAATTTTTATTTGGCCTGTTTAGAGTGCAAGAACAACAGCTAGTCATAGAAATGAAAAAGTGGCTAGGAAATATAAAATCAATACAAAAATAATTTTCCATACAATGTACAGTCACACTGTGAAGTTGTCAGTTGATGTTACTGAAAACATAAATTTAGGGAAGCTAAAAAAGTATTGGGTAGTCATATGAGTAACACCAATATAAGATACGTAGCAGTAAATCTATTTTTTAAAAAAGTGTTTTGAAGGAAGTTTAAACTATACCTCCATGATCCAAGGCATAAAAATTGTTTCCAACTAGTACTTAATATGAAACATTGACTGATGGTGGGTTTTTGCAGAATCCCCTTTTCTCTTGAAAAAGCTCTTGAAAGTAGGACACTCAGCTGGCCTCCACTATTTTAAGCAATTTGTATGTTAACTTCTCACTTAGTACTATAGGTAAGGTCTCTGAATGCTGCTATGATGTAATTATTAAATAACAAAGTATGTCCATGTCATACAAAAGTAAGGATTTCAGAGGAACCCCACGTCTCTGATATATGATTTACCTAGGTGATTTGAAATGTTATGCCTTGGACAGGTTGATTCCCAGTGTACTTCTAGGACACTCCAGAACCCAGTTGCTCATTTATGGTTGTATCATTTGATTCCTTCCATTTCCTAGGAAATAAAAAACAAAAAAAAACCAAAAAAAACAACAAACAAACAACAAAATCAAACCAAAATAACCTCCACAAAACCCAACACCTTTATAAAGTGAATTTTATTTCACTTAGCCCTTGCAAGTGTTTTCTTCTGGTAGACTGAAAATGGAAAATGTAACCTGTACAATGAGTTAGTCTATTTTCCTGCAATGACAATAAATCTGCATTTGAGAGCCCTTTGCTGCCACTGGCAGAATGATGAAAAGATAACTAACAGTGCCCCCTACAACTTTTTCTAGAAGGAGCCAATGATCTACCCAGTATTCCTGACGGAACAGATCCATCTAAAGATCAAAGTCCAGGACTTCATGACTACAAAAGTAGGGGTATTAACCTTTGCGCTTTCTTCTTTGGCCTACTATCACCTCATGTCATCCTACCGCTTCATGATACAAATAGGTAACCCAATCACTTCTATTCATAGTCCTCCCTCAGTGCTACATACTGTATCTCTTGGAAAAAAAAGAAAGGCCATTGATATCAGAATAAGCAAGGTTTTCCTGTAAACTCAGTTTGTGACTTCCACTAGTCTAGCAAAAGAACAACTAAAAATAGTGTTGCTCACCTGGCCACCTGGTGGGTAATTTTATTTTATGTTTGCATACTGAACAAGGGTAACAGTAAATTGTTGAATTTTGAGAATCCAGTCTCCTGGGATGTCCTAGAGGTGGAAGAAAATAACTGGAAAGACACTGGTGTGTCATCAGCTCTGCGTAGAAACCCACTTGGTTCTACTGAAGTGCCACTAGAGCAGACACATTCCCTCATCTGCATTTTCAGGCAGAAGCAGCACACACTCAGAGAAGTGTTGAGAGAAGCTAGTATCTAAAGTTAAACTAGACATATGTGTAATTCAACATTGTAGCTTTTGAGTCTTAAAGGTGTTACATAAAGTGTTATTCTGACAGAATTAGTATTTCTGCTAAAGGGAAAGATCAAGATAACTGTTGACCAAAAGGAGTCAGAAAATAGATAATTTTGGTGCCTAAGTATATATAATTTCTAAACAGTGTGAATCTGTGCACATACGTATTGTTTACGCTGAAAGATACAATGTATTTCATTAAAAAAGAAATTCCAATAAAATTAATTTTTTCTGATCTATTTTCTATTTGCATGTGCATGCTTATATCCACTCTTAACCAGTAGATAGCCTTTGACATTCCATACTATTGCTACTACCATGAATTGTTTCTTTTCTCTGTCTAAAGAGACCTTTTGGCAACAAATGGGATGCACCTGTCCCAGAGGGAGAAAAGGATCTTGGGGCAGGAGTTAGCTGGACTCATTGAGAGAGCTTTAAAATAGATTTGAAGGGTGAAGGTAACAAAACTGGAACTCCCAGACATAAGCCCCAGGGTAGATTACCAGAGTTTGTGGGCTGTTGTGCCAGTGACAGCACTCACCCTGCCATCCCAGTGGAGGCAAGGGATGGAGACATGCAGCACAACAAAGATGCAAGGGATATGGATGGATCAGTCGCTGTGGTAACACCTGTGAAAGGTCAGGTTGGGATTAGGACTTCTAAATGCAAAAGGGTGCTGGGGACATCGGCCCATCTGAACTGCATCTATACCAATGCACACAGCATGGGTAACAAACAGGAGGAGCTTGAAGCCATGATGCAGCAGGAAAATTAAGATGTAGGGGCTATTACAGAAGCATGGTGGGATGTTTCCCATGACTGGAGTGTGCCAGTTGGTGCCTACAAGCTCTTTAGGAGGGATAGACAAGGAAGGAGAGGTGGTGGGGTGGTGCTGTATGTTAGGGACTGTTATGATTGCTTTGAAACAAGTATGGTGAAGACAGGGTGGAGTGTCTTTGCGTTAGAATCAGGGGGAAGGCCAACAGGGCAGATGTTGTAGTAGGAGTCTACTATAGGCCACCCAACCAGGACAGAGAGGTGAATGAAATATTCTATAGTCACTTAGGAGAAATCTCACTATCACTTGCCCTTGTTTTTGTGGGAGACTTGGAAACACAACACAGCAGAGCAGGACCAGTCCTAGAGATTCCTGGAATGTGTGGGAGATAACTTCCTGATGCAGCTGGTGAGTGAACCGACCAGAGAAGGTGCCCTGCTTAATCTCCTCTTTGTGAACAGAGAAGGACTGGTGGATGATGTGGCAGTTGGAGGCTGACTAGGGCACAGCAATCATGAAATAATAGTTTTCTATTCTTAGAGAGGTCAGGAGAGGGGGCAGCAGAACTGACATCCTGGACTTCCAAAGGGCTGACTTTGACTTGTTTAGACAAGTGCTTGACAGAATCCCTTGGGAGATGGTCCTGAAGGGTACAGGGGTCCAGGAAGGCTGGGAGCTCTTTAAGAAGAAAATCTTAATGGCACAGGAGCAGGCTGTACCCGGGTGGTATAAGAAAAGCTGGCACCAGAGAAGACGACCCTGGCTGAATAGGGAGCTTTGGCTGCAACTCAGGGAGAAAAGGAGAGTTTACAGCCTTTGGAAGAAGGGGCTAGCCACTCACAGTGATTACAAAGACACTGTGAGGCTATGCAGAGCAGTAATCAGGAGTTCTAAAGCCCTGCTAGGAAATAATCTGGCTTCAGCAGTCAAAGATAACATGAAATGTTTATGTAAGTACTTCAACAGCAAATGAAAGACTGGGGAGAAACTCCATCCCCTGCTAGATGCAGAAGAAAACATGGTAATAAGTGATGAGGAAAAGGCTGAGGTGCTTAATGCCTCCTTTGCCTCAGTCTTTAATAACAAGACCAGTTGTACTGAGGGAATCCAGCCACCTCAGCCATAAGAGAGAGACTGGGAGAATGACACCCCTGCATTACAGGAGGAGACAGTCAGTGACCTGCTGCATCACACAGACACACACAAGTCTATGGGACCGGATGGGATACACCCGAGGATGCTGAAGGAGCTGGCTGGGGTGCTCGCCAAGCTGCTTTCCATCATTTACCAGCAGTCCTGGCTGACCGGGGAGGACCTGACAGATCGGAAGTTGGCCAATGTGACGCCCATCTACAAGAAAGGGTTGGAAGGATGATTTGGGAAATTGCAGGCCTGTCAGCTTGATGTCGGTGCCCGGGAAGCTGATGGAGCAGCTCATTCTGAGTAACATCATACAATACATGCGAGACAACCAGATGCTCAGGCCCAGTCAGCATGGGTTTATGAAAGGCAGGTCCTGCCTGACAAACCTGATCTCCTTCTACGACAGGGCGACCTGCTTATTGGATGAGGGAAAGGCTGTAGATGTTGTCTACCTTGACTTTAGTAAGGCCTTTGACACCATTTCCCACAGCATTCTCCTGGTGAAACTGGCTGCTTGTGGCTTGGATGGGCACACACTTTGCTGGGTAAAGAACTGTCTGGATGGCCGGGCCCAAAGAGTTGTGGTGAACGGAGTCAAATCCGGTTGGTGGCCGGTCACAAGTGGTGTCCCCCCGGGCTCAGTTTTGGGGCCACTCCTGTTTAACATCTTTATTGATGATCTAGACAAGGGGATCGAGTGCACCCTCAGTCAGTTTGCAGGTGACACCAAGTTGGGTGGGAGTGTTGATCTGCTCGAGGGTAGGGAGGCTCTGCAGAGAGACCTGGACAGGCTGGAGCCATGGGCTGAGGCCAACTGGGGGAGTTTCAATGAGGCCAAATGCCGGGGGCTGCCCTTGGGCCACAACAACCCCCAGCAGCGCTACAGGCTTGGGGAGGAGTGGCTGGAGAGCTGCCAGTCAGAGAGGGACCTGGGGGTGTTGATTGACAGCCAGCTGAACAGGAGCCAGCAGTGGGCCCAGGTGGCCAAGAAGGCCAATGGCATCCTGGCTTGTGTCAGCAATAGCGTGGCCAGCAGGGACAGGGAAGCGATCTGACCCCTGTCCTCGGCACTGGTGAGGCCGCCCCTCGATTCCTGTGTTCAGTTTTGGGCCCCTCACTCCAAAAAGGACATTGAATGACTCGAGCGCGTCCAGAGAAAGGCAACGAAGCTGGTGCAGGGTCTGGAGCACAGGTCGTAGGAGGAGCGGCTGAGGGAACTGGGGGTGTTTAGTCTGGAGGAGGCTGAGGGGAGACCTCATTGCCCTCTACAGCTCCCTGAAAGGAGGTTGCAGAGAGCTGGGGATGAGCCTCTTTAACCAAGTAACAAATGATAGGACAAGAGGGAATGGCCTCGGGTTTCATCAGGGATGGTTTAGACTAGATATTAGGAAGCATTTCTTTCAAGAAGGGGTTGTTAGGCGTTGGAATGGGCTGTCCAGGGCAGTGGTGGAGTCCCCATCCCTGGAGGTGCTTAAGAGTCATTTTGACATGGTGCTTAGGGATATGGTGTAGTTGGGAACTGTCAGTGTTAGGTTAATGTTTGGACTAGATGGTCTTCAAGGTCTTTTCCAACCTAAATGATTCTGTGATTCTATGATTCTGTGATAAATCTGCAACTTCTTTGTTCTTGATCCATAGTAAATAATCACAGCCCAAAGTTTCAACTCGAGTAGTAGACTGTCTTCTTGTTACTTGTCAAATAGGATTCATATACCTAGAAGAGAAATAATCTCCACTGTCAGTCTGCCACTCCCTGATGGTTTCATGAGGAAAGAAGTGAAACAAGTTATTGCTTCTTTTAAACAAAACCTGAATTCTAAACATGAATTCCTACTGCCCTTGCATTCCTCAGCAAACAAGATGGTACAAAAGAAATTCAGAAAACTAAACAAGGGTAAAAAGAAAGTGTTGTCAACTTCTCTGGTTTTAGTTCCATGGTTTAGTTCCACTAACTTTGTACTCAGCTGATTAAATAAGCAATTTCAAGAGAAATCAGCTTTCACTTTTATTAGACTTCTTAAGTACCTTTCTCACTCTTTTGGCTGTGGTGAAAAGCTGAAAGACTAAGTCAAAAGGTACATTAATAAACATAGTCCTCAAACATACTACTATTTTAAAAAAAAATGTCTTTAAAGGTAATCTGCCATTTTTAACCAGTTACATGGGGTTTGTATGCTCAAATGAGATACATTTTGAAAAAAGTCTGCAGTCCTTACCTTCAAAGAAGTACCTATTCAGAAGGACAAAAGATTTCAGAAGAAAAAAAAATATTTTTTCATAAATTTCATAGAACAAAAAAATAGTAACTCTAATATTCCTACTCTCAGAGGCACAGAAAGCCAAATGGCAGCTGTCCCTTGGCTTTGTCTCTAATGTATTACAAAGTCTTGGACTATACTTAAGATGTACCTAGCCTTCGAATCTCCATGGCTAGACTAGAAAACTGAGAAACAAAATGCAAGTTTGCAAGTATGAACAGGTTATTTCAAAGAATGGTACCACAACAAGTTCCATCTGCTGTCCTGAGCATATAAACTCTCTGCTCCTCTGTCCCCTAGAGCAGTCAGTGCTGCACACTCACCTTCATCCAACAGACGTACAAAGACCATGGACACCCTCAGCATCAACAAGGCAGCTGCTTTCCGAGGTAACACTGATAATGCTTAGTTAAAAGAGCAGTTCCCAGTCCACTCCACAAGGCAGCTGAAAAGCACAGTTAATTCTGAACCTATTAAGATATTATTTAAATTTAGAAGTTTGTGAGCAACACATCTGAGTGAACTGAATTCAGTAAACAGGTTAAAAACTAATCTTCTCTCAAGTTGATCAAGTTAGACAGGTTTGTGCTTTGAACAATAATGAATGCAATCATACAGAAAGAATTGAACATGAGTGTAAGAGACTGTATATGTAGGAGAAAAATCTTTAAACCCATTATGTATTTACAGTAACACAATAGAGTTACATTGCCAGTGAAATAACATGAGCATGAAACCTCCTAAGGTAAAACAAATTTTGTACTTACAAACAACCTAGGTGGATAGCAAGAATTTCAACTTAATCTGTATAACTGTTTGCCTTGCCAGTGTAACATGTGAACTTAGTGTTAAAGCTTTCTAAAGAATAATTGATCAGCAGGTTTATGTTATCCTCTTAATTTTCTGAATATGCAGTACATCTCTTCTGATCAAAAACAACTCCATCAAACTCACCAGTAAAAGAAAGACAAAGACTAACAGCTATCCTCATTAATTGTCTCATTGTGCTACTTCAAGTAAGGAAGAGAAATTAATAATGGGGCAATTTATTCAGAGTTACATTACATTAAAAATACAATCCAAATATACACAATGTATCATGTTTTTTCCATGGTACATTATATGTGTATGCTGTAGATGTATCCTTTCCTACTCCTAGATGATTTCCCAGCCTTGCCTAAAATCACACACCGTCTCTGCCACATCAGGTATTTAAACAATTAGGTTACCATATAACAGCATGTTGAGACATAATTTATCTGGCAGAAACAAAGAAATAGTGTTAGCTTTACATAAGCGTTACAAAAACATAATCCAGTCCCACATGATCAGTGCAGATCACTGGCCACTACAGCACGGCCTGACAACTGCAGAACAGTCAAATGTAATTCATTGTGACTATTAAATGTTTTAAAACAACTTTTAGGGAACAGAACCTTTTCTAATATGAAGATATATTTACTTAAAAGTGTTACACAGATGAAAGTAACTAATCTTTACTATATGAATACATGGACTGTTTTCAATAATCTGGTTCTGAATTCTCTCCTGGAATTACTTTTTCTAAATGTATTAATTCCTAGATGACATTGAAAATCAACATTATCTGGTGTTGTTTGATTCTAAGATGGTCATCTTCATTTGATAGGCTGTACTTTACCATACACCACAGATCTGTATTTTGCATTTTATTTGTGACTTTTCACAAGATCAATAAAACTTCAAATGCATATAGATGGCTGAACTCAAATTGGTTTAAAAATGAAGTTTAGAAAATTCCTACATTAAGCTTTACATCTGGATTATTTGTTTGCCATATGCATTAAATCCTGATGAATTGATATAAAATTTGGATATCTAATGGGTGATTGGTGCTATCAAAGGAAACAGAAACATTACCATTTTTCTGGAGTTTGAACCAGTCAAATAGTGTCTAAAATGTAGGAGGTTTTCTGCACTGACATTTACACATTAACAACAATATTTTTAAGGTAACTTAGATTAATGCCTGCTGATTTTTTTCATAATAACCTATTTGCTTTACCTTTATTACACATTTAGAAAGAGAGAACCCAGTTTAAAATAGCCACACCGAAAAATAACAACAATAAAAACCTCTGCATTAACCTAAGTATGTCAACTCTAGGAAATTACTATTATTAAAATTATTTTGATTCTGTTCATTATTTTCCTCTTGACTGTTTGTTAAAGGAATTGTTCAGAAACATATAAGCAAGCAGTAACAGCTGTAAGTCTAAAACCATTGATAATACTCAACAAGACTTTTCAAGAAACATGGTTGAGGGATGTCCAGCTAGCTTTCCTCTCGTTCTATGTTATTTGACATTTTCCAATAAAGCTCTTTGAAAAGAAAGAAATATCACAAAGATATAACTGATTTCTATGAAACTTACACAGCAATAAGCGAGGTTCACACATAATATACACAGTGCACTCGATACTCCTAATACAAACAATATTGCTTTGCATTTCATAATATGTAGAACTCACAGTGACAGGCTGTGATTTTTTTAACAGGTTGTCCTAAATAAATACAAGCTTCTGACATCCACCTGTGGCATTCTTTTCATGCTATTCTTTCTCCCATGGAAATAAATCAGTTTGCTCTGACTTGGCCACAAGTGGCACCAGGGCTGCCAGCTTGCACAGCACCGTGACAAACAGACACCACACACAGGTGATCAGGAAAGTTGACCCATTCCCTCTTGTCCTGTCACTGGGTTCCACAGAGAGGAGCCTGGCTCTGTCTTCTTTGCTGTCTCCCAACAGGTATTTATTCACAATGATGAGAACACACCCCCTCCAAGCCTTCATTGCGGCATATTGCTGGCTTATGGTCAACTTGCTGTCCACCAGGACTCCCGGGTCGTTTTTGATCAAACTGCTTTGCAGCTGGGTAGCCCCCAGAGTGTACTGGTACTCCTCCCCAGGTGCAGGACTTTGCATTTCCCTTTGTTGAACTTTATGAAGCTCCTTCTGGCCAATTTCTCCAGGTCGTTGAGGTCCCTCTGAACTATGTTACTCCTTTCAGTTTTGTACAAGCTGCAAACTTGCTGAGGATTCTATCATCCAGATAATTAATGAAATTAAACAGTACTGCTGCAAGTTGCAAACCCTGTGGTACACCACTAGTGACTGGCCTCCATCTGAACGTCATGCTGCCGATCACAACACTCTGAGCCTGGCAGTTCAGCCACCTTTCAGTCTATTTATCTTATCCATATTTCATGTGTGCATATCCTTTCTGTACAGGGGAGCCCAGAACTGGACATATAGCTCTCCATATGTACCACCCAAACACTTTCGATTACCATATTAGCTCAATTCTCTAACAGTGCTTGGTACAAACACTTCAATTTCTTATTTCACTTATCTGGCTACAGTTACTAAGAAGTTTTTCTCTGCATTATAATAGTGTCTTGTCCACTTAAATTTCTTTAACATTAGCAATTAAATATACTTTTTTCCACGAAACAAATACTCATAGCTTTATGCTGTCATTTAAGACAGTGTTGGACTGGAAGGGGTTTTTAGTGGGAGGAAAGCATTTTGTTAAAAGCTATGGATCTACGACTGTCTCTGATGTGCAAGTGTTCGAAGAGAACATACTTGCTTAGTATTTTCATGACTTTCTGTGCTGATAACCAACTTCTCATTGTTACATATTATTTTCACTATGGATTTTCTGCCATATATTCAAAGATTTGTATCATTGATGAGCCTCTTTAATACCAAGCACTAATTTTCCTCTCAGTTACTTTATTTACACTTAAATATAATTGCATTCATGCAAATGAACATATTCATGGATTACTCTATTTTAACAGAGAAACTGATTCCTTTTATAGAAATTCAGACCAAATGGTTAATACTTCATTTATTCTATTTTTATTGTATATTAGAGGCATCACCTTTCAGACTGTAGCTCATAAATGTTCATTAGGATATTACTAATCATGTGGCATTTTCTGAAAGTTATTTTAAAGCTATATCTTTTCTTCTGAAGACCTAGGTTTTAAATTCAGGAAAGTTTATAAATTATTGACTGCATAATGGAACCTGAATTTCCCTGTGCTAGCAGTATTTAAGGCAGTGCTCTATACATTACATGGGGATCACCTTTTAATAAAAATTCTACCGTATTCACAGATCATTAACGATTTTTTTTACAGAAAATAATATTGACAAAACCTAGCACTATTGGTTTCGGTACTATTGAAGTGTTTTTAGGCACAAGTACAATTTGTTTTTTGAGTCACCAAAATGATCTTGAATTAACCCTAATAATTGTTCTTACTTTCAGTCACAGAGAATGCAAATTTTCCACTTCATTGACAAGCTGTGGTGATTTTCTGGATAACAGCCAAGATCTAAAATCAGTTATATTACAGTGGAAGTGTATTTTGCATTGCTGCATTCTCAGTTACTCAATCTCTTCATGAGATATTAGTTTCACTGTTAGAGGCATACTAATTTCACAGGATAAGGTATGTAAAGGAAAATATGTCTAAATATACAAACCAAGTGGCCACAGCCTATAGGACTTCTTACAAACAAAAATCAAAGGTGGTTTTTTCCTTAAAAAATTGCCACTGTTCTTAAAGCCCTCTTTTTCATGTTTTATACTTCAGTATAAAACTGTGTCCCTGTTTCAAGTCAAAAAATTTCTTCTCTAAATAACACTTGTAAGAATTTTAAGTCACCAGAAATCATCTCTGTTTCTGTAAATGCCTTTTTTTTCTGGGAGAATGTCACAGGGATGGGGAAATGTGTGTGAGAAGGAGAGCATGGGACAGAGTGTGGGTGTGTGTGACAGGGAGCTTCATAGGGGTTTTTTCATTTTTTAACAGTGGCCTTCAGTTCATGTTTCACGGTTCCTATGTCAGACAATTGTCTATTCCAGCAGTGGGGAAAAGGTGACAATGCTTATGTCTTCCACTTCAATGAGTCCTGAGCTTCAGTGGAGGCAGGCAGGGGAGAGTAAGGTTGTGGGTCTACAACTTATCTGTCAGGCTGCACCTTTACCATCACTTACCAGCATCTTTCCAGATTTTAGCCACTCTTCTGTAAAAGTGGAACTTGCAAATCAATCATGTGGAAGAATTTTTCTCCATAAGTTGGCTGGGATAGCCAACTTGTGATTCATCTTTGTGATAAGACAGATCCTTTTTTTTTCTGACCTTCTGTGTTAGTTTCTTTAAAAATCTCCTCTGCACAGATCCAGAAAATCCTACACACTGGCTTGGAATGCCATGGGGTTTTTTCAGATGCCTCTGAAATATCAGTGTTTATGATAGGCCAACACAAAGAAAAAAGACCAAAAGAAACCCCCACAAGCTAAAGGGATTTTATTAGAATTATGATGCCCCACATTGTACCTTCAATCAAACATTTTTATTTCCTGAAAATTAAAAAAGAAAAACCCTGAACACTTCCTTCATTGTGACAAGTTATTTCCTTGCTAATTGTTCATTACTTCTATAATATAACAATTGAATAAAAATCACAAATAAGAAAGAGTGAAATACTGTAAACAGTGTTCTGTCGTGTATAACAAGTGTAGGAGGAAACTCATTTTAAAAACAAATAAGATCTTGAAGGATAGGCTCCATGCCCTGGAACCTGAGTGCACAGCCAATTCTGCAGTGAGGAAAAGAAAACAAGTCACAGACAGTACCATTGCCAGTATAATACAACAGACAATGTCAGGCAAGAGATATTGAAAACTGATGAAGCGCCTGCCCAGACTGATACTGAACCACCAAAACCCCCAGATGGACTCGACACTCAGGGTACATCTCTGTGTTAGACTCAGTATAAGCATGAGCACATATAATGCTAACAAAACATAATTTACAGACAAATAGTCCCTGCACTGTTCCCTGTGCAGATGAAAGCAAAGAGTGGAGAGGAACAAAACTAAGAAGAGCTTTTCAGGCAGCTGATGCCTGCACCACTTCCTGAACATTTTGTAAATACTCCTCTTATTATTGTAATTTTTTCATATGGTACCTTATCTGATAGTGTGATATTCCATTTACTTCTTGTTAGCAGTCAGCAAAACTAATGTCAGGGATCTGAATTGGTTTTTACATATTTGTAAGAATAAGAAGTCCTGCAGTTTTGTTTAAGTACTCACTGATGTCCATTCAATTGCCAGTTCCCGATAAATGGGAAGCTGTAGCTATGCCAGAGAGATTTATTAAGTATCCAAGCAATCTATACAAAACAATTAAAAAGCTCTCCTCAGGTCCTCGAGCTAACAAACACAGAGACTTACATTTAAATCTATGTTTTATTTGTCAAAGAAATCAGCCCTTATGCAATGCAGTACATAAAATCAGTCAAGCTCAATATCACAGAATCACAGAATCATCTAGGTTGGAAAAGACCCTGAAGATCATCCAGTCCAACCATTAACCTAACACTGACTGTTCCCAGCTACACCATATCCTTAAGTGCTATGTCAGCCTGACTGTTACAGGCCTCCAGGGATGGGGACTCCACCATCTCCCTGGGCAGCCCATTCCAAGGCCTAACAACCCCTTCTGTAAAGAAATACTTACTATTACCTAGTCTAAATCTTTCTTGGTGCAATTTGAAGCCATTACCTCTTGTCCTATCACTTACTACTTGTTAAAGAGGCTCATCCCCAGCTCTCTGCAACCTCCTTTCAGGGAGCTGTAGAGGGCGATGAGGTCTCCCCTCAGCCTCCTCTTCTCCAGACTAAACACCCCCAGTTCCCTCAGCCGCTCCTCCTACGACCTGTGCTCCAGACCCTGCACCAGCTTCGTTGCCCTTCTCTGGACACACTCGAGTCATTCAATGTCCTTTTTGGAGTGAGGGGCCCAAAACTGAACACAGGAATCGAGGGGCGGCCTCACCAGTGCCGAGGACAGGGGTGAGATCCCTTCCCTGTCCCTGCTGGCCACGCTATTGCTGACACAAGCCAGGATGCCATTGGCCTTCTTGGCCACCTGGGCACACTGCTGGCTCCTGTTCAGCTGGCTGTCAATCAACACCCCCAGGTCCCTCTCTGACTGGCAGCTCTCCAGCCACTCCTCCCCAAGCCTGTAGCGCTGCTGGGGGTTGTTGTGGCCCAAGGGCAGCCCCCGGCATTTGGCCTTATTGAAACTCCTCCAGTTGGCCTCAGCCCATGGCTCCAGCCTGTCCAGGTCTCTCTGCAGAGCCTCCCTACCCTCGAGCAGATCAACACTCCCACCCAACTTGGTGTCATCTGCAAACTGACTGAGGGTGCACTCGATCCCCTCGTCTAGATCATCAATAAAGATGTTAAACAGGAGTGGCCCCAAAACTGAGCCCTGGGGGACACCACTCGTGACCGGCCACCAACCGGATTTAACTCCGTTCACCACAACTCTTTGGGCCCAGCCATCCAGACAGTTTTTTACCCAGCAAAGCGTGTGCCCATCCAAGCCACCAGCAGCCAGTTTCACCAGGAGAATGCTGTGGGAAATGGTGTCAAAGGACTTGCTAAAGTCAAGGTGGACAACATCCACAGCCTTTCCCTCATCCAACAAACAGGTCACCTTGTCATAGAAGGAGATCAGGTTTGTCAGGCAGGACCTGCCTTTCATAAACCCATGCTGACTGGGCCTCAGCCCATGGTTGTCCATTATATGACTTTTAATGGCACACGAGATGATCTGCTCCATGACCTTCCCTGGCACCGAGGTCAGACTGACAGGTCTATAGTTTCCTGGATCCTCCTTTCTGCCTCTCTTGTAGATGGGTGTCACATTTGCCACTCTCCAGTCCAGTGGGACCTCCCCAGTTAACCATGACTTCAGGGAACTCATGGACAGCGGCTTGGCGAGCACATCTGCCAACTCCCTCAGCACCCCTGGGTGTAACCCATCCAGTCCCACAGACTTGTGTGCATACAAGTGGTGTAGCAGGTCTCTGACCACCTCCTCTTCAACTCTGCTGACCTCTGTCTGCTTCCCCTCCCCACCTCCCAGCTCCTGAGGCTGGGTGTCCAGGGAACAGCCACTTCCACTGCTAAAGACTGATGCAAAGTAGGTGTTGAGCACCTCAGCCTTTTCCTCATCCTTAGTTATCATGTTTCCCTCTGCATCCAGTAAAGGAGGGAGATTTTCCCTAATCCTCCTTTTGCTGTTAACGAATTTAGAGAAACATTTTTTATTATCCTTAACAGTTGTAGCCAAGTTGAGCTCCACCTGTGCTTTGGCTCTCCTAATGTTCTCCCTGCATAACTTCACTACATCTTTATGGTCTTCATGAGAGACCTGGCCCCTCTTCCAAAGGCAATAGATTCTCCTTTTGTTCTTGAGATCCACCCAAAGGTCCCTGTTTAGCCAGGCCGGTCTCCTTCCCTCCCTGCTTGTTTTTTGGCACACGGGAGCAGCCTGCTCCTGTGCCTTTAAGACTTCTCTCCTGAAGTGTGTCCAGCCTTCCTGGACTCCCATATCCTTCAGGGCAGCCTCCCAAGGGATTTTGTTAATCAGTCTTTTCAACAGGTCAGAGTTTGCCCTCTGGAAGTCTAAGGTGGCAGTTTTACTAACCCCTCTCTTTGTTTCTCCAAGGATCGAAAACTCAATCATTCCATGATCACTGCACCCTAGATGGCCTCCAGCCTTTACTTCCCCCACAAGCTCTTCCCAGTTCACAAGCAGCAGGTCCAGGAGGCACCTTCCCTGGTCGGCTCACTCACCAGCTGGGTGAGGAAGTTATCCTCCACACATTCCAGGAACCTCCTGGATTGTTCCCTCTCTGCTGTGTTGTGATCCCAGCAGGTACCCAGGAGGTTAAAGTCCCCCACAAGAACAATGGCAAGTGTCTGTGAGGTTTCTCCCAATAATTTGTTTATAGAAAGCTTCATCCACCTCACTGCTTTAGTTGGGGGGTCTATAGCAGACTCCCACAGCAAGATCTACTTTATTGGCCCTTAACCTAGTCCAAACACTCTCAACCCTGTTATCATTATACTTGATTTCTGAGCTCTCACAGCATTCTCTTACACACAGGGCCACTCCACCTGTCTATCCCTCCTGAAGAGCTTGTAGCCATCGATTGCAGCACTCCAGTCGTGTGAGGCATCCCACCACGTTTCTGTTATAGCTACTATGTCATAGTTCTGGTGCTGCATCATGGCCTCAAGCTCCCCCTGTTTGTTGCTCATACTGCGTGCATTGGTATAGATGCACTTGAGATGAGCTAATGAGTCCATCACCTTTTTGTGAGTTTGGGTCCCGTTCCCTACCAGACTCTTTTCAGGTGCTTCCACAGTTCCTAAACATCTTTCCCTTCTCTCAAATGAAGTGGCAGAGGGAGAGCCATCACCAGTTCACCATCCTTGAAGCTTTGGCACACTTCCCTTGAGCTTGTTCCTAACAGGCCCAGTTCTCTGTCCACAGTTATAGGGACTTACCATATATATCTAGATTTCTGCTCAAAAATCACTTTTGGTACCATCTTGTCTGTCTTGCATGCTTTCTGTACTTTCATTGCACTCAGCATCTCACTGGGCATGGATTTTTACTGACAGCTACAAACACCAGAAATGATAGTCTTAAGTAAGGAGACACTGATAAAAAAATAAAATTAAAAAAAAAAAAATGTAGTTTGATTAGTATCAATGACAAAGCCTGAGCTATGGAAGACAACAGCTGCTAGAGTCAGAAAGAGAACGCAAATCATCTCACAGTGCCTAGGCTGGAATGACTTCACATAATCCTAGAGAGCCTGTGCAAATGCTAGGTCAATATATGAATAGTCAGCATGTCCAGAATAAATTATATATTCAGTCTGACACACATGAAGTAAAGCAGTGTCTAATGTGACAGACAAGAAGTGGTGCATTTGGATTGAGATAATGGTTCTGGAGTATAGGATCTTCACAGCAAGATTATACTTTTTGTCTTTATGGACTGAATAGACCTTACCCAACTGGTCTTATTGAGCATCTGGGTGGCTAAGCATCTAGGGCAAAATTCAGTTCAAGTTTAAGATCCCTACATTTAAGCATCCCCATGTATGTGTCTACAGGTGCACTAGGCATTTACATTTACCTTGTGTAGGACTTGATTCAGTTGCCTCCAACCTGACATTGAAAGCCATGTCCAGTGTTCTGCCCGACCTTCAGCTTCTACTCCAGAGGGTACAATTCCCTAGAGGACCAGTGTCACATCTGCCTGCCTTTTGCGGACATCCTGTGTCACCCAGGTCTTTCCTTCCTCCTACATATTTCCTCAGCTGTCTGTCTACCTGCTCCTCAGGTCTAGTTTTGACACAGCCCCACTGCATAACATCAGCTCAGGCTTCTGAGGATATTGCTATGTTATAAGGAAGAACTGTGAGAATGTGCATAGATCACAACTGAAGAGAAAAAATGCAAACAGGCAAAACAGGGAAACAGCTAGGAGTCAGAAGATGACAACTCTGAAACAGTAAGAATCAGCCCATTCAGGGAACAGCAGAGGCCCACTCTTCCCTTCCTGACTTAGAATTTCTGGTCAGCAAAGACTCGTTGTTAGCTTAGTGGAGATGGGAAGCATAGTACTGCTTACCCCAGAAACTCATTAATCCTATCTATTACACATATTCAACAAAAAAAAATTGTTTTATGCTTTTAAGCAGTGTGTACCTTGTTTACAAGCATTAAACCTACTTGAACAAGTTCACATTCTAAGGGAGTGTTACACAAAGCATCCAAAGCAGCCCTAGCAGATCTTGTGTTCAGGTTAATATATGCTACAGTCCATACAGTGAAGTCTCAGTGCAGCCAGCAAGCCTAGGCAGAAATTCTGCTGAATATTGGCTGGATCTCCACTGACCACAAAAGGAGCATAGACACATAGCACTCATGTAGATGCTTAATATCAAGTGTCTTAATGTCACCTGGCTATGGTGTCCCAGGCAGATTTACAGTAGGATGTATTGATAGATTTACTTATAGGACCTTTCTTTGCCCCTTCTTTTTCAACCCTAATCTCCAGTCTCTAGCTGTAGCCCTGGCACCATCTTGGTAGTGCAAGTCCTACACGGAGATTAATCTTATTGCATGGGCTAAAGCTACAAGCTGTGGATCTAGCAAGGTGGAACAACTCCACTGTCTTCAGATCTGTTGGTTCATGTCTAGAGGCAGTCCATCCCAGCCACATGGCTTCAGACTGCTGTAGCTGGGACCTTAACCATGCCTTCACCAGGTCTGGGCTCAACCCCATCCTGAGAGCTGTCCAGAAGAGTTCCTGTCTGCTTGTGTGTATCTACTTCCAGGTGTTGTAAAGAAAAAATATGATGAAAACACTAAACACTGGTAATTTAAGGCATCTTGACAGAAATTAGAGACAAATAATAATTTTTAGCTTTGTGGTTGATTGTAATATATTTAGGCCGTTTCGCTATGCAGTAGGATTTAAAATAAGTCTTTATGCAAGCTCTTTGTTATCTAGCTATTATTTAATTCTTATGCTAGAAATCCGATAATTTTCTTAAAAGATGGTTTTATTCCGTTTAGACAATAAAAATAGTGACTTTTTCAAAATTGTTTTTCTATATACTGCTGTCATTTTCTTACTGAATATTCTCTTACCTGCTATCTCATCTGAATATATTGACAATTATCTTGCCATGTTCTTCCTTTCTGTAATTTAATTTTCAATTTGATTTTTGGACCAAAGCCATTCTTTATATCTGAGAAATCAATTTTTAATGATCAGCATTACCAATCTTTTTAACAGCATCTATTTGTAACCCATTTTTTTTGATCAGCTAAAGCACATACTGAGAGAGAAACTAACATCTGATAATCATATTTTTGATCTTTTTTACATTAACTCATGTCTAAACTTCCTCCACTTTCTCTATCAGAAATGTTCCACTTTCCTCAGAGGTCTAATATCACAACTCTTTTTTTCTTTTCCCGCTTCCCTCCTTCCCACTCATAACTTGTAATTTGATCTATGATAGTTTTAGAAAAAAACCCACCAGTCTGATTTTAGTAACTTTCTGTCATCCAGCATTTTACTGTTATGCAGAACTGAGATCCAAATACTTCCAAATTTGGAAAAATGAGATTCACTTTCAAATGGTTCTGCATTATGTAGAGAAATCCTCAAAAAATCCACCATAACATAGAGCACAAGAACTTCATTCTTTCCTAAGCCAAAAAAAGATAGTTTGCTACTTATAACAGTAAGGGAGAATGTACAAGAATTAGCATTCTTAGGCACAGAAATACCTATCAATCAGAAACAAAGCCAGGTTTCATAATCACTGTTAAATCTACAGCTGAGACCAATGTTACTATGTGTTTTGTATCTATTATTAGCTCTGGTGTCCTGATGAGAACCAAGTGACCCTCTCAGCACCATCCTCATATCTGGCCCTTGTCACCATCTCTGCAAGGCTTAGAGGACCTCTCACTGAGAATGTTTTGATTGGAGATGACTCCAACCTTTACTTGGAGTCATTTTGCTCTGTGTTCTGAATGACTCTTCCCTGAATATCACTCTTCGCTACTTGGGTTATTAGTTTTCTACTTGGTTGCTGGCTTGTTCTTCTGGGACACGTTTGTTGTCTGTGTTGGCACAGCACACCCAGTGGCAGGGATCAGACTCACCCAGATTGCATTGGTGACCCATGAATGCTTAGTCAGAGGCAGCTCATCGCTTGCACACAATGAAGTTAAGATGCTGGTTTCAAGACTCAGACCCCGAGGACAACAGGTGATGTATAATGTACGGGGTGCAGCCCTCCTCAACACACTGCAGCTGAAACTATCAGTTGACAGAGTAAGTCCATTGCAAAGCAATGAGAGTTTAAAATTAGGAAGGTATTCAGTTTGCCTGGAGATCTCTTGGCACAGATATGAAAGCAGAACTGTACAATTTTTGTAAGGTTCGAACTAATGGTGTAAAGAAGTAATGACAGAAAAGCAGACCTCTCAACAGAAATATCAATGTCTCTCCAGTGCAATTTTCCCATGACAGGCATTAAGATGTAACTAAAGGATGACAGGACAAAACTCTCCTGTGTTGTTCAATGAGAGAAATTTGAGGACATGAATTGTGCAAGACACATTGCTGTCGAAAGGAACATGACCCATGACAGTGAGCTCCACATCAGCTCATAATTGAAGATCTGCTACATGTCTCTTCCCTACATGAATTCCAAACCATCTGAAAAGAGAACACAATGTAATCATACGACTTTTTAACTGCAATGTTATTTTCATACCCCTTGCCTAAAACCAAATTTGATGGGAATCTGTTTTGTGCTATGATGAACTGTTATTCTTTCTTGAGCCTACTTGAGACTGATATTTTTTAGTTCAATTATTACATATATAAGAAATTTCAATTGCACTTTCAGGTGTAATACACATACACTGTAATTTGGTCATCACTTGAATAGAAACAATCATTTGTAGACATAAAACAACCCCACATGAAAAGCTTTCACTTGTATAGCACCCTTGATTGGGTTTAGAAAACCAAAGTAAATTAAATAAACTTTGAAGTCTCCTTCAATCGAGTTACAAGAGAGAAAAATAATAATTAAAAAAAAAAAAACAAAAAAAACCAAGGCAAGAAAGAAAGAAAGAACATATTTTGCTAGTTTTGCTCCAAGTTAATGTTTGAGTTTGTTCTTATTTATTACCCTCCTTTTCCCCTTCAAATTTTAAATTGTTTGCCTCACCAGAGCCAAATCACTTTGATCCTTTAATTCTCTGAATTATTTTTTTGTCTTCCTTGTTTTTCTGCCTATCATTAATCCATCTTGTTGTGAACAGACTTTTAAAAAATTCAGGTTTTGCTCAGCATGGCAATGACGTATTATATGCTTATTTTATGCATCCAAGAGGTTGAAGTCTTTCGGTTTCATTTTATGTGCCAATGAACAACTTTCTGTAATGCTTTGCAAAAAGCATAATCTTGCTGTGTCTATTATCATTGTCTTCCTTTTGACTATCATATTCTCTTGAGGACTACTGTCAAACTGACTTCTGTCAGAGCTAATTAATTCCTTTGTGATTGTATCTTTAACAGAAATACTGACTCTTAAAAACCTCTGTCACTGTGATAACAACAAACCTGAGAGCTGATCCTGTTAGTGTAAACAGGCAAACCTAAGGAACTCCTCCTTAAACTTAAATTGATGGGAACACCATATGTTTCAGACACGCCCTAGCAGGGCTGTGCAGTTTTGAGTAGTTTTTAGCTCTACACTAGATATTTAATCCTCTCTTCTGCCCCAGTCATGAGTTCAATCTCTCTCCTTCTATTGCTTCTGTATTGCTACTCTCCAACACCTTTCCTCTCAGCCTCTCACTGTCCTACATTTCTTTTTTCTCTTTCAGAAAATTTAGAAATTTATTTCAGGAAATTCCCTAGTTTCCATACTCCTAACTCCTTTCTCAAACACTGATTTCATTCCAGATGTCCCCCCAATCTCTAAAATCATGTGATGTACCTCCTATAACAAATGCACCAGCTTCCTCCTCTGCAGCTGGTTACCTTCCAGCTTGGTTTCCGATATTTCTGCTCTACTAAAGCTACTCTCGCTGGTCTCCAGTTCCCCTTCCAAAGCCAAATATCAGGACACTTTCTTAATAATTTTCATCTTTACCTACTCTTTTGTTTTACAGATAAACCAACATTTTAGTCTTAAATTTTATTCTGATGCACATTTGAAATGAGTCACTTTCTTAACAAGGCACTCCTCAAGAAGGTTCCGTAATTTCCCTGAGAAGATTCCCAGGGTTCCTAAATTGGTCATTTACAAACACCTCTTAAAGGTCCACTTTATGATCAGTCATTTGAATCAGACCTTCAAGGACCTTGAACTGCCCCCTTTTAGAGATGAAAAAGGCATATAGCATATATTAGGGATTTTTGCAAATATATATTTTGTCATGCATTTGTTATGAATAAGCAGTTTCCACAGGGTAATTACTATAGTGTGGAAATATTTCCCATCTAAGAAACATTTTTAAAAATTTGTCTTCCTAGATGAGGAAGTCTAGACACGAGATTTTTTTTCGCCTCTCTGTATTAAGAAAGAGAAACAAAAATATGATGCCTGACTGGAAAGTCCTTGTTTGCTATTCAGACTGCAGAAACAATAAGAAAGGCATGCTGTTATGAAAATCAAGTTACAATAGTGAGAAAATAAATGAAGTATAGTCTAAAAGAAGAAATACAATAGACTGAGCTCAGACTTTCATGAAAGAGAATGCCTGTATTAGGAAGACTGTGGTTAAGTCTTGAAACAGAGATGAATTGAACATAACTTCTAATGTCAAAAAAAGAGAGAGAATAAAGAGACCATGGAAACATTTGTTAGTTTGAGGAAACAAAAATTTTGTCCAGCTAAAAGTGCAGATGCAGACATGAGACAGTTGGTATGAGAATCCAGCAGTGGGGATTTTCGTTATAATGGTGCAATATAAACAATCACATAGAGAGGATCTTGGAAATATAGTAAGGAAATTGCTGTATTTTTATGTGTTAAAGAAATTATTTTTATATATTAAGGAAATTTTTATGGATTAAAGAAATAATTTCAGATATAATGCTGCAGACATATTACTAGATTACTCCAGTAAAAACTATTTATACAAAGTCACTTGCTAAAGAAAAGGTGCATCTCTAACCTCTCTGTATGTTAATCTTTGTACACATGCTAGTCCACATTTTATGTATACATAATAGAAAATATCTTGATGGGTTCAACAGTAGGTATTATTTTAAATCACTGTCTCAGTATTTATGGTATACCATATAGCCTGAAAGAAAACCAAATGCAGAAAGGAATCTGCCATTGTTCCCTGTCCCCTTTAATTCAAAATAAAGAATGTCTGATAAAAAGCTTTACAGTTGTTCAAAATATTTATTAAAACCTTGACAGTATGACATTTTCTTTTTTCAATATTTCTTTTTACTGACAGTGCTAATTACAGAAATGTACTTACAGAAAAAAATCCTTGGTCAGATGCTGATCTCAGGTAGCCAAGCATAAATCTGAAGTAATCTGACTGCTCTTGAGAGCATAACTCCAGATTTATGCTCATATGTCTAAGAGTTGAATCTGGCTCCAAGCTTTAGCAACTAGTAAACCCCTTCTGTTCGGTTGGGTTGTGGTGTTGTTTGTTTTTTTTTTTTTTCCCATTGGTCTTGAAATCTGATATATGAAGTCCAAAAATATGGTAATCATTTTGATGGTTTAGATGATAATCCGTTTCATTACTGAATGCATTGAAAAAGGACATTTACTATTTAAAAAAAAATAAAATCTTCTCTAAGTCAATGACTTCATTGTTACATTTGTCTTTTCTAAAGCACAATGAAGTCTTCAAAAAGAACACAAGAAGAGTTAATAAAAACTGGGAATATGTTTTTCTTAAAGCTAACATTTGTGGAATATGTTTATCACCTTCTGTTTCAAAGAGCATTTTGTTAGCTTGATATTTTAAACTGAAACATTGACTCTGAAATGATTGTCCAACTACTGGAAATTCTCTGTGCCAGGAGGTAGGATTCTGTTGTGAGCTCTGTTCCTTTACAGACTCATCTTGAATGTGTAGCCAACATACAGCTTGTTGTGCCTGCCACCAGAATACAATTAGCAAATAAACATGGCAGAAAGTATCCAGGAAGAAATACTTTAACACTGAGTGATTCCTCCAGAACTCATTATTTTAATAATGAACACAGCCCATCCATGACAGGCACAAGACCAAATTTTTATGCAAATATATTCATCAGTTCTGGAAGTACTCTAGCCCTAAAAATCAAATTAACAATATCCATCAAGAGACATAATACATTTGCACACAGTGAAAAAAGGGGTGGAGGTGTTTTTTCCTTAGTGGGTAGAAGGTTAAAACCAGATTTTACGGTTGACAATATCCTTCTATAAGCAAGAACAACACCATAGCAACAGTTGCTATTGTTTAAGTAAAATGTTAAAGTTTGAGTACAAAAAGTACTGGATGAATGTGAAAGATAATACATTGAATAATTTAAGAAATAGCAATGTTATACATCTAACATCGTTCATCATTGTTTAAGCTCTAAAAATGTGTTGGCAGAGACACTGCAAAGTTACGTTTATATTTCTAAAGATTTATCAGCTGCAAAAACTATGAATCCTAATAGAAGCATTGTAGGGAATCACATTAATTATGCAAGGTTATAAAGTAAGTTTACTCTTTTAAGGTGTCTCTGCAGGACCTACCTGTTATGAAGAGAAAGTCTGAATGACTCCACTATGGTGAACAGGGATGTGAAAAGCAAACTTGCTGTTTGTCAGCTTATCCCAGGGGTTTGGAGAATGTACTTCCACATTTTTTTAATAAGAGATACTCAGGCAGAACTACAGCACTTAAACAAATAACCTGACTTGTAGCTAGGAAAGGATAATAATGTCTATTTTTAGTCTGACTTGAGGTTTATACAAACACAAGCCACACAGTTATGACACAAACAAGAGGATGTGCTGCCTTCTTTGGAGACCTTCACAGATGGATGCACAAAAGAAACAGGTCTCTGCCTCATTATGCAATTCTACCAGCATCAACTGTCCATTTTTGGCATTCATTCTTTTCACAGAAAGGACTTTAATTCCTCCCCTTCTAGTTTTATGTCTGACTGAAGCCAGTCTAAGACAGCAAATCTGCCAAAAGGTTCTAGGAATTATGCAGCCATGATGTGGATGAGACTGGCAAACAAACATGGAACTAGCCCAGACAAAAAAGAAGAAAAACAAAACCACCCTCTTTTTCCTCTCAGACCAGTAAGTCAGACAGATTCAAACTACTTTTGTGGGATAACTAATGTCAGAGCAAGAGACAGGGTACGAACATCATGACAGGACTAGAAGAGGATGAGACTGCTTGTTCAGCCTCAGTGCAGCCTTATGTCATCTTAGGCTGCCTGGGAAACTCAAGCTGCTTCATCCTTGCAGATCCTTTAGGAAAAATGAGCTCAGCTGCCATGTCCAAGTGTTACAAAAATGATCTTTCTCTGTTTAAGCTAATATCTCATGAAATAACATGTCCCTTTAGGAAACCACAGCAGCCATGCCACTGCTTTGTTCTTGTCCTTCAGGTGGATGAAGATAAAATTTCTCTTCTGTAGCAGTGGCAAGAGAATGCACGTTGCATTCTTCTGTGAGACCTGAGCAGTTCTTGTGGTTGGAGAGCATCTTTTTTTTTTTTTTTAAACAGATTATTTATATGAAAAAAAAACCACAACCAACAGCCCAACATTTTCGGAACAGCTAAACTAGTTGAAAATTTGTGTTGAATTTAACAGATATTTTAAATGTCCAAATAATTAACTTTAAAATGTTCAAAGTTGCTCATTTCCCTATATTCCAAATGTTTTATTTGGTAGCACTGGAGGGGGTGGGGGAGGCGTAGATAAGGAAACAAAAACATATTCACCCAAGTTATAGGAGACAGATGTCATTTTTTTCTTTTTCCTGCTAGGATCTGAAGCCATGTCTCTTCAGAAATTACCTAGCTACAACATTGTAAGGTATTCTAAAGAGGTTTGTTCACAGACTCTCCCACTGATTCTGTTCCATTTTGCATGGACTACTTAAATATTCATCAAGCCAAAGAGAAGGAAAATGACTCAATATCAAAGCACTTTCCTGGAAGGTGACAAATCTTGGCTCAAATACATGATTTGATTCACAGCAAAAGTTGGAATTGAAGTCTGTCTTTTCTCAGAAATGAATCCTAACCAAGTTGTATTTACCCCTTTTTTATTGTCTTAGAGAACATTTAGCCTCTACAATGTGGAAGAGTCAGCAAAAGGTGTTGCACACACAGTACAGGATAATATGGTAGTTAAATCATCCTGGAAGCTCCAAATTTAGATATCCAAAGGGAGGAGCTGGTGTGAACATGAGATGAAATGGACAAATTAATCAGCTAGAGGGCATGCAACCACAGTGCAACTAGACTTTTCCCCATCACATTTTCAGTTTTAGAGTTAAGCACTACAGCAGAAAACAGCATGTATTGTTCTTATGGCAGGTAGGAAAAAAGAGAACAGATTGTTGCACTGTAACTTGAGTCTCCAGTGTCACAATAAATCTTAGACTTAAAATTTATCTCACAGTGTTTGGATTTCTGGGGAAATAAGTGGTAGAAACAGTCTGAGGAAAAGGCCCCCTTTCGCTTCAAGCCCTATCAAGTGGTAAAATTGTTAATGATCTACATTTATGGTAAACGTTAATACAGTACTACTGTTAAAAACTGACTCTACCATCACCAACTGTGATGGCAAAACTGAGACACCACTCTGGGGCACATACGTTAGTCAGAGGCTACTGAAGGTGAAAAGAGAAGATTACTTGCCACGGCTACCATATCCGTGAAAGTTAAAAAACCACTTTAGAATAAATATACCAGTATTTCAGCTCACATAGGAAATGAGATCTGTTTTCCTTCAGGAGAAAAATAAAACTAGAAGGATATATTGGAAAAGAATGCATTATTTTAGATGTTTATATTCTGAAACATCAATTATTTCATTTGTTTAAGTTGCAAATACTGCAATTTGGTTACTATTTTAAATGTCCTAGATAATCTTGACTGAAAATTTATTTAAGCTCCCTTAGAAACTTTTTTTTTTTTTTTAAAAAAAAAAAAGAAGAAAAGAACACAGAGCATTATTGTTTAAAACACTATATATTTATCTGGAGGAATAGTAAATCAAATTTCTTGTCATTCAGCCTGAAACATCAGGTTACAGCATAAGACCTGAGAATAGTAAGTTTTACATTTTTCCCCCTGCCTCAGTGCGTCACTTGAAAGGCAAGAAGTCACCCAATGCCACCAAAAGGCACACTGCAGGCCTGGTGTGTCTGCAGAGAAGAAGGGAAAGTGAGATCAGTCATGCAGAAAACAACAAATACAATCAGATTCCCAGTGACCTCCCAACCTCCACTCTCAAGCACCAGAACACTTTCTGAGCCCTTCAAAACATCGTACAGATCCCTGACTTGAGATGAAGTCAGGGATCCCTGTACCAACTGCTGCAGGGTCTTTACTATAACCATAGGAGGAAGGACAGCAATTTGACTGGCTTCTGAATCTGTGTACATGTAAAAGAAAATCTTTGCCTTTCACTAGTGTAGAAAGCTTTCCTTGATATTTTTTTTTACACCTGTTGTTTATAACCTGGCGATAGGTTTTAGGGTTTTTTTAGTTGTCTTTGGAAGAAAACAAAAGGAAAGATTTTTATATCGTGCATTTTAACATCTTTTTTGATATACTCAAGAATAACATCTCTGCAATGTAAGACTTGAACTCTCCCCCTGAAGAAAAACTCTGCTCAGACCTCTCTGCAAACAGTATTAATGACGTATGATAAAAAGTTTCATTATTAAAAATAACTGCTGACTACCATCATTTGTAAGTTCAAAACCAGCAGATCTGATTAAACCTTCCTTCTATCTACTACATGTGAGCAACAGTATACACTTATGGACAGACTGATTCTATATTGCCTGTGCAACTACTCCAAAGCCCCTGGAATGCAGACTTACCACACTTGCACAGCAGAGTTCCTCTCCCTACATTAAGTATCAAGTGTATGCCTTAAATGACTATGCTCACTCTCATGGGTACTTGGATTTTTCTTTTCTTAAGCATAAAAAAATAATTTTGTCATCAGGAGACAGAGCCAGCAGAAAATGAGCATTATAGCAATTTTAGACTAACACTGACGTGAACTCTCAGTTGAAACCTTCTGAACTCTGTTAATGAGTTGGAAAAGGTTACATTGCACTTCCACTACTCTAACATTATACCACTGAGGCTCCACTGAGGTTGAATCTTGCTGAGGGTTCAAAAGCATCTAGCTGCCAGTTGGAACTCTGCTAAATGCACATCATCTGAGCAAGGTTGTACAAAAGTTGCCTTAGAACATTAATGTGTTGCAGTGAGCTTCAAACATAAATTAAATTCAAGGCACTTTTAAATAATTCATCTAAATAGGAAAATAACATCTAGTTTTAGAACTCTTCATCTTCTTTAGGAAAGTAGGTTCAGGAGAAAAGGACACACCAAATTAAAATTACTGCAACATGGATTGATTTCAATTAGATACAATCCCAGTATCCTCCTGGCACTATGTAAAGTGAACTTTAACTTTAGGTATTGTGTGGATAAAGTAAGCTGAATGTTAGTGAATTAATCTAGGTAGAATATTAGTTTAAAAGACAAGGCCTCTGACAGTCACATGTACAGTGACAGGTCATGAAGATCCATTACTGATGATATTGAAGGACAGACTGACATTTCTGAATTATATTGAAGTCATCTTAGAAGTTAATCACAAAAAAAATCACAAAGAAATAGTAATTTTGGCAAAGAGCAGTGACACCCATTTATTTTATGCTCTAATTTATGAAGTTAACAGTTCTAAAGTTCTATGTTATTTACAGGTTTTTGAAAATCTAGTCCATTACCTACACCAAATAGATTTCTGTAATGGTTTAAACACTTTTCTTACCTTTTATAAATCCAAAAATAAAACATAATATAAATTAATCTGCATGTATCCACACAATTTAAATAGAGATTTTGGCTTAGTTTTGTCAAAGCAAGTAATTCACTGATACCTAAATGGCATATGGATATACAGAAGTGAATGGGATAGTATTAGTTTTATTTATTTATTTATTTATAATAGGGGATTTTTAGTAAACAAAGCATGTAACCATGCTTTTAAAAAGCTCTCAAAATATGGACTTGTCAACTTTATTTTCAACAGACAAAAAGCGCGAGGATGTCTTGGCCAGCTCCATTAATCAGTGGGAACACCACATGCCATTATGTCTACTCTCATGAGCCCAGGAAGATACGGTAGCTATAACAGCGCCAGCTCCACACTCCAGTGATGTGGAGTGCTTAAGCACAACCACAGCAGCAGCAGCAGCTCCAAACTAGGTGTTTGTGGGAGAGATGGAGCCAGTCTGGGTAGCATCTGAAGGTGTGGCAGGAGCTGGTATAAAGAGCGGGCTCTGCAACCAATTCGTTCTTTATGATTCAGAAGTCAAAAGTACTGTCAACAAAACAGAGAAAGCTGCAAGGTCCAGGTGAAGGGCTTCCATCTTGCTACTTATATTAGCCACTTACATACTTTGCAAGTAAACACTTCATCACAATTGGGTTCTGATCTTTTTTTACTGTCATTATAACTGAAATATTAAAGCTAAGCTTGCCTGGCAGCTAAAGTCAGCAGTAGTCATGGTAGCAGTGCACTTCCATTTAGGAAGTGAGCCCAGGTTGCAGTTCGAGATACTAAGCAGAACAGTGTGGAGATGCTTTCATTACTAACACTTAGGTCTTTGCTCTATGAGAGGTTTAAAAATATGTGTTGGGCTTTATTGAGAAGTAAACACAACCAAAGAACTTATATATAACTCTGTCTAAACCCTAAACTTGACTCTGAAATGGCAATTCCATGGTTACATTTATACATATATATATATATAGCTACTAATATTTTCATTAGCTGCTAGATAGCTTCTGATATTACAGAAATGAAGGGTCTCAGAAAAACTAGACTTTTTGCACGGCTTCAGCTTCTTCAGCATTGTAGTCTTTAAATGTTCAATCTTCATATACAGGTTTAGGACATGGACTGACATATGGGAATATGTAAAATAAATGCAGTGTGCAAAACACTTAAAATAAACCCTTCTCTCTGATTAACACTAATGAGAACTCAGATCTCTAGTTTCAGGAATTGTCCTTCAAGAAAAATGTGGACCAGCTGAGCGGAATCCTTAGGAGAGCAATGAAGAAGTCAGGAAATCATGATCTGTAAAGAAATATTGAAGTGTTATTTAAATTAAAGCATACTGAAGAGGCATGCAACATTGTTCAAATACATAAAAGGCTGCTGAAAGGAGCAATAAAGTAATTGACTGTGCCAGTGGTGGATAGTGCAAGAAAGAATTGGTTTGAAGTAGCATGAAGATTTAGATTACATACTAGCAGTTTTTCTGATGTTAAGTGTGGTGTAGCATTAAAATAGATCAACCTGGGGAAGCTGTTGGGACTGTGACACCGGAGATCCTTGGGAAGTGTTTAGACAAACATCTGACAAGATTGATCAAGGCTCAGTCACCCTTGCCATGGAGCACAAGAACCCACTGAGGGTCTCTTGAGGTCCTTGCTGGTTCTGTGCTGTGATGCCCATACAAATTAGCATTCGGTCCAGCAAGCTTGGGAGGAAATGCAACCTTAGCCGTCATGTTTAAATTCAGTTGTGATTATTATATGTAATTTATGGATTACCGGCTCTGCTCAAAGACATAGCTTGAAAACTAATGTGCATCTTTTCTGTATTGGTCAAACTGTGTGATCGTGATCAATAGGAAAGAAGCATAATATTTCATCTGCTAATCTATTTTATACTTTAGAGTTTGTGATTCATATCAGCTTGCTTTTGACATCTAAAAGTTAGATGTCTGGCATATGGCTCTTTCTTTAAAATGCAAGACATCTCTTCAGGTGAATTCATCCTATTCTTACTGCCTAGCTTAAACAAGGTGGTTTCTTTACTATGTGTGTCCCTCTCTCTTGGTGACACAGGAAGACTCATCAACTAGGCAACATTTTCTGTGGATTGCCAAAATAAGCCTTGAAGTAACTGAGGAAATTTTTAAAAGAACCAATAACGATCCTAGTGTGGAAAACTGCATTTCGATTCATGTTGCACTACTGATTAAATAGCACCAGTGTATATGCTCAGATCTATTTTAGGGGTCATCCTGAGATGGTACTGCTTCTTCTATATATGTAGGTATATTTACAATGTTTTACAATTTGACGGGGATTGTTTGAAGTACATTATGCTGTTATAAGCCAGGACACTCAAATCAGCTGGACTGCTGAAAGAGGGGCTTCCAGGAGGCAGACGTGCAAACCAGTTTGTCCTGATCGATATATGATTGCTTCTTCAGCTTTGGGGCTGGATTCAGAAGCCCAACCCTCCTTTCATGCCACTTCATTGCCCTCTGTAGTATGTGATACTTCAGGGTGCCTTCTACTAAAACCACAACACCTGATGTCATCTGTCAGTATTTCACAACAAAATTAAGCCAATGTATATCTGAATCTGACTAATTTTTAAACAAAAGAAAAACTCCACATGCTAGCCCTTATGAATTATTTGGGTCATCTTGGGCCCAATACCAGTAAGGAGGTTTCTAATTAGTCTTTATGAATAAGGGAGATATATCCTTACACTTGTTAGGTTGTTATTATAGTGCTGTACTATTAGTAGCCTTACTTTATCAGTAACCCTACTTTGAAGCAGAATATATAATTTTAAAAAATAAATCTGTACAAATTATGTTTTGTGGTGTGGATATTATGTAAACGAAATTTCATTGTGTAAGAATGTGCACACACATATAAGTCCTTCTTTCCTAAGTTATAACTGAGAATACATACAGTATGCAATTAACATAATCACTTTCCCTAGTTCATGGATAAGTAAGATATATTTCTTATTTTTTCATACAGCATTGGAAAGTTATCATGAATACTGTTAAATAAAACTTACTTTTGGTTTGGATGCCCTAATATCTTTTATAACATAATCTCTGAATGAATTCCAAAATCAAACCACAACACAGTAGGCAGCTGCAGGTGATAGGCAAAGATCTGCTCAGTGCCTGATATATTAACAACATTTTAAGTGTGCTTCTGTCATTGAATACAGTGTTAAATGAATGTCCTGCTCAAAGTAAAGTTAGCATGGAAGACAGCAGATAATTTCACTCTGTCAAAAGGGTCCGTGGGAACAATTTTGTTGTTGTCAACTCAGATAACATTCCAGTAATGTATATATCCTGGAAGAAAGTTTTTCTTTTCTTCAGAAAGGCTAAAGATATTTAAAACCAGATTGGACAAGACTAAACAACCTGGTCATTTCAACCCTGGGGAAGACTAGATGATCTCCAGAGGTGCTCATACCGCAGCTGTACTATACTTCTGCCATTCTGTGAACAGGCAAGTGAACCAAGAAAACACAGAAAGTAACTGCAATGCAGCGATTTGTGTGAACCTTTTGGAAGGCAGGTTCTCTTGCCTTTAGAAGTTCATTATTTTGGTTAGACATTCAGCACTATCACCCCAAATCCCATGTTTGCAGGTAGACTAGCTATCCTAGAAGGGACTAAATCATGAAGAAAAAACCCCAAAAGATGAGAGATGATGCTGCATAACACAATAAGAAGAATACATATACCTGAGTAAAATGAGGGTAGCATTCTCTTCCACTTTACTATCTAAAAATCTGGCATCTATTATAGCCTAGCCATCTGTCCTAGTTTTGGCTAGGACAGAGTTAATTTTCTTCCTAGTAGCTGGTACAGCATGTGTTTGGGATCTAGTAGGAGAGCAGCGTTGATAATACACTGAAGTTTTAGTTGTTGTTAAGTAGTGCTTATCCTAAGTCAAGGATTCTGCCATGTCTATCAGTGAGGTGGTGCAAAAGAAACTGGGAGGGAGCATGGCCAAGACAGCTGACCCAAACTAGCCAAAGAAATATTCCACACCATATGATGTCATGCTCAGTATATAAACAGGGGGGAGTTGGCCAGGAGGGGCTAATTCATTGCTGGGGAACTGGCTGGGGCATCAGTCAGCAGATGGTGAGCTATTGCATTGTGCATTACTTGTCTTTCTTGGGTTTTATTTCTCTCTCTGCTATCTTCCTTTTCATTACTATTATTATATTTTATTTTAATTTTCAAACAACCCAGAAGCACTACTTTTGTTTTATTCTCCTCTCTAACCCACCAGTTGGGGGGAGGAGCGAGTGAGTGGCTGTGTAGTGTTTAGTTGTTGGCTGGGATTAAACCACAACACCATTCAAGACCCCTCTGTGAGACAGGTGGGATTAAGGCATCTCTAGAGGATGATATTTTTACCAACTTAAAAAGGACCTGAGGATACTGATGATTTGCTTAAACTGAGCACTTACTTTTAGATAGCAAAGATTATGGAAAGGGAACCTCATAATAAAAAAAAATGAGAGACATTCAGAGAAGAATAGTCTTAAGTGAATGCTAGGAACATGGTGTTAGTTAGAGAAAAGCCAGTCAAACACCTATCTTACAATATATTTTTATGTGTTCAAAACTCCACACAGATTTATCATGCCTTTGTAATTATTTAGATTTGAGTAGTCCTACTTCAACAGGCATTTTTGAAATTCAGACCAAGCCCCTGCTTTGAGAAATGCACAGCAGTAATTCCCCAGGACAACATTCCTGTGGTGTTGGAGAGGCATTTTCATGTTTTGTTGTTTGCATGCTTCTGTTTATGTTCACATTTGTTCAGAGCAACAACATAGGCTGCATGCTCTCAGGCAGACCAGAGCAGACATAGATGAGCATGTACCAGTTGCTGGGAAGGCTTCAGATAGTTCTGGTAGAATTTGTTGTGAGAGCATGTCTCCAGCACACACCACTCTATAACCCTTCCCAAGACACAGCACAGCGTATCCTTCCTTGTGTGTTCAGTCATTTCTGCTGAACAGACCCAGATAGCACTGTGAAATGCATCACTCTCCCTATCCCTTTGTTCCCTCATCCAGCATTTCTTTTAAATGAATGTGCCTTTACTCCTTTTTCTTGTCATTCTTCCTAATTGGCAGGTCCTTCTGCTATTGACAGCCTACAGAATATTTATCCTTGAGACGAAAGAAAAACTATAAAAACTGCAGACCTTCTCTGAGCAGAGACAGCATCACCACAAGGTCTGAGTTATCTTTCAGAACTGTGGGTAATGGTAAAGAACTTACATCTATTTTAGCAAATTAGCACGATGTTAGTAAACAGAAAACAAATAACGTATTAAAAATGTATTTGCTGTCCTCATCATTTCCATGTGCTGTTCACAATGACAGTGCTTCTAGACACAAAGGCTGCAGTGCCATGCAGTTTGATAAGAGGGCTGATAAAAAGAGATGTAACATCTGTGACCATGGTGCCCAGGGGACCTCAAGGAGAGCACACTCAAAAATCTGAACCAGTTTCCAACACTAAAAAAGACATGGAGATGTCAGAGCTTCCAAACCTTTCCCCTAGATAAGGATTGAGAAGTTTTGAGCACACTGGTTAAAGGCAATTATTTGGACTTCCAGTGCCTACTTCTATTTCCCATGAGTACTACATTTTTTTTAAGGAAAATCCTCAAGGGTTAAGTTCTATGTGCCAAGAGTACAAGCTGACCCTGCTGCACAGCAGTGACTAGCAATTATGGAGCACAACACAATCAATGGACAAACAACTGAAATGTAAAAGAAAGTTTTGTCTGGATGATAAAATACAACATTCAGGTAACTCTCCAGGGAGCAATGTGGGTCATAGTCTAATAAAATGGGAAAAAGTCAACTTCACCTTTTTTTTTTTCTTAATGCTGTGCAGTAGCCTCGCAGCAGGAATGGAAAGCAAAGGCTCCAGTTCCTATAAGAAACCAATCCTAAAAGCAGACCTTTAGCTGGCATCCAGC